>NW_004524586.1:20483850-20498069 GCF_000260255.1 Octodon degus | reverse complement strand
AGTGGCCTTCTTTATTTTGTTTGATCATTCTTGGTTTGAAGTTGAGACTGTCTGAGAACAAGATTGCTACCCCTGCTTTTTTCTGAAGTGCTGGGACATGTAGTATTGTTTTCCATCCTTTGACTTTCAGTCTATGAGTTTCTTTATGAGTTAAGTGTGTTTTTTGTATACAACATATTGTTGGGTTTTGTTTACTAATCCACTGTGCCAATCTATTTCTCTTAATTGGTGAATTGAGTCCATTTACATTGATGGTTATAATTGAGATGTGTTGACTTACAATTGACATGTTGTTTAAATTGTGTTTTTTTAAACTGTTTTTCTCCTGTGTTTAATTGTTTATCCTATTTAATGGGTTCCTGCTGTTCTCATTGGTGGAGTTCTGATCATTTTGGCCCCTCCCTAGAACATCTTTCAGTAGTTGGTGTAGGGTTGGCTTTGCCATCATGAAGTTCTTTAGTTGTTCTTTGTCATGGAAGTATTTCACTTCTTCATCAAACTTGAAAGAGAGTTCTTCAGGGTATAGTAGTCTGGGTTGGAATTTGTTTTCATAGAGGACCTGAAGTACTCTGCTCCATGCTCTTCTTGCCTGCATGGTTTGTGAAGAGAAGTCGGCCGTCATTCTGATGGGTTTTCCTTTGAATGTGATCTGCTTCTTTTCTCTAGTGGCTTTCAATATGATGTTTTTGTGCTGGATTTCTGGGATCTTGACTATTATATGTCTTTGTGTGTTTTTCATTGGGTTATTTGGAGTTATGTATGCTTCGGTTACCTGAATATCAGATTGTTTCCTCATATTTGGGAAGTTTTCTGCTATTACTTCTGCTCATATTCTTTTTATATCATTTGTATTGACTCCTTCTTTCTCACTGATGCCTGTTAGTCACACATTGTTCATCTTTGCATTGACTTGCAGGTGATGAATGATTTTTTTTCCTGAATCCTAGTTGTTTTTAAAAGATCTTTTCTTATCTTTTCACTAGCTGCACCAGCGTCTTCAAGATCTGAAACTCTATCTTCACTTTCACTCAAACAGTTTTGCAGGCTTGTGATTGAGATTTTAAGTTCCTCTATATCTCTTTAACTCTGCTTCATTTGGTCTATTTCTTTCCTGTATTGCTCATTGAAGGAATACATCATTTTTTAAATCTGTATTTTTTAAATCAATGTCTTCTTTAGAAGCAGTTATTAATTCTTTTACTGTAGAGTTTTTCACAGGTTGGGTTTCCTCCATATCTTTCTGTATTTTATTGTTTAGTTCAGGTGCTATAAATTCAGAGGTTTCTTTTTTCATTTCAGACACTAATTCTGCTTTGAGTTCCTTTAAACCTTTCTGCAGTTGCTTATTTACTTCTGATGCTACTAATTCATATATTTCAGCTAAGCTAGTGTCCACTGCTTTTGTTCTGGGTGGGCATTGTGTTTCCTTCATGTTTCTGCATTTGATTCTTAAGTTCAGATGTTATGAATTCAGTGGTTTTTTTTGTTGTTCCAGAAATTAATTATCCTCTATATCTTTCTGCTGTTGTTTATTTACTTCTGATGCTATTGATTCATTTATTTCAGCTGAGCTAATGTCCTCTGCACTTGTTATGTGTGGGTTCAAGGCCTGAGATTGCATTTTTCTCCTTGTCTTTTTTTCATTTCATATAGCACTGACCTCTGACCTTTGGTGTAGAGCTTTGGTGCAATTATGTCCTTATCACTTAATGAAATTCGGGTGCTGATATACCAAGTTCTAGTTTATGCAGTTGTGCCTGGCTTGTGTCTGGCTACTGTGCTCAGCTCCTTATTATTGTTGCCCTTGGAGGTGGGCTTGCTGTACCCCTCTGGTAAGATATTTTGTTCCTGGATTAGCTGTGTGATTTTGACTCTAATCTCACTGCAGGGACTTTAGCTGCAGGGTTTTACCCCAAGCTTGTATGCCAGGTCTGGGCTGGGTCTGGAGGGGTATGAGGAGCGGGGTCAAGAGAGCGCAGAAGCTCTCCCACAGACTCAATGGGGCTGTGCTTTGGTCGGTCTGCAGGACTCCCAAGAGTGCGGTGGAAGTTCTCACTCACAGGATGGACTGTGCTGGCTCTGGACTGGCGGGGGAGGTCTGCAGAATGTGGGGAAAGGCCTCTCTCACGTGGTGAGCCTGGACTTGGACCAGTGGGTTGGTGCAAGACAGAGCAGAAACTCTCCCCCACACTCACAGGGCCTGGAGTTGGTCGCATATCAAGAAGTCAACCTTATATGTAGTGTATTAATTATTGAAACTGTCTTACTAATCGGTTTTGAAACTATCTCACTGCTATTTGTTTCTCAACAAAATTATTTGAAAAATAAAAAATGAAATCAACAAATAACAGATGTTGCTAGAGCTGTTAGGAAAAAGGAACACGTCTACTCTGTTGATGGGAGTGGATTTGGTGCAATCATTGTGGAAATGGGTGTGCAGATTCCTTAGAAAACTAGGACTAGAGGTTGCATTTGACCCAATTATTATTCTTCTTTGTATCTTCCCCCAAAAATTGAAAGCATCATACCACAGCATATATGTACACCCATGTTTATAGCACCACAGTTTGTACTAGCTAAATCTTGGAAACAATCCAAATGCCCATCCACTGATGAATGGATAAACAAATGTGTGTTTTTATTATACAAAATAGTTTTTATGGTTTGCATCTAGATATCCCCCAAAGCCTCAACAGTCATGAAGGTGGACTTTTCAGAGGTGGCTGAATCTAGAGTTTGTGATTGATTCATACTCTAAAGCTGAGATTAACGGTGTCAGTGCTCCACCTGTCCCAGAAGTCTCCATTCAGTATAAGGGATAGAAAGTCTTACTCCTTCCCTCTCTATTGTTTTTGCTGTCTTCTGCCACCATGAATGGATGCTCCCCTGATGTGTACCACTTGGCCTTGTACCCAACTGATTATGGACTGAAACTTCCAAAAACCATTAGCTAAATAAACCTTCTCCCTCTAACTTTGGATGTCAGATATTTTGTCTCAGAAGCAAGAAAAGTAATTAAAATAGAATTTGGGACCAGGGAAGTGGGGTCATTGTGATGACTGTATATGACCATGTGGTTCAGGAGCCTTTGGGAATGGCTTGTGGCATGAGTTTCCAAGGTTTGCAGTTGTTGGCTCAAAAAGTAGAGTTAGGATGCTTTAGACTGTACTGTGGGAGATTTTGACCAGAGCTCAGAAGACCAGAAGGTTGCTAGAAATCCTTCCAGCAAAGACCAGTTTCTGGATGTTTCTTCTGGGAAGAAGGACTGTATTAGCTGTTGGACTGCAAAGACAAAGAAGATTAAATGTTGATTGCTGAGGAGAAGAAAGAGAATAGAAAGGTGGCCTGAGGGCATCACAAGAAACAACATGACTCTACCTTTTGCTGCCTCAGAATTGCAAAAGTGAAAGACCTTGCTTTGAGAAGAAAGCCACAGAATAACACATCTCAGAATCACAATTAGCAGCTGCAACATGTTCTAGAGTGGTGGTGGCCCAGAGAATTTTTTCCTCAGAATTGGTTTCAGAGTGTTCAGTGATCCAGACACTCATTCGCTATGGCCAAGAGAGAGGGTGAAGCCTAGCTACTGCTGGCAGCAGATCTTGGCATCATCCCCATGGTGCTGGATTTAGGCACATGAAGCCTGGAAGGGTTGTGGGATTAGGAAGGCTTTCACCCAGGTTTTAGATGCATGTGCAGTAGTCTAGGCAGTAGGCCCTCTTCAGGGCAGTGTGTAAAGCTAGGAGCTTGAAGCTAAAAGTGTAGTGGAGACCTCAGAAGTTGAGAGAAGCCAGGAAGTTAGATTACTTGAGGTAAACTTCCAAGAGGAAGCAGAGTGGGCCTAAGAGAGAAACCACTGGAGCTACAACCACCAGAAGTGCCATAGGAGTGGAGCCACCCAATGTCTTTTGAGTTCACATCTTGCCACAGACTGTCTCAGATATTGTGTATAAAACTACAGGACTTGATATTTGCCCTGCTGGATTTTTAGACTTGCTTTGGTCCCATCCTTATGCAGTCACTAGGGGCAGGTTTTCAGAGGTGGCTGAATCTAGAGTTTGTGCTTGATTCCTGGTCCAACGCTGGAATTAAAGGTGTGCGCGCAGCACCTGCCCTCAGGTGGGCAGCCTCCACACAATATAAGGGACAGAAAGAATTTTGCTCTTCTTTGGTTGTTTTGCTCTCTTCTGCTACCATGAACTGTTGGCCCTCTGCCATTTGCCGCCCTGCTTTGGAGCCAGATGATTGTTGACTGAAGCCTCTCCAAGTGTTGAGCTAAATAAAACTTTCCTCCTTTAACTTTTGGGGGTTGGGTACTTTGTCTTGGCAATAAAAAGAGTAACTGGGGCCAGGGAGAAGGCTCAGTGGAATAAGTGCTTCCCTGGCAAGTGCAAAGGCCTGAGTTCAATCCCCGGTTCTGCCAAAAAACTAAAACAGTAAAATAAAATAAAAAATAAATAAAAAAGAGTAACTAAGATAGGAATAATATTTAGCCATAAAGAAGGATAAATTTGAGATATGTATAGGCAAGTGGATGGACCTTGAAACCATACTTGCACATGAAATGATTCAGACACACGTGCAAATATCACATTTTCTTTCCGTATGGGTAATTGAAAGTGTAAATAAAAACAAAATGTATAACATATTGTGAAATAGGAAGAAATTGTTCAAAAGGAAAGAGGAGCTAGAGAAGAGGGGGAATGGAAGGAAAGAAGGGAACAGAAAAATATGAGAAAAGAAAGATGAAGTGGAAAGAAAGTTTTGTAAATAAGAAGGGGAAGGAGGGGAGAGGAATGGGGAAATAGTGGAATCAAGATATATCATGTTCTGGTCCAAATTCTCTATGATGAATGTGACCATTATGGATATCTAAACTGTAGCAATAAACTTACAAGAAAAAAAGAAAAAAAAGAGAGAGAGAGAGAGAGAGAGAGAGAGAGAGAGAGAGAGAGAGAGAAATTGACCATGGCCTCCTGACACAGGCTTTCTGTGTTTCAAAAGAGAATGCTCAGCCTCACACGGACCATGTATGTTTCTGCATACAGGACTTCAGTTTAGGTCCGTCTGGTCAGTAGCAGCTCTAAGCAGATCAATTTGCAAATCGGATCATTACACTTGGAGGCTGAAACTATTTAAAGAAGTCCTGATGGTGGTACTCATTATGCAAATTTCTCGTTCTTTTTTTCAACTTAAATTTATCTTTTGCACATCAATATTTTCATTCTCTTGTTGGAGTAAGACTTGCTCACATTTTATTTCTTATTCACTATGTATTGATTTTAGCCCATGTTCTGTTACTAATAGGATGTGTGACTCTGGGCAAGTTAATATCTCTCTCTAGGCCTCCGTGTTTGTCACAGGAAAATATTTTAGTTTCCTAGGGCTGCCACCACAAAATACAATAGACTGGAGGGCTTAAACAATAGACATTTGTTTTCTTACAGTTCTGGATGCTGAAAATCTGAAATCAGGATGTTGGGAGGTTGATTTCTTCTGAGATTATTCTCTTGGACGTATAACAGTCACTTTTTTGCTGTGTCCAGACACGATTTTTTCTCTCGAAGGACATCCTTAGTGTCTCTTCCTCTTCTATGAGAACAAATCCTGTTGGTCTAATGGATTTCAACCTATACACCCTCAAAATTCCTGGACTATATTGGATTATTTTGCTGAATTCACATACCTACAATATTTAAATGGTAATGAAATAACCATCTCTGATAAAACTAAACAAAAAAGGGGCTATAAATGAAGGACTATTTTGTATCTGTATATATGAAACAGTTAGGATAGATAGACAGCTACTTTATCTTAATTCAATGAGAAGAAAGATTTGTACTAATAGTGTTTGGACAGGATATCATGTCTGCATCTTGTACTATGAATAACTACTATGAAGACAACAATATGTAATGTATTAATTATTGTAACTGTCCTACTGACCTGTTTTGAAACTGTCTCACTGCTATTTGTTTCTCAATAAAATTAACTTTAAAAAATTCTAATTACTTCTTTAAACACCCTACCACTTCATGTAGTAACACCAGGGGTTAGGGTTTTACCCTGAGAGTTCTGTGAGGACACAATTCAGTACATAATAGAAGGGATTTACCTTACTTCAATGGTTCTCAGCTTCCAGAATCAATGGCAGCTGTTGAGATTTGTCCCCAGAGTTCCTGAGGCAGTAGGTAGGGTGGGACTTGGGATTTTGCATTTTTGATAAACTCAAAATGGTGTTCATGGTGGCAGCCCTAGGGCCACACCCAACAAATCCTTGTATAGACCTTTCAGGTAGCTAGGAGCTGAGCAACAGCACACTCACAAGGGAGAGAATATCATATCTGGCTCTAAAATGTGCTTTTCAGAGAGTATGAAAGAAAGTATGCATGTTGGCTTTGTAGAAATTTGCACATTTTCAAAAATGAGAAGTTAACTTAGAAAAACTTCAAGGATTACATAAAAAGGCAAATCCACATAAGCATAACTCATCCTATTTTAGATTATAGCATTAGGTACAGTATCTTAAGCTCCAGATTCATATAGTTAAACAAGATTAGTCAAAATGCAAGTAACTCCTTTTCTGCTGGTTCCAGCGATATCTTCACACACACTCTTCACAGGGCAACAAGTACTCAGTTTTGACACTGGATTATTCTTCACAATTTATGTTGTTTGTCCTGAAATTTAATTCTTTTTGCAATCAGATTTCACTGGACAAGGACACTATATTCTTTTAACCAGATTTTTTTTTTTTTACCTGTGTGACACAGTATGCCAGATTAAGAAATCATTTCTTTTAGACTTTTAATCTCTTCCCAGAGCGAAAGTAGTATTTGCTGAAATGAAAGTACACCTTGGCAGAAATGTGATCCTAATCCTCTTAGTTTTAATGATTTGGAAATGGTCAGAATAAGAAGGTAAACATTGTAGTTGATTAATAGGAAGGGAAGTCAATTGGCCATGCAGCCACGGCTATGTGCCACGCTGTACAATAGTGCTTTATTTTTATAAACCCCTAAACAAGGTCTCTCTCCATCTTAGTGTTTTTACTTGAAAAGTGATCTACTTGTACCATGCAGTTCCTAAGTGTTTGATTCCATTACCCCAAAAGCAAGCAGTGCACATTTCAAATCAACGTCAAACAAATCCCACTGATAACTGGTGTCCTATCAATGGCTTATCAGGTCTTTTTTTATTGAAAATAGTCAGCTATAATGAGGTGCTTCACATTTAAAAGTCCTAAATCCTTGAAAGCTCCAGGCCAAGATGGTTTTGATACTGGCTTATTAAACTTGCTCTAGGAGTGAAAGCAGGAGTGGGTGGGGGTGGGGTGGAGCAAGAGAAAGAGAACCAGAGAAAGAGAGGAGGGAGATCTGGTTGGCAGTGGGGCTTAACCTTTCATTGGCCGTGGGGAAAAGGTAGCATTTACCTGGAGCTGTTCCTGCTAGCATCTCCCAGAGAAGACTCTAAAACAAGACCTTGAAGTGCTTTCAAGCATATAGCATGTAGCCACTTCCTAGGAATGCTCCCTGCTGTTTTTGTTAGGGTCTCAGTCTCCTTCCCATAGAGCACAGGGGCTTTCCATCGTGGGTCACCCACTAAAGCCAAGCACTTGGCAAAGAGGCCACCTGCCCAAATTTGGAGTTCCCAAGAGCCTCCAGCACCACTTTAGCATGAATGCCTGGGAGGAAAGTTTCAAGGTCCACGAAGAAGGGGCCTTTCCAGGGCCTAGGCTCTGCCAAGCACCAGGCACGGGAGGATGCACTTCCTGTTTGTCATTCCATGGAATTCCATGTTAGCTCTCTCTGGTCAGGACTGGATCCTTTTTCCAGGTAAGTAATGTGAGGTTCCAGAGGGGTACCGGACCTTCAGTGATTTAGAATAGATCAGTGACTCCTGGTGTCACCCTGGCCATCTTTTGGGGCCCCTCCACCCATGCTTAGCGATCTCTCCAGCAGCTGCTGCTGCACACCCAGGCCTCCAAACAGCCTGCTGCTCTAGGGTCACAGTGTAGAATCCTCCTGAAGGATTTTAGTGGGCTTGAAGCACTGTTTTCACCTGGGGCTAGAGAAGCAGGGCATGTCAAGCGTCTTCTTTCCTTTACCTCCCAAACTTATGATTCCGGGGCCTGACCAAGAAACTGGAAGGTTGTCATCTTAGGCTATCACATGACGGTGAGGTCAGAGGTCCCCTCCTACTAAGAAGCTGTCATTTGGAGAGAAGAGATAATCATGCTTCATGGACAAAGAGAAGTACACTCTCCGTGCCTTTTCTCTCTTCTTCCTGCCTTACCGTCAAGCACCTACTAACAAAGCCTGGCTTTCTGGGTGGGTCTCAGAGGAGCTGCTTGGGCCAGGATGATTCTGAGGTCCCTGGGTTCAAGGATACCCTGGAAACAGTGGTGCCATGGAGCACAGTTCTTAGTGGTGATTCTCATAATGTCCAGTGTGGGTTCATGCACAAGTTGGATCACAACTGTGAATCAGGCTGGAAGAGAAGGGCTCTGGGGAAGCCTGGCCACCAGTAGCTGTTAGGGGGCTGACCCACTTTAATTTATTTCCTTGGCTTTCAGTTATGCCCACGTCTCCAAGGGCTCTGCCTAGCATCTCTGCCAGTCTCACTGGCTCCCTAGAGCAACATCACACCCAACCCAAGGGGGCGCCTGTGGTTCTTGCAGTGCTCACAGGCATGTTCACTGAAGGCCAATGACAAGGGGGTATGGGCAATAAAGCTAGGCTCATTGTCCCTATTCTGTCCCATTGTGATCTCAGGTAAGCTACAGCTCTAGTATTTTCCCTTAATCACTTCCTACAGCTCCTGAGCCCCGCTTCAGCACCCAGCAATGTTATATCAGTCAAGAGAGCTAATGTAGGTGATGCGTACTTGAGTGGTTGACAAAAGCATTTGTTGATAGTCAGCAGTGAAAAATAGCAGCGACTCCAAGACTGGCCTTAAATGTCCAGCTGAAGAGCAGGAAACTAGTTCTGGGCCAGGTTTTGGGGTGATTTCTAAGTACAAACACAGTCCATTGGTACTTGTGATAAGAATGTAGCTTAGGCTTAGTTCGAAGTAGGGTGACCATCATTCTGGGAGGCCAAGGCAAGAGAACTGCACGTTTGAGCCCATCTTGGCAACCTTTTGATTTAGCAAGACACTGTGTAAACGTGAAAAAGGAAGATGGGTGCTATAGCTCAGTGCTAAGGTCCAGGGTTCGATTCCCAGTACCACAAGAGGAGGACTAGACTTGCCAATATGTCCTTGTGCTCTTCATTTTTAACAATGCAAATCCCTAGCAAGCCAGGATCGCTAGTCATACTAGTTCAAAGTCTCTCTGCCATTTTTACTTGTTCTTTGTTCTAATCTCTCAGGGACTTGATTCTAATATCTGTAAAGTGGAGACAATAATAATGACAATGATAATGATAATCATAATCATAATCAGCGCAAAGCACCCTCTAGCTATTCCCTCCAAGGAGCTGCAGGCCTCTCTCCACAGCCATCTCTGTTTCCTCAGATCCCAGGCTTATGTGAGAGCTCCTGGAGGGCAGGGGACGCCTCTGACTCTGCTTTGCCTCCTGATACCTCACACAGTGGCTGCGCACAGGACGCAGTACTTTCCAGTGTGGCTTGCTGACCCCCGCCACCAGGACAGTGCAGAGCTGGGCCTGCAGTGTGTTTGGAGCTTCCACAAGCCCACAGCACCAGCCAGCACTCATTCAGTAGGCTTAGATCCCATAATCCTCCATCTCTCAAGGGGGATAGACAAAGATATTATTATGACCTCTGTTTTATACATAAGAAACTAACTTTCTCAGGGACTTGATTCTAAGGCCAGGCATGGTGGACACATGCCTGTAATCCTAGTACTCGGGAGAAAGGGGCAGGAGGCTCACTGTGAGTTCGAGACCTACATGGGCTGCAAAGTGAGCTCAAGGCCAGCCTGAGCTGCATAGCAAGACCCCTCTCAAGAAGAAAAAAAAAAAAAAAAGCAAAAGCTGAAGGCTTAGACAGGTTAAATGATTTGTCCTTGTCCAAGGCCACATAGTCAGACAGTGGGGGAGCCAAGACTCAAACCCAGCAGTGATGTCTTTGCCCCACATAACCTAGAATCCCTACTAAGTACCACAAAGATGTTTGTTCGAGATCCAGTGGCCCCCTGGATAAGACCCCTGGTGTCCAGTGGCCCCTCCTGCTTCTCTTCATTACAAACATTGTCTCAGGTTGCTGCTGCCCTGTCCAGCCTGCCGATCGGTGGAGGGCAGAAGTGGTCACAGCAGGGTCTGGCGTCCCTGATGCCACAGTGAATCTTTCTAAAAGGCAGCCACACAGGCTGCCCCCACTCGAGAGTGCCGGGGGACATCGCACCACCTAATCAATGATCCTGTTATTGACCTGATGTTCCCCAAGGACAGTTTTATAACTTTATCGAGCCCAGTATGTGGGGGCAATTAGAGGACTAATGGGAAGTCATCGACACACGGAAGCTTCTGCATTGCAAATGAACACCTGCTCCAGCTATGAGGAAAGTCGTGGTGTAGTTTTAGAATTTGTGAACATGGAAGCCCATTTTTCCAAAAAGCCTGTGATTTACGGTGGGTACCAAGCCACACTCCAGTCTGGTTCTTCCACACTGGCCTAGCCATTAGCATGTAGACAACATGGCTCCCTATGACAGTGACAATCTGAGTGTAACATGCTCCATGGGAATGTCTGGCATACTGTCTGCAGCCAGGGCTCCCCGCGATTTCCGAGGTACTGAAATAACTGTTACCCAGAGTCTTCCCACGCCGAGAGCAGGCACCTGGTACATCCCTGTCTCACCTCCTAGAGGGCACATTGGTTCACAGAGCTGCCTGGCACTCCTCACAGAGCCAAGCACAGCCCCAAGGTGACCGTGCAGGAGTCAGATGCAGGCAGGGGCCACATCCTGCTGGCTCTGTGGTTCTAAGTGAGTTGCACCAGCTCTCTGAATCTCAGTGTCTTTGTATTTGAGGATCTCTAAGAGGATTGGATAACACAGCAGCCTTGGACCTTCAACAAGCTTACAGGCTTCCTATTGCAGACTCAGGTGTCTGCCCTCTGCTGTCTGTACACTAGACATCATCCTAGCACTAGGGAACACGATAAATCCCCTACCTCCATTAAAAATGACCAATGGTAAATGTACTATTTCTGAGGGTGACCAATGCTTTGAATGAAACTAAGCCAGATGGGAGTGTGGGGTGAAGGCGGGGTCCTCTCTTAGAAGTGATATTTGAGTGGAGACTGGACAGAGGTAAAGGAAGAACCAAGCCGACAAGAGAGAGAGCCGGAGTGGCAGAGGCAGGGCGCTGCCCAGCTAGCGAGTGGGTCAGGCCATGGGCGTCGTTCTTCCTGTGAGGCTTTGGGTGGCCACTAACAGGTTGGTGCACAACAGCCACCTGAGCTGACTAGCTCATTCATTTAGAGGTCATTCTGGCTGCTGTGTGTAGGGTCAGTTTAGAGGCAAAAGTAGAAATAGGATTTATGAAGGAACCCCAAAGGGCAGAGCTACAAAACTCTCAGCACTGCTACCAGAATGTGCAGAAGAGTCTGGGAGGCTTGCTGGGCTCCAGCTACTTCTTGTCACCCATCCTCCAGGTGACCTCTACACGGACTTCTCTGGGGGCACCTCCCCTGCGCTGTCTGTGGTGGCTGGCTGTATGCTCTTTCTTTCCTTGAGCCCTCTGGTGAGCTCTGTGCCCTGAGATGTAAGGTGTGAGGCTCAGAGAGGGAACAGGGACAAGCCAGGTCCATGTTCATGGCTGCTGAGTGGTGGCTGAGCTCAGATCCCAGAGCTGCCTGCTTTTCCAATTTTCATGTGCAAATCTAGGAAGCCCACACACGGCATGTGCCCTTGTCCCATGGTAAGGCAGAGCTGAAGCCCGCACCCATGTGTCCTCTTCACCACCATGGTCTTCTGTCATCTCCTTGCCATGCTTGCCACTGTATTTGTCCACTAAAGCCTTCCAGGTGGCTGTGAGCCAGCTATGCTGGCTATGGAGAGTCTCAGGTTTGGTTGTGTTGACGGACAAATGTCAGATGGTCACAGCTGCACAAGGAAGCTAGAGGTGTTCCTTGGACGGCACACTCCTTACAGATGAGGGACCAGGGAGAAGCTACTTCCCTAGATGAGCCAGTTGAGAGCAGGTAGATGGGGCCTCCAGGCCCCCGGCCACCATGAGGGGCACGGAGAGGGGTCCCAGAAAGCTTCTATTGGTATGGGGCAGAATGGAGCACTGGAAAGCAGAAAGCACTTGGGGGCTGTTGGTGGGGCTGTGACTGGGCATCTGGAGATGCCTCTCCCTGTCCCTGGATGACTGATTCTTCCCAACCCTTCACTGCTCAGGTAGCATAGGAAAGTCATGTGCCGAGGGCTCCAGCCATTGGAGATACTGAGTCTGCGTGGCTCACGCTCAGCCCTCTGGATTAAAGCCACAGCTGTATGCTCCATCTCTCCACCTCCTGCTATGTAGCTGAGGGCACGTGGGCCTGTCCTCTGAGGCCTGGGGCTCTGGCCAGGTCTCATCGAGGAACAGGAGCTGAGTCAGGTAGACCTCTGCGACCCAGGTCCCTGCATGGCCGATCCCTGAAAGGTCAACTTCCAATTTTACTGCGATCCACAGAGCCCTTGGGCTCTGGCTTCATTAATGACCCCTTTTAGTGAGTGCTATGCTTGTTGCTCTGCGACTTGGCAGTGGCCCCCACTGAGGAAGTGGAGCTTATTTTGTGGATGGGCCTGGGGATTTGCAGTGGGCAGCTCTATTCTGAGGGCTGTGCCAGCGTACCAGTTCTGAGCCGAGGTCTCAAGAAGCCATGACTAGTTCTTTCTGGTTTGTCTTGCACTGCTGGTGGCTACCCCAGCCTTAGGTAGGGCCAGCCCGGATATACAGCAGCCAAGAACTCCCAGGTTCATGATCTAATTCATCCAAAACCAGCCACACCACACAGAGGTCTTCCAACCCCCAGCTTTAAGTAATATGTGATTGTCATTTTGAGATCTCTTGAGTTTGGGGACTGGTTGTCACTTACAAACAGCCAACAGACACACCTTGTGAACTTACCCATCCCTATTCAATACATAACAATAGATTGAAGGATGGAAGATTGGGGGGGGTTGCTACTTACAGTATTCTATGCAGCAGCCACTGTTTCTCCTTCTCCTTCTTCTCCTTCCCCTTCTCCTCCCCTTCTTTCTCTTTCTTCATCTGCTGACCCCCGTCTATCGAGTATTAACGTCACCCAGTCCTGTGCGGAGGATCTACATGTATCCTACCCTCTGACCTTCCCAACTGCACTGGTAGATGGGCCTCATTCCTCCATATTTGACCAATAATGAAACTGAGATGCAGAGAGCTTAGTTAATTAGTCTGAGGTCACACAGACAAAAAATGGCGCTACCAGGACCCAGGCATACAAAGGGAACATGCTCACAAAAGGTCCATTCAGAAAGCACACTCCCCACACTCCCCACACTCATGTGTCCCCTGGTTTTGAGTCTTGGGAATCCCCTCAGAGACCAGAGGTCAGGGCACACGATGGCCTCAACACCATTGAAACCCACGCCCTGTACTTTAAAAGCATGAATGAATGTTATTTTTAGTCACCTCAGGGCCAAACCCTCTTCCTCTCCCACCTCTGCTGGGAAGAGCTGCAGAGTCGCTCCCAGGTATGCGCACGGATTCCCTCTTTCCCAGGAGCCGTCCTGATTCACAGTCCTGGCAGGAGCCCGCAGAGGTTCCCCTCCAGTGACTCAGAGTCACACACAGGCTGCGCTGAGGTCTGGTTAACCTAATGTGCGCAATAAAAATTTTTATTAAAAGAGGAGGAAGAAGCTGAGGAGGTGGCAATTGGCCATGGAAGGATATTATTTTTTATTGGAGTTAGCATCCCTTTATTTAAAAAATACATAAACCCTCAATTTTCTTTCTATCACTTGGCTTAGCAGCCCGTGGAAAGTTTCTGAGGGCAATTTCAATATTGTGGAGAGAACAGCTCTGGACCTGCACGCTTTTCCTGAGCTATCTGTCACAGAATTCATGCTGTAGCCACTCAAGACTTCTGAGTTCGTGGGGCTGCCCGCACCAAACCTCTCAGCTGCTTCTTAAACCTGAGCCTGAGAAGGGTCTGAGTATTGTGACTTTTCTTTCCTCCCGTCCTCTCCCCTCCCTCCCCTGTCCCTCCCCTCTCCCCCTCCC
>NW_004524586.1:20467415-20483588 GCF_000260255.1 Octodon degus | reverse complement strand
TTACATTCTCTTTCTTTCTTTCTTTCTTTCTTTCTTTCTTTCTTTCTTTCTTTGAATTTTAAAATGGAGTCTTGCCAAGTTACTAAATCGTCCAGGTTGGGCTCAAACTTGCAATCTTCTTACCTCTGCTTCCCAAAAAAAGGATCACAGGCATGCACTACCTCTTTCTCATACTTTTTTTTTTTAAACGTATTTGGTACAGAGTCTCACTACACAGCTTGGACTTGTGTGAGCCTGTTTGTTCAGCCTCCCCAGCACTGGGATTACAGGCGTGCACCACCATGCCCAGACGCAGTCACCAGCTCAGCACACCCTGGGGGCAGGGCTGGCGTGGCATGCCGGAGGTTGAGCTGCGGTTCCTGTGCTTGCCTAAGCTTGCCTAAGCAGGTGCTTTAGTCCGCTGTGCTATCTCGCTGGCTCTTCTCCATACTTTCAACATTCTTATCCACCTGGCTTTTGTCAAGACCTACAGAATTAGGTTTAGCCAACAGCACAATTCCTGTGCATTGCACAAAGGTAAACGTCCTGCACACAAGGGGCGGGCTGCTCCGCCTCGTGTGTGTTCTGGTCACCCGAGAGCAGCGGGCTCACCGGGTGACCTGTCGACTAGCACACAGAACTGTGGACGAGCACCTCAGAGCCTGTGCCGCTGGCACTTTTCCTGTGTCATCCCAGCCTCCTAGGACCTTTGGAGGCAGGTTCTACTCTAATTTCTATTTTGCAGCAGCAGCAGTAGAAACTTACCAGCGCTAGCTAAGTAATGTAAAGTCAGCCAGTAAACATTTACTGAACAGCTCACGCACCAGCCACAGTTCTGAGCGCAGAGTGCAAGGGGAACGAAACAGAGCACGAAGCCTTGCCCCCGACCGCAAAGCCCAGACGGAAGTGGGCTCCCACACTGCATCTCCCAGGTTCTGCCACCCTGTCTATTTGGTTGCCATGGTCCTCCCCATGGTGTTGTCCTGTCAGGTCAAGGCCAGGCGCAGTCTCCACAGAGTGGACCATTCCCAACCTGGGTTCTCCCTTGGGAATGTGACCTTGCAGTTGTCAGCAGTGAGCGGGCCCAGGAACTGAGTCACCCCTGGAAGGCTTGCTCAGTCTATATTGTGTTCCTATAATAGAATATTTGAGGCTGGGTAGCAGATAAAGGAGACAGATTTGGCTCACTATTCTAGTGGTTGGAGGGTCCAAATGACCTGGACCTGACATCCGGGCAACCCCTTCCCCCACAGCCCTCCAGAGTCATACACGCCCAGGAAGCAGCAAAAAGCCAACCATGTACAGAACAGGCCCAAATGAGGGTGGCTTCCATTTATAATAACCCAGTCTTTCCATCACTGATTCACTGCTGTGAGGCCCAGCCTTCTCCGAAAGATCAACACTCATCCATTCAGGAGGGTGGGGACCTCTGGGGACCCCATGACCCAGTCACCTTCCACTACGCCCCATTTCCCATGGCTCCTGAGTCCAAGTTTCCAACAATGAGCCTTTGAGGAACAGGCTTCATCCAACTCATAGCAGGACTCCCAGGCCCTGGTCCTGAATTCACCCAGGGCCTCCACTGTGCTTCCTGTAAATTGCACCAAGAATCCTAACTGGAACAAATGGTTTGAGACAATGACGTCCACCATGGTGTCCCTTCTGGGACTAGAGAGAAGCCAGGGGGCTGCAGGTGGGGTAGGGGCAGGAGATGCTGCTGCCAGGCAGGGAGAATGGTACTGGAACTTTCTTTTTTTGTTATTTTTGTGGCTGGCTTAGCCCACCCTCGGGGTGGGCTGGTGTGGCATGTGGTGCTGGGGATCAAACCGCGGTCCCTGCCTAAGCTTGCCTAAACAGGTGCTTTAGGCCACTGAGCTATCTTTCTGGCCCAGCACTAGAACTTTCAGAGCTCAGCCCAGGGGGGATCGGAGAGCCCATAGGGACTAGTGGCCATGTTCACTCTATCCCTCCTGACACAGAAGGCACAGTACACAGTGGCCTGGTGTGCTCCAAGCTGGTCCTTGGCTTTGCTGGGAGCTAGGCTGGAGCTGGAGGAGTGGAGGTACAAGAGGGGCCTGAAAACAGGACAGGACAGGGCTGGTCAGGGCTCCGCTCACAGCCCTGTTGGGTTTCCTCAGAAGCTTCTATAGCACAGGTCCTTCGTGCACCTCCTCATCCTCCACTGTGCCCCAGAGTGTCACCCCAGGAGGACAGAACTACAGCCTGGACTCTTCCACCCAGAATGACAGGGCAGACGACACTGATTCTCAGCACAGCTTGGCCAACTGTGACTGCTTGTCTCAGTTTCCCGAAAGGTTACATGCATCCAACCCAAGTCACGAAAAGGATGCACAAATTAGAAAATCAAAACCAAAACAACCAAGTTCAACCTGAAGCCCAGTATTTTCATAGAGTCTATTTGAGGAGATGGAAACGCAGAAGCTTCAAGTGAGCAGGGGACCAATCCCGCGGCACCAAGCACCCTGGAGCAGAGATAGACACACCTGCCAGGGCAGCACAGGGTCACAGGAGAAGCAGCCTGGGCTTTGGGATTAGGGGCTGAGGGTCCCTCATCTTATTGCCCAGCATAGGACTCTCAACTCTCAGTGTTCCGGAAAAACGCTGCCTTGCATTTTTAAACATGAGAGTCACTTAATTTAGCAATCAGCTCTTTTGCTGCCATGAATAATTAATTTTCACAGAGCTAGTAGTTCTGGAAAGTTAAAGCCCCTCCTTGTTGCACTCAGCATCCCTTCTGATGCAGCGAGGACAAGATGAGATCGAGCTGACTGACAGTTATATAGCTACTCACAGACCAGTTTTTCTACTGATAAAATATACAATTTCTTATGCAACCCATCTGTGCTTGTCAGAGGCTGAAAGTAGTTCCAATCTTCCCAGGAGAAAACTCTTTCTGTCTCCATTTCACAGTGGAGAAAACTGAGGCTTAGAAAGACTGGGGGGGGGGGTCTCTCCTAAACTTGCAGGGACAGTACTAAGATGGAAACCAAACAGAGATTTTCTCTTTTGTGGTACTGGGGATTGAAGCCAGGGTCTTCATAACTGAACCCAGCCCTTTTTAAACTTTAAGACAAGGTATGGCTAAGTTACTCAATTGCTCAAACTGGGCCTGAATTTGTAATCCTCCTGCCTCAGTCTCCCAGAGTACAGGGATTACAGACCTGTGCCAGCACATCCAGCTCTGAACCAGGTTTGAACACGTCTCCAGGAGCTGTGATGTCCCTCCTTCCCCTGGGGGATGGATCCAGTTCTTGCCCAAGGGCTACAGCAGCATGTATTCTCCAGGCTTTTCAGGGAAGAGATCCTCGGAGAGACGAAGGCAGAAGGAAAGGGTCCTGAGAGCAACCTCACCGCCCACTTCCCTAGCCTACATTTCCAAGGCTGTTGGCAGCTGCCGAGTGTCCCTGTAGACCATGTCGCCTAGAGAGGGACTAAATGATTCCCACTCTGTGGTAACAGAGGCCGTGTGGCACAGGGGCTGGTGGCATCACAGGCCACAGGTGGAGCGGAGCAGGAAACACTGTGAAACACTGTGGCCTCACACTCGCTTTTGGGGTGGAGGCAAGTGCAGACTCTGCAGTGCCGTGGGCCTGGGCCTATCACACAGTGTCCCACGCTTGGGTCCCCCTAGTGCAGTGGGTGGGAGCAGGGAATGGGGCTGCAGCAACCTTGGGGAGACGGTTCCTGTTAGAACCCCACTCACAGACATCACGCACAACGTCTACTTCCAGAAACCAAGAAGACGAACCCCCAGACAGCAGGAAGAAAACTCAGTGTGGGAGATTCAGGCAGACCCTGGATAGGCTTGCAGGGCAAGGACTCCCACAGCTAGAGCTGCAGGTAGGAAGGGCAACCCATCACGGCGGGCAGCAGATGAGGGGAGGTGAGGAGCTGCCACATCGGGCTAAGCTCACATTCGTGGACCTCAGAGAACCACTGGAGCCCTCAGCCGCTCCTTTTCCAGGCTTGCGCGCAATGATGCTGAGGGACAGAGCAGTCTGGCGTCTTCGGTGGGCAAAGGCTGCCCCCTGGTGTTCATCACGAGTATTGCACAAGACCAGACCCCAAAGATTTACAGACTGGGATAGTCTGGGGTAACCCAAATGCTCAGATATCACCTGTCCTCTTGTACTGACCAGGAAACTGGGGTCAAGAAGCATGCAGAGGCCCACCTCAGGCTACTTTCTTGAATATGAGGTGTTACACATAGAGGAGAAGTAAAGAAGAAATGATTTCACCTGCTGTGCGGAACTCAAGGGTAGGTGAAGGGCAAGCTTGAGTTCGCCTACCCGCTAGGGCGCGCACCTCTTCCAGCTCTGCGCTAGGACGCTCTGTTGGTAACTCGAAACCAGCCAAGCTGGAAATGTTACTCCGCTGCCATGGAACTCAGCACAAGCGCGCAGGAGCTGGAGAACAGGTTTCCCAACCTCCGCCATCCCAACACTGCCCAAGGACATCCGGGTTCCAGGACCAGGGAGTACTGACAAGTCTGATGCTTTTGCTGGGCCTCGGTTTCTATATCTGTGAAACAGGAGTGCATCACTGACAAACAGCCTGTGCCAGGCGACATCCTAGATATTGGAGATGCAGTATGACACAAACAAGGCAAAAACGCCAGATTTCTCGATCTTGTATTCTGGCGGGGAGACAAAATAAACAAGGGAACTCTTAATTTGTCATGAGTGAGAGCTTTGATCCAGAAGGTACCCCAGGTCTGCAGCGCTCCGGAGGCCCCTGCGCATGAATCTGATTGCACCACGGCCTTTGACCCTCTTGGGGTGTCATTTCAGTGGACTTTTCCGTTGCCCCTCATCTATGCTGTTTCCCCATCTAATAGTGAAGATCCAGGGCTCTGAGAGACTAGGGCCTGCCTAGGGGACACAGCCAATTAGCATAACCCTCTGTCCAGGTCCTAGGCTGCAGGGTGGCCCTGCAGGGGGTGGCTTTGTCACTGTCTCTCAGGCCCCTTCTTCCTCCCAGCCCTCCCACTCATCCCTCCTCCCACAGCTTTTGCTCTGGCTCCTGGACCTTCCTCTCCACCCTCCCTTCCTCCCAGGATCCTTTAAACCTCCTCAGTTTCCAACAAGGATGGGACCTCCACATGCAGGTCCCCTACATTTGTGCTCTGACACTGGGTTCTTCAGGCCCATCTCAGCCTCCAGGGCAGGAGCTCCATCCCACTTCCCCCCACAGTTCTGAGGGCTGCAGAGGGGCCCTGTGTGTTGTAGTCATTACAAGAGCTGGCCTTAGGCAGCCCAGTACTTGGTGTTATGCCTGTGCCGTCTCGCTCAGCCTCTCAACCACCAGACCAGGAAGTCAAGGTTGCTGTCTCCGTTCAGGGCTGGCTACATAATTTTTGGTGTACAGTGAAAAACTAAACCAGGAAGTTGCTTGTTAAAGTTAGTAGATTTGTTGATAAATTATTTTAAAGTTTATAAATTTTAACAGTGGAGAACTAAGCCAGGCACTGGGTCCTTCTAAGTACAACTGGGGACTTACGAGGACACCATGTGCTATGTATCCTGGGTTCTTCCAATTGCATGGAGCCTAGGAGACTGGCTCTGTCCCCACTTCCCAAAGGAAGAAACTGAGGCATGAAGAGATTCAGCAGTGTTCCTAAGAATCCTGCAATGAGGGAACAGTGAGGCTGTGATTTCACTCTTCATTACAACCCCTGGGATGGTTCACTTCAAGTGGCAGCTTGATCGGGCCACAGGGTTCCCAGACACTTGGACAGACATTATTCTGGATGTTTCTGTGAAGATGCTTTGAAGTGAAATTAACAGGTGCACTTCATAAAGCAGATGGCCCTGCCTCCTGCAGGTGGGCCTCACCCAATCAGGTGAAGACCTGAGTGCATCACCTGCTCTGCACCTCCATGTGACAGAGTGCGCCTCCCAGCAGGCTGCTTTGCAACGGGCACCGAGGCCTTTCCAGTCCTGGGCCAGAGCCGAGCTGTCAGCTCCTCTCGGGTCTTCAACGTGTCAGCACAGCTCCACCTCTCTTTGACATCTTGATTAAGAAATCATCGTCTCTGCGAACCGCTCTCTCCACCGCATGAGGCCCATCCCTCACTGCCACCTCTTCCCTGTTTCATTTTGGTCTTAGCTCTCATGACTGCCCAGAAGACTGCTCTTACCTCAAGACCTTGGTATGCTTGAGTTTCAGGAAAACCGGGCTCTGTGTCTGTCTAGTTCACTGCTGTCTGTAGGATCTGGAACTCTGGTGACCATGGGAAATTATTTACTGAATAACTAAACATTCAGCAAAAGACCTTGGCCAAACCCAAAGTTGCCTTTGTGAGTCTGCACCCCTCTGCTGGCCAGCTCCTGCAGCCCCAGCTCTGTGATCAGGAAGCTGCCCAAGAGGACAGTGTCATGGAACTGCTGCCCCAGGCAGGGAGAGCAAAGCCTAGATGCCCCACCTCCCATCTCAGGCCCCCAGCAGTGTCCCAGCACTGTGGGTGAGGCTGTCTGCGGTTCTCAGTCCCCACTACATATAAGGAGCCTGTCCTTGTCTGGGAAGGGTGTTGGTCCCATACACCCATCAGGCAATGCGCTATGGTCTTTTCAGCCTTCTGCAGAAAAGTTAACCACAGATTTGCCTCAGACAGAAACCTTGGGTACAGCCTTTACCTCCCTGGGCAGCACTGCTGCAGCTAAAGGACCTCTAGCTTATTTTCTTAGAAGTGGTGGACCAGATGTCTCCAGCGGGCCCCAGGATTCATTCCTCTGTCCCCATCAGGTCCCACAAACCCCAGGAGAGCCTAGCCCAGGGCCAGCCCCTTGGTGCCACGATCTCATCTGATTGGCAGCACTCAGGTGTGCAAGGCTGCACCACAGTGTGGCCTGGACAGTGGGGCTGGTGCAGGGCACCGTCTGGGCAGGGCCTCAGACTGGAACCTGGTTCTGCACGTTCCTGCAGACCAGACCAGGAAGCAAGCTCCTGCTCGTTCATCTGCCCTGACTGCCTGGCTCTGCAGTCTCTGGAGAGCCAGCCCTGGAGGGGCCTGCACAGTCATGCCCAGAGACCTGAGTCCCAGGTGGGCAGCGATTTGCCATGAACTCCAGGGCTGGTGGGCAAGCAGCTAGGTCCCCAGATGGCGATGGGCCCCCTCTGTTCTCTGTCTCCTCCTGTCCTCAAGGAGTCTTTGAAGTCAGGAGCTTTCATAGTCCTTCAGGACTCAAACCAATGTCCCCAGCCACAAGTTTCCAGTCCCTGGCTGAGTGTCCTACCACTGGGGGCCTTCGGCTGAGACTGAGCTACACTATAGGTTCCCTGGGCCTCCGGGCGCAGGTGACAGACTATGGGACTCCTCTACCGCATAGCTGCTGAGCCGATTCCCATAATAAATCCTTCTTACATGTCAAGAAAGGAATGTGAAAGGTATCAGAAGCAAAATGGAGTTGCTTGTATCAACACTTCCAAAATCAAGTAGAAGCAGGAGGCTGTGAAGGAGGGGCCCCAGGCAGGATCAGTTGATAGCTACTACCAAGGGTCTGCCAGACCCTGAGCTTTTGGAGTCCACTGAACCTCACACTAAGGGGACAGCTATCTGCTGAGCCTCACACGAACTCCACTCTTGGGATGGAGCATGTGGTCAAGCATCATGCTTTTTAAACATCTGATGCCCTCCTTCTCGTCTTTCCTTTTAAACGCTTGCCCTGTTTCAGCTTCTGCACATCACCATAGCTTCCTGTGGCCCAAGTGTTCCCATTATGGTGCTGTGGTATTCCCAAATAAATAAAAAAGAGTGTCAGTGTTTAGAGTCTTGGGTGATTGTTTTGTTTAGGATGCTTAAGTCTGCATCCATCTTGCAGTTCTGTTGGTCAGAAGGACCCTAGTGCATTGGGTCATTGTGAAAGCGATCCCAATGCTGTGAACACATCAGCAGGGTCTTTTGAGCCAGGGATGGTGGAAAGGAGCCTAATCCAGGTAGTGCAGGCATCGCTCTTCACAGGCAAAGAAAGCTTTGTGGGCGAAGAGGCTTTCAGAGAACTGGGGCTTTGGCTAGCAGGAATTAGCCGAGTGGGCAGCCAGCCTAATAGCTCAGTGGATTAAAGTGCCTGTAAGCAGGTGCCGGGGCCAGGGGTTCAATCCCTGGGCCTGCTGTGCTGGCCCCGCCCCTGGGGTGTGCTGAGACAGCAAATGAGACTGGGCGTGGTGGCGTGCGCCTGTAATCCCAGCTTTTGGGATGCTGAAAACAGAAGGATCACTACGAGTCCAATTTACGTAATGAGACCCCATAGACCCTGCAGACCCTTCCCTAAAATACACAAAGAAAAAAAATTAGCTGAGTGCACAAGCTTCTGCTCCTAGAACAAAGACAACAGCAGGTTTTCATTGGTTGGCTGGGATGGGCTGACGTCTGGTGACTTCATTGACCTGCCATGTGATTCCAAAAGATGCTTTTTTCTTATGATGGACTTGGTGGGGCTATTGAGGGGCGGCAGTCACCTCATTCCAGGGCTGTTCAGATTTTATGTGTGAGGCTTGGTGAACAAACACAGTAAATGTTTACATTTTAAATTTTTAAAAAAATGATTACAGTTATAGACACATTGTCATTAATGTCACTCTGAACACAATTATTGTCACTCATCTTTTCACTCTATGAAACAGACCTGGAAGTCCTCTTTTTTTCTTTTCTTGGTACCAGGAGTTGAACTCAGGACCTTGCGCTTGCCAGGCAGACGCTGTGCCACTGAGCTATATCCCAGGCCCGGAATTCCTCTTCTGTGGTGTCTTTTTGTGGCTGCCTCACTACCATGAATGAGTTAAAAATTATTGGACAGTTTTGTCAAATGTAATCATTAAGGTGTGTCCTCCTCCACCCTAATAACCAGGTCTGGCACTGTGATGGCTGGTTCTTCCCCAAAGTCAGAATACAGGGGAAGGGACACATTTCAAATCCGTTAGGGATGTCAGGGAATCCATGACAGCACAACTAAATATGCTTCCCTGGGAGGACTTCCAGAGCTGCCTCAGAAAGGGGCGTGAGCAAGGGCTGAGTGTGTCTGTAGCCAGGAGACCACCTTGAGGGGAATCAGTGGCAGCGTGTCTTTTACTGTAAGAAATCTTTCAAAATTTAAACATTCACAGTGTGTTCTGAACACATTATGTATCTGTCATCATCGTTGTCCCCCATCAGTCCCAGCACTGTCCCCCCACAGTGGTCCTTACATGTCTCAATCATGGTGCCGCACGAATTTGGCAGGGACCAGCCATCTGCACTGCGCTTGGCTCCGGCAGGCCCAGCTCGGTGTCCGCACTACACCCATGGCAGTGGCGAGCCCTGCTCCAGAGGCTCTCATGAAACCCCAGAGGCAGGAACTAGCCCGAGGCACTGGAGCAGAGCTGGAGTTTGAACACAGCCAAAGCTCAACTTTCATATAACGGAGGAGACAGCTTGTCTGGGCCTGAGGAGCAGATTAGCATTCAGTGCTGAGGTGCTGCCCCTGAAGGCACCCTGGGCATCCCTTAGGCTTCAAAATACAACTGGAAAATCTAAGCTGTGCTCCTTTCCTGTGTGCCTGTACAAGTGTGCCTCACCAGCTTAGCTTTGCGGAGCAGGGACCTCTTTGATTAGGTTGTAAATTTTACGTGTGACTTCATGCACCTGTGTTCTTCTGTGATGAAGATCTCCTGTTCAATATTTTGTCATAGGATTTATTTCATTTGATTCATGTGGTTCTCATTTGATACTTTTTACTGTATAATATTGCATTTGTGAATTTTTGGGGAGAGGGGATGGGGTCTGGCTATTTAGTTCAGGCTGGCCTTGAACTTACTATATAGCCCAAGGTGATCTCAAATTCATGGTGATTTTCCTGCCTCGGCCTCCCAGGAGCTGGGGTTTCAGGCAGGTGCTATTATGCCAGGCTAATGGTGACATTTTTAAAGTTTAATAAAAATTGAATAGTGCTCTTCAGTTCCCCGTGCAGTGTCCCTTCCTACTCATCGGCTCTTTGTCCGTGAGCCCTCAGCAGCACCAGTGAGTTTCAGTTCCCTCTTCTCCCACATGCTGTCATCCTGTCCCCTTGCAGGAGGTGGGTGCCACACTCAGGCTTCCTCTTTTGGCCAGAGTCTGATCAACTGCTTGTAGGCCTGGAGGACCCCGTCCCTCCCAGCTGCAAACAGGACTCAGGAGCCAAGAGGAGTGTGGGGCATCCTTGGTCTCCTGGGATACATGAGGGGCAGGTGCCCTGCGGGGGTGCCCATCATTCTGAAGACAGCGGGCAGCTGAGGTGCTGAGCTCCCTTGAAAGGGGGATCCCAGACGGGGTGAGCTGGTTTTGCTGCCACCCTGGGGCAGGAGATGGAGATACAAGGTCAGGATCATGATGTGTGGTAGCCCACACAGTTCATCAGCATGAGAATGAATAAACTGCAGATGCTTCACATAATGGAACATTGGTGTGTGTGTGTGTGTGTGTGTGTGTGTGTGTGTGTGTGTGTGTGCATATATGTGTATATGTGTATGTTGTAGTTCAGGGCTTTACAAGGGGGATGATATGATACAGGACAAATATTTTATAAGATTGTTCATAATAACTCACCCAAAGAATCATAGACAAAGAGTGCAGGAAATCTGTCCACACACTAAAGACCAAAACTCCAGCTGAGGGTCTGCATCCCACGATAATGTCCCGCTTGAGTCCAGCTGAAGACCTACAGCAACAGCAATGCCTCCCACAAGTCCAGCTGGAGGCCGAGAGCCCGTGACAAAGCCTCACACTGGCCTGGCTCACGGATCTGTGCTAGGAAGGCCCAGAGGTTGGGGGTGGAAGCTAGAAAGTCTGCCTGCACCAGTAGGATGAAGGATCTGTGCCAGCAGGCTGAGGGATCAGCACCAGAGCCAGGAAGTGAGGCTCAAGGTAAGCACCAGAGCTCCCCCAAAGGTACCCCAGCCATCCTCAGCAGTGGTCCCGAGATCTTCCCATGATGAGGAAAGCCGAGATCCATCAGGAAAGCCACACGACGAGCTCCTCCAGGAGCCAGACAGCACACCATCTTCCCCTGCAGAGCCAGGAAGTCATGCACAAAAGAGGACCAGGGCTCCCAGTGACAACCAGGTCCTGAGCTCCTCTGACAATGAGGACAGCCATCGAGTTCATCAGGAAAGCCAGCACAAGGTCCTCAGGAGAACAAATGGCTCCCTACAGCTTCCTAGCAGCTCCTAAGCTTCTTCCTCTCCAGCTCTGCCTCTTGTGCTGCCGGCAACAGTCCTCAGGCGTGCCTGCCACACCTGGGAAGTACACTGGTTTAGTTCAGCTGAATGTTACAAGTCTGACAACCAGTAGTCAGTCCGCCACAGTGTACACGTGTCTGAGACAGGATTTGCTGTGTAAGTCAAGCTGGCCTTAAATTTTCTCAGTCTTAGGCTGGCCTTGAACTTGTGATCCTCCTGCCTCAGTCACCTGTGTGCTGGGATTATGGATGCGCACCACCACACCTGGATTGATGCCGTTAAAGTGACTAATCAAGAACAGCATAGGTCAACTTAGAAAAATCCCATAAACAATGTTGAAGGAATAAAATCCAGTTGTATAAGAATGCATATCATTTATAATATAAAAATTCTAGAATTTATAAATAAAATGTAAAATATCAAAATGATTTTATATGCAGCTTAAGCTACAAAAGCATGTGGAATTAAACCGCATGTGGCTCAGGTTGGCAGAAGTCACACACCTGCCACCCGGCTTAAGATACAAAACATTGTACATAATGAAGACCATCCTGTCCACACTCCAGCCAACTCACCACCAGATCAATGTGCAATGACTTCCTGCACTTGGCCAAATAGCTCAGTGGATTAAAGCACCTGCTTAAGTAGACGCAGAGCCCAGGAGCTCATTCTCCAGGCCTGCCATGCTGGCCCTGCCCCTGGGGTGCACAGAGATGGCAATTGAGACTAGGCATGGTGGTGCATGCCTGTAATCCCAGCACCTGGGAGGCTGTAAACAGGAGGATCACTATGAGAATAATCTACAAAGTGAGACCCTGTAGACCCTGTCCTAAAATTTAAAAAAACCAAAACTCTTTTAGTATCTTAAATGACATAAAACTGTTTTTCAGGAGAGGAAGTTAGGAACATGAAAAGAGAGAGATGAAAAAAACCCCAAACCAATAAAACAAAGAGGTAGAAAAGGAAGGACAAGGGAAGGAGAGGGGAATGTGATAGAACCAGAGCCAGAGCCACCTTCTGGAACTGTCAGATGGTCAGACCCAGAGAAAGCAAATATTTTTGGCAGTGGCAGATGTCACAGTGTCACACCCCAGGGACAATGCCCTGCAAACATGGGCCATGGACAAATCTACAAAGGGAAGCCACTTGCCAGTGACGAGCACAGAACTGTTCCCGTGAGGAGATGGAGAACAAGCAAACCTCACCACAGAGCCATGTGATCTACGTGAGTTCCTCCCTCCTTCTTTCCTTCCCACAGTCCTCTCACAAGTCCACCTCGGGATCCACCAGCTGCTAAGGCTCCAACAGGTAGCTGAGGCTGCCCTTGCAGAGTCTGTTTTGGCCACAGGCTGCGATTTACCTTGGCCCACATCATTTACTCTGGGCCGTGTGAGAAAGGAGTTTAATGTCAAAGACCGACACCTGAATTCTATCGGCGCTCCCGTTTGATTTCTGCACCTCCCACGCCATCCTCAGCTGGATGCCAGCTGGGCTAGTCGCTAGCCAGTAACCTGAGAGAGCAGGTGCTCGATCCGTTTCCAGGGGTGTCCTTCGGTGGGTGGCGTGAGCTGCGAAATCAGTCACACAAATGACCCACCACATATAAAAAAGCCACCAATATATCAACAGGCCTTTAAAGCAAGCAGCAGTTAAAATAACTACTAGCTCAGTGGCAGGGAACACACGAAACACCAGCCCGGGACCCTCGGGAGGAAGTAGAGCTGCCCTTCGCTCCTGATTTACGCCCCCACTCCATTCTCTATTCAAGGTAGCAAGCATTCGGAGCAGCAGGTGCTAAGAAATGAAAAAGACTGCCATAGCAAGCTGGAAGGTGGGGCACCAGGCTATCGGGGGATATTTATGTCCCTGGGGAGGTCATTGTCGGGACATTTCATCCATGTGTCTTCCAGCAGCAGGAGGGTGAGGGGTGGAAGGGAAGTGGCTGCTTCCCAGGCCTAATAGTGATGGGTCCTGTGTAGTCAGAGGGCCCTTGGCTTCGGCCTGGCCCTGGCACCTAAGGGGAACGTCCATTTGACTGCCACTTAGGTAAGAGCAGCAGTCCAGCAGTTCGCAGCTATAGATCTAGGTTTGAGTCCCAGCTGTGTCTTATACCTGTGGGGCATTGGGCAAGATGTTTGCTGTCTCTGAGCCTGTTTTCCATCTGTACAAAGGGGCCAGTGAACCTCACTTCATGGGGTGATATGAGGTCCTGGTCTGAAAGCCAAGAAGGTACCCAGGGAGCAAGTGATGATCTTGGGGGACGGAATCCCAGGTCCCTCCCACCCACTCCCTTTCTCTTCTTGTAGACCTGCTGGCTTTGGGGAAGCTGTGATGCAGGCTGGGAGGAGAAAGAGGAGAAAGGTTGCAAAGCAGCAGGCAGGGCTTCTGACCAGGCCTGGACAGTCAAGCAGAAGGACTGCTGCAGAGCCCTTCTTGGCCAGCCCCCAACATCTTAGGGGACAGCTGTGAACCAAAGTGCACCCTCTTTAGAGATCCACCTGAACCCTAATCCCCAGTACTTATGAATGTGATGTTCTTTGAAGATCGTCTTTGCAGATAGAATCAAGTTAAAACAAGGTCATGTCGGAGCAGGGTGGGCCTGTAATCCAGTGCCTGGCATCCTTATCAGAGAAAGGAAAGGGTGATTTGGACACAGGCACAGGCATGCAGAACAAAGTTAGAGGCCACATAAAGCAGAGAGAGACTGCAACAAGGCAATGACAAGCCAGGGGTTCTGACATCCACGCAAAGCTAGGGAGATTCAAGAAAGGCCCTGCCCAGAGCCACTGGAAGGGACACAAGCCTGCTGGCTTCTTGCTTTTCCACTTTGGGTCTCAGGAAACAAGTTTTGTTGTGCCACCTGGTGTGTTGTCTTTTGTTATGGTAGCCCAGGAAAACTAATGTGCTACTTGAGCAGGAATTAAAAGTTCTGGAGCCAGGGCTTGACCAACCTGTTCTCAGCTGAGCAAATCTGGGTAAAGACCAAGGTTTTCCATGTAGCTGGGAAGTCACCTAGTCTGGGGGACCCTGCGACTGGCAGGGAGCCATGACTTCCTCCGTGGGGCTTAAGAAATGTGTCACAGGTCCACCCTCAGTGACCAGAAGGTGGGCACTGTGTGCTCCAGAGGCAAGCCACTTAGGCTCCCTGGGACAGGCCAGAGGGTGCACCACCAGGTGAGGAACGTGTTCCCTCAAGCCTGTGTGGGAGGTGGCCTTTGTGACGGGCTGGGCCAACCCTAGGCTGAAATGAGAGCATTGAGGAGGACTCAGATGGCTTCCGTGCAGGTCCGGGGACTGTCCTGTGGCCAGGGCTGGCGGCGTCGGGCATCTTGTGTACCATGAGAGTTAACATCCTGTGAGGAGGACCTGAGCCACCGGCGCTCAGACTTCAGCACTGTGGATCTTGGGGCTCCGGTGCGCATGCACCCACCAAATGAGCCAAGGCTGAGTCCCGCACTGGCCTGTCTGTGCACACACGTGTTCCCCACATGGACGATGAGAGGACTCGGGGAATCCTGAAGAATATGCTCATAGGTTGTTGAGGGTATTTTCAGATCTTAGAGAAGACAGTTCTTTGGTCTTCTGAAAGCTGCCACCATCTGACCAAGCAGCCAGGCCTCTGGGACACAAAGGCGGGGAGGGACACCCCAGGTCACAGAGACCCAGGCCTGCAACACCTCCCCATAGCAGGGCCCAGGAAGGGGTCAGAGGATGGCTTGTGGCTGATAACATCCTGGTTTCTAGGCGTCCTCCAGCTGCTTTGCTCCAGATAGGAGCCTGAGCAGAGCCACAAGGACCATCCTCCAATGAGGGAGGGTCCCGAGCTACAGGACCAGCCTCTGGGCCTGGCCTGCCCATACAGGACTCCCCACCTGATGAGCAGAGGGGAGGGCGATCAGTCTATCTTACAGCTGGCTCAGAGGGAGCAGAAGAACGGGCTCTCCGGCAGGGCTCTCTCACAGAACCCTGAGGAAGACAGGGCAGCACACAGCACTCAAGCTTCTGACGTGGCAGGGCTAGGGAAGCCCATGAGTCAGCCTTTCTATCACGCCCCAGGTGAGCCCGAATCTGCCTGACCACCTACTTGGAGAAGAAGGGCACTTGGCTGTGCCTTTCAGACTCTGTGTGTGTGTGTGTGTGTGTGTGTGTGTGTGTGTGTACACACGTGCATGCCTCTAGGGAGCTGGCTGAGACCCACTGCATGGCCACCAGCCTCTAGATGACAATGTCTGCTGCAGACATCTGGGACTGCGGGTCGGATCGGTGCTCCAGGGAGGCAGCTGGGCTGGCCCCACAGATGCAGCAGCACTGTGTCCCAAGCAAGCCAGCTCTCATCCCTGTCCCCTGTGATTTGCCCCTGGATAGATGAGGTATGGTGAAAAAGTCAGGGTAGAAAGTCACAGTCTGAAGATCTTGATCACTTCCTATCTCCAGAAAGTTGCTTCAAGGCAGAGAAGACTCAGCCCAGCACTGTCCAGACTCTGGGGGTACAAGCTCTGCCTGCTGCCCTTGGCCCTGCTCTGGAGCAATGGGCCCTTCCTCCCATTTGGTGGGGCAGAGGAAACAGGAGGGCTTCCAGGAAATGCATGGGGCAGGCCGGGGCAGGTCCAGCTGAGCAGGCCCACTGGCTTAGGACAGTGGAGTCCTTGCTGGCGTCCATTGTGTGTCACACTAGTCACCCGCTGGAGTTGAGAACCAAATTGTGACTGTAGCGTGCTGTGTCAGCGCCTCCTGCTGCTGCCTTCATGCATAGAGATGCTCAAGGGCTTGTCTCTCTGAATCTCTCAGGATATTCTTCACCATGAAAGCCGACACCCTGATGAAGATGACTGTGTATGAATGTCCCATCCCTGACAGTCACGCCACCTACTGCTCAGGGGTGGGCAGTCCTGAGTCTCAACAGGGGAGGAACACTCAGAGGGAAGGTTAAAACTCAATCCTAGAGGAGAGGAGAGGAGAGGAGAGGAGGGGAGGGGAGGGGAG
>NW_004524586.1:20454761-20466727 GCF_000260255.1 Octodon degus | reverse complement strand
AAGGGGGAGGGGAGGGGAAAGGAGAGGGGGGAGAGGAGGGGAGGGGAAAGGAGAGGACAGAAAGGGAGGGGAGAGAAAGGAAGGGGAAAGGAGAGAAGGGAGAAGAGGAGCATGGTTGAAGTATGAGAAATTGACCTGGGCCCAGCATGGTGCTCTGGACGTGAATGCAAGCACTGTGTCCCAAGCAAGCACTGATGAGCCCTCACCACTGCACCTGAACCCCCACTCCATGGTCTCATCAGGGACCTTGACGAAAACCTTAGAAATACATCTGGTCTACAGAGCAGGAAGTCGAGCCTCAGAGGAATGTGTGAAAGTCTGCCCAAGCTGGCCGCTGGCGACAAAGCCAGGACTGCCTCGGAAGGGTTGGTCCCTCTCTTAAGGCTCCTGTTCTGGCCACAACAAGCTGGAAATATCACCTGTGCTCTTGTCGCATCAAGGCTGCTGGGGGAAATATTGCAGGCTTTCTGAGCCCTTCCTGGAACTTGTCCCTGTCCATGTTGCATCGACTTCCAAATCGTTTACTAGCTGTCATGGAAGTGGAGCCTCACAGGTGAAACTACGGGTCCCACCTTGCCCTCTGGGTCCCCTCCATCTGAGGTTGGCCTTTGCTCCATTCCTGGGTAGGAAGCCCCGTGTGGTGCTCTTCCTGCCTGCCAAGCCAGGACCCCCACCCTCAGCTCCCTCTCTCCTAACCTGTAGATCCCAACTCCACTGGCAGCCAGAGTGGGGAGCTGGATTGTGCTTTGCTAAGTCCCTCCAGGTGACAGAGGGAGGACCACACTTTGAGGAGCCAGGTTTTAGAGCAATGGCCTATGACCTGAGCTCAACAGAACCAGCATCCTGGGAGCTGCAGAAAACTAATGGATTCCTGGCCCCACACAGCCTTCCAGGGCAGAGCCTGGAGAATGGGCACGGCTCAGAGTCCCGGGAAGTTCTACCACGTCACCAAAACTGAGAGCTATTTCAGAAACAGGTCTGGCTCTTCTTCCCCTTCAGTGACCAGGTGGCTAGTGGGTTCCTTCAAATAAGTGCCCCAGGATTCTGCCCCCAGATGCAGCCCCTCTGACCTTGTCTTCTGTCCCTGTCCCTCTTCTCCCAGGCAGACCTGGAAATCTGCTTCCCTTTAAGGGACTCTTCTCTCTAAGGGAATTTACTAGCCTCAAACATTGCATGTTCTTTTGGCATCTGGCAATGAAGTAGCCCTTGATTTCCACCTGGTTGCCTTCTTTTGCATCCAGAACCCCACCCAGCACAGGCAGACAGATGTCCGAAGCTCCTGAAAGGCTATAGTGCCGGGCTTTAGGCTTTCTGAACCCCCAATCTGCCCAGGGGCGAACTGAGCCTCTCCTGATGCAGACAGGAGCGAAGCAGGAGGCCGGTCACCCCTCGCCCTGGCAGCTTCTCCAACCTGCCCTCTTTCACTAGGCTCTGAATAAGAGGCTGGTTCTGAGCCTGGCTGTCTGCCACTCTGCCCATCACTGAGTGGCCATGCAGATGACAGGACAAAATGGCACGGAAAGACCCAGCATTAGCCCTTCTTCCCTTAGCATAGGCTGAACAGCAGGCCAGCAGGCTACAGGGATCACCATCCTTGTTTAGAAGCTGAGGAGGGCAGGGGACTCCCTGAGTCACTTGCTGATGGTGGTAAACAATAGAAAAGGAAATAGTGAGCTACAGAATGGAGAAGCTTGACAGGTGCCACCACCACCAACTGTCCGAGATCCCCATCACTGGGCTGGGTGTGGCTCAGCGGGAGGGAGAGCACTTGCCTAGCGTGTGTGAGGGTTCCATCCCCAGGTCCAGACATGAACTAGAAAATGGCCCGCATCACTAGTAACAGATCCTGGTGACATCAGGAGCTGCTCGATGGGACGCAGAGAAGTGGCAGTCGCCTTGGCTTTGCTTTCCCCCAAATCACAGACAGCTACCCTCCAACTGGGAAAAAATGTCAGACAAACCCGAGCTGGAGGACAATCTGCAAAACGGTGGACTAGAACTCTTCCGAACTATCAAAATTACGTAAAACAGGGAAGGGCTGCTGAGCCTCAGTGGATGAGCAGATATGAAGCAGATACGATGCGGTTACATCACGCGCTGGACCGTGGAGTGAGAGGAATGTGAGTGGAGCCTTGGGGACGTGGAAATGAAGTCTGCAGCCTGGGTAAGGGCACCTACAGTGCCGGAGTGAATTTCTGTTTCGATCACAATGCTGCGTAAGATGTTAATGGCAAGATACCATGAGTAAAGGATATCAACTCCTCCATGAATCTAAAGTTGCACCAGAATTAAGGTGGTTTTTTTTTTAACATAATGAGGGGAAATGAGGGGAAGAATTCATTCTCTCTCTCTCTCTCTCTCTCTCTCTCTCTCTCTCTCTCTCTCTCTCTCTCTGATCTATGAGGTGGACTCAAGAAAGGGGAAAAGCTGGGCCACTGGCTGGAGGTGAATTTACTGCCAGAAAACAACTCTGCTTTTCTCCCCATGCTGTGATTTACAGCCCAGGACCTGGGCCCCATCATCGATCCCTGCTCTGAGCCCCCAGTGCTGGCGCAGGGTCCTCTGGGCAAAATCGATACCTGGAGGTGACTCTGTGCATTTCACTCTGTCACAGGAATCCAGATTTATGTTTGGAGCCAGACAGATTCCAGGGCAATGGAAAGGGGGCTGAGTGCGGGGCCCGGAGGCCTGGGTTCCAGGCTCGCGGCTGCTATTTGCACCTGTGTGATTTAGAGCTATTTACTTTCCTCTCTGGGTCTGAGTTTTAGGAAATGGTCTCTGAGGTCACTTCTGGCCCATACCATTAGGGCTCTTTAATTGCCAACAATAGAATGTGGCCATGGGCAGAAAACCTTGAATATAAAAGAAAGTAGATAGACTCTGCAGCAAGGCTGGAGGCTCAGAAATGAGGCAGCCAGAGCAAATCTGGCGCATCTCCTTAATGAGCACCCAACGTCTCAGTGGTGAAATGCAGCAGGGTAGTGTCACAGTCCGGTGACTCAGGGTGCTGGAGGTGGCAAAGGGGTTCTCACTAGGCCGTTGTTCAGTAACCCCAGCTCCTTCGGCCTTGTGGGCTTCCTGCTGCTCCCAACCCTTGGGCTCTTTTCATCTCAGCTAACAGATGGTGAAAGTGAGGGAGGCTCACTTCAGGGGTGTGAGATGGGCCATTTCTAGAAATGATCGTCTTGGTCCCATGCACACTCTCTGGTGCCCTATGTGGGTGGAAGCCTGGAAATGGAGTCCAGGTGTCCCCAGGAAGCAGTGGAGGGGACTTGGGTCAGCGCCAGGGCTCCCTGCCACAAGGGACACAAACTACCCAAGAACTTTGCTGAGAACCATCAGTTCCCACCGCTCAGAAAATTCCCTTCCATGATTCTCTGCCCCAGCTGGACAGCCCTGGGAGAGCATCCGCTGGGCCTTCTCCACCTAGGCCTGCCTTTTGCTTTAGGGAGGGAGGAGTCCTGCCTGAATAGCACCCCATGGGGAGGGTGGCATGTCTTGAGTGGTTTCCACACCCCCACCACGTGCCCCTGCCTACTGCTACTGCTGGTCCAAGCCCCCTTCATTTCTCGGTGTCACCACCAACTCTGCCCCCATCTCTATTCTACCTCTGTGACCCTCCAGTGCAGCCCCCTTGGGCTCACCTTGCCTTCAGCTTCCCATAAAGACTGTCAGTTCCTCTCTAAGTCTTCCTGCACCGAGGGCCCAGCCTTCCACTCAAAGTACACAAATACAATATAAATATTAACGCATATGTGTGTATGCGCTCATATGTGTGTATGCATGTGTGTTTTTTCATGCTGTATATATTTGATGCCCCCCCTTCATCCAAGCCCTGTGATATGGGTTGTGACTTGGTCAAGGTGGCAGCCACGCACTGAACCCTTCAGCAGGTGTGTCAGGAGGATGCCATCCTGGAAAATATTCACAGTCACTGTCTGGGTCTGGGCTCAGTCTCCTCTGTCCTCGGGCCCTGCCTTTCCTGACACTGCATGAGAGCAAAGGCCAGGATATAGTGGCGTTCCCCCTTACGTCCCGGTCTCCAGTCTTGGAAGCCAGTGCTTGAGGCTCCCAGGTCGCTGCAGCCTGCAGGATGATCACTAGGGGGAGCCTATGAGCCGCCAGCCACACACACTGCCTGTGCTGCAAGGAGGCGACCAGATGGCTGCTTGAGATCGGTGCCTTTGTGTCGTGCATGTTGGCTTGTGGTTTTTCTCGTGTCCCATAGCAGTTGAGAATTTGTGCCACCTCTCAGAGCTGCTGTGGCTCCTTCCTGAGCCAAATGTGTCCTTGTGTTTGGGTGCAGCAATGGAGCTGGGTGGGACGCTCCCAGCTGGAGGACTAGGCAGACCATACTGAGGATTGTATGCCGCCCTGAGCAAGCTGCTTGTCCTCTCTGGGCCATCTCCTCATGCCAGCGAGGTAGGAGTGGCAGCACTGTCTCTACACGACTGACCCTGCTGGAGCTCACAGGACCTTGAGCTGGTGGCTGGGTACAGAACCAAGCAAATCAAAAACAGGAGACAGGGAGTGTTTGGGGTCCAAGGCCCAGTGACGCCACCCACCTCTGGCTGGCTCGAGACACCAGCTTGGCCTCCCCTCCCCAGCTACACGCTGGCCCTGATGAAGGACTCCGGCTCCCACTGCTGCCGTGGATGCCCCTCACCCATGCACACCATCTCAGCATCTGCGTGTCCCTTGTCCAGATTTCTGCCCTGCATGGAGTCACCTGGCAGGGACCCACCTACCCATGGATGGGAGAGGGTATCTGCCCCTGATTATTTACAGAAAAGGACCCAACCCGGAAGTGATATCTACAAGCAGACAATGTTTACCACACTTGCCCCTTATCTCTGCGGTCAGACCTGTCTTGCCAGGTCCCTTCAGCCCTTGCACCTTAAGAGAAGATGTGGCAGCACGTTCTCCAGTGCTTGTGTGTTACGGCCCATGTGCCGGAGTGTGCCCACTGCCGGTGCTCACCAACTCACCGAGTCCTCACAACTGTTTGATAGAGTCCATCCACACCCCTATTTTGTAGGTGAGGAAACCGAGGCCTGGCAGATTAAATACTTTCCCTGTGGTCACGCAGCTAAGAAGAGGTGGAGCGAGTTTCAAAGACAGTTAGTCTAAAGGGCCGACCAAATAGCTCAGTGGATTAAAGCGCCTGCAAGAGGCACAGGGGCCGGAGATTCGATCCCAGGGCCTGCGCGCTGGCCTCGCCCCACCCGCCACCCCCTGGGGCATGCTGAGATGGTGATTGAGATTGGGCATAGTGGTGCGCACCTGTAATCTCAGCTCTTGGGAGGCTGTAAACAGGCAGATCACTGCGAGTCTGATCTAGTAGTGAACTAGTGAAGCCCTGAACACCCCTTAGACTCTTCCCTAAAATGCAAAAACAAAAAACAAAAAAACAAAAACAAACAAACAAATACCCACAGGCAGTCTGGTTCTTTTAACATGAATTTTGGCATCTTTGAAGACCTTTGTTGCCCCCCCCCAATGAACCAAGTGACAAACACGCCTGTGCGCGTGGGGTTTTCCTCTTTCCCAGACCTTTTGTTTTTGCCTCTATAGCAATAAAAGCACGTCTCTGTAGAGTTCACTCCATCAAAGTATTTCCTTATCATGCTGAACAGAAGACAGATCAATAAATGTTGTAGCAGACTCAACCCGAATCAGAAGGAACAAAATATTTCCTTGTTACATGTGTCATCAAAATATCCCCCAAACCAGGGAAAGTACACGTTTACTGTTCAAATGTTTTCTTGTGGACTTTCTGCCACTTTCCTGGGTGCTCCAAAGACGGGAAGTTGCTGTCGTTGCACAAAACTGACCACCAGAGGTCAGACCGAGCCTCGAAGAAGCCTTGACTTTAGTCTTTGGCATCTCCAAGTCGGGTTTTTCCAGAGCAGTCTCTTTGCAGTGCCTCCAGGAGGTGTGGCCCAAGGGACAAGAATTGTATTTTTATCTGCTGCTCATTTTTAGCAATCTGGCAGAAGTCTGTCTTTGGCACACAAAGGAAGTGGCTGTCTCCTGGCGAGCCTGAGTCACTTTATTTGGAGAGGTGGTCTCTCAGGGCAGACCCACACCGTACAGTGTTGCTGGAGCCCTGTGCCCCAGAGGAATTAGTTTTGGTCTCTTTCTCCACCTCCCTGTCTCCTGGCTGTGACTCTGTGTGCCTTTTCCTGCTCTTTGATTTGGCCGGCGTCATCACAGGGCCTACTCTGGGCAGATGGGCATCTCTACCCTACACTGAGGCACTGCGCTAGGACTCCTGGCCCAGCGGTTCACTAAAGCAGCCTTCTGGACCACGCCAGGTCCCAGCCCTGCCCTTTGGGGAAGAAGGGATAGGCGCAGTCCAGCGGCTAACACGTCCTAGATGAAGCGGGGCCTGGCCCTGGAATTGGAGGTGGAAGACCCCTCCGGCCCTGTCCCGAGGCGTTTGTGGTTCCTCGGTCCCCTCCAGAATGGGCTCCTGAGGGGAGGAGGGTCTCATGGCCAACCTTGCCCCACTCCTCTCCAGGCCCGGCCCCTGGTGGCTGTGAACCCGCAAGCACCAACAACTCAAGTCTCTGTCAGGACCACAGCCTGTGGGGTGAAGGCGCCCCTCCACTCCCATGGAGTTCCTTCAGTCTTACCTGTACCTTGCGCTTGGTGTCACCAGCTGGAGGAGTCACTTCCTCCTCAATTCCTGCCCTGACTCGTTTGCCATTTCCCTCACATCACCCAGTTCTGTCACGGTTTGACACGCACAGGCCTGGAGGTCTGTCACAGGCACCCCAGGAACTGTTTCCTGCAAGTGTGCCTGGGTCCTGCGGGGCCCTGGGCCTGGCTCAAGCCAAGAAGCGACACCAGGAAGGAGAGGTAAATGAGGACTGGGTGTGTTTACTCCATGACCACAGCCCTGGATACACACACACACACACACACACACACACACACTCTTCATATGCACATTCCCCAGTACAAATACCATGTCTAACCCACCATTTGATTTCTTATTTAAACCTCCTAGCACCTCCTCTGTCTTCAATCTCAATCCAGAAAACCAGTGCTGTGTGGCAGGAGAGGGAACTTACTAAGCTGACTGCTTTGTGCTCCTGTGGGGACCCTCTGGGATACCTTCCTGGCTCCCTCTGGCTCTGGATCCCCTCCCCTCCACCTCGGTCCCATAGCCCAGCCTCAGGGTCTTCACCTTGGTCCCCACACACTGCCACTCACACCTGCAGGTCCTTCATTTGTACCTCTGGGGAACTCCAGCTCAGCCTCCACTGTCACCTCCTAAGGGATGCCTTCTCCAATTCTCAGGACCTGGGCCATGCCCATGCTGGAGGCAGCCGTGTTCCCCAGGTCCTTGAGCCTCCTCGCTGGCTGGACTAGATTCATCCCAGACATGGTTTGAAAATAAACTACCAAGATTTATGGGCGTCCTCTACCCTCTGCAGAGAGCCTAAGAAACTCGCCTTGGTATTTTCAAAAAAGATGAAAGATCCTGAGTGATAGACTCAAACATGCAGAGTACTTGGTATCTGAGAAGATATTGAAGGCCTAGAGCAGGTGTCTCTGGTGTGCTGGGCCTTCAGGAAACAGCAGGGAGCAGAGTCTGGCCTTGGCAAATGTTCCACCCCAGGCAGCCTTGCATCACTAGCGGTGCAATATATCTCGAATTGCATTGTTAAGGGGCATCTGGCTGTGCGAGTACCCTCCTGCGCACTTACCCACGCCTCAGCATTATGGGCCAGCCACTCCACGTGGCTTCTCAGCTTAATCGACAGGCACGGCAGACAGGGGACAGGCCAGGCTGCTACCCTTGCAACCCGGCACCTTGTCTAGCTCAGCTTTCTTTTTGAGACAGCATCCTACGAAGTAGTAAGCTTTCTTTAAATAAGTAGCAGAAATACTTTTAAAATAATAATAAAAAGCATAGTAGAGTAAGTACATAATCCAGTAACAGTAATCTATTGTCACCAAGTGTCATGAACTGTACAGCCCACATGTGTGTGGCACATTTTCGCGTGATAGGCAACATAGGTTTGTCTGCCCCTCCACACACACAGGGGCAGTGTTCTGTGCTGTGACATCACAACAGCTATGGTGTCACAAGCTTAAAATTTTCAGTTCCATTTTAATCATATGGGAGCCCTGCCGTGGGAGTTGCCGAGCACTGCTGAAATGCTACGATGTGGTGAACAACTGTCCTAAGCCACTGGGCTATCCGAGGAGCCAGGACACAGATAAGTGGCAGTGGAGGCCTGGGGATACCGAATTGCTACCCCAGGCCTCATGGTGGGAGACAATTTCTTGTCCCCCTGCCCCAGGCCCTCGCCTTTCATTCCCATGGCATCCAAGGGTCACCGTGCTGTGTGAGTTACCGGATCAGAGCCCTGCATCAGGGGTCCTAAAAGTGTGACCTGCCTTGAAAACTAGCTGGCGAGGGCAGCACAGACTAAGTGTGGACAGGAACACTACCTCAGGGCAGCCCAGACAGCCAGGGACCCGACACAGGCACCAGGCTGCTGTGGTGGGTGGAACCAAAAAGTCTTAATAATTTATAAAAAAAAAAATTTGGGGGAAAATTCAGTTAATGTTTTAAATGCTCCAGCAGATCTTCGCATGTAAAGGAAACGTGGTGAATTCTCTTGAAATACACATGTGTCCTGATTTACTTGTTAGTGTTCTGTGCCTTGACACGAGGAACTGCGCTGCGTAAGCCACGGAGCAGCCGCCACTTCCACGCAGGCGTCTGTCTTTGGCTCGCAGGGGTGTCTTGTCCAGAAGCTCCCTGTCATCATGTGCAGGAATGTGTCAACCTTTCCCCTAGAGATTTCTTCTAGTGCCTGAAGGTTTAAAAAAATTACTCCTCTAATGAAGTCTGAATATGTTAGCCTACTTTTTCTATAAATCTATTTTTAACATTTAACTCTTTAGCTTTTGAAACTTGTATTTAAGAAGTGAATTCCGATACTTCCTTGTTGTATAACTTGATGCTCTTAATTGCTTCTTGCATTATTTTCTTCAGCTATTTGTCTGGTATCATTTTCCTGTTCTCTCCATTTTCACTCCAACCTGTGTCAATATGCACATCCTCTGGTCAATCGTTCAGTCATTTGCATGCACACGTATGTGCATAGCCATGCTTCCTACTTAATCACAAACCTTTATATGCATGTACAGGTTACCTTTCTCTTGTAAAAAGAATGACTTGCTTTTACCACTTCACAGGTCCTAAAGGCCTTCCCAGCAGTCCATAGGGGTCTGCCTCACTCACTAACGCCCACACAGTAACCATGGAGTAGATGTAGCACATTTGACTTAACCGCCTAGTAAGGAACAGTTGGATTGTTTCTAGTTTCTTATAATTAAAAACAAAGAAGCAATGAGCATAGTATCTTCAAAGACATGTGAAGTAATGTTTTAAAATGGATTACTAGACATGGAATGGTTAGGTCTGGATTTCTGATACACTTACCATCAAGTTACATCTTAAAATGCCTTGCAAATTTGCACCCTTAGGACAGTGTGTGAGCACGTTAATTTCCCTGTGAACACACAGACCCTGGGTATTAGCTCTCCACTTTCTGACTACATCATGGGTGAAAATAGTCTCTTGTTGCTATTTTATTTTATTTCTTAACAATGAATGTAATTTATTAAGGATTTAATGGATAAACGAAATACAAGCCCATCAAGGCAAGCAGCTCTTGTTGCTATTTTAATATGCATTTTCTTTGTCCCTATTGAATGTGTGCCTACATAAAATGCCTCTTTGTTGAATGAATACACAGAAAATCAATCAAGTTCTCTGCAGACTTGTGGCTTGGCAGAAGTGAAACAGAAAAGAGAACAGCCTCACCAGCTCAACAGCCTCACTGGCGGGGGAGAGGAGTTGGTGAGGCCGCCGGGGTCTTCTATAGAGAACGACCTGCTTCAGTGTGAGACCTACTGCACAAGGGTGGCCAGAGGGCAGATGCCATGGGAGACGGGACAGAGGAAAGCTGCCGAAGAGTTGTCACTTTAGGTGGTGCAAACTGTACCCTACGCACAAGTGCTTCTGTCAGAGAGGTTGCAGAGTTATGGTTGCCAGGCAGAAATCTCCTTGGGCAACTGTGTAGCTGGGTCTGGGTTTCTTTTAGTTCCCAGTAAGCTTTGACTTTTGTTGTCATGTTCCTAAAGGGGGTTCCTGTGTCTAATTTACACAAAGGCTCCCCAGCCGCAAGGACTCAGAGGTGCGTGCACCCCTTAGGCTGCTTCTGAAGACCCTGTGGCAAGGGAGCAAATGGAGATGAGGGCTGGAGGTCAAGGAGGACCTTTGAGATGCTCCTTACTTCTGCCGCGCCAGCCGGACACCCAGTGTGCTGCCGACACACCTGAGTTCCAACATGCCTACTCCGCATCCAGACCTAGGAGTTAGAGACCTAAAAACATGTTTTCAAACATTGAGACCACATGGCTCAAAGTAAACACCTGAGCTAGGCAACCAGAGGCAGAGAGATTACTGGAGCCAACACTTCCCCAGAAATTCTGAGACTGAGCTCTTGTCTGGCTTTGTGTTTCAATAACTCTGTCACTGCCCTGAACCCATTTGTAACTGTGGAGATTTCCCGGCTTGCAATTCCAACACTTCTCTCCCTCCAAAGGGATTCTTCTTCTTTGCTTGCTTCAGAAGAGTAGCCACATTTTATCTCATTGGCATTTATTTATTTTCTATATTAAAGTAAGAAGCACAAAGTGACACGTTCATGAAGATGGTTGGCACATTCATATTGTTAGTGTTTTAGAGCCACATGGGAAGATGCCATAAGAGAGAGAGAGAATACTTTTATTATGACATGCAATCAATTCCACTGTTTCATAGTATAAAAAGAATAATTTGGTTCCCTTAAGCCTCAGAAACAGAATGATGGGCTTGTGATTTTCTAACATTGTGGTGTGGCTTTGTTCAGATGCTCAAGGGATGAATGGAGAATATTTTGGGAAGTGGTCAGGTGCTAGGAAGGTTCCTACAAGGGGACCCAGGCCTACATCCGTCACTCATGCTTCGGCAGCAAGTCTGGGCATGATTCTTTATTTTCTGTATCTCGGGTATCCTATTCATAAATGCATGAGACTCCTGCTTCTCCTGATGGACGAACAGCACCAGATTTGCACTCCTGTTTTAAGTGAATAGACACCTGAATAACATAGAAAACAACACCCAACTTCAGACATTGATGGCCAAAACAAGAAAGGAAAGGAAAAAGGGGATTCGGATGACTGCTCTCAGGACCCCAGAATGGCCTTGGGATGCAGTGCGAGGCAGGGGGTGTAAGACAGCTTTGCAGTCTTACGTAGGTTGGGAAACAGAATTCAGGGTTCATGAGACCGCATGACGTTACACTTTTTTTTCTATGATTTTATTGAGAAACAAATAGCAATGAGATGGTTTCAAATCTGATTAGTAGGACAGTTTCAATAATTAATACATTGCATATTGTTGTCTTAGTGGTTATTCATTGTACAAGATGCAAACAGGATATCCTGCTTACAAACACTATTAGAACAAATCTGTCTCTTGGTTGAATTAAGAGAATGTAGCTGTATATTTATCCTAACTACTTTGAATATACAGATACAAAATGGTTGTTCATTTGTACCTCCTTCTTTGTTTAGTTTTGTCATTTAAATATCATAGGTGTATGAATTCAGCAAAATATTCCAAAATAGTCCAGTAGTCTGTAATGGTAGTGGGTTTTCCATAAGACTGGCGATGTCAGAAGTTGTTGACTTGAGCATTTTAAAGCTCAGCATATTAATATGGCTCTCCTTCTTATACCCCATTTTTATACTTTTCTTTTTTTTCCCAAAGTTTTATTGATAAACAGATAGCAATGAGACAGTTTCAGATCAAATCGGAAGTACAGTTTCAACAAATAATACACTGCATATATTCTTCTTAGTGGTTAATTGCTGTACAAGAAGTGGACTTG
>NW_004524586.1:20447459-20450936 GCF_000260255.1 Octodon degus | reverse complement strand
GGAGTGGTGGGGGGCGGCCCAAGGGGCTGGGAGAGGTTCCGGCCCACTCTTCGCCTGGGCTGGGACTGGTCCCACTGACGCAGGGTAGCAGGAAGCTCTCCGCACACTCACCGGACTTGGGCTAGGACTGGGTTTGGCGGCTCCCGGAACTCGGCAGCCCCATTTTTATACTTTTCTGCTGGATGGTTAAGACTAAGATAAAGCAAGACCTATATAACAAGAAATGTAGCTTTTGTATCTGATAAGGTCAGTCAAATCCCCTCAGGATTTACCCTGAGACCTTGTACCTCAGATTGTAGACCCTTTGTCAATGTCAGCCATGTGAATGAGTCACGGCCATTGCTTAACCCATTTGCTCTCTGCAAAAGCCTGAGAGAACATTTTCTCTCCTTGTGACTCTCCTTAGGCACACTCTACATCATCAATCACTTTTCCTACATTTTGTGAGACAAATACTGGGGAATCTGGGGCTGTGGAAAGGGCTTCCCTGGAGTCTCCAATCTGTTCCTATAAGGAAGTAAGTGGGAAAAGGAGCCTGCTGGGCTAGGAATGGGCAGAGAGCAGCGCAGTCTTTACACAGGAAGGCTCCTGCCCCATGGACACCAAAGAGAAGACTCAGAAATGGAGGCTGTGGGGTACACAAAGCGGGCCTTAGACCAAAGGCTCCTACTTTTGCTCTCAGAAGGTTAGCATAGGTCTGAAAGAGTGAGCTGTCTTCCAAGTAGCTTAACTGTGCTCTGGATTGAAGCTTGACATAGTAGCAGGGAATAGAAGACCCAGCAACTAAAAATAGGAAAATGCTGTCAGGTTTCATGGGAAAGAGAGAAATATACAGAAAAACAGAACAAAAGCAATCCATAGAAGCAGACTCAAGAATGACCAGAATGATAGAATGAACAGCCAAAATATTAAAACAGGTTAATTCTTATGTTCCCTTTGTTCAAGAAAATAGAAGAGAGCAGGAATATGAAAGAGAAGGCAAATAAAAGAGATATTTTTAAACCATATCAAATTATTATAAAGGAAAAATACACTGTACTGAGTAGGATTAGTAGAAAATAAGTGAGAAAGGAAGTAGAAAACCTCAAAAATATTATAATGAAAATTAATTTAACTTACTTTCTAGGACATTTTATTAAACAACAGTAAAATATATATTATTTTTTAAGAGCATTTGAAAAAATAAACATATCTGTCACATTAAAAGAGTCTCAATGCATTTGGGAGTTTGTGATGGATTATTGTGGGTGTGCGTGCTGTGATAAACAGAAACACATGCTCATAGCTAAGAAAACTCATTATTTCTAAAATATCACTTCCCTGCAGACCAAAAATTAGAGAAAAAGGAGGGCCACAAGGAAAGCCAACATTTTGGCCCTAACCTTCTAAGGTCAATTAAGACTCAGGACATATGAGAACTTGTACTGTAACGTCATGTAACTCGGTTGTGTCCCAAATTTTCTGATCAAGGAGATCATGGGGCCAAAGCAGAAAGTGATCGATGACATAGAGTGTGCCTAAGGAGAATCACATGGGGAGAAAACACTCTCTCAGGCTTTCACAGAGAGCACATTGGCCAAGCAATGGCCGTGACTCATCCACATGCCTGACATTGACAAAAAGTCTACACTCTGAGGTACAGGGTCTCAGGGTAACTCCTGAGGGGATTTGACTGACCTTATCAGATTCAAAAGCTACAATTCTTGTTACATAGGTCTTGCTTTATCTTAGTCTTAACCATCCAGCAGAAAAGTATAAAAATGAAGTATAAGAAGTAAAGCCATTTTGTTATGCTGAGCTGTAGGGGACTCAGGTTAACAACTTATGACATTGCCAGTCAAATGGAAGACCCAATACTATTATGGACTACTGGACTATTTTGGAATATTTTGCTGAGTTCACACACTTATAATGATGGAACTAAACAAGAAAAGGGGATACAGATAGATGATCATTTTATATCTGTGTATTCAAAATGGTTAGGATAGATATACAGCTATGTTCTCTTAAGTCAGTGAATAGAGGGATTTGTTCTAATAGTGTTTGTAAATAGGATGTCATGTCTGCATCTTGTACAACAAATAATCACTAGGAAGACAGTATGCAATGTGTTAATTATTGAAACTGTCCTACTAGTTTGATTTGAATCTGTCTCATTGCTATTTGTTTCTCAATTAAATTATGGAAAAAAATAAATAAAATATCACTTCTCCCCTATTGTCCTGCAGATTGACTATTATCATGACCAAAATCCTAGCAGGGTGTAAACACCAAACAAACAATTTTAAAATGTCAATTAAAATACAAAGAAATTACAGTAACCAAGTCAAATTTTAAAATAAACAACTACTTATAGTAACCAATTTCAAAACTTAGTAAAGATCTTCATAGCAAACCAGTTGGGATTTTGGCAAAAAAAAGCTAGAAGTATTGATAAACAAAAAAACAAGAAAGAATCCAGGATTAGACTCATACATATATGATTGATTTTTTTTTTTGGCAAAGGCTCCAAGGCAATTCAGTGGTTAAATGCCCCTGGAATAGCTCCATGCCTACATGAAATAAAAAACCAAAATTTCATTCATGTGAATTACGGTTAACTGAGCATCACCTACCTCAATCAGAAAGCTAAAATGATAGCTCTTCTGGAGCAACACGAAGTGAAAAATGTTAGTCATTTTTAAGTAAGACACAAGTGCATAAATTTTAAGAGAAAATATATTGAATATTCAATATTATATTAATATGTTGAGTCTGGAAATTTGGATACGCTGAGTATCAAAATGACATACCACTGCTGCTTCAAAGGTACTATAAAGAAAATGAAAATAAGATTAAAGAGGAAATATTTTCAAAACGTAAGTCTGATAAAAATTTCATTCAGGAAACGTCAATAACTCACAACTCAAGAAAACAGCCTAATTTTAAAAATTGTCAAAATGTTTGAACAGACACTTCACCTAAAAGGTTTTATAGATAGGAAATAAATGAAAAGGCCCTCAGTATTATTAGTCATTAGGGGAATGCAAATGCAAATGCAAATGAAACACTACATAAGCACAAAAAGGCCTGAAATGGAAGCTCTGATGACACTAAAAATTGCTGAAGATGTGGAGTGATGGACACCTAATGCCTGGCTTGCAGTATAATCATTGTAGAGGAAAGCTTTACAATGTTTTAGAAAAGTAAGCATTCATAGGCTATATGATTGAGCTACTCCACCCTTTACTTAAGAAAAAAGAAAACACGGGTCTACAAAAGACCTATATACTAATATTTATAATAGCTTCATTCATAATGTCCAAAACCTACGGAACACACCAAACACTGGCAAGTGAATGAACACATCATAGAGTATCCACAGTGGAATACTACTCAGCCACGAAAAGAATGAATAGTCAATATGCCCAACAACATGGATAAATCGCATAAATGTTATATCAAACAAATAAGCTAGACACAAAACAATTTTATTAT
>NW_004524586.1:20446668-20447359 GCF_000260255.1 Octodon degus | reverse complement strand
TCATATGATCCTACTTATATGATAATAATTTAAAAGAGAATTATAGGAACAAATCAGTTCAGTGGTCACCAGATCCTGGTGACTAGTAAATAACTTACTGCAAAGGAACACCTGGGAACTTTTATATTTCTGTCTTGATTGTGGGGCCCCACCAGTGGGGCCATTTGTTAAGCCTATTAACCTAGACATTTAAGCTGATATATCTTACTGTATGTAATTCTGCCTCCTCAAGAAAGGTGACCAAGGTACCGATAGTTTAGTAGCATCTTGGCACCACGGCCTGGGGCTGCTGGGCTCTCTGGGGTTCTAAACCCTGGAGTGAGGTAAGAGGAGTGCTAGGTCTTGCACTGTGGTCTGTGGTGGAGCACACGCCCGCCAGGTGGCCCACCTCTGCAGATGCAGCCCTGTCCCGGAGAGAGTGCAGGTGCTGGCACATACTTCTTTTCCTTCTTTCCCTAAAGAGCCTGTTTTTGGCTTTTAATTTTTCTGAAGAGACTTTTTAGATGTTTTTCTTAGTTCACCCTCTCCACAAAATTGTATGTATGTATGTATGTATGTATGTATGTATGTATGTATTTATGTATGCATGCATGCATTGCCAGGGCTCTAACCCAGAGTGTTGGCATGGTAGGCAAAAGCTCTACCACCTAGTCACGTTCCTAGCTCCTTCTCCATGCAAATTATATATATA
>NW_004524586.1:20423028-20446568 GCF_000260255.1 Octodon degus | reverse complement strand
ATATACTGTTGAGCTATTTATATTTTGTATACATAATTGCACTTATACAGAAAAATGTAGGATGCTCCCCCAACCATCTGAACCATTTTTTTCCACTTTCTAGACATGGTTGCCTGCTGAGAATTCACAACCAAAGATCAAAAGTCAGAGTTTGTTTTGCCCTGACATTGAGGGGGTTTGTCTTCTTTCTCCTAGTCAGTGAAGTAACTGGTGACCCAAAGACAAGTGTGCAATGACTGACTCCCAAAGGGAAAGCTTAAGGCCACAGTGGCCACATTGTGTTTAGCCAGGAGGAGGCTGTGGAGAGCTGGGTATGAGAGTAGGCTCAGGGAACCAGGGTGCCAAGGGATTGCGACCCAGAAGGCATGATGGGAAACACTGAACACCCAGCAGGCACATGGATACCTTGGTCTGTACCACTGTATGTGTAAGATGCTGAGGACCTGGGCAGGGACATCAGGGTCACCCTGCCTGCACCAAACCATCCCTGCCAAAGCAGCTCTTCACTTACAAAGAGAGATTCCTTGGAACCCCCCTTCATCTATAACAGTGGTACAATAAGGGCAGTAAAATCATTCTTATTTTGGGGCAATCCTTTTTTTTTTTTCTCTTACAGATTTATAAAAACAGAAGGAAAAGTGGCTTTCAAGAAATTCACTCAGAGGCTCTGATATAAATATGAAAATATTTGTAAGCGCACATTGAGGGAGATGCCAGTGGAGCTGACTACTGGTTTTTAGAACTATCTTATTCTATAAGTTGCCCCAACTCTTGAGACTGGTCCCCAGGGTTTCTGGAATTTGTAATCTTGCCTTGACGACCAATGCTAATTTGTCCAAGTTTATACATTTGACCCAAATCAAGCCAATTGAGTCCCCGCTCCAACAATTTGCCACTTGGTACTAAGAGACACACCCAGCCCTCCAAGCAATCTCTGGAATTGGGTCACATCCATGAAAAGATCCTAGAAATGGCCCAAGGTCATTCTACTGAGTCTCCCAGATTGTCCTGTGTCTTTCTTGGATGCTCAGAATCACATACCTATTCCTGAGTATCACCAACAGCCTTCCAAGGAAGCCCAAAGATGCAACCGTAGAAAATTCTGACTGCATCCTTGGGGCATTGAGGGTTGGCTCCATAGCTGTCTGCTGCAGGGAAAGCTGGGTTCATGGCTCATGATGGGGTATGGGATGTGGTTATGTGTCCTCCGAAAAGGCTACAAAAGATTTATAGAGGCAGGGGCCACCATGGCATGACAAAAGGTTGGGACAACAAAATACACCCTGGGGCACAATAAAATATTACCCCTCATAGCTTGGTATATTGTTTCTCTACCCTGCTCTTTTCAACAAACCACTGTAAGACTCAGAGAAGCAGAGAAGTGGAATGTGTGCAACACAAGGGGATTGCTCTCTAGGAAAGCCTCGGCCAACCCTCTAACTTCACTTTCTCTTAGAAGACTTAAATGTCACTAGTTTAGAAGGTCACAGAGCCGGGTAACACATGATTAGTTCCCATTGCCTTTGCTGCAGGCACCTCATCTGGGGTGTGGGTGGTAACAGTTGCCTAGGTTACCTCTGGAGCATCTAAATACCACCTTGGATGAGCACTGACTCTTCACAGATGTCTTCAGATTGCTCTGGTGTGACTGGGCTGGGTGAAAAGGCCTGGGGTCTCTGTCTTGATAGTGCGGCTGTCTCCTCTGCTGCCTGGGTCAGATCGCACTCAGTCTGCGCATGGACATGTGGATTGCCTACTGATCTGGCTGTGCTTCCTTTCCCTTCTTCTCTTCTTTCTTTCCTAACCCTATCGCTATCTGACTTGTCCACAACAGGATGTGTCCTGGTTTTTTGTGGTGTCAGAGCCTCAGCCACCTCATCTCACAGTTAGCCAACAGGCTGTGGCAGCCTCGGAGTGCTCCTCCTCACCCCTCATCATGGGGATGCTATGGACATTCCATTTGTAAGTTCGTCCGTGACTCCTCCCTGCCTCATTGCTCCTGGCATGACTGCTCTGCTGTGGCTACAGTGACAGGATGATGGCATACGCAGACTGCCAATCTCTCACAGCCAAGCGACTTCTCCAAAGCGATGTCTGGGGACTTCTGGTCACAGGGAGTTGACACGAAAGAGACCACGCCCCTCCTTCTTGTGTCTTGGCATAGCCTCAATTTCTAGAGCTCAGGAGCTGCCTCCTCCAAACCACACCAAATCACCCTAGTGGGGATGAGTGAGACACATCACTTTGCATATCCCAAAGTGCTCTCACACGCACACAATGTCTTCTTTTTGAGTGCTCAGAAAAGTCCTGATTTTTGACTTTCCCAGATTTAAAGAAGTACAGATATGAAAGCTATGGCCCTGGAGTGCGTGGGAGCTAAGAGGTGGGCCCAAATGTGTGCCACGCCCCAGCCTCCTGATCCTGCTCTCTCCACTCCACTCCCCTGGGGGCCACCTCTGCCTCCAGGTCCCCATACTGCCAGCTGTCTTCTGCAGGGCTTCCCTCAAGATTTGGCCTTCACTTGCTTGCTGTTGGTAAGAGTATTAGTGTTCTATTGCTAGGTAAGATACTACTGCAAACACAGTGGCTTAAAACAGCATCGCTGGTGAACTTGGAATTCTTGGGTCAGAAACCCATGCTTGCTGTGGTTGACGTCCCTACTGCAGGTCTACCAAGGCTGAAATCAAGCTGTTGGCCAGCTGTGTTATCTGGAGCCCAGGGGCCTCTACAAGTCCACTTAGACTGTTAGAATCCAATGACTCTGGGACAGTGTCAGAAACAATAAGAATCCCTCATTTGAGAAATCATTGATTGGTCATGGGTCCCTCTCATCTGACCACATTACTACCGATTTACAGGCTCAGTTATTGTGCCTTGAAAGAAGGACCAGACGCGGGCACAGTGGTGCTGGCAGAACACTGAATTCCTCAAGTCGAGAGAGCTCTTCCTGTCCTAGGTTTTTGCTTTTATAAGGTATCGTTTCATCAGCTCCTTATACCTCCTCATTAGATTTTCTTTATAAAATGATTTCCATTTAATTAATTAATTAATTAATTATTAAATTGTTTGCAGATGGAGAAATGGAAGCTCTAAGAATTGAGGTACCTTTCTTAAGAACCTAGGGCCTTCTTAGGTCAGAACTCAGGGCCGCACACAGGGCCTCTTGGCTCCCCCCTGGAGCACCCCAGGCCTGGCCTGGCCTCCAGCCCAGCACTGCCACTGGCTGCCCAAGGCCCTGTGTCAGCCCCATGATGCAGGAGGATGCCGGTGCGAGCTTGGGCAGAGAGCAGAGCCTACAGGCGTTGGGTCAGCACCAGCACACTCGCTTTGTTCTAAAGAGGAAACACATTGCTGATACCTCCTTTTGGGTGGAAAGCAGGAAGCAGGGAGATCCAGCCAGGCCAGGACTGTGAAGGTGGGGGTAGTGGACTGTGCTCACAGCGCCATGGTGCAGAGCCCTCAGCTGGGGACCTAGAGGATTCTTTTTCTTCTTTTGTGCTCCCCATCAGCACCTCCAGGAGCAGCCTGTCAAAATAAATTGTATATTATGGATTCTGGGGGTTGGGGGACCAGCTGTTACCAAAATGCCTGGGCTAATTTTAAATTGATTCATTATGCATGATTAATTCTCAAAGCCCTGAGAGAGAGAAGTGAACACAGCTCCACCACACAGGTTGCAGCCATGCTGCAAGCATATTATTAGAGCTGCCCTTCTCCGCCTTGCATTGTGTTAACAGCAATTTTAATATCAGGATAGATTTACATTTATGCAAAGACTGAGAAGATGGTACAGTAATCATATATACCCCAAACCCCTTTTCCTCCCCGGTTCACATCTTCCATTAGTATGATACATTTGTCATGCTTAGCAATCTGCTGTCATTAAAGTCCTCATTAAATTCAGATTTCCTTACTTTCCAGCTATTGTCCCTCTTTGTCTGAGCATCGCATCCACGTTCCTCCTTCTCAGAACATGTGCCATCTCCGTGGTCCTGTGTGCTTGGCTCCTCCTGGATATGGCAATGTCTCAAACATTCAATGTTCCTGGTGACCTTGACAATTTTGAGTACTGCTTAGGTATGTTGTAGATCACCCCTCTGCCGGAATCCACAGTGTTTTTCTCACCACTGGACTGGTGGTATGAGCTTGGGGAGGAAAATCAGAGGTCAAGTGTCTTTTCCATCACATTCTACCAGAGGAGCACATTGTTACCATGACGTCACTGCTGATGTCACTTGGATGAGGTAGGGCTTGTCTGATTTACTCATTGAATTAATTTCTATATTCTCTGTCTCTCTGTCTCTCTCTCTCTCCCTCCCTTTCCCTCCCTCTCTCCTTCTCTCTCTCCCTCCCCCTCTTCTCTCCCTCTCTTTCTCTCTCTCCCCTTCTCTTTCTCTCCCTCCCCCTCTCTCCCTCTTTCTCTCCCCCTCTTTTATTCCCTTTCAATACTGTACTCTTCAAAAGAAAACAATTTCTTTCATTAAAGTGTGGGAAGTTAAGGTCTATTTTTCTGGAGTGCAGCATCTATATAAATTATATAGAATTTTCCTATGCAGATGTTTTGTTTCACCTCCATTTAATTATTTAGATACATAAGCATGGATTTGTGACTATTCATTTTGTACTTTGGGTTATAATTCAAGGTTGCTAATTTATTTTGGGAGCTCTTTCAGTTGGTTCCTGGGTCCCTCTGACAGATGTTCATCTGTGCGGTGGTGTGGTGGTGGTGGTGGTGGTGGTGGTGGTGGTGTGTGTGTGTGTGTGTGTTAGTACTTTAGCACTTCCTTACTCATTTACCACATGATGCTTCACTTATCCATTCTATTTCCTGCCCTAGTTCTGGAAACATTTTTCCAAGGAAGTTCTTCTCCTTTATTCAGAATAGTGTTGAAAACCAACATCTGGGTGCCAGGTGCTCTTGCTGCTATGGGGTCTCATTGCTTCCAGGCCTGCTCAGCTGGCAGAGCAAGGAGGTACACGTCCACACCAACCCACATGTGAGCACATGCCTACAACTATTTCTATTGAAGCCTATCAGTGTTAAGCTAAAAATGATTCTTACTGGATCATTCCATATTTCTCCCCTTGCTTCTCTATAACGTTCATTACAACAAAGAGAAGTCACTTAGCTGCTTGACTCCAAGATGCCTATGCCATGGCTTCATAACGCTTAGGCCGCACCCCTGCAGGATGTCACTTAGCCTGTTAGAGAACAGCATTCTGATAGCTTCTGTTGCCTTCATCTTACAGTCTGTCTCCATTTCCAGAGTTGCTTTTTTCCCTATTCAGCCAGTGAAGGTGTTTCATACATTTGTAATCTAGTTAGACTTTTGAACAGCATTCTGTATTCCATGCTAAGAAACCCAGCTTTCTGAATGATTCTTTTAGAAAAATTTACATGCTAAGTTTCATTCTTCCTATTATAAGGTTTCATGGTTTTGAAAAATGCTGTCATTTATGTTTCCTATTACAGCATCATAAAAAGATGTTCCTGCCCCAATCAAGTCCAGTGTTTCAGCTAGTCAATCCTCTTTCTGTTCCAAGTCTCTATTTACTGTAATTCTAGCTTTCTCTTTTCCACAATACTTCACCACAGATCTCAAGATCAGGCTATAAGGTTAATAATACCCCTTATTATTACTCATTGATCAGGACTGCAATCTCCCAAGTGAGTGTGCAGCGAAGGCTAAAGGAAAAGGCAAATGGAATGATTTCGGGCTTCCAGGAGGATCAAAGCCTTTTCCAAGAATCAGAGATTCTCTCATGGCTAAGACCAAGACCTTCTGTGGGTGGCCTGTATTTATTTAGTTATCAGAAGAAGGGATGGGCGAACTCAAGAGGGCAGAACTGCTCATGGACTTCTCCAGGTAAGGCATGAAGCTAAGCCACCCAGAAGTGAGATGTCCGAGACTCCAGTCTTCATCTAGGTGAGGCTGGATCCAGGTGTCCTGGCTGTGATCTGGTCTCATCCTTGGAGGCTTTCCAACTTCACTCATCATGACGGGCCTCAATAGGGATCAGTGACTCAGAGGTTCCCTTGCTATCCACTACCTGTTTCCAGACAAGTAGCCTAGGCTTTGGACAGACTCAAGTCAACATGCAAAGCCCATTGGTTAACTAAAGTCCTGCTCAAGGCTGCTTCCTAAGGGTCTCCATCAGTGATATCTTCTAAACAGAAAGATGTGCTATATTACTCTTTCAGAATGACTACTTTCACTTAGAAATACGCGTTTAAGGTTCTATGTTTCTGTGGTTTGATATCTCATTCCTTTTTGTTGCTGAGTAATATTCTACAGTGTACCCTGTTCTTATCTTCTCAGATTAAAAGACAATCTAGTGTCTTCCAGCTTTTGACAGTTATGAAGTTTAGGAATAAAGTTACTATAAACCTCATTGTACAGATTTTTATGTAGCCCTGAGTTTTCACATCAGTTGAGTAGCTACGTAGGAACATTATTGCTAGCCTCCATGGCAAAACAATGTTTAGCTTTACAAAACATTGGCCAAATGCCTTCCAATATATCTGTGATGCTTTGTAAGTCACCAGCAATGAACAAAAGCTCTTGTTGTCCTGCACCCTGGCCAGCTGTAGTGCTTTCAGATTATTCTTTTGGTTCTGCCATTTGAATAGGGGTGTAGTGTCTCTCATCTTTTTCTTTTTTTGCATTCCCTTGAGTTAGAAAAACCTGGGAAATGAGCAGGGCTGTAGGACTTGCACCCTGGCTCCAAGTGACTGGTCAACCCGGACTGCTAAGGTGGGGGCAGGGGGGGGTTGGCTTGCGCCGAGTCTCCCACGTGTGATGATCTGATTTGGTGGTGATCACTGGCTCAGCCCCCCATTTAGTCTATTTTACCTAGCTTATGTTCTCCTGCTGACACTATTTCTTTCTGTAAGTCATTTTTAAGGAGGCGCTGGTGACTGCACTCAGGGCCTTTGCACTGAGCCATATCCTTAGCCCTTAAAACTTCTTAAATTTTGACACAGGATCTTGCTAAATTGCCCAGACTAGACTCAAACACGTGATGCTCCTGTCCCAGCCTTCCAGAATGCTGTCATTCTTCCTCAAATCTCTGTGTGATTGTCACTGCTGCTGCTCTGAGGTCACATTGGGAAGGTGGGAGGTTGACAATCATCCTAACAAGGGTGGGGTTTCTCCTCTGAGACTTCATGCCCGAATAACCACAGACGAATTACTCCAACCTGGGCTACACAAAATGTGGGCGCTGGGACTGGCTGCATCAACATCGCCTGGAGTTTGTGAGCAATGTGGTCTCAGGCCCTGCCCCAGACCCACTGAGTCCCATTAACAAGATCTTCAGGTGATGGAAGTTTGGCATGTGATGACAGACTCCAGTGGTCAGAGTCTCACTGTTACTGAAGGGAAGTCCCCTATGCTCCTTGGGTCTCTCATTCATATCACACTCATCATAAACTTGGGTCTCTGTTTTCCATGACAGAATTGAAACTCAATGTCACTTTTATTTACTGGACTTTCGCAAGCTCTAGATTTAGATGGTGTAGGATAGGCCCCTTGGGGTGATCCTAACACTCATTCTTTCCATAAAAGGAAACTGAGGTTCAGACAGGGGCAAGGCCTCACTTCATATCCTAGGGTGAGCTTTCAGGGGCCAGGGCTCGGGGCACACCCTCCTGGTTCCTGCATGGGATCCACAACTCCAATCCTGGTATTCTCCAGTCACTGCACAAGCCTGCTCTGTTTTTGTCACTGCTGGAAGCTGACTGCTGTCACACTGCTAGAAAAAAATGTGCCTGAAAGCCACTGGGCTCTGCCAGCTCAGGCTCAGGTCAGACTCCCCCCAAAATGTAGACTTCCCTAGTGGCAGGGTCTTTCTGCCTCAGAGCTCATTTTGAAAACTCACTCTCAGTGAATCTGGAAATTAATGCAATCACAGTGCCAGGTCTATGCTTCCTGATAAAAGAAGCACCATTTGGAGAATGTCTACTTGTTCATCAACTCTCCCTCCTCTAAGGGACAGAATCTACCTGCACAACAGGTAGTAATCAGCTTGTGGAGCTCCCACATGATGGAGGAGAGAACCTAGTTTCAGCATCCTCTCCCCACCGTATCCTCAATTCCCGCCTTCCCAAGGAAGGCTCAGCTGGGTGACCTCCCATCAGAATCCACAGGCTACATCCACTTAGCGCTACCTCCACCCTCATTTGATGTGTATTTCTGGGCCAGTGGCCAGTTCTATTCTGCCCATTTCCTTTCAAATAAAAATTTCCCCCTTCTTTTATTTTCATTCCAACTTCTGCTGCACATGGGGTGCTTTGCTACACCCCCTTCCCTTTTTACCAACTTCACCACAGAGACAGGATGCACGGCCTTCAAGAGGACTTCCTCAAATCTCAACTGCTCAGGACACTGGCAAGAAGCAGGTACTCAGGATTCCAGGATAAACTCAGTCATCTAATTTTGTTGAAAACCAATGCTAGGATCAGAGAGATGAAGACTCACAGATTTATAACATCACATCAAGACCCATAGCTCAGTAGAGACAAGCCAGAATTATCTAGATGGTCCAGACCTGATGTTCTCTACTAAATTATCTACTTTCTATCATCTAATTTATTGATTGATGATTAATTTATTGATTGATTAGTCAGTCATTTGTCTACTCAAATCTCTTTTCCAGTTGTGAGCAGGCAGCAGTGCTCCACCAGCCCCCATGGGATTCAGGAGGTTTATGCTCCTTGGGTAATGGGTCCCCCAATGGAAACTTGAGGAAGGAAAGCTTTTCCTCAATTAACCTCTGCCCCCAGCAGTCACCTTCTCTGACATCAGGGTCAGATGGAAAACTGTCTGTCCAAGAAGACAATGGTGTTCTCTGCATTAAACAGCAAAAAGAGCTTCAGTTTCTCTGTCTTAACAATGAAGTTCCTTGCCTAGAGCAACTCTGAGGAAAGCCTTTGGAAGCCAATCTTTAGAGATCTATTAAAAATGCAATTCTACCCCTTCAGTTCTGGCTTAGTAGGCTTGAAGTGGAACCCACCTGTGCTATTTCTACTGAAAACTTCAGGGATTTCAAAGACCTGGCGTATCTGAAAACCACTGTGATAAGTCCTTTTTGATGCCAGGAAAAACCTGCAAAGGAGAATTAACCAGTGTGAAAGGCAGGGCTCAATCCACACCTCAGCTCTCCAGAGAGCAGGGCCTGGCTTCTGCCATTAGTGCTCCTGGACCACTAGAACCCAGGCCCTAGGGCCCACACCTCTGGAGCCAGTATGCACTAAGTGTTTCCGGGAATAGACACTGTCCAAAACTGCTTTTAATATCACTGTACTGCTAAAGGCACTTGCTTCTGAGAATTAGCTAATGCAAGACTAATGGCTAGAAAAATCTTTGAAGAAAGAACTTGGACTTGGAAAGCTAATGAGGATTTGCATTTTTATGTTTCCCTCCTTTCTTCCTTCCTTCCTTCCTTCCTTCCTTCCTTCCTTCCTTCCTTCCTTCCTTCCTTCCTCCTTCTTCCTTCTTTTTTTCTTAAGATATTCTTTTGTCCTCTCCCTTCTCTTTTTCCCTCTTCCGTCCCCTTCCTTCCTTTTACTTACATATTCAGGAAACATTTTACTTTTGGAAAGAAATGCTCCGTGAGCCATGGCCTGTGATGTGTGAGAGGAGGGGTGTGGGAGGGGAGGATTAGCAGGAGTCTGAGAATTATCTTGCAGCAAGTACAGTTGCAGTCCTCCTAGATGTAGCCTGAAGCATGTCGGGACACTCAGAGGTGCAGGGCCTCTTCTCAGACCCCAAGGACCAGTGAGCATCAGGTCAGAGCATCCCTGGACAAAGGTGGGAGTAGAGTCCATATGAATCCCTCTCACGCTAGCCTATCAAATGTCACTGTGGCACCCCACCTCTCCATCTTGGCTCAGACTTTGCGAGACATATGACAGTTCAATATTAAGCTGAATAGTTTGATTGTTCTGAAAGAATCAGAAATATACAAATAACTTGAAATCATTTTTGCTTAGGTCCTTAGACTGGCATGGTAGCCTGTGGCTTAATCAAAGACTGCATGATGAAGCAATAGCTTTAGGTGTCATCAGGAAGGATTATAAAGGGAGGGGGTGGGTGGGCTGGTTCATCAAGACATTTGGTCAAGAGGAAATCTGTTGAAAAGGCAACTGTTCCCATTTAGAATTTCTGAGTGACAGAGAGTGTGGCAGACTTCCTTAGGAAGGGCTGAGAGCTGCTGTCCCAGTGACCTGTCTGCCTGTTCTTTGGTGGTGGAGCTCAATGCTCGAGGATAGGCGGGGTTTGCTATTTTAGTCAAACATTTTACCAAAACTGGTGAAATAAGAGTGTTCAAAGAAAATGAGTCTTTTTTTTTTTTCTACGAAAATTAAGCTTGGTTCTTCAGAAAGGCTTTTTCTGTAAATGGAAGTCACTAAAAATAACCACAATTGAATTAGGTGTAGGCGAGATTACTTCTAAAGATTGGAAAGAGTTGTATACATCTAAAAATACCCAGGGGGCCAGTGAGATAGCTAAGTGGACCAATGCTTGCTTTGCAAGCTCAGGGACCAGGGTTTGATCCCTGGTCCCATATGCCGTGCTAATCCCACCTTTGGGGACACTGAGCTGGCCAATGAGTCTGGTCATGGTGTGCACCCTGTAATCCTAGTGCTGGGGAGGCTGAAAACAGGAGGATCACTATGCTTCCAAGCTGTGTCGTTAGACTCTGTACCAAATCATTTTTAAAAAAAGAAAAGAAAAAAATACTTAGGGAAGGTGAGATAGCTCAGTGGAATAGGCACCTGCTTAGGCAAGCTCAGGGACTGGAGTTTGATGCCCAGCACTACATGCCACACTGGATGCACCCCTGGGTGCACTGAGAGGGCAGAGACTGGGCATGGTGGCTCATGCCTGTAATTCCAAGCACTGGGGAGGCTGAAACAGGAAGATCACTATGAGTCAGAGCTGTGTAGTGAGACCCTATACCAAAACATTAAAAAAAAACAAAACAAAACAAAACAAACCAAGACCCTTCTTAAGTTCTCACTTATTTTAAGTAAACTTATATTGGGAATTACAGACAATGTGTTTGAGATGAGGCAAACACAGGATTTATTCTCAAAGGAAAGCTCTTGATACTTCATTATAGGTGAACGAAGTTATTGGAGAGTGAATGACACAGGTTTTTAAGTTCAAGTAAAATGTTTCATATAATTGTGATTTAAAAACTGCAAAAATCATGATGGGTTACTTATGGCTCATAAAGGGGATTAGAGTTTTCCAAAAGCAATACTAGAGATGCTGGAAGGATGATTCTGTACCGTCAGACCCCTCAGACTGGGTAGCATGGTGGGGGTTTGGTGAGAATCAGAGCTAAAAGGTAAGAAGTGAGAGAGTGTAACCTGGGTGTGTGGTAAAAGTTGTGAATAAAGAAGATGGAAACAGGGGCCAGAGAGATGGCTCAGTAGTATAAGCGCTTCGATCGGAAGAGCACACGTCTGAACTCCAGTCACGCCGCAACAAAAAAAAAAAAAAAAGGAAACAGAAGAAGACATGTGAGAGAGAATTTTGGGAGACAAATGGGCAGGCTGAGATGATCTCTGGGAAGCACAGAGATGCCTATAGTTCACGTTGGGCGACAATTGAAACCTAAAGAAGATAGGAATTGGCACCTATTGTGAACGATGCCTCAAATTAACTTTCCCTTCTCATCTATTCTCCCAGGATCAAGGTGCTTTTTAAGATCTCCATAGATGTGTCCAGTCCTTGAAGTCCCACCCCCAGACAGGTGTGATCCGTCAAAATGAAGCCATATTCCCACTCTGTTAGAGCTTTTTACATGTGCAGGACTGATCTTACTGCCTTGAGTATTAGAGTTACTTTTTGCTTACCTCCTACTATTACATGAAGACATCTGGTGCCAAAGTGAGCACCTTCTTCAACTTTGTGTCTTTAATTCAAGACACAGTGTCCAGCACAGATGGATCCCTAAATCTGTGCCAGGAACTAATGAGAAGTAGCACCTCCAAGGTCCTTGTTTAAATTATTATATTTGTTTCTCCATCTGCCCTATATATTGCCATGGGTGGGTGTCCTGTTAAGAGTATTTTTGTCATCAAAAAGTTTTAAATTCTACCCTACCCACCTCTAGAAAAAATATGATAAAATGCATACAAACCTGAGATGATAATAAAGTCATTGAGTATACATGGAACATTTATTGAGATAAAAAGCAAAGGCAAATTTATCAGTATAAGATTACTGTAATTTAGCATTGAATTTCTTTATGAGATTCATGAATCTCGAGTGCTAAAGAGGAAATTATGTAAGTTATATACTGTGCTTTTGAAAATCATGCTTCACAAAACAGTACCCTAGGACACTGAGGAATGGATGAGAAGAAGGTAGGCCTTATTCTCAAATTAACTAAGATGTTCTTATTATAAAACACCACAAGGTTTAAAAGCTTTGCAAGGTCATCCTGCTTCTCTACTGGGTGGGTACTGCAAACTCTTCTCTTGCTTTATCTCGAACCTTCTAGTGCGGTGCTCTACAGATCACGGTTTAGGGAAAATAAGCTTTGTTTAGATAGGAACATTACAATTCCAGGAAAGGAAAATTTTTTTAAAGATGGCAAAAATTAGAATTAAAACAAAAAATGTGACACAGAACTTCACTTAACAAACTAATATGAATTTCATAGTATTTGTTGCAATACATAATGTTGTCTTTGAACCAGTTATTCATATTACCAGATATATGCACATAAAATTAAGAAAGAAAAAAAGAGATGTATAAGAAATTAAGAAGAGGGAAACGTATAAACAATTGAAGAAAGGAGATGAAACAAATTAAAACATGAACTGCTTCTTTCCATAGGTCAGCAGAAATGGACAGTACAGTCCTCCAAACTATCCTGCTTACATACATAATCTCTTCCCCCCACTCCCTCTCCTTTCCTCCTCAATAAATAACTTTCCTTTTGATTAAGTTCATTTCATTTTTCCAACATCTATTGTGCCCCTCAGATTCCATCTTTCTCTTTTCAGGTTCACATACTCAGAGGACAATACGATGTTTGCACATGCAGGTCTGATTTATTTTACTAAAGATTATATTCTCTTGTTGCATCTATTTACCAACAAAAGACTCAAATTTGTCCTGCTTTATGGCTGAATAATACTCCATTGTGTAAAATACTACATCTGCTTCATCCATTCTTCAACTGATGGGCATCTGGGTTGTTTCCAGGATTTATCTATGACAAATTGCGCTGCTATAAATATGGGTGCACATATATTGCTATGGTATAAGATTTTCAGTTCTTCTGGAAAAATACCCAGGAGGGCAATAGCTGGGTTGAATGGGACCTCCAATCTTAGCTTTTGAAGGACTCTCCACACTGATTTCCATAGTGGTTGTACCAGTCTGCACTCCCATCAACAGTGCAGAAGGGATCCTTTTTCTCCACAGCCCCTCCAGCATTTGTTATTGGCTGAGTTCTTGATGTTAGCCATTCTTTCTTGGGTGAGATAGAATCTCAATGTTGTTTTAACTTCTATTTCTTGAATGACCAATGAAGTTGAACATTTTTTCATATATTTACTTGCCATTTATATTTCTTCCTCTGAGAAGCATGTATTCATCTAGATGTGTATTTCTGGATTGGGTGTTTGAATTTGGGGACCTGATTTTCAAAAATTCTTTATGTTTAAGATAGAAGGCCTTCGTCAGAGGGACAGTTGGGTATAAATTTTTCCTAGTTTGTGGGTTTTCCTTTATTATGTTGGAGATTTTCTTTGAAATGCAGAAACTTTTCAAATACTGAGATCTCAGTTGTTGGTTCTTTGAAATATTTCCCATGCAGTTTAGTTTTTGTTCATGAACTCTCTACCCCTATGGCTTTAAGATTTATACCTATATTTTTCTCCAGAAGATTTAGTGTTTCTGTTTTAATATTTAAATCTTTGATCCATTTTGACTGTAGCTCTGTGCATGGTGATAGACATGGGTCTAGTTTTAGCCTTCGGCATGTGGAAAGCCAATTTTTCCAACACCATTTATTAAAGAGGCTATACTTCTTTCTATGAGCATGCTTGACTCCTGTTTCAAAGACAAGCTGGCTGAATGTGTTTGCAGTTGTGTCTACATCTTCTAATATGTTCCACTGATCCTCAGGTCTGTCTCTATTCCAGTACCATGCTGATTTTATCATAGTAGCTTTACAGTATAATTTCAGGTCAGGGATTGTGATACCTCCTACATTTACTTTGTATCCCAGGATTGCTTTTGATATTCTAGGTCTCTTCTGGTTCTAAATGAATTTGAGGAAATTTTTCTCTAGCTCTGTGAGGTATACTAATGGTATTTTAATTGGGATTGCATTGAATCTGGGTAACTATTTTGGGAGTATGGCCATTTTCACTATGTTGAATCTTCCCATCCAGGAGCATGGAATATTTTTCAATTTTCTCAAATACTCTTGAATATCTTTTTTCAGGTATCATAATTTTCACTGAATAAATCTTTTACACCCTTTGTGAAATTAATTTCTAAGTATTTCATTTATTTGGATATTATTGTGAAAGATGTGGTTTCCTTAATTTTTCCCTCAATGTGTTCACTCTTTGTGCACAAAAATTCTACTGATTTGGGAGAGTTGACTTTGCATCCTGCTATGTTGCTGAATTTGGTGATTTAATCTACAAGACTCTTGGTGGAGTTTCTGGGTTCCTCTATATGGAGTATCATGTCATCTGCAAATGATGATAATTTCACTTCTTTTCCAATCCTTATTCCTTTTATTTCTCTATTTTGTCGAACTGCTTTGTCTAATTTTTCCAGAACTATATTGAATAGGAGTGGAGATAGTGGATATCCTTGTCTTGTTCCTAATTTAAAAGTGAAGCCCTTCAGTTTTCGCCCTTTTAGTATTATATTATCTGTTGGTTTCTCATAGATGGATTTTATCAGGTTGAAATATAGACCATCTATTCCAATTTTCCACAGGATTTTTATCATGAATGAGTGTTGGACTTTGCCACAAGCATTTTCTACATCCACTGAGATGATCATGTGGTTTTTATTCTTGGTTCTATTGATGTGATGTATTACATTTATGTATTTGAATATGTTGAACCATCCCTGCCTTCCTGGAATGAATCTCACTTGGCCATGATATATAATCTTTTTGATGGTTTGATGCGTTCTGTTTGCTAGTATTTCATTGAAGATTTTTACATCATTGGAGAGATTGTCCTGTAGTTCTCGTTTTTAGTTGGATCTTTCTCTGGTTTTGGAATCAGAGTAATATTTGCCTCCAGGGATGAGTTTGGGAGAATTGCTTCCCTTTCAACTTCATTGAAGAGTGTGAGAAAAGTTGGCATTAAATCTTCTCTAAATTTCTTGTAGAATTTTGCTGTGAATCCATCAGGTCCTGGGATTTTCTTTGTTGGTAGTTTTTTATATACATATATCTTCTTGACACATCTTTGGCATTTTGTATGTATTTAGGAAATTGTCTTTTTCTTCTGTGTTTTCCATCCTGTGAGAGTAAAGATTTTGAAAGTAGGCATTGATGATCTTCTGAATTTCTCTAGGGTCTGTATTGATTTCATCCTTTATTGCATGAATTTGGCTTTCTTTCTTTCTCTTTTTAATTATTTTGGCTAGGGATTTATCAATTTTATGTGTTCTTTCAAAGAACCAATTCTTTGATTAATTTATTCTTTGTATTGCTCTCTTGTCTCTAATACATTAATTTCTCTGCTAATCTTCATGATTTTCTGCCTTCTTTGGGCTTTGGACTTGACCAGCTCTGCTTTTTCTAGGAGCTTGAGGTGCAGAGTAAAGTTGTTTATTTGGGCTTCTTCTGTGTTCCTAATGTGTGAATTTACTGCTATAATTTTCCTCATAAGACCACTTTCATTGTATCTCACAGGTTTTGTTAAGTTGTATCTGCATTTTCATTTGGTTGTAAATATTTTTAATTTCTTCTTAATTTTATCTGTTGTTTGGAAGGTTGTTATTTAATTTCTGTGTGTTTATGTAGTTTATTTTGTCAATAATTTCCACACTATCTGTAATCAGATAGCATGTATGGGATAATTTCAGTTCCTTTGCATTTACTTAAGAGTGCTCTGTGTGCTAGTATATGGTTTATTTTGGAAGATGTCTCATGTACAGCTGAGAAGAGTATGTATTCTTTTGTTGCTCAGTGAAACACTCTGTAAACGTCTACTAAGTCAATTTCTTCACAAATTTGGTTTAGTTATGTTATTTCTTTGCTAATTTTTTTGCCTAATTGATCTATCTCTTTGTGACAGTGGCATGTGGAAGTCCTCCGTTTTTATTGTATCATTGCTCATTTGATTTTTCATTCTTGTTAAAATTTGTCTAATATAGGAGGGTGCTCCTACATTGGTTGCATATATATTTATAATTGATATCTGTTCCTCTTGCATTTTTCCCTTAACAAGTATGTAGTGACTTTCTTTATATCTTTGGATGACTTTTGGTTTGAAGTTGATACTGTCAGCAACCAGGATAGGTACCCCTGCTTTTCTTCTTATTTCTTGTGGCATGCAGGATTATTTCCCACTCTTTCACTTTTAGTCTGTGAATTTCCTTTTGATTTAAATGTGTTTCTTCTATGCAGCATATTGTTGGATTTTGTTTTTTAATCCACTCTGCTAGTCTGGTTCTTGTGATTGGTGAATTGAGGCCATTTACATTAATGGTTATAACTGATACACATTGACTTATCATTGTCATGTTATCTTCCTTTTATAGGTTCTGTACTTTTTCCCTCTTTTCAATTACTTGCTCTATTTGACTGCTCTTTTCTGTTGTTCTTGAAGGTGTAATCACTTCTATCTCTTTCTAGAATATCTGTCAGTAGTCTTTTTAGGGTGTGTTAGGTGGTCATGAATTTCTTCAATTGTACTTTGTCATGGAAGGAACTTATTTTACCATCGAATTTGATAGATAGTTTTGCAGGGTACATAAATTTGGGTTGAAAGCTATTTTCTTTCAGGACCTGAAACATTTCATCCCACGCTCTTCTTGATTTGATGGTTTGTGTTGAGAAATCTGTCATGATTCCAATGGGCTTTACATTGTAGATGATCTGTTTCTTTTCTTTAGAAGCTTAATAGTCTGTTCTTCAGCTGAATTTCTGAGATATTGATTATCATATATCTAGGTGTAGATTTATTGTGATTATGGCTGTGTGGAGTTCTATATGCCTCCCTTATCTGTATGTCAGGTTCTTTTCTCATATTTGGAAAATTTTATGCTAGTATTTCTGCATATAGTCTTTTTATGTCATTTGTTATGTTTCCTGCTGCTTCATTGATACCTATCATTCTATGTTATTTTTCTTTACATCATCTTATAGCTGCTGAACTGTTATTTCCTGGTTCCTTATTAATTTTAAGAGATCTCTTATTTTGCATTCATTAGCTGTAACAGTGTCTTTGATGTCTGAAATTCTATCTTCAATTTCTTTCAAGAGGTTTTGCCAGCTTTCAAAGGAGTTCTTAATATCCTAGATATCTGTTTGAATCTGTTTCATGCACTCTAAGTCTTTCTTGTATTGTTCATTCAGTGTTTCCATCATTTTTCTATACTCTATTTTTCTATCTGTCTTCTTTAGTTGTACTTAGTAATTCTTTCACAATTGTTGTCCTTTCTTTTTGGACCTGAGAGATTTTTTCTTTTTTTTTTTTGTTCTGAGAGATTTCTTCTTATCTTATTTCTTCTGTAGCCTAATGGACTTGTTTCTTTACTTCAGTTGCTATCATTTCAGAGATATCAGGTGTGACTTCCATGTTCTTGTATGTCTTTGTGTCCTATTCTCCTTGTTCTTGGTGGGCTAGAGGATTTAGATTGCATTTTTTTTTGCTCCTGCATTGTGGCATTTTTGAAGCTCCCAGTAATTACTTAGACAGAGCCCCAAAGGCTTCCCAGAGTCTGCCAAAGTTCTTAAATGGTGCCAAGAAAACTCCTCCCCTGCTTGCACTGGGTCCAGAAATTGCACCTCTCTTGTGTCTCCCAGGGCACTTAAAGTCCTCCTAAATTCTCAAAAGTTTGGACTGGCACCAGCAGAAGCTCCACACCTGCACACTGGGGGCGAACGAAGGTCTGAGCTTTCCTTCAGGCTTCCCGGAGTCTGCCAAAGTTTTTAAATGGTACCAGGAAAGCCAACAAATACTCTTAAGAGGAAAACCTTTGAGGACTTTTGCCAATGAATCTTCACAAAAGATACAGGTTATAGATGTATTCATTGAGAGTGAGGGAAAAAAGAATCCCAGAGCACATCTGTTTTTTTCAGGAGGACAAATTGGTGTTTGGTATATACAGTGTGGTGAAATGCTTTTCTTTTCCTTCTGTGTATTTATTCTTTTCTACTTCATTTTGAGGTATAATTTACATACAAAGAATTTCCTCTCTTTAGCATTCATTTGTGCCCATGTTGACAAATATGTGTACCTGTGTAAGCACCATTTTAGCTACGTCATAAAGCAGTTTCATCTATCCCTAAATTCCCTCATGTTCTCTGTAGCAAACCCTTCCCCACCTCTTGCCCCCAGCAACTGCTGATATTACTGCTGTTATATTAGCCAGCTTCCTGTTGTTGCAACAAAATACTTGAAATAAATCAATTTAAGAGAGGTGACATTTGTTTGGGCTCAGTGTCAAGGTTTTCATCCATCACCATTTGTCCCTGTAATGCTGAGCCTGTGGCAAGGCTGAAGGTCATGGTGAGGAAAGAGGGGCAGAACAAAGCTGTTCACCACATGGCAACCATGACCAGAAAGAAAGGCAGAAGTGAAGGGTCCAGAGTCTACCATCTGATCCTCATTTCTTTCTGTAAAATCCCATCTCCTAAAGATTTTGCATTACTTGTCACTTGTGCCACAGGTTGGTGACCAAGTCCTAAGACTTTGCGAGATATTTAAGATCTAAAGTTTTATACCTGTCCCTGTGATTTTCCTTTCTAGAATAGTCTATCAAGACATGATATAGTATTATAGTACTCTGTAAACTCAGATCTCTGGTGAGGCAGGAAAAGGTGGATTTGCAGACTTCTTGCTTTGTTGTCACATTGTCATGAGGGTGGGAGAAATGCTCTTTCTAGGATTCTCATCTTATGTAGAAGCTGAAGCATACAAATTAATTTAAATATGTGGAATTGAGCCCCAGATTGCTGCATAGAATGAATGGTTGTCCTCCCCTATAGAGACAGAACAAGTGAGGTCCACCAGAAGATTGTTTGTTCAGTCACACTGAACCTCGCTTTGAGCCAGAATCAAGGTGCTGGAGACTGAAAAGAATCGGGGAGGCTGCTTGTTCCCAAGGAGTGTGCAATTCCAGTGGAGACAGAGCCAAGGTGCTGAAAGTCCCCGCAGGGCTGCACAAATGTGGAGAGCTGTGAAAAATGTTGCCCTGTTGGTGGGGAGGTGGGGTGAAGTACCCATCTACAGAAATTGATGCCTGAGGCCCATGTGAACTGGTGGGTGTGTGGGGAGGACATTTGTGGAGTTAAGATATTGGGCATGGTATAAAACGGGGGTGCAGAGAGATGATCCTAGCATCAACTGTGGGTCATGGACTGCACAGCAGGCCAGCTGTTTGGTGTCTGGAGCCAGCCTGCAACTTAGCTCCTGGCTGATCATAGACAATGCATGTAACTTCTCGCCTCCTCAGTCTTCTCATCTATGAAATAAAGACATGATAATGCCTACCTCTCCTACCTATGAAGGTAAAGAATGTTGTTGTGTGGAAAGCACCTAGCACGGGGATCAGCTGTGATACAAGAGGCTGAGAAGGGAGAATCTTGACAGCCTTGGCAATGTGCTGAACAAGGTTCTGGAGGAGATTGGAAGCCCCTTGAAAGTAGTAAGCGGGAGACTGATGTGACAGATTGACCTCAGGAAGATAACTCTGTAAAGTAATTGAGAACTGAGGGGCAAGGAAATTAGAGACAAGAAAAAAAGAAGGCCTGAATCAAGGTTAGGGCAGAGTGTCTTTGTGCTGTTACACAGAATAGTAACTGAAAAAGGAAAATAATTTTATTTCTTACAGTCTTGGAAGCTGGAGAGCAAGGCATGATCTGACTCTGCATTTGGCGAGGGCTGCCGTCTGCTTCCAAGGTGCTGCCTTTTGCTGTATCCTGCGACTGGACAAGTGCTGTGTCTTTGCACTTCAGAAGGGGCAGAGAGGCAAAAGGTGCCTAAGCTGTTATCTTCAGCCTTCTTATAAGATCTCTCATCCTGTTCACTATATAACCCTGCCCTCACTATATAACCACCATCTAAAGCCCTCTTCCCATGTTCCACTGATTACATTTCAATATTTGAATTTGGGGGGACACAGTCAGATCACAACATGGGAGCTAGAAAAAGCAGTGGATAAACTGGGCTGCATTCAAGAGTCAGAATGGACATACTTGGTAGGTGACTTCAGTGGAATAGGGAGGGGCAAAGGGCAGCCAGTGACAAGGACCAACTCCCTGTCCAGTGAGGATGCTAAGTAGTTCAAGATGGTGTAGAAATGCTGTCTACTGTCCTCCATAGGAACCCTGACCTCTGAATGTCTGCATTCTCCTGGTCTTGTGTAGTACTGAGGAAAAGAATGTGTTCCAAAAATACCTGTTTCAGGAGGACTGGCTTCTCCCCCAGAGGAAAAGTCATCAAGATTTATCAGTGGGGACCTTTGAGGATCTGGCTGGATTCTTATCCAGCTGCTTTTAAATTTTCAGCACATCAAAAAATTAAAGTGTATTCCAAGGCCGGCAAGATAGCTCAGGGGTCTAAAGCTCCTGCTTAGGCAAGCTTAGTCCAACACAGGGGACCACAGTTTGATCCCCCACTACCACATGCCATGCCAGCCCCACTCTCAGGATGGGCTAAACTGGCAAAAATAAATAAATAAAAAAATATGCCCAAAAGGGATCCAAGGAAGTGTAGAAATACTAAACAGGTCCACTTCTATGAAAAATACCAACTCATAGTCACCAAAATGTAGTAATTTTCTGTAACTTGCATCTCAGCTGTGACCGCAAGACAACCTCCTACTTCATGCTGTGGAAAATACTTTCAATGCTGGGGAAACCAGCAAGAACATCGTGTCTTTTTAAGGTTGAGAGAAGGATATTGTCTTTCTCTCTCCCCTTGAGCTTAGTCAAAGAGGCCCCTGAGGCACACAAGGCATTCTGTTCTCTCCCTCTCCCTCCTTCTCCCTCCAGCCTCCATCATTCCCAACCACTAGCATCTCCAGTCAAATATTTCAGCTGGAAAATTGGTATGATTTTATGGTCAGAAAGGGCCCATTTTCCCCTGGTGAAAAGTCACACATGCTCATTCAATTCATAAGGAGAGATTACAGATGTTTTGCCCTACAAAGGGCCTTTTTGGCTTATAGTAGCAGGAAGGAGAAAATTCCTTCTCTTCAAAATGCATTGTGCATAGAGGGGGATCAGGTTCAGCTCTTTCAGGATGACATTTCTTCTCTGTGCATCTTGTGTTCAGCTGGGAACAACCTGGGTAGAAGCAGGGCGGAGGTTGGGGGAAGGTGCCACATGAATTGAAAATATCACTTTGTGTGGTTTGCCCTGGATTTTCACTGCAAGTTCCAGGGGCTCCTGACGGCTGATTTTGTAAGTTTACTTTGTGTGAGGCCTCTGTCAAGTGCTCCAGGAGAGCAGGGGGCATGAGCTATAGGCATCATCAAGGAGTCCCTGAAATGCCAGGAGTGGGCTCAGATCTAAATGAGTGTCAAAGGTGGCAGGAGTAAAACATGGTCTGCCTGGAGAAGAGTAGAAGGGAAGGGATACACGTGGCCAACTGGGACCATCAGGGAGGGGCAAAGAGAACTCAGCTGGAGGACCAAGAATGTGTTAGAGATTGGCTTCGTCCTACAATACAGCATCCATCCTCATCATATTCCTGCAAAGTGGATGCCATTCCCGAGCTTTCCAGTTAGAAGAGAGAAGATTCCAAGAAGGTAATGTACACAAGATGTAATGTGTACAAGTTCAGAGAAAAAACTAAGCCCGTCTTTTCCAAAGCTACTGCGATTGTTGGCTGAATGATGATCACCCAAAGAGGTTCATGTCTTCTTCCCTGGCATCTGCATGAGAAGTTGTATGCCAAAGGGGAGCTGTGGTTATAGATGGAATTAAATTGGCCTATGAGCAGACTTGGAGGTGGGCGTGTGATCCCAGGTCAGTCAAAGGGGTTCAGTGTATACTAAAGGGTCCTTATAAAGGGAAAAGGAAGCAGAAGAGGAAAAATAGAGAGAATGCAACTTGAGGAATCCTGGTACTGTGCTTGTGTGCTTTGAAGACAGAGGAAGGGGCCACTGGCAAGCAACAGGGAGGCTGCATCCGGAAGCTAGAACAGGAAGGCACAGATTCTTCCTGGAGCACATGGAATGAAGGGAGCTTGCCAATGTCTTGGGGTATTTTTCAATTTTTATTAGTATATGTTTGCGATCATACTGCTTAGATTCCTCTTAGGGTGTAAGTTGATATACTCAACATATCTCAATTCTCTTTATTTCCCCCTACCCATCTATGGATCCACTTGAAATCTACCTCTTAATTTTCTATTGACTACCCTTTATTTTTAAAGTTATCCATACTTTGGGTTTGTCATATAAAAGAAGTTATGAAATATTTAAGCTTGTGTGTCTGATTTATTTCACTTAACATTATTGTCTTAAGGTGCATCCATTTCCCTATAAATGACTCATATGTATCCTTCTTTTTGGAAGAGTAGTACTCCACTGCACATAAATGCTACATTTTCTTTACCCTTTGATCTGTTGATGCGTACATAGCTTGATTCCAAGATTTGGCTCTTATGAGCAGTGCTACGGTAAACATGGGCGTGCATGGGCTACAAGGGTAAAATGGCGTAAGTCTTTTGGGAAGATACCAAGAAGGGGAAAGCTGAGTTAAATGAAATTTCTAGATTTAGATTTCTGAGACATCTTCATCCTTATTTACATATTGATTACACCAGAGTACATTCCCGCCAACAAGGAAAAGCCTGCGTTTCTTCCCACAGCCTCCCCAACTTTTGTTATTATTCTTGTGGTTATTATTATTATCATCCATGAGAGTCATTCTGTCTAACATAAGATGGAATCTAAATGGTTTAATTTGCTATTCTAAGACATCCAGAGATTTTTTTGTGTGTGTGTGTGTATGTGGAACTGGGGATTGAACTCAGGCCTTTGCTCTTGCCAGGGAAATGCTTATTCTACTGAGCCATCTCCCTGGCCCCTATGTCTAGAGACGTTAATCTTTTTTTTTTTTTTTTGCACATTTATTGGCCATTTGTGCTTCTGCTGAGAAAGGTCTATTAATTTCAGTTGTCCATGTTTTTATTTTTTATTCTGAAGGATCTGTTTTATGAGCTTTTGAAATTCTGTATATGAAATCTGCGTCAGAGGAGTAGCTGGAATTTTTTTTTCTCATTTTGTGGGTTATCTCTTCATCTCTTTCTTTCTTTCTTTCTTTCTTTCTTTCTTTCTTTCTTTCTTTCTTTCTTT
>NW_004524586.1:20415715-20422928 GCF_000260255.1 Octodon degus | reverse complement strand
CTTTCTTTCTTTCTTTCTTTCTTTCTTTCTTTCTTTCTTTCTTTTTTCTTTCTTTCTTTCTTTCTTTCTTTCTTTCTTTCTTTCTTTCTTTCTTTCTTTCTTTCTTTCTTTCTTTCTTCTTTCTTTGCTGTGCAGAGTGAATCTAATAGAATCCCATTTCCTAATTGTTCATGTTATTTCCTGTGCAGTTGAGATTCGGTTTAGGAAATCCTTCAGTGAGCATAAGTTTCAAGAGTTTTGTCTATATTATCTTTTTTTCTTTGAGTTTCCTTTTCCTTTGTGAGATTTTTAAAATTATTATTAAAATGGTTGTTACCATTTACATTTACATAGTGATCATAATCATCGTCGGGAATATGTTCCTGTGTATGATCTACCTTAATTCCTTTTTTTATCCTCTTCCTCTCCCTTTCCTTCAACCCCTGTTCTCCATATTTACAATGCTTTGATTCCATTTTATTTTATTTTTTTAAATGTGTTTGGCTGTTACAGGGTCTCAGTATACAGCTCGGACTCAGAGTGAGCCTCTTGTTTTTCAGCCTCCCAGCGCTGGGATTACAGGTGTGAGCCCTACACACAGAGTCTGTGGCTGGCTCAGCCCACCCTGGGGACAGGGCTTGCACAACATGTGGTGCTGGGGATTGAACTGAGGTCGCTGGGCTTGCCTACGCATGCCTAGGCAGGCGCTTTAGCCCACTGAGCTGTCCCACTGGCCTCATTTTATTTTCTTTAAAGAATACAAAATGTTAAAAAAGAGAAATGATACAAATTTTCATGAAACAAAGAAATAGGAATTCCACAATGGTTGTTGTATCGCATATTTATCTTCAGATTAGTTGTTTCGGTTACCAAATAAAAACCTGCAAAATTGATTTTTAAAAAAGTGATAAGAAATTTTAAAAAATTAAAACAAACCTAAGCATTACCTGCTCCTTTCAATAGACCAGCAGGAATCAGCAGTACAGTTATCCAAACTATTCTGCGTATATACCTACATATATCTTTTCCCCTTCTTTCTTTTGTCCTTTTCTCATCCCAGTTTTCCCTTGACATTGAACCGATTCTTTCCCTCTCACAGTAGCTATCAAGCTTCACTATTTTTTTTTTTTAACCGGGGGCTGAACTCAGAACCTTGCACTTGCCAGGCAGGTGCTTAAGCCACTGAGCTATCCCCCAGCCAACAGCATCTATCATTCTAACCTTCTTTTCTCATTTTTCCTTTTCCCTTCCTTCTTTTTTCTCTCTCTTCTCCCCAGTTCCCTTTTCCTTTTGAACATTTTTTTGCCACAACATTTGTTTTACATTTTGGTTTTTATTTATACTTTCAGTTTCTCACAGCAGAGAGACAATGTGACAGTTACATGCCCGGCCAATTTATTTCACCTAAGAGTACAGTCTCCAGGACCATCTATTTAGTTCTAAATGTCTCAACTTTGTCCTTCTTTATGGCTGAGTAAGAGATATATATATATATATCTCCACATCTTTTCTGTCTGTTTATCAGTTAATGGGCATTTGGCTTATTTCCAAGATACAGTTATTACAAACTGTGTTGCCACCATTCTGATTGTTATTAAATAATTTCAAATTGGAAGATGGTCCAATGGGCTGGGAGGGTGTGATGGGAAAGGAAAACTGAAGAGTTTCACTTGGCCAGCGCGCCTCCTCCACTTTCTCCTCCTTCCTCACCAGGCATCACAGTGCAGCATCCACCAGCTTCATCTAGATCCTCCCTACAGTTCATTGGCTACACCAAGATGTCCCTTCAGGTTAGAGTTGGGACTTAAGACCTTGGAGAAGCTGTGGATGAATGCTGGACACCCTCTTGCATGCATCTTGTGATATATGGATCTGGGCTCTGGCCATCTGCGCCCCTCCCCCATGCCCAGGACCAGCTCCAGTGTCCCAGGGCTTAGGATTTCTTTGGCAGGAGCTCAAACAGGAGCTCTGAAGAGATGCCCCTGCTCATAAAATGGATCTGAAGTTCAAATTTTCAGAGGCTCCACTGTGGGTGTTTGCTAGCCTTTCCAGAGGTCACGTGATTGGACTCCAAGGCCTTGAGCTCTAGGCCCACTACATCTGCTCCAGTACATCCCTACCCTGTCTCTTGTCCTGCACCTCTGTGGCTTTGAACCTCTACCTTGTAGGAGTCCTGGTGATGTTCTAGCCAACTGGAACAGAAAAGGCACCTGGCTTAGAAAAATGAGGCTCGCAGAGAATAGCAGTTGTGGCCTTTACGTAACAAGGAGTAAGGCCCACAAGCATGAGTAAAAAGACATAGGGCAGCAGGGGGCAGTACTGTTAAAAAAAAAAAAAACAACAACTCCAAAACCAGAAAGCCTTGCACAGCCAGACCTCCCACCAGCTGGAGCAAGGCAGAACACTTCCGGGAGGCTGGTCTGCCCTCCCCATTCAGATGCCCCAGGCTCCCCTGCTACAGACCTCGTCACTGCCAGGATCTCCTACTTCTAACCTGCGGATATCAGCTGATATGGGACACATTACATCACCCCTCCTGCTACCCCCAAATGCAAAGCTGATGCTTGCTGTAGGGCTCTCTCTCAGTTTTTCCTCTTCCAAATGGGATTTTCCCTCCTTCCATAGTGAGGATCCTGCTTTCCAGGAACACCAGTATTTATTCCTTTGCTCTAAGTCAGTCCATACGAGGTAGTTCCAGAGCTGTGACATTGTTACCACCTTCTGGCTGTGTGTTCTGAGGGCTTTTGCCAAAGCAAATGGTCATAGGCAGGCACAGTTACCGCTACCACAGCCGGGGAACCTAGACTTCCAAACAACGAGGCTCTCCGTCATCTATACCTTACATACTGGCTACGCACTAAAGTCCAAGCAGCCCTGGGTGGGAGGTCCACCTGCTTGGTGATAAAAGTGCAGGGGACCAGATATTCAGTGACTCGGGTTATCAGACAGTTCTGTTTGACCAAAGGCCTGAAGCCAACTAGAGCTTCTCAGGGATACAGGTATTCACTCCAGTGTAGAGCACCACTTGGGTAGCTCAGGAAGCAAAGCAAACAAACCCGCACCAGGCAGAGCATGCTGTTCTGTGGCATCACTGGTGGCCACTGAACAGGTTTCTGGACATGCATGGTCCACTTGTGGGCATGTACTGGGCAACCACTGTGGTCAGCACAGAGCCCATGAGCTGAGGCCAGGAGATATGCACAGGACACTTGCTGGTGCTGTATGCACGTCATGTGGCAGAAGAAAGTCACAACATTAGCACAGAAAAGCTTCTACTATGATAATGTGACCAACAGCCAAGAACATTCCTGATTTAAGCAATTAAAATCTCACTTTCCATAAGCACTTCCCTGGCAAACACAAGGGCCTGAGTTTAATCCCTGGTTCTGCCAAAAAAAAAATTAGTTTTTATTTTGCTGAATTCACACACCTATAATATTTAAATCACAATGGAATACCCCTTTCTGACAAAACTAAACAAAAAAAGAGGATACAAATGAATGACCATTTTGTATCTGTATATTCAAAAAAGTTAGGATTGATATACAGCTACTTTCTCTTAATTCAATGAATAGAAAGATTTGTTCTAATAGTGTTTGTAAACGGGATATCATGTCTGCATCTTGTACAATGAATAACCACTAAGACAACAAAATACACAATGTATTAATTATTGAAACTGTCCTACTAATCAGATTTGAAACTGTCTCATTACTATTTGTTTCTCAATAAAATTATTAAAAATAAAATAAAATCTCACATTCCAGAAAAGCCCTCCATCTGAGACAAACCAGGATTGCCTGGTGCTTGAGATATTCCCAGACTCTATCTTTTTTTTTAACCTTTCATCAAACCAAACCTTAGATCTACAAAGGCCTTGTTGATTATCTCTTAAATCCTCATGCCGGGCTTGACTCTGCCCAGTGGTTTCTCTCTCCTGCTGTACTTCTCCAGCATCAGACACTCCTAACTACCCAGGCTGATCTTGCTGCCTTAGCAGCTCTGACTGAGCAAGGTAATGGGTCAGAGTGAAAAAGGAAGAACCCTGGAGTCACTTTGGCTCTGACTCCCAGCTTGGTGTGGAGTTCACCAGCTGGCTGGCCCTGGTTGTTTTTGTATCACATACAAACATGAACACAGACCCCAGATCTTCTCTGTCCCTCCAGCGGCTACAAGTAAAGGTGTATGAGGGTCCCTTTGCTAGCAGCCACCATAATGCCGCTGTAAGCTCCGTATCCACCCAGCACTCACTGCCTACAGCAAACAGACCCCCCATCTGGATGACGACACTGAGGGGCTGGGTGACTCCCGGTAGTGTGGGGCCAGGCATCCATGGGGCCAGCCCTGAATCACAGGGAGAAGGAGCAGCCAGATCAGCTTCTACTGCTTTTTCCTTTCCATGGAACACGAGTAACTGAAAGAGGAAGCAGGGCTTTTATTGAAGGGGAGGAAACATTCTAAAATTAGGTGTATTGATGGCTACTGTACTCTGAATATAACAGAAACTACTGAACTGTACACTCCACATGGATGAATTTTGTAGTATGTGAATTATATCTGAAAGCTGTTTAAAATGAAACAAATGAAGGTACGTTTTAAGGAGTCCATATGTCCATATACATATGTCCATATAGTGAAAGATGTACACACTGAGAGTATATGCAGTGAAAGATGTCTGTCATCTATCAATATTCATACTAAGGAGAAAAAGAAAATGTGTAAGATGCTAAAACTTGTGCTCAGTGTGGATACAGAACAAACTGTACACAGGTTACAAGCATTTATTATATTATTCTTTCAACTTTTCTGTAGTTCACTAATATTTCAAAATAAATGTGGGAGATGAACCTTCCTTCCCTGGACTGAGGAGGAAAATCATGCCTTTGAGAAACAAACAATGGGTTTTGCCTTCTTGGGGCCCTGAAAAGCCTTTATGTCTTCCTCTAGTTTGCCTCTGGCACTATACCTACTTGCAGAAAATTCACTTTGTCCAGGCTTGGCTGCTGAGTTCTGGCCACACTGATTTGCTCTAGAGAGATGGGCAGGCTTTGGTTTACAGGTAGACCTGCCCTCAATCAGGTGAGAAGACACCCTGACTGGAATCTCCAAGACCTGCCACATGAGACCGACACAGCAGATGTCCACAGAGACCAGTCTGAGTTAGAGGCCACCAGATGTGGCAATCTCTTATTAGAGGAGATTCCTTTCTGCATTTCCACTTCAAGCAGATGCCTGAGTGTGGACCTCAGTTCTAGTGGCATGGCTATGGAGCAAAGGACAGCAAGCTGGCCACACGCCCAATTTGGGCACAGAATAGTCCTGCGACGCACCTGTGAGTCGCTGCTCCTGTCTCCTCCCTTTCATGTCATGCCTGGGACCTGGCTTCAGATGGATGACTCAGCAGCTGGGACCACTGGCCCTGCCAGAAATAGGTCTCAGGAGGGACACTAGGTCAGGACCTATGCCAAAGTGCTTACTCCACTATTGGGGCATTCTAGGGCCTTGCAAGCTGGGGAGTGCCAAGTCTGACTTGCATAGTGAGACCCTGTACAAAGTACATTTAAAAAAAGAAATCTAAGCAATTTGTCAGGGTCACATGGATGGAAAGTAGAAGACTAGCATTTGATAACCATGAAGGTAATCAGAGGATCCTCTGTACTCTAGAGTGGGGCCATGTGAGTAGTAAGGTCAGCACTGGCTACATGAACAGCCAACCCATGGCTCAGAGCAGGGCTGGGTCATGCTGAGTGGTAACAGGATGTGGGCCATGGCTGGCTTGTACAAGCTGGCTGTGCATATGCTATGCATTCAACTCCCTGAAGTAGGCAAACAGTCAGCACCACGGACAGCCCCCAACACTTTCCTATTGAGAAAGTGGAGAAGCTGCCCCTCTCCTGATGCAGTCTCCCCGCACCAGCCCAGATAACTCTCTTAAGTGGGTTTCACATACAGTCTTGTGCGGAAGCCCAGAGCCAAGTTTCCTGGTGTGTGAGTTGATCTGGCATCACCCAAAGCCCATGTTTGTAGTGAAGAACTACAGTGGGCATAGTACCTAGCTGGATAATCTCTGTCCCTCAAGACTGATACACATGTTCTGCCAGGCCTTGACACTGTTCCTCAGTGGTTTCTACTTCCTTTTGCACTCAGGTTCCCCTGGATTTAGGCAGAGACACATTTAAGAAGCTCTTAGCTAACATCTTGGAATACACAATGTCAGACACTCCTGGAAAAATGATAGAAAATACGAGATGAGCAACAGAAGCATCTTTAAATTTCCTCCTTTTGATAAATGACATCTGACTACAGCTCCTTAACAGTTTATCCAAACTTATGTCTCAAATATAGGCAAAGTATGGAGAAAGACAACCAGTCTCAATAGCATTGCATGCTAAGGTTGATGATATGTGAATGGAGACCAAAATCTGCCTCTATTTATAAGGGAAGTGGAACTCAAGTAGCAAAACATAACCAGCCTTTGCCCAGTGGAAAAACAAACCACTGCCAGTTTTCAGGTTCACCTGGAAAGAGGCTACTGGTTCAGCGTACAGCCCCAAGATACTTATTTCCCTTCTGTCCCTCATTCTTCCCAGGTTGTGGAGTTAGAGAAGAAACTCATACAGACCCAGTCCTAGCCCAGGTCCGTTGAGTGTGCGGAGAGCTTCCTGCTACCCTGTGCCGGCGGGACCAGTCCCAGCCCAGGCGCAGTGGGCCGGATCCTCTCCCAGCCCCTTGGGCCACCCCCCAGCACTCCGCGTGCCTCCCCCACCCCGCCCTCCAAGTAGGATTTTCTGCCAAGTTCCAGGAGCCCCCAGACCCAGTCCTAGCCCAGGTCCAGTGAGTGTGCGGAGAGCTTCCTGCTACCCTGCACCGGTGGGATGAGTCCCAGCCCAGGCGCAGAGTGGGCTGGACCCTCTCCCAGCCCCTTGGGCCGCACCCCACCACTCCGAAGTGCCTCCCCCACCCCGCCCGCAAAGTAGGAATTTTTGCCCCATCCCGGAGGCCCCAGACCCAGTCCTAGCCCAAGTCCCATGAGTGTGTGCAGAGAGCTTCCTCTTCCTCCTACTTCACCTTGCCCCCTCCAGGCACAGCTCAGGCCTGGCATACATGACTGAGGTGTAATCCTGCAGCTGCAATCCCTGCAGAGGAGAGTGTAGAGAATAGATCCAACTAGCTAGTCCAGGAGCAGAACATCTCGCCACAAGGGCACAACAGGTTCACCCTTAAGGGCAGCAGC
>NW_004524586.1:20399811-20411332 GCF_000260255.1 Octodon degus | reverse complement strand
GTGTATTATTTGTTGAAACTGTACTTCCGATTTGATTTGAAACTGTCTCATTGCTATCTGTTTATCAATAAAACTTCGAAAAAAAAAGAAACTCACAGCAAGTACTACTGATCTGTGCACCTCACATTTCTTCTGCTTGTCCCCCCATGAAGACACATTAGGGCACACATGAACGAGCTCCACTGTATAGTAAGCTGATTGTCCACTTCAGTGGGAGCACCCAACTGATTTAAACCAGCATGGTTTTTGGAACCAAAATGTATGAAAGGTGAACAGGAGGGAAGGATTTCAGCTGATCTTCCTTGGAAAAGCTTCATTCTGGCAGCTTCTCTTCAGGGAAGCTTTGGTTCTTCTCTTTGGCTGACCTCTGGGTTTTCAGTTCCTCCCAGGATGGCTGCTGCTCTCTTGGGAGGATCTCTGGTACTCAGTCACCTTCAGCCTGAGCATCCTCTGTGGTTCTCAGTGCAGACTCTTCAGCTTCCAGCACCAGCCTTCCAGCCCGCTGGCACAGACTCTCTATCCACCAGCACCAGCCTTTGGGCTTTGTGACATAGACCCTTCAGCCTTCTGATGTAGATTCCTTGGCCTCCTGATTACAGACTCTGGAGCATTGCCCTTGGCACGCCATCTTTGGCTCCAATCTCTGTCACTCTAGTGCACAGACAGGTCTCTTACATTCCTCTACATTTGACTCCTTGGGTGGATTTTCTTAACTAATTGTCTTTCAAAATGCGGACCAACACACATTGCATCATACTATGAATGTACTTAATATTACAGAGCTACAGACTTAAGAATGGTCACGCTGGTGCTGTGGTCCAAGTGCTCCCTGCAGATCTCTGCCAAAAGTGAATCACGCATGTCATTGTACTAGGAATAAGGACTTGGGGAAGTGATAGTGGCTTGAGGGCTCTACTCTTGTGAATGTAATTAGGCAGCTTATCAGGGAGGCCCCAGATGGCTCTCTAGTGTCATCTGCCATGTGAAGACACAGTGAAAAACTCTATCTACAAACCAGGAAGAGGAATTTTCCTCAGTCACCAACTTTGCTGGTGCTTGAATTTTGGACTTAGCCCCCAGAACTGTGAGAAATAAGTTTTTGTTATTTATAAGTTATGAAAGTCTGTTATAACAACCAAATAGATTAAGAGATGATAAATTTTTACATGGTATTTATTTTACCACAATTTAAGGATTTTCAAAACTAAAACTTCTAAAAGCTTCAATTAGTTATTACCCAGCATCAGGCCATCACAAATATATTAAAATATTTTAAAAATATTTACAAATATTTTTTAAAATAGTACTGAGAATTGAAAACAAGAGTTCTTTACCACTGAGTCACATATTAAGCTTTTAATTTTTTTTTCTATTTTGAGAGATCTCACTAAGAAGTCCAGGCTGGCCTTGGACTTGCAATCCTCATACCTCAGTCTCCTGAGTTCTTGGGATTGTAAATATGGGACTCCATGCCTGGCTTACCACAAATCTCAATAGCATATGCCAGCTATCACTTTGCAGGGCTCAAGGGGAAGGCCTCTCTCCCCAAACCATGGGAAAGGATGGGCCCTCTCCAGGATCAAAGTTGGTTTCCCACATGCACAAGGCCTGCCTGACCCTTGGGTGGTAGACTGAGTCTTTTGCCTGTGATATCTTTTCATTCACTCATGCTCATTATTCAGTAGTCTCACCTGAACATTTTTGTACAAAAGTTGACTTCAAGGGGGTAAAAGTAGAAGCTGTCAAACCTCCTAAAGTCGAGGACTCACACCAACCCTGGTATATTATCCCTCCTGCAATCACAATGAAAGCTAATCCCCAATGTGAGAAGCTGGGCATGGTATATATCTTTCTATGGGGAGCCACATACGCCTAGGTGCAGTGGGGAGAGTGGTCGCTGTCATTTTTATAAACAACCACCATGATGGACTGTGACACATGCCCAGTCCTGTACAGAGCTAGCAGGCCATGAAGGACTACAAGATCAACTTTAGAATTCCACGCAGATCATAACCCACTCTAGGAGAGCAGTTTTAGTTCAGGAACTCAGAGGTGAGGCTGCGTAGGCACAAATGTACACCTGTACACCAGAGCTTGGAAAGAGGAAGGGCCTTAGGATTTATCTGTCCCTTAGCACAAGAAGAAGCCAAGCAAGCCTGCCTTTGACAAGAGTCACCAAACTCTCAATTTTTACTAAGGACAGAAACTCGCTTGGCTATGTCACAATGCACTCTACCCCCATGCCCCCAGAGTACTCACAAAGTAGAGAAACAGCTTCAGAGACCTACATTTAGGTCATGGAATCACTTATGATCATTACAGGAAAATTAATTTCATTTAAAATCTTAAAGTAGCAAGCTAATTTACCACTTAGTGTTTAGCTAGAACTCCAGCTGGAGGTAATGAGTCCACCCCGTAATTTATCTTGTTGATTGAGTTGCTCAATGACAGGTGCTTTGAGCCTACAGATTAAAGCTGGGTGAAATTGGTCTCTGAGGCCAACGCATTTCCAGACAGACCTAAATGACTGAGCAGACCAGCATTGTGGATTTTTCCACTGCATTAACTAGTCCTTTGAATTCTCTGGGAAAAAAGTGGGAAAGATGATCTCTGGCAATATTGACATGGAAGAGAAAGGAGATAGGTCCCCACAAGGTCAGATGTGTGTGGATTTACCATCTTCAGGCTTGAAAGAGGGGCTGGGGCATGCACAGGTAAACAGCTCTGTAAGCACCTCTGACACTGTTCAAGAACCTGGCACTTTTTGAGGCCATCACAATCCTCACCTCAAGGGAGCATGTGGTTTGCCAAAGGCCGTGGTCACTAACACAGTCAGCTACACACACACACACACACACACACACACACACACAAATCACCTTGATCATTCTCTTCCATCCCTAGCTGCGCTCACCCAGAATTTTAGTAACATTATCATCTGTGTATCCCTCCCATACTGAACACAGCCTATAGTCTTTTATTTCTTTATTGTTTATAGTAAGGTTCACCCACAGATATTGGCTCACTTGTTCATGACTGTGTCCCCTGTGCCCAAAACATGGTAGGTGGCAATGATTTATCGAAGAGATAAATTGAATAAAATTGAATTAGATAGGACTGGGGAGGTAGCTTGGCAGTCTAAGTGCCTGCCTAGCAAGTGCAAGGACCCAGAGTTGAACCCCAGTACCTCATGCTGTGCTGGCCCTGGAAGCCTGGGCGTGCCATGCTGGCCCCTGAAACTGGGCATAGTAGTGCACACCTGTAATGCCAGTGCTGGGGAGGCTGAGACAGGAGGACCACTGTGAGTCTGAGCTATGTAGCAAGACCTTGTACCAAATACACACATACATAAATAAATGAATGAATAAATAAAAAAAGGTTAAATTTTGTTTTAAAGAATACATTCAATTAGACAAAAGTTAAACCATGGGACAAGGTTTCAGTTTTGGAGTCACTGCGGGAATCGAGCCTGTGAGTGTTAGGCAGGCAGGAGGCATTGGGCACTGTCTGTTGTGAGCAGCACCATCACACCCATCAGGAAAAGAGGACAAGAGCAAGTGACAGATGAAGGAATGAAGCCAATGAGCATTCACTGAACAAACATGTGGACTCCCACAGAGTCAGGGTTGGCAGAAGTGATGCGACATAATGGGCCTGCTGAGAACCACCCCAGCAACTATCACGATGTTGCTGCTCTTATCCCCAAAGCAGTGACTTGTCCACGTAGCCAATCTCTTAAACTAAATGTTTCTGTGTGTTTCTCATCCGCTTAGGTGGCTCGCATGGAGCTGTGTCTCTCAGTGCAAACACTCCTTTTATGCACCACAGATGGCGGGCAAGTCAAACACATTGATCCAGTTGAAAGGGAAGAGGACCCAGAGTTTGGGGGAGGAGGAGCAGCATTGTGATACATGCCTATAATCCTAGTATTCACGAGGCTGAAGCAGGGAGATTGTTGTGAACTCAAGGCCAGCTTGGGCTACACAGTAAGCTCCAGGTCAGCCTGAACTGCCTAGTAAGACCTGTCTCATAAAAACAAAGATTAGGTAAGGAAAGTTCACAGACTGAAAAAATACAGGAAGTCCATTCAAAAGATACTGGTCTCTGAAACATTTGACGAGGGCTATTGATGGTAGCTTCTGCCTCACTTTTCTTGTTTGAAGCATGACCAACCTTGCTTCCTTCTTAGGCAGTGCATGGGAAATTGTCGTGTGAACTGCTAGTGTACCCTGCTGCTTTCTGTGCAGCTCCAGATTGTGAGGTGGGAGGTGGAAAGGCTACACTTAGGAGAGGAGAAGAGTGGGAGGGGAGCAGGGGCCCAGGGCCTACACCAGAATGATGGGGTCCTGTGATGCCAGGGCCACCCCTCCTCGACTCACCTGTCCTTGTATCAGCCGCAGGAGCCTATGGTGTTTGGATATCTGGGCTGCAGCGGGATTCGTGCATCACAGCACATCCATCATCACAGCTGATCTTGGGAAATAGGAAATTGCATTTTCATTATATAGATTAGAGGTGCTGAGAAATGAAGAAGCTCTCAAACATTTGGCAGCATGGATAAACTGATCAAAAAATGGCTTATCAGGGAAAGAATGGACCAATGAAATTGTGCTCATCCAAGCTTATAGGGAAATGCCAAGGGAGAAAAGGAGTAATGGCCATGAGCACCCAAGGAAAGTCAAGGTCAGTGGTCAAGAGCAAGAGGTTCCCATAGTATGAGGGGGTCAAAAGTGACACTGTGAGAACAAAGCAGTTCAAGCCTCCATGTGTAGTCTAACCTGGTACCCCCACCTGGAAGAATTTCTTCTCTACTATCATCCCTTCCTGGGTTATTTACCACCAGAACTTCCTTTGTTGAGGAAGCAGATTCTCTCTCTCTCTCTCTCTCTCTCTCTCTCTCTCTCTCTCTCTCGGAAGGGAGTGGCTGGTAGCCCAGAGAAAGGAGGTGCTGTTCTAGCAGCTTGGAACAAAGAGGTCTGGTGATCCAGCCCCACTCACTGGAGTTGGAGACACAAAGTCTGAGAACCAGACCTCATTGCAATGGAAGTGACTTTGAGGGGTGTTCTCTGCACCCCAATTATAGATGCCTGGTATGTCTTATGAGGGTACTGAGCTTTCTTGGGGTTTTCATAGTAGCTCCCCAGTTGGGGACTCCTGTAGCCACGGGTGACTCTGCATTCTGGCTCCCCCAGCTCTGTAGCTCCCTCCTCCTCATGCCAGGCAATTTCAGTGCATGGAACAATCTCAGCCTCATCACCACCTGCTGGTGTGTGTGGCTGCCTGCAACGCTCAGATGCTCACAGCCATCAGCCACTCCCTCCTCCGGTGTTCCTACAGCCTTGACTCTGTTTCACCCCATCTTGCTTTTCTTTTTAAAAAGATTTTTTGATTAGGATACGAGTGTGAGTCCTTGGTGCTCATGCTTGTCCCCTTCTGCTGCGTCACGGCCACCGTATTGTCGTTGATGTAGGAAGGCTGGCACAGTGTCCTCTGGTAGAAACGCTCCTGCCCGACTTGACCCCGAGCCTCTTCCACTCTTACACCATGTGGGTTTTGGCATTTGACTTGCCCCATGCCTCAGTTTCCCTATCAGAAAATACATGATGCACACGAAATAAGACAATGCCCATAAAGGCCTCACATCAGTGTCTGCCACCCTGTTCTGCTGGCTCGGTGATCACTGTTACCCCTGTGACCAGTAGTTCTCCTTACCTGACCTGTGCCAACCTCACCAGCCAGAGGCAGATGGCAGAAATCCATCACTACAGCACAGGACAAGTTTAGTATATTCAGTGGGTAGATGTGAAAAGATCACATTTTGGCATCTAGCTAATCTTCTTTCTAAGATTAAGAAATAAAGCAAGAAGGCTAATGCCCACTTTTGTTTAGCAGGACAGAATGGTCATAGCAAAGTAACAGGTCTTCCCAAAGTGCTCTTTGAAAATAAGTTTCCTATTTTAGCTTAATGACATTCCAGACTGAGCTGAATGATTAAATATTGAAATAGGCAGCAATCCTGAGTTTCATTTGGCTGATCAATGTAAGATGAAGCAGCAGAAGAAAATGCAAATGTCAAATTACCAAATCCAAATGAACTCCATGCTGAGTCTTGATAAAAGATCACAAGAAGTCTGCCAGAGCGTTGTGCATTATTTTGGCCCTAAAAAGTAAGACACAGAGGAAAATGATCAGGACGCCCTCCTTCTAGGTCTGCAACAGCCAGTGCTACTGAGAAAGGTTACAGTTGTTTTTTTTCCTGGTGCTGAGGATGAAACCCTGGGTCTCTTAGTGCTTGGCATATACTCTATTACTGGCTACACCCCAGCCACGTATATCACCTCTATAGAAATGAGCTAGAGCTCCAAGCTGTCTGACTTATGGAAAACTTCTAATGTGCAAGCCAACCCTCCACTGGCTTAGAGGAACAACTGTAAAGGATAAGGTCAGGGGGTGATGACATCAGTGATGATGGCAGTGAAATGCAAGGAGCTTGAAGAAGGTGACAAGGATAATGGCACTAATGATAAATACTAAAAATGGACAAGGTGGTAATGACGGTGGTGAGAAGGATCGCTTGGGTTGACAACTATGGTGATAAAAGGTGACAATAATCCTAGCAATGGTTATAATGCTAGAGACCTTGTGAATGAACATAATGACAGGATGGAGGCAAAGGTGGTACTGACAATATTAAAACTAATAGTGGTGATGATTATGATTATGGCAGTTTTTAGAATGCTGAACAAAAGAATGATGGAGACTGTGAAGGTGGAACAATAACAGCTGATAATGCTGCTGCTGCTGAAAGACTTTAGAGTTTACAAAACACCATCAAAGGGCTGGCCAAATAGCTCAGAGGATTAAAGCAGCTGCTTAGGCAGACCCCTGGGGTGGGGGTTTCAATCCCCAGCTTGCTTTGCTGGCCCCACCCCAGGACATGCTGATTGAGGCTGAGTGTGGTGGCACAGGCCTGTAATCCCAGCTTTTGGGAGGCTGAACACAGCCAGATTACTACAAGTTGGATCTACGTAGTTAGACCTATAGACTCTGTCCTAAAATACAAAAAACAAAACAAAACAAAAACCCACCATCATTTACATTTTTTATTCTCTCAACGACTTGACAATGTATCTAGGGTAATGTCATTTGAAGGGAAATTTAGGCAAGTAAGCGACTTATTTGCTCAAGAACCACATACAATGAATAAAACCTCTGATATTTTCTAACTACAAATCCTAGGTTCTATTTTTGGCATGCCTTGTGTATGTATTGAATTCTGCTACGTACTAACACAGCATATGAGCTCTGATGTAACACAAAGAGAATCTTACTTTTTCTGAGGTTGCTGAAGTTCTACGTAACCATGTGTGACCAAGAGGAGAGGTATTCTCACTAACCACAGGAAACACGAGTGCCAAAGGAAAGAGAAATCTTGATGACTCCTGGGAAATGGCTTTCAGCCACCTGCATGTTCTTTGTGTTCTATCTCCTGTCTGGGAGAACCGCATGATTGCAACTGAATACTTGCTTTGATGAAAGCGATGCTATCCCATGCTTTGGTCAGGATGGTGATGCTAGCATCCTTCTCTGTCCTAGGTGGAGATACAGTTCAATTCCACCCTGTTCAAACCTCTAAAACCTTCCTTCTGTCACAGTCTAGCACACAGCTCAATGTATGACTTCCTGGAGAGCAGGAGGAAACGACTGTCCATCTAGATATCAACTCTTTTTATTACTTGGATGCAATGCTATAAATCCACCAATCAACAGTTTTAGTTAAATCCCGCATATTTTGATATCTGAGATATTTGTTATGCCCGATTTTTTTCTCATCATCCCTTTCCATGTATTTTCTTTAACTCATAGTTATTTAGAAGTTTGTTGATTACGTTCCAAATGCTTGACATATTTCCAATTTGAAATAAAATTCTAAAAATAGTGGACACAGCAACAAAATAATTATTTTAAAAGTACAGAGTCTGAGGGCCAGCCAGATAGCTCAGTGAACTAAAGCGCCTGCTTAGGCAGGCACAGGGACTGGGGTTTGATCCCCGGCACCACATGCTGTGCCGGTCCCAACCCTGGGGTGCACTGTGAGGGAGATTAGACCGGGCGTGGTGGCACATACCTCTAATCCCAACACTTGGAAGGCTGAAAACAGGAGGATCACTGAGTCCTATATGTGTAGTGAGACCCTATAGACCTTGTACTAAAATACATAAAAAATTTACACAAGATAAAAGTACAGGCTGAGGGACACACAAGACCTAGTCAACAGGTTGAATGTGTGTGAAACTAGGATCCCAGAGATGAAAAGGAAATGGCCTAGACACAACACCTCGTGAATGACAGTTGGCGTGAGTCCACAGCTGATGAAAGATACTAATCTACAAGTCCAAGAAACCTGAATAACTCCACACTGAAAGCATACCTAAGCACATAGCGGTAAAAACTGCTGAAAAGGAAAACAAAAAGAAAATACTTAAAGTTGCTAGAGAAAAGAAAGAGAGGGAAGAGATTGATAATGACTGAGTCCTAAGAATAAACTTGAAGCTAGAAACAATGGAGCAGTGTCTTTATAGTGGAAGCAGGGAAAAAGAGAACCATTTAGAACTTTATATGGGGTGACAAATTTTCCAAACAAAAAGGAGAAACAGAGCTGCAAAAGGCAATGAAATGGCAGCTTTAACATGTTGAAAGGTTGGTAGTGAGGGAGAGTGCTGTGGCTTGTGTCTATGCTCCTACCAAGGCCTCATATAGTCATGGGGTGTCCTTCTCGAGTCTGGGATTAATTCATAATCCGATGCTGGGATTACAGGTGTGAATGCTACAACTGCACTGGGGCAGATAGCCTGAATGCAATATAAGGAAGGGAGAGAGGCCTCTGCTGCTGCTCCTCCTTTTTTGCTCTTGCTGTTTTTCTGTGTTTCACCACCATGAGCTGCTGCCCTCTGCCACGTGCCACCCTGCGTTGGAGCCAGCCATGTATGGACTGAAACCTCCCCAAACTCTACTAACCCTTTCCTTCCTTAATTTTAGGTGTCTAGTATTTTGTCCCAGCAATGAGAGAAGAGTAACTGAGACACCAACCATCTAGGGATTTATATCCAGTGAGAAACTCTTCAAACACGAAGAGAGACAAAGATGTTTCTAGACAAATCCAAGGCTGAGAGAATTCAACAAATGTTAGTGGGAGTTCTTCAGGCTGCAACCAAGTGACTTCGGATGGAAACATAGTACTACAGGAAGGAACTGGAGGCTACAGAAGTGCAGAGTGATTGTCCCTTATTCCCACACAGCTACACCATGACAATGTTGAATAGCTTGCAGCTGCGTCTCACACAGCCTGATGCTTCATGCAATCCACACTGAAGCAATATCACGACCAAAACATTTTGTGCAGAGAAGCAGTCATGGTTATTTTGTAATAACACTAAAAACATCACTATACAATAATTACCAGTCATGGAAGTCTTATTGGATCATTTTTTTAGGCACGAAGGAATACCTAAATAATAAGATTCAAGTGTTTTTCAGTAAATTAAATTGGCGATATTAAATTCATACCTTTCTGTTTCTATGTAGAATTCTTGGATTGTGTTTTAACTTACAACACAAAAATTAATTTAAATAAAAAATGAAAACTTATATAAAGGATTATAACTGTTTTCCCATGTTATGCTATATTTTATTTACTCTAGTTTTGTTTTTTTGAAGATGCTAAGCCTGCTGCTTCCTAAAAATAGAGCCAATACTTATACTAAGAGAGCCAAAAATCTACTACTTTTTAAAAAATGTATTTGGTATAGGGTCTCACTACACAGCTCTGACTCATAGTGATCCTCCTGTTTTCAGCCTCCCCAGCACTGGGATTACAGGCACAGCCACCATGCCTAGTCTCACTGGCTAGCTCAGTGCACCCCTGGGGCAGAGCTGGTGTGGCAAGGGGTGCCGGGGATCGAACCCTTGTCCCTGCATTTGCCTAAGTAGGCACTTAGTCCACTGAGCTATCTCACTGGCCCACTTATATGTTGTAAACTTTAAGTTCCTAGAAGTTCCTTTTTCATTCAGAATATTTAAATATTCATTTACTCACAGGACATATATTTTCCATGGTATAGTCATATACTGATGCTTTTCTTTTCTAAGTATCTTAAATCCATGTTTTAAAGAACTTCTTGCCTGTTGGCTAAATTTAAACTTTAACTTGCTCAAATAAATGGATATGGGAATAATATTTGTATTTTTTTGGGATTTTCTTTGAAAAAGAATGAAAAGTCAACATACTCATGAATTCTAGTTTTTTAAAAATTTTTTTCTGTCTTTTCAGGAAAGGGTCTACAGGGTGTTCAGGGTCTCAGTACTAGATCGGACTCAGTGATTCTCCTGTTCACAGCCTCCCAAGTGCTGGGATTACAGGTGTGTGTCACCACGTCCAGTCTCAATCACCTTCTCAGCATGCCCCCCAGGGGCAGGGCTGGCACAGCAGGCCTGGGGATCAAACCCCAGCCCCTGTGCCTGCTTGCAGGCACTTTAATCCACTGAGCTATTTGGCCAGCCCCTCATGAATTTTAAAAACTGGCTATACACTGTACTTTTTAAGTAGTTAAAAAAAGTTAGTTACTTAAATCTTCAAAATTTTGAGTATTTTAATGTTTTCAGTAATTCTTTTTCTATGATTCTAAACTATAGAAAAAGAATTTATATTCTGTTTTTAATAAATATAAACATGGAATTTGTATGTGTGCAGTCACTTGATTCACATTTCTTAATCTAAAAAATTAGCAGAGTAGAAACGGTATTTCGATGGGCATTTATGTATGGTCCAAAACTTTTGTATTTAAATGTTCTATAACTGTGTACATTTTGTGCCCACAGAAATTGAACCATTGTTGTTTCTGTGTCTTTTTCAATTTCTTACTAGCTCCTATTTTAGACTCATTTAAATTTTAGAAAGATTGACTTTTTAAAGTAATATCATAGAACTGGGTAGCCCAGTGTTTATAAAAGCTAAATGGAAAAAGGATGTGTAAGATTTTTTTCTGCTTGTTACCCAAGTGTTGTGACTAAGCAGAATGCTTAAACGAGATTTCTAAAAATTTCTTGTGTTCTTTTTAACCACTCGGAATCTTTATTGGGAGATAAAGCATTAAGTTACACAAAAGGTGAAAGTAATAGGCTGGGCAAGAACAGATAGGCCAGGCAAACACCCATAAAAAAAGAACTGGAGTACTATAGCTATTTTAGATTTAATCAAAATTAACTTCAAGGGCCGGGGAGATGGCTCAGTAGGATAAGTGCTTGACTGGCAAACGCAAGGATCTGAGTTCAATCCCTGGTTCCGAAAAAAAAAAAAAAAAAAAAAAATAGGATTTTCTGCCGAGTTCCGGGAGCCCCCAGACCCAGTCCTAGCCCAGGTCCGGTCCCCACCCCTCCGGACGAGTAGGAATTGCTGCCGATTTCCGGGAACCCCCAGACCCAGTCCTAGCCCAGGTCTGCAGCAGGAAGGAGCTGAGCACAG
>NW_004524586.1:20351828-20379645 GCF_000260255.1 Octodon degus | reverse complement strand
ATTTGTTGAAACTGTCCTTCCGATTTGATTTGAAACTGTCTCATTGCTATCTCTTTGTCAATAAAACTTTGAAAAAAAATAAAAAAAAATAAAAAAAAAATAAAAACAAACAAACAAGCAAAATTAACTTCAAGGCAAAAAAAAGTAAGAATAAATATGAATGCATAAAGGTAAAGAAAAGTTTTCAGGAGAAGAACTAAGAATTCTAACTTGGTATGTACCCTGATGTAAAGCTTCAAAATATATAACAAGAGCAAAAACCCTTGAAGAATAAAATATCATTCATCAGTTTGGCAGACATTTTATTTATTTCTTTATTTGTATAGGTGAGGCATGATGGGAGAAAGCTCCTGCTGCAATGAGTGGAAAGCAGCTTGGCACGGGGAAGAACTCAGCCTTCAGCCTGGAGTTGCTACCTCTGGAGTCACAGCAACGACCCTGCTCTCCTCTGCACAGGGTCAAGTTCAAGGCTTCTCTTATCTGGAAAACCTACCTGGAACTAAGAAAGCCAGAAAATGCCTCCAAGCACCTTGATGGGAAAATAGAGTAGCTGTGAAATAGTTTCAAAACTGGGTGACATACAGCAGCTGAAATAAAAGGAGAGAGTTGATGCGATGATAGGAATGGCTTTCAAAAACATAACAAAATGCTGTAATTGTTGTGTTACTTCCCCAGATAACATTTCCCCCTACTCAAGGCACAAGGCTTCCTAGGGCTGTGTCTCAGGGCCTGCATCAACTCTTACTTGTGCATCCCTTGGTAACATGGTCCTAGCCAGCAGTGCATCTGTTCTCTCTGAAGCAAATTGAACCCAACAACTTGGGAATAGGCACTGTGGTGGAGAAGCCCATCACAGGGATATGGAGAAATCCTCCTTGGGAAAGACATGCAGAAATTTTTTCTGGAAGAGGAATTTAAATCATCTAGTGTCACCACCCTTGCTCTTCAGATAGAAAAACCAAGGTTTCCATGGTAGAGGGCCTCCCTGGTGCTACAAAGTACATCATAGGCGTATGAGTGGCATATGTGGACTTTTGTTTTCAGGCAGTGAAAGCTAAGTTGCATGATGTAGTTTGCCTTGCAAAGAAGAGGAGCTCTTTTTTTGACTTCTCTCAAAAAAGAAGAGCCTTACTGGGAACAAAACAGAGCCAACAACATGGCAATCTTGCAGACGAAGATACTAGGGGATTGATACTCACTGCTCTTGGAATCCAAGCTTTTTCCTCTCTGAGGTGAGTTAATTTTCTCCATCCCAAATGACCCCCAAACTGAGGGTCACTGTGGTGTAGGAAGGAGGGGTGAGGGCTCCCAGCCCTGAAGTTGGACTCGGTACATTCGGCAAAATATTCAGAAGACAGACCACCTTGAGCTGAGGAGGGCCTCAGTGAAAACGGTAGAGAGGGATAGAGGGGGAGGGGCGGTTTTCCAGGCAGGTAGAACTAGGTCAACAGGGCCTAGAGGTATAAGCCTTGAGGTCCAAAAATTGATGTAAGCCATGAGTGGGGTGGAGGGATCGTGGCAGGGAGGTCAGTGGGGTGAAGACCTCCTTATCCTGGCACTGTCCCTTCCCTTGCGGCATGGTCAGTAGACAGGCCCCTATCATGTCTGTTCTTCCCTCTTGGGCTAGAAAGGTTGGAGAATTGGATCCTTAAGCGCTTGAGACACAGACATCTGTGATCCGGTGGCTTTCTACTGCGCACCATTTCTTTAATCCCAAAGCACAAGAACCCTGTGGAAATGATGAAATAGTTTGATTGTTGTGGGGCCAGGGCTCAGTAAAGCAAAGAGAAAGCAAGGCCAGAGCCAAAGTCTGTGTCACCAGATGTCCATTTGAGGAAGAGGTTGCAAGCCCAGTGCTATGGTTTTTATCTAGTTGTCTCCCCAAAGCATAATGTAAACCATGGAACCATCGCTGCTTGAGGAGCAGCACATGGCTCGAGGGGTGGGACCAAAGGACGAGGGTGGAGCCTGAGGGGCGGGGCCAGAGAGGTGCGAACCGTGAAACTGACAGCTTGGGCCTCCCTCGCTCCAGGCCTGGTGGCCTCTCTTGGAGGTATGGAGTGGATCATCCTGGACACGGCGGCACCCCAGCCTGTCTTCCAGACCCTGTAGAGTGGGAGGGCAGTATCTTGAGGTCTTGCTATGTAATTCAGGCTGTTTTAAACTATGAAACTCCTAGTAACTCTGAGCTAAATAAACCTTTCCTTCCCTAAGCTTGAGTGTGGGATATTTGTCCCAGCAATGAGAGAAGAGTCACAAATACACCCAGCTGGGTTATAGGAGCTCCCCGTGGTATGTGAGGGTGATGCTGTTTGGCAGTGGGCATCTGATTAGTTTTCAGTCTCCCACTGATGTTAACATCTGGAAAACAGTGTCTGAGGAATTGTCCCAGAGGAGACAAGCGACCTAGGAATTCTGTGAGCCACAGAAAACGGCCTGGCACAGTGGCACGCAGCTAGCCATTGTGATGTTTGGATGAACATCGGGGCCTGCAAGCTGCCTGCCTGCTAAGCAGCTGGCCTGGATGCATGTACAGTCTCAGGGTGGACTGCCTGACCTTCTACCAGGCAGCCATGGAGCTAGTCCTCCACTCCTGACATCAACTGGAGTTTTGGTGAGTCAATGGATGGCTCTGATCTGCCCAATCCAGCTGAAGTTTTAAGAGTAGATAGAGAACTGGTTTTAGTCATGTTCTTCAGAGCTGTGAGCAAGGTCAGGCATTTCCAGGAACATGAAAGTATCCATGGTTTCTTCCTCCATCTATGGTCTCAAACTGGCTGGCTGCCACCATCCTTTTTTTTTTTTTTTTACACACAGGTAGATACATTTTTTCCATAATTTTATTGAGAGATAAATAGCTATAAGACAGTTTCAAAGCCTGCTATCATTTCCTTAAGCTACGGGACTAGTAGGAGCAACTCACTGTGACAGCCCACCTTCAACAGAGAGGAAATGGGGATTGGAGTTTGTGGGGAGAGTGGAAGAGAAGAATGCATGCATCCTCTGGGTAATCACTGCCTTCTTCCTTCTCCCTGTAATTTTACTTTTGAAAGTAAAGATAGTAGGGAATGGCTTGAATCCTGAAATTTATCATTTTCTATATGAGTCTTTTTTTTTTTCAATTTCAGACATGAATGCATTGAGGTCCAGGAGTTGGTACAGCTTAGCCACACGGTATGTCAGTAGTGGAGATGCCTTCACCTCATGGGTTGAGTCCAAAGCCCTTCCCCCACAGTGACAGCACCTATGAAGGGCGTGCTGCATAAATCCATGCTGAGTGCAAGGTCAGGCAGGACCCAACCTGTCCTGAAGGCTCTTGTAGTATAGCAGAGAAGAGAGATAGGTGAAATTGTAAATTGTTGTCCCTGTGAGTTCCTACATAAAGCTGGATGAAAAAAAATGATTTATGGCTAGACATGATATCCATTTAGCATTTAAGGAAAGGTAGAATTAAGGAAAGTTAGTGTTTCTTAGCATTTATCATACTATGTTGGGTCTCTGGGACAGGGGCTAGTTCCCAAGTGTGTCTGTGCCCCTGATACCTATCACAGTGTCTGGCACAGAGCAGTTGCTCAGAGAGCATCAAATGACCTAAAGAACATACCGAAGTCTTGGGAAAAGGCAAGCTCTCCCCCTTGATTCTCTTTGAAGATTTTGCTGTAGTTATTTGTGCCTGCTTGGCAAAGTGGAAATGATACTAATACTACCTTCCTGATTTTTGTAAAAATACAAATGAGATTAAGAGAAGCAGAAGGGCCTGGACCCTGCAAAGACTCGCTAAGAAGAGGCTCACTGAGCAGGCCTGCTTGTGCCAGGTGCACTTTATCAGCAGTACTCCCCTTCCCCTGAAGGAGACTCTAGACCTGGCACCAACACCTGCCACACGCAGGAGCTCAGCTGAATTTTTCATGCCTGGAGATTGACTTAATTTGGGGGAACAGGTTAGCCTTGGTGAAGACTAGTGCTCTTTAAATGTTTCTATCTTGTCTTCCCAACTAGATTCCTTTGGCAAAGGAGCTGTATCAATAGACTGCCACAGCTGTTGGTTATGAGTGGCACTCACCAACTACTGCCTGGTGTGTCCATTGTAGACACACACATGTACAGTCCATTCATTCATTCACTCATTATTCAGTTTCTGCATAATGGTTGTTTGCTCTGTGGTAAGCACTGATGACATTAAAAGGAATAAAGCATGACAATCTTGGAGGAGCATGATGCAACCAAAGAAGCAGGATGTAGACAACACCCCAAGACAAGTGTGAGGGTTTCCAGAGGGTAAGGCTCAGTATGGAGTGACCCTGAGAAGGTGCCAGGAAAGGCAGTCCTGCCTCAGAGTGGAGGGTCAGAAGGTGAGGGCTGCTTTGAAGGGAAAGTTGTGTGTCAGTTGGGTCTTGCAAGAAGGATGAGACTGGTGGAATGATAGAGAGATATGACTTTTACTGAGCAAAGAAGTAGTAGGCATAATTTGGTAGGGGGTGGGCTGGGTCTCTAGAATATTGTCATAAGTGAGCTGTTGGCTTCCTTATCCACATCTAGAAAGGAGCTTGGATTTCATTTTATGGACAATGGAGAGATAAGTACAGATTTATGTTAATGGAGGACTCAATCCAGGGATAGCTTGGACAGTGGCCAGGAATTAGAGGGCCCAACAAAAGAGCAAACTCAGGAGACCACTGCACAGTCCTAGGCTCCAGGAGATGAAACTAAGAATCAAGGCAGTAATATGAGGCTGACAAAGAGAATCGTGCTCTATTCAGCTCTGGCTGTCAAGTGGCTCACTGAAGGTTTCCTCAATGACTTCTTCAGCTGAAGATTTGGGTTGGCCATCTCAACTTCCAACTGCATCAGCTGACATAATCCAAACTGCAGCAGTTACTTGAATGAATAAATAGCTTTAGAAACCTACAGTTACTGGGTTAGTTGGCATCAATATTGGCCAAGGACAGCCGATGACCTCATAAGTTATCACTGAAAGCAAGGAGGATGACAAGCCATTTGAGAAAATACTTGAGTGTGAACTCTCTGGATGAAGTCTGAAGTGTCTTCAAAGTCTACTATTCTATAATTCTAACATCTAGAAATACAGTCAGTAAATAATCCAGTGGTCAGTGCACTCCTGCCCTAAAGACTGTGGAAGGGAATCAAGCAAGTGATCTTGGTGAGTCACCTTGGAGGAGACTTGTCCTGGCTACAAGAACTCTAGCATGAAAACCACAGTCATGCCGCAGAAGGAGAAAGAACAACATTCATGCCTCAGTACCGCTTTTGGTATATTTTTGCCTCTGTCAACATTTCCTGAGTTATTGTTTTTGAACAACAGTAGGGTCTGAGAAACTCAGAATGTCACCAGCTCCATGTAGGTCAGAGCTGTTCCTGTGCACAACTTGGGAGATACCTGTGTAGAGGGATCTGGAATCACTTGAGGAGGAAGTTTCGTGGAAGCCAACCAGGACTGCTGAAAGCTCCCCACTGGATGAGCTTGACTTGACTGTGGCTCCACGTTCTCTGGCTCTCATTCATGATTAAGGACAGAGCAGAAATGCCATCATTGTTCAGGTAATTGTCATAAGTGAGCTGTTGGCTTCCTCATCCACATTTAGAAAGGCAAGGAGTCATAACTCTCTCCTAATTTCTGGGATTGCTAAGGGCAGCTCCAGATTTGTCCCCATTCCCAGATGACGGTAACAGACCAGTGTCTACCTCGCAAGCAGAGTGTTTGGCCCCTGACCACTTCCTAGCCTCACCAATTTTCCTCATGTTGCTCCTTTCCTAGGGCTCCTACAACCATTAAACCAATGCACCCTCCTCCCTTCACTCAGTGCCTCCAGACTCAGATGCTGGTCTTCCCTTGTATTTCAATTTCCCACTTAAGAATCCAATCACCCCCCACATTTCAATAATGCAGTTACTTGGGGGTGAAATCTCCTTTTCCCTAATGTATCCAAAACTTTATACCGGGCCTTGCCTTACCATGTGCCCTCAGCCTGTCTACCATTTTATAACCATGAACTCTTGTCCCTTCTCAGAAGCCTGCTGGAATACAACCCTTCTATGAAGCCTTAATTGTCAAGAGAAATGAAATTTTCTTGGGGGCTCTTGTAACATGTTTTATCTATAACGACACAATGAGGCCTCTCTGCCTATATTAGAGAGACCCAGACAAATGTCCCACATGAATGCCACAAGCTCCTTAAGACTATGAACATTATTTCATCACAAAAGCCACCTCTAGCTCCAGGACATGCTCTAATAAAAGTATGAGAACATGTCATCATGGCTAAAGTCCTGTCCATATGCGTGTGCCCAAGACTGGAGCATTCTATTAAGGAACTGTATGCACAGCTATGGACAGCTTCCTCCAAAGCAACGGTGGGGTTCCCCATAAGGTCATGAGTAGACTACGCGATTCATGTACAAACATTGGCTAAATATTCCTTCAAAACCGCTACAAAATGCTCATCTTTTTAGTACACAAATTTTTCCTTTTGTGCTATTTTTAAAAACCCACTTAGAAGCAGTGTGTACTTGGGGGAAATGAATAGAGTGGAAGGCCTCTGTGCACACCTTCGGGTCGGCAGTGACACTGCATACCCTTCGACCCACGTGCCCTTCTGATGCTGATGATAAAAACAAACAGCCTCCTCAAGGTGGAAACGGTGTGTTAATTGTCTGCGTGGTGAGAATTTGCCTAAGTATCCAAAAATATAATTGGACAAAGATTGCTAGGTCCAACTGAATGTTTTCTGGCTCAAATCCAATGGCAACTTGAGCAAGAATCAAATATTTAAGGAGGTCAACAATTGTGCATGAAGTTGATAGTTTTCCTTAACACTAAAAATGAACAGTGATAAAAATCAGGAAAAAAAGGGAGTATGTGACTATGTTGGGCAAAGAATGGAAACAAGCAGATCAGCCAGCCACAGGGGGAAAAATGGAATGTGAAAGATGGATGAAATAGTTCCCAACCATCTCAGTCTGCAAACGCAGCTGCTTCTCCCCTGATTCTCTTTGCTTTTTCCTGGACTCCAAAGCCAGTGCCTCCTCAAGGAGCACAGGAACACCCACACGGGACTCATCCCTGGCTCCAAGCCCAGTACCTGGCCCTTGTGGTCAGCTCCCCAGGTTCTCCTTGTTCTTACAGGAGGTCAAGAGGTCGCAGCTCTAAGCTTGCTCTTGCTGTTGGAGTAGGCCAGAGTCAGGTTGCAGCTCCCAGGTAGGGAAGGAGGAGGGACCATATGGGGTGTTCCCATTGCAGTTTGCACCTATCTCAGGGCCTTGCACACAAGTAGAGAAGTCCTGCATGAAGTTATCCCACCCAAGGCAGCTCCTTTCTCACTGTTCCTGACAGATAGAATGGGTTTCGAGTTCCCTCATTCTCTTGGAAGAGAGAGAGAGCAACACAAGGAACTCGGGGATTCAGGCCTTGCTTTCTTAAAGCATCAGTGAGACAAGTTTTGGCTGCTTTAATAGCCCATTTCTAGTGACTTCATTGTGTTCCTTATGCTGTCCACCCAGCTCACACCCTCAGAAGTGTTGAGCACACAAAAATCTACTAGTGTTGGTGTGCACCTGGAATCAAAGCACTCTGGAGACTGAGGCAGAAGGACTGCAAGCTCAAGGGTACCTTGGGCTGCATAGCTAGAATCACTCTCCGGACAAAACAGAAAACAAACAAAAAAAAATTGGCTTTAATAGTATGTATTAATCCATTGAATGGGAGAATAATGCTAGATATTATAGTTATGAAAATCATTTATACCTAGTATATATAAAAATATTTATATTCAGTAATAAAAAACCAAATAACCTAATTTTTTAAATGTGCAAAGAATTTGAATTGATACTTCCCAAGAGAAAGTATATATAAAATGCCAACAGTCAGATATATAGTTCAGTGGCACAACGCCTGCCTAACAACAATTAAGACCCTGAGTTCAATTCCTGGTACAAAAAACCCAACAGTCTATAGAAATGTACATTTATGCTCAATGTTACTAGGTACCAAAAAAGTAAGTCAAAACTATAATGAGATATCACTTTCCATGCATTCCATAGGATGAGTATGTCATTCCAAATAAGAAGTGGAAAGGGATTATGCAAAGATAATAAGTTTACTTGGAAATGAATACTGAAAAGGACAAATATGTGGGCAAATGCAAAGTAAGACAATATTTTTAAGCAAGAGAATAATTTAAATTTTTTATTTTATATTTTTAATAGAATACAAAATAATGTTAATAAGAAAAATTAAAAATGAGATATACAGCTTCTTTCTCTTAATTCAATGAATAGAAAGATTTGTACTAATAGTGTTTGTGGCCAGGATATCATGTCTGCATCTTGTACTATGAATAACCACCAAGAAGACAGCAATATGCAATGTATTAATCATTGAAACTGTCCTACTAATTGGTTTTGAAGCTGTCTCATTGCTATTTGTTTCTCAATAAAATTATTAAAAAATAATTTTATACATAAAAAAGAATTTTGCTACGCAAAATAATACAAGTTCAACAGTATTTATTATTTCGATGTGTTGTCTTCGAATCGGTTGTTTAGATTACCAGATGTATGCATTCAAAGTTGGAAAAAAATAAGAGATTAAGAAGAGAAAAAAAAAAGAATTGACTACTCTTCTTCATAGAGCAGCAGAAATCAAGAGCACACTGATCCAAGCCATCCTGCATGCATACGTGGCTACGTCTCTTCTCCCCTCCCTCGCTTGTCCTTTTTCTCATCTCAGTATTTGCTTGTCTTTAAATAGATTTTTTTCCCTTTTCACAGTATGCATTGTACCTTTTAGACTTTGCTTTCAGTTTCTTACACTAGTGAGACAATACTATTTTGCACATGCGGGTCTGATTTATTTCACTTAACAGTATGGTCTCTAGTTGTGTTCACTACCAACAAAAGCCTCAAATTTATCCTTTTTAAGAAAAAATGTAAATCAGACACACAACTTTAAACATAGTGTGAAGGTAGATAAAGCAAAGTAGAAGCTAGATCCTAGGAGCTAGGGAGATCTTTTTCCAGTGGATGAGAAGGAACAAGAGATGGAGAAACGAGGGGGTGAAGAGGGAGGGAAAGGGATGGATAAAAGAAATGAAGGGGAAAATTATGATGAAATAGAGCTTTTGCAAATGGAAGGAGCAGGGAGGGAAAGGAAGAATAGCTGAGTTTTACAAAGAAGAATTAACGTGGATTGTGTACACGTACCAGCTCCCATGATAAGCATAGTCATTACGTACTGCAAACATGTAGCAATCAATCATTCAATAAAATTTTAAAAGTAAAATTTAAGAAAAGGTCATCAGTTTATACCAATGATCCTTAAATACAAGGCTCAATGACAAGGGTGGTGTCAGTCAAGGCTGGAGGAAGTTGCTGTGCAGATGTCCTTCTGGGGATGTAAGGAAGAGATGGTGGCAGAGAGGTAAAATTGTGGTGAATTTTGTGCAAAATTGTGGTCCTGGCAGATTTTTTGGGTAATGGCTCATTCTAGTCAATTGCACAGGAGGGGCCTCTTATGTATCCTCCCAGCCAGCTTGCTTCCTTCCTTCTTTTCCTTCATTAGTGATTCCATTTTGATTTTAACTATTGTCACATTTGTACTAAAAATGTCAGACAGTATTGAGTGTGGGCAAAAGTGTGAAATTGGAACCTTTACAAATGGGAGGTAAAAACAGTGCTGCTACTTTGAAAGCTTGTTTGGAGGTTCTCTAGCAGCAGAGTGCGGCTACTTCATACCCCTCACCTGTCAGGGTTGGTCGACCTCTTCGGCTGAGCATTGAGCTTCCAGGAGGGATTCACAAGGCATGGAGAGGGAGGAAGAGGATGCCCGCTAGCCAGCCAGATCAACTGAATCAGCCAATCAGGCAACAAATGGCACTGGCAGATCACCCATACAGGCTGGCACAGCCACTTTGGAAAACGTTTTGACAGTTCCTAAAACATTCAACTCAGAGTTACCATATGCAACTTCTTGGATATACCAGTTCCACTTTTATTTTATTTTTTTAAAAAAATTTATTCATTTAATGAGAAAAAAAGATAAAATAGCAATGAGACAGTTTCAAAGGTTAGTAGGACAGTTACAATAATTAACACATTGCATATTGTTGTCTTCATAGTAGTTATTCAGAGGACAAGAGGCAAACATGATATTTTGTCTGAACACTATTAGTGCAAAACTTTCTTCTCATTGAACTAAGAGCAAGTAGCAGTATCCATTTTGCTGAATTCAAGTACCTACACAATTTGAACTGCCGTCAAGTTTGAAAAGGTCCTTTAACAACTCCTCCAAATATAGCTTCTCTAACAGCAATGCAATGCTCATCTCTGACAAAACAAAACAAAAAATGGGGATATAACTAAAGGACCATTTTATAGTGAAAAATATATATGTATATACCAGTTCCATTTTTAGATACAACACCAAGGGAGTAGAAAGCATGCACTCAGCCACATGTGTTCACAACTACACTACTCCTAAGAGCCAAAATGGAAATGCCTGCCAGCTACTCAAGAGGTGGAAAACACAAAGTCTATCCACATAATAGAATGATATTTGACAATGAAAAGAAGGGAAGGTCCTAATATTTGGTGCAACATGGATGAGCCTTAAAAATGTTGTAGCAAGTGGAATAAGTTAATCCCCAAATACTGTATGTCATCTGATTTGGTTGGTGTGAAATATTCAGACTAGACAAATCTATAGAGATAGGAGATTAGTGATGGCCTAGGCTGAGTTGGTTAGGAAGACCTGGAGCAGGAGAGGGTGTAGGATTGGTGACTGTTAACAAGAATGGGAGGGGCTGGGCCAGGAGATAGCTCAGTGGAATAAGTGCTTGCCTGGAAAGAGCAAGGTTCTAAGTTCCATCCCTCGTACCACCAGTAAATAAATAAATAAATAAATAAATAAATAAATAAATAAAGGGAGTGGTCAACAGCTTCTAAAATTAGGTATGGTAATGGTTTATGACACTATTCTGAAAGTATTGAATTACATACTTTACATGGGCTAACTGTGTATGCAAATTATACCTCTATAAAGCCTTAAAAACAAAAACCAAAAGCATGTCCAGAATGCTTGAATGAAGCACTGCACATCAGGAATAGTTACACCAAGGCACCATTTCCTAGTGCTGGATGCGCAGCCTGCACAGGACATACATTTTCCATGGACAATCTGCAAATGCCAGTTCTAATGAGGTGTCCTGTTCCTTGATAATTCTAGCAGGCAACCTTATGGCATCAAAAACTGGGAATTATTTAAGCCTTAATTAAATAGGTCTTTTTCTTTTATTGTAATAATTGCTGGAATTGTGAACAGAACATTTCTTCATGGTTTATTTACTATTATAATTGCAAGCTGGAATGCAGAGATGTGTCTATGGAATTCATGCGGTTTTGTGCAGTATCTTCTCACACCCTTCTATGCAGAATACACAGATTTGCTTTGGGGCTCACTTAGCCCAAATACTTTTATACCTATGCTACCACTGGAACTCCAGAGTACACACAGATTAGTTCAGTGATCACCTGAGAAATCATGGGTGTGTGTCTGTGATGTGTGTGTGTGTGTGTGTGTTATAGATAAATCTCAGTTGAGGAACACACACACACACAAAAGACTACAAAGCTAGAGCTCTGGAAGGGAGGCTATGAAATTAAGCTAAGTTGCATAGGTGATACGGGCCTGTGTACCTAATGGTGGGACATCGCTGGGTGTTGGAGCAGGACCTTGGAAAATGAAGAACATTTGGCCCATGATCAGCTTGGGTGAGGTGCCCCAGGTAAAAGGGGCCACAGTTTTAAAGGTCAGAAGTATTTGAAGAGAAGAGTTTAAATGTTAAAATATGCTCCCAGTAATTCTTCCTTAAAAGAGCCTGGAGGCAGCTCCTGGCCTTTTCACTCTTCCATACAAGGATTTCCAGGTAACGAGAGGAAAATCACAGTCACAAAGAGCCTCTGCATGCTGCAGTCCTGGCCAGGACTCCCGAGCAGCCAGTGAGCTGGCCCCTAGCCAAGGCCTGGACTTGCTCTTTTCCAACCACTGTTATTTGTTCCTGGGCACAGAGGTAGGGAGAAAAGCAGACTCGGTTAACTGGATGTTGGGTCACTGGTGAGCACTCAATACAAATAAGGACTGAGAAGTCACTCCTTTTTCTAAGCACCCTCAGTGAGGATGGTGCTGATACGTCTCCAACACTGAGTGCCCAAGTGCTCAACCTGTAGAGCCCTCTTGGCCCTCGACCTTCCAGTGTAGACACAAATTTTCCTTGCAGAGGGAAAATCTTCCTTCTTGGGAACAGGGAAACCCAAATCCTCTTTTGTATTTAGCACCTATTAGGGCTCATGTTTAGCACATATTAGGACTTGTGTTTTATAGACATAAGGAGGGAAGCTTGGAGGTGCATTTTCACTGAGACTTGGGTGGGGATTGGGGGGAGAATTTACTGCACCAGGAAATTCAGTGCTTTCTGCTTCCAGCCTGGCTTAGCATCCAGCTTATGGAGAGCCGCAGTGCAATACACAAAGGAGCCCAAGCTAGAAGCAGGTGCAGGCGTCTCAGGGGGACAACTCTCCACCATTCAGACACTATTACCCATCAGCCTTTAATAGGCGCTGGGCACCTGCAATGGACACCGGGAGGAGAGGTCCTGCCTGTTGTCTCTGGGTCACTTTCTGCTGCTTAGTAGCTACATGACCTCTGACAATTCACCCAATCTCAATTTTCTTCCATAAAATGAACATATTAATGCCTAACAATGGATTGATGAAAATCAATAATGAGGTGCTGAGGGGCAAGGAAAGGCCAACACTTCCTGTTCTCCCTCTACACTTACGTCTTTGTCACCTAGTTCTACTCAGGCTAAGGTTCTCCGTCCACTTTAGGTCAACATAGTGAGGTCACTTATGCCTTTGTACACCATTGCTTTATGAGGTCCTTCCCAAAATAGAGGCAATGTTCTAGTGTTTCTCTGAGGCCATGAGTAAGTCAGAAGCCAGATCCTGAAGTATAGGGACACTGATTCCAAGTCAGGTACCATGTCCCCTCTGGTAGAAACAAGAGGCAAAGAGGCACCACCTCGTGCTATGCAGCTATGGTGCAGAGCACCCTTCATGCCCTCCCCAGTTTATGCCTTCCAGCCTCAAGTACTAAGTGGGTCCTATGGAGATAGCTCCTGGGTACACGCTAGAAAAGAAGCAAAGGCATAAGTGATAGTTAAGTCATAGTCCATAGTGCTGGACAGGAAAGGTCATTCTTAGGCCTTCAACTCCATGCTTCCCACAGCTGAATTGAAGGAGAAATAGATATTCCCAAAAGGGTCACAGTTGCGATGTCGTCAGACAGGCGTCACAGTGGTTGTGAGCATTACCCCTTTTTGTGACCAGCCTGTGACTGAGTCCAGGAAGCATATAATAATTCTGATACTCAGGGCAGTGTTGGCACCTAGGCCCCACTAGGGAAGGAATGAAGGTGACATTGTGGTCACCCAAGTGCTTCTCCTTCCAGCCTTAGTACTGAGAAGATCAGCTTCTTGGTGTGCACCCTCTGACAGGATGTAGGAGGGCTCACTGTCCATGTCTGACTCATCGCCTGCTGCTGGCTGGGTGTGTCTGCGAGCATCAGCCCAGATGGATCACGGGAGGGCCTGCTGCATGGGTGCTCCATGTTCCAGCCTCCTCTGCTTATACGTTATCCCTGTGGTAATGTCTTCTTGATAGAGTCCCCACTACTTCATTGTGCAACCGAGCAATGGCGATTGGAGCTTGGCTAGATGAGCAAGGAGCCTGCAGGCCCAGAGTGCATGGAGTTGGCAGCCAGAGTCGCGCTCCCAATCTAGATTCCTTGTCCCTCTCTGACCCAGGCTTTTTCTGTCCTGTTCTTCTGTTTTCTAGGCTGTGCTTCTCTCTCAGAACAGACCCCATATGTGACTCCACCTGGGAGCACATAGTCCCCAGAAAGACTTGGTGGCCTGTGACAGAGTTCACGTAGCTAAAGCAGGCTGAACACTAACGGACTGAGATAATTTTGATTTTGAGGCAGGTGGCTGAGGCAGAGTTACCCTTAAAATAGAGAAATGTGTAAAATGCAAACCTCAGATTCTCTCTGGAAGAAGACTTCCTGCCAGAGACCAGCTTACCTCTCAGGCCCCAGCTTCCAGCGCCAGCTTGACATCTTACCAGGAAAGCTTTAGGGAGTTTCAAGGCAGCATGTTCCTTGCCTTTCATGGGGAGTTTCTGTGTTAGAGTCATGGAAAGATGCCTCCAAATTCCAGACAGGGCTGGGCAGTGGCATCCAATCAAGTGAAAAGGAATCAGGCTATCACAGCTCACAGTGAAAGGCCCCAAGCCCCCAAATCAGAGGAACAATCTGTGTTACCCATGTTGGTTACAGGAAAAAATTCTGGTGACTGAAAATCCAGGGAAGGAAATGAGAAGCTAATGACACCATGAAGGAACAACCAAACAAGTCCAGTTAGTGATTTTTCAACAGGTTTGACAGTTAATTGGGACTTTACTTGAACTCAGAGAGACTGGAAAACAAAATAGTATGGCCTAGATGGTCCTATCTGGAGTACTGCTTGGGAAAAACCAGATCTGCATGACATTGTTGGACCAATCAGAGAAGCCAGAGAATGGTTTAAATGTCAGATAGCATAAAAGTGTTCTAACCCTACAGGAAAGTAGAGATTGTTTACTGAAAAGAAATCAGATTATAAGACATAATGTGCAGAATGAACTCACTTGGATGAAGTAAAAAAGGAATGAGATGTACCAAGGTGTTAAAAGTGGAAATCTCTGGGTGGTAGAAATATGATAATTTTTCTTTTTATTGTTGCTTAACTATGTCTTCCATTTTCCCTAATAGCTGCTTAGCAATGAAAGACAATATAAAAAACCTTCCATTTGGGCAATGTAAGAAGTAGGCGAGACAGGAAATGGTTTATACCTCAAGGAAAGCAATCCCTTAGGCTAATAAGAAACAAACCCAGACAGGAATGGAGACATGAGGCACAGGAAAACATAAAGAAAGCCCATGCCAGCATCAAAGCTACCTGGGAAGAAGAGTGCGAAGGGAGTCTGCCCCGCTCAACAGGATGGTGGAACTTCTAAAGTGGCAGCTAGTGTATCCCATACTCAGAAGTGGGCCATGAGGATGCGTCCTCTCTTGTCTTATTTAGTTTTTTTAAAAAAAATTTTAACCCTAACCCTAACCCTAACCATTAACCCTAACCCTAACTCTAATCCTAATCCTAATCCTAACCCTAACCCTTACCCTAACCCCTAACTCTAACCCTAACCCTAACCCTAACTCCAACCCTAACCCTAACCCTACTCTCTGGTCTTGATACTGAATGCTTGCTCCTGCCTCCCAGACCTGCACTGTGACAGATGCTGTCTGGTTGTGTGGCTTTAGACAAGGAACATTAATGTCTCTATGCATTTGCCCCTTTGTAAGATGGTGTGCTCATTTCCTAGCATTGCTAAAACAAGGTCTCACAAATTGGAGGGCGGACTTGAAACATGAGAAATTCATTTGCTTGTGACTCTCGAGGTCAGATTTTCACATTCAAGATGTTGGTGAGCCATGCTTTCTCCAAAGCTTCCAGAAGAGAACCATTTCATACCTTGCTCTTCCTGCTTTGCAGGGTTTCTGGCCACCCTTGGCTTGCAATAGATCTATCTAGTCTCTGTTTCTTTATTGGCCTGGCCTCTGCCACCTGTGCATTTCCATGTCCAAATTTTCCTCTTTTGAGGGCACCAAACACTGGATTAGGTAACCTCAAACCCTGTAATGAATCATATATTCAAAGACCTTATTTCCATATAAAATCCCAGATAAATGTGAATTTTGGAAGGACCCTATTCAACCCAGAACAGTTGTAACAACAATCACTCCTACCTTATGTGGTTCCTTGAGCTTTAAATGAATTATTTTATGTAAGACATTTGGAATAGTTTTCCACATATAGGAAGCATTGCCTAAGCCATCATGATAATAATGTCTCTCCAGCTGCAGTGTGAAGCTCCCTTCTGAGAATTGCTCCACTCAAAGGCATCTAAAAAGGTACAGATCAAGTAATCTAGTCAGATATTTTCCACATTTTACTGCCAATAAATGTTCTCCCCCGGGCTGCCAAGGCTTCCATGCATTTTGGGATGGTTCTTCTGGAATTCTTCAATCTTCCTACTAGCAGCAAGTGAAGGGATGAGAGTGGACAAAGGGACTGATGGCCACCCAAGTGCCCCATTGGTCCTCAAGCTTGCATCTGACAATGTTCTGCTGTACAGGGCACATATTAGACAACCTCCTTGCCTCTTAAAATGCTATCACTTCATGTTGGCACCACCCCCTTGCTTAGCAGAGGTCATTCCAGTCTCTGGGGAGCTCAACTACCCTGGACCCAGCAGTAAGACAAGAGCCACAAAGTTACACCTTCCAGAGAGGTGAATTTGTCCACCTTCTTACGCCTGCCCTTGTGCCAATGGGGGTTCTAGGGAATCTGATTTTTAAAAACTCATTTGACCTCACTGCTTCAACATGAATTTCAGCCAAATATAATTTACATTCCAGATTTTGTGTCAACCCCTTTCAGGGCTCACATTTATTATTTTGTCTACCATATGCATATGAAGCTCAGAGACAGACAACAAATTGGGACAAATTTCTAAATTATGCCTACGCTTCTTTCTCTAACACTGTTTTAGTGTCAAATGTTGATGTCAAGAGAACTGAGTGACCTGATGCAAGCTCAAACAGGTATAGGCTTTCTTTTGGGATCTTTTAAAATGTTCAACTAAAGGCTGGAACCACTTTGGAGATAAATATCACAGATCCTCAGATACCACACTCTCTACCAAATTAGTATTTTTTTTTTTTTTGTGGTATTTAGCACAGGGTCTACGTGGTCTACAGGGTTTCCTTATGTAGATCAGATTCATAGTGGTACTCCTGTTTTCAGCCTCCCAAGAGCTGGGATTGCACCCAGTCTCAGTGGCCGTCTCAGTGCACCCCAGGGGCAAGGCCCACCTGGCTTCTGGTGCGGGCTGGAACCAGCATGGAGAAAAGCTGACATGGAGTTAGAAGCTGATGGGAGCAGTGGGCAGAGGAAGTAGAAGGGGAGAGCAGGGCTCCAGATCTGCTGTCAGACGTCCGTTGGAGACAGGTGCTCCTCAGCTGCAGGCTCCATGAAGTCACGCCCATCTCCTTCCCAAACCAGTTGAAATCAGATTTCTACCTTTTAGCAACACAAACTCTCTTACTAAGATAAATGGCTATGTGCTAGGGTGAGATATATTTTGTCCTCTTTGGACAGTTTTGTTTTTTGTGGGTGAGAAAATTGAACAAGTAATTCCAACTGTGGACAAATGTAGTAATATAAGACAGGAGCCTGATGTCCTGAGGGAGCAGAGAGCAAGAAGTGGGGCCCAAGGAGACCTGCTGTCTCCTGTGGATTCCTGCAAGCAGGGATCCAACCAGCAGCACTTCCCAGAGGTGTCCTGCCTATTCTTTTATCTTTTACCTGGGATGCTGCCACGTAGTGTTCTGTGAACCTAGAGTATGGTGAATGCCAGAAGGCAATATGGATAGTAGTTAGTTTGCACCAAATTAGTGACACACATTCCTTAGCCTGTTTTTAGCCCTCAATAAATGTGAGAGGTTTCAGTGGCTCAAGATTCACTTTGCTTAGAGCGAGATTAAGCTTGGGAGTCCTCTGAAGCTATATTAATCTAGTCTTCCAGTCATTTTTTCCACCTCCAACTGATAATTTACAACATACAAAAATCATAAGAAAGTATCAGTTTCAGGGCCCGTCAGATACCTCAGTGGACTAAAGCACATGCTTAGGCAGAGAACAGTGGCTGGGGTTTGAAACCCAGGGTGCCATGCTGGCCCCATCCCAGGGGTGTGCTGAGATGGCGATTGAGACTGGGCATAGTGGAGCACACCTGTAATCCCAGCATTTGGGAGGCTGAAAACAGGAGGATCGCTATGCGTCCAATCTACATAGTGAGACCCTATAGACCCTGTACTAAATACAAAATAATAATGATAATGATAATGATAATGATAATAATAATAATAATGTATCCATTTTGAAGCTTCTGCCCTAGGTTTTAGAATGTGCTGTCTCATTCTCAAAGGGAAGGAAACAAAGGTGCATATATGTGGCTAAACACAGGAGAGGGGCCGGGGAGATGGCTCAGTAGAATAAGCGCTTCCCTGGCAAGCGCAAGGGTCTGAGTTCAATCCCTGGTTCCGCAAAGAAAAAAAAAAAAAAAAAAACAAAAGAAAACCAAAACCACTGTTAAACGCAGATGGATGGATGGATGGATGGATAGATGGATATATATTCCATGGAACAATGAAGTTTTACAATGACTGCTTATAATTAAATCATAATTAACTTACGGACATAGAGCTGATGTCCTATATTTTCACTGAAATACTATTTCATTGAAATACTACTGCTTAAGGCAAGACCAGAACCCTAGTTCCTCCAGGCTGGACTAAATTTTGGTAAGGATCACTGTATGATTCTAAGGGGATTACTAAATTTTGGTAAGGATTCTAAGTCCTTACCAAAATTTAGTCCAGCCTGGAGGAACTAGGGCTCTGGTTTTGCCTTAAGCAACAGTATTTCAATGAAATACTATTTCAATGAAAATGTAGGACTCTGGTTGAGCAAGCTTTTCCTAGGTTGTTCTGAGTTGATCTTGAAAGCTTCATACCTGAAATTTCTACTTCCTGTAGGAGCTCTACTCTTCCCACAAGAGAAAGTATCTTGATTCCTCCTTGAATCATACAGTGATCCTTACCAAAATTTAGCCTATTCCAGAGGAACCAGGGTTCTGGTCTTGCCTTAAGCAATGCTTAAGGGATTTGGTCTCTAGAGTTTTCATAGTTGGAAGTGGCAGTGATGAGTGGGACCAGCTCAGAATGTTTTCAGGGTCAGGTGGGCCCCTGGCCAGCTCTTCTGTCACATGGCTGGACTCACAAATGATGAGCGTATGATATCTGCACATCCACTGTCAGGCAGTTTTGTAAACTCCTTTATGTTCCCTTAAGTGCAACTGGCTAGAATTTGGGCAGAGTGAGGAGAACTTTCTAGAAGCAGTGTGAAGAAGCATCTTTGGCTATGAGCTCTCTCCCAAACCCATGTGCTGAACATTCCTGTCCTCAACCCTGAAGCCATTGGAGGTGGTGAGGCTATAGGTTTAGAACTGAGAGCCTCTGCTCCTACTGGGTCTGCCCTTCCTAGCATAGACCTGGCCAGTTTCTTGACTTTCTGAAACTCCCTCTGTAAAATGGACTACTAACACTACAGCTACACAGGCCCACCGTGATGTGGACTGAAGTCAGGGTGGAGGCACACTGTGCACAGTGGTACAGAGTGGGGCTCAGCATCCTGGAGCCCCCTGCCTTTTCATCTCTTCTGACTTTGTGTTCACTTGGAGAAGGGAAACAGGAATGTGCTCTCCTGAGAGGACCTCAACTTCCTGAGCGAAGCAGGGAAGAGGTAAATTGGCCTGCAGAGAATTTAGGAGAACAAGAGAGTGTCTTGCAAGAGGTAGAGGGTGATGAAGAGCCCACAGGAAGTCTGAAAGTCACCGCAGATAATCTTCTTGGGTCATGAGTCGAGTAAAGGGAGCTCCCCCAGGGCCTAGAGGACAGTGCTTTTGGGGTGCTCCCAGCCTTTGAGGCTTGCCTCTGCAGGCATACTGGCTTCCCTGGAATGCATCCTTCACCATGGCCTAAATAATCTGAGGGGAACCCACTTAGAGCCTTCAAAAGGACATGAAGCCTCACCTGGAACTCAGTGCCACTTGGCTTACTGCCCTGCCTTCAAGGACCATAGAGTCAGCCCTCTCACCACTCACTTCAGGGATTTCTGAGTGACAACCACTTCCATGCACCACTCCCTGTCTCAGCATCACTGGGGATGTCCTCTCCCAGGACAGGAATTGACACTATCCATATGGAAATATAGCTCTTTCTCTACATTTTCCACAGACTGTGTGGCTCGAGAGGGAGAGACTGATGATCTTTGTGTGCTACCTTTTCATTCATATGAAGTGGAAGTAAGGAAATGTAGATTACTGATTGAGGAGCTGTGGAGTTGGGGGTCTCAATTCTATGTCTCACTGCAGTGTGACCCTTACCAGGCCTCTGACCTCTACTTTCTGAGCTTCTGATTTCCCACCTGTGAGATATGGAAGCTGTGATAGGCTCTTCTCAGGGTGCTATCAACCTTCCGTGGTGTGACTCTGATGATACAGGAGGATTTTCTCACCCAGGACTTAGCATGAATTATCTGAGGGGAGAAGGCCAAGGAAACCTTGGAGATCCTTTCAAAATCCAGACTTGCACACCTCCAGCAATTTGGGTGTAAAATTCAAGAGACCATGCATTCGAGGAAAGACAAGAGAATTGCTAGCAGTAACCAGAAGGCTCTCACTGCATAAACCCCAACAAAAGTGTTCTGCTAAAAAAGAAACAAAAAAAAAGTTTCATTGATAAAATAAGCATTTTTCATTGGGGTTTCTTGCTGATTGGCCAAGAAAACCGGTGTTGACAGAAGACATGCTAGCCTGTCCTCAAAGCACATGTGGGCTTTGGTAAAGACCCTGCTTTCCCTTTGGCCTGCGGCTCTGTCTCATCCCCCTACCCACGCACATATCTGCATTTCCTTAGGCGAGTCTACTGTTGATGGAGTCTTGGATCAGACTCTCTCAGGAGGTGAGGATGTCACGGTGGGAAGAGTAGAAGGAAGACTAAATCCCAGCACTGCCAGCTGCAACTGGCAACACTTAACTTCTTTTTAATTTCTTTACCCACCAAAGTAGATATCGTAATACAAAACTGTCTTCTTTTGCTAGGCAACTGGAGTAGAGCAACACTTGCAGTAGTCCTAGAAATAAAGTACTTCTCCTTTTTCAGAGAACCACAGGCTGGAAGGTCAGGATTTGTAGAACCTTCTTAGTGCAGTACCAGAATCCGTGCATACATGGCTCATCTGCTTCTTGGTCCAGTAGGGGACCTCAGTCCTGAGTCATTCTCCGGAAGATGGGGCCTGCTTATCAACGAGAAGTCTGAGTTACCTCAGCCCAGTTGTTTACTTGGCCCCAGGATCTGCCCTTTCAGTTCAGATAATAAATCACTACTGCATGCCTCTCTGGTCAAATCAGCTCTCGGGCCATCTCCCCTCAGCTCCTCCACACTGAGATCCCAGTCACGGGGGTGGATGCTTGGTCTGGTTAGCTCTCCTGATAGCATGGCCGAGCCGAGCAGTTTGTGTGCTGACTGGCACAAGCTTTTCAGTTCGCAAGTTCTAGAGACTCCAATCTGGCTGCTTCCCCTGTGCCCTCTCATTCACGCAGCCTCTGTCTCAGCCTCCCGTGGAGCAGTGGGAGAGGTGGGTGAGATGACTACACAAAGCACCGGAATGGTCTTTATCTACTATGGAAATTCAGCCAGTAATTAAAAGTCTTCAACAAAGAAAAGGTCCAGACACTTTATTTTTTTTTCTTATTTCTGAATTTTCTCAAATACTTAAGAAATAGATAACATTATTTCTACACAATATTGCAGAATAGAAACAAACAAATCAAAACAAAAAATGAAAATTCTCAACAAATTTTTGGAGACCATTATTATTTTGCTAATAAAGCCATGCAAACATCTTTTCCTAGAAAAATACAGATTAATATTCTTCATGAACATAAGTGAAAATCTCCTTTCAAAATGCAAGCTAAACAAATTTATCACTTAAAAAGATAGCATATAAATAGAGAGTGGAGTTTTCTCTACACATGCCGGGCTGGTGACCATTCAAAACTCAGTGTAGGACCAGCCAAATAGTGCAGCAGATTAAAGCGCCTGCTTAGGCAGATGCAGTGGCCAAGGTTCAATCTCCAGGCCTGCCTTGCTGGCCCTGCCCCTGGGGTGCACCGAGAAAGCCATTGAGGCTGGGCATGGGGCATGCGCCTGTCCTCCCAGCACTTGAGAGTCTGAACACAGGCGGATCACTACAAATCCAATCTATTTAATGAGATCCTGTAGGTCCTATAGACCCTTACTAAAATACAAAAAAAAAAAAAAGAAAAAAAAAAAACCAGAAACCTCAGTGTAATTCACCATATCAGAATTACCGAAAAAAAAATCACATGATTTTTTTTTATAAGTACAGCAATAAGATTTGACAAAATAAAGGAGAAATAAAAAGGAGACTTCTTAGCCTGACACAAGATAGGACCTCTACTAGCTCTCTTTACCTAGACATTATAGCTAAAGATCAAAGACTGAAAGTTTTTTTGACCTAGGATTTGGAGTAAGGCAACAATGCCCATCTTCAGTACTCTTATTAACTATAAGTTCAAACTGGTGAAATAAGACCACAAAACATAAATAAAAGGCATATGTGCACTACATGGCATTACTATAGTAATACATGGCATTACTATTTCCATAAACAATCCTATGGAATCCTAAAGGAAAGGTCCTGGGGCTATGTAAGTTCTCGGCATTAAGGTCAATACCAAAACCAAACAATCAAATAAAAGTGTATATACACTCACTTATGACAAAATCAAAGTAAATTAAGAATAATTCCTTTCTTAGTGTGATACAAAACATTTAGGAAAAATCCTACAAATAACACTTTTTTAACCATTTAACTTGTTTTAATGTTTCTTCACAAATGATGAAAAATACTAAAGTACAGACAAGGAATAATCATAATGTTGTGGCCAACATTATAAATATGGAATTATAAATTTAAAACATCTCGTAGTCAATGCAGCTCTGTGGGGTCTTTGCATCTAGTAGGGCCAGTCTCTGTGCTCCTGACAGTGCTCACCTTTATCCATTTTTCTGTGTCTTCCATGTCCACCTCATCTTCTTCCCATTTGTTCCATCAAAGGTCCAGGAAGACCCCCTGGACCATCTCATCCTCCTACACCAAAGCCACCTTGGTCCAGGCCATGGCCACCATGGAAGCTACCTCCATCTCCACCATGTCCACCTCTGAACATTCCACCAGGACCACTGTGGTCCATGAGGCCGCCTCTTCCTCCTCACATGCCACCAGGGCCATCTCTGCCACAATCACCACCCAGGGGTGGGAAGGGTAGCAGGAGGAAGACTTCAGGTTTGGGGGCCTTACACTGGTTAGATTCTGTTCTCTAGATGAAGTTCTGGTTTCCACAATGCGGATTGGGGCCTTGCCAATCTCCAGCTCGATGTTGGACATTTCTTCCTTCAGAATGGTTTCCATGGGAACCCAGGGGCGAAGTCTCCTATGTCATTGCCACAGCCTCCCATGAGTCCCATAGGTCCCCCACGACCTCCTGGGTCACCTGGGCCTCCAGTCATGGTGGTAAGATCCCTCTGCCCTCACGGAGAGTCCTGCCACCTCACATGCTGTTCATTGGAGGTTTCTTCCAGAAAGAGAGACTTTTAAGTTTGCTTCATTGAAAATCTTTCCCATCAAACCACTCCACAGCAGCCTTGGCAGTCGATGGCTCTTCATAAGACATCGTGGTATCACCTTTGGACTTTCCTGTTTCCTTGTCCAGGTAGATGTGGATCATGGGTTGCCCAGTTCTCTTGTTAATCTTAAAGAAGTCTACCAGATCATCAAGTGTCACATTGTCATTTAGTCCTTGTATATAAATTTCACTGTTGTGGGAGGGCCTACATCAAGATCTGGTCCTTCATCCCTGGGTCCATCAGGCTTATTGAAGCCACCTTGCTCTCCAGCATCCATTCCACTGTATCCTCCTCCCTGCCCACCTCTGCTCATGCCTCCATGATCAAATCTCCTTCCTCCCCTACTCTGTTTTTTTCCTGGTCTGGAAAATCCTCCAAACTCCTGCCCATAATTACCGATGCTCCTGGGATGGTCCTGTGGGTGAACTCTGCTGCCTGTAGCTGCTGCTCTGTTGGCTATAATGACTTGGAGCCTGGCTGCAAGATCCAGTCTGGGGGGATAACTAGTGGGAGGCTGCTGCACCTAGCTGCTTTGTTGACCGTAGCTACTCTGCTGTCCACAGCTGCTTGGCTGCTCATAGGTGTTCTGCTGAGAATAACTGCTCTGATTATAACTAGTCAGCTGCATAGCAGCACAGCTGGTAGGAGGATAGGATGGAGGTGCGGTGACTGGCTGCATCGGGTAGCTTCCAGGAACCTGGGAATAAGTAGCTACTCTGTCCGTAGCCTAGGCTGGGCTGGTTATAACCCCTGTGCTAGACTGAGGTTGGTTAGTCTCAATAGGCTTGTTACCATCCTGTGGTCTTGTGGATGCAGTAGCTGCTGGCTGCTGCCCAGAGGCTGGGTAAGCAGGCTGAGAGCTGCATGCAGACTGAGCTGCATAGGAAGCTTGGGTGGTGGTGACTGCAGCAGTGGTGGTATCAAAAGCACCAGTGCCACACCCCTGGACAGATTGGCTGTACGACTGGGGGGCAGCTGGAGCAGTATAACCAGTGGGAGGCTGTCCATAGGAAGCTGCATATGCAGTCTGCCCATAGGTGGCAATGGTCTGGGCCTGGGTATAGCTAACCGGTAGGCTGCCCACAGGCTCCAGAGCTTTGTTGTACATATGCCTGGTGGTCTGTGCATATGCTTGAGGTGGCTGGGTGGGGTAAGCACTGTAGCCCTGCTGGGCTGCAGCTTGGCTGTAGGTACTGGAATCTGTAGACACCATTTTCTCTCCCTTTACCTCACTCTCTCAATGTCCATCACCCTCTTGCTTTCCCTGTCAACAAATAACACTTTAACTAAATGACAGAATGTCTTTCTTTTAGAAACAGGAGCTAAGAAAAACTTTCCTGATGTGGTCAATATGACCTGGCTAATGTGATAGGCAAGAAAATAAAATCATATCAATTAGGAAGGTAGAAGTAAAACTGTATTTGAAAACAATACAGTTATATATACACAAAATCCAAGAAATCTATGAAAACATCCTAAACTCGCATGTTAATTTAGCAAGCCTCCAGGGTCAAAGTTAATATGAAAAATTAACTGTATTTCCGTATGCTGTCATTAAAAAAATGGAGAATAAAATTTACAATAGCATCAAGAAGCATATTTACAGATAAAAGGGAAATACAATATTGAAAATGGCAAATATTTATGGGAAAAATTAAGAGAGAGCTAAAAATGAAATTATATATCATATTTATAGTTCAAAAGACTTGACATTGTTAAGATGGTAAGATTTCTCAAATTAATCTATGGATTTCAACCCATGCAATCATAGTTACAACATGCTTAAAAAGAATTATAAGTTGGCAACACATCTACTTTTCCAACTTATAATTGTAAAATTTAGTGTAAATGCAAAAGACCTAGAATAATAAATACAATTTTGCAAAAGAAGAGTAAAATTGAAGAATCTGCACAACTTTATCTTGGCATTTGAAGTTTTATTAATGGATATCATTCAGTTATTTATCTTATTATATTTATAGTAATATCAAGGAGATTTAATGGAAACACTATACCTGGTGTCAAGATATGAGAAGAGACAGAATATAATAAAAAATATAGAAACAATCACTCACATATTTAATAGGTTTGCAAAAGCTTTCAAAGTAATATAATGTAAGAAGACAGTTATGTTCAACAAAAGTTGCTCAAACAACTATACCAACTAAAAAAGATTAATCTCTGCATAACAACTTTGGGAGTATGACCATTTTCACTATGTTGGTTCTTCCTTCCCCAAAACAAGACATATGTTTCCATTTTCTGATGTCCCTCTGAACTCCTTTTTCATAGTGCTATCGTTTTCACTGTAAAGATTTTTTTAAACTTCCTCTGTTAGATTGATTACTAAGTATTTCATTTTGTTCAATGCTAATATGAAAGGCATAGCCTCCCTAATTTCTCTCTTAGTGAGTCTGTGTACAGGAATGTTACTGATTTCTGCAAGTTTTTCAAAGAAATATGACAAATGCAATATGAGGCGAGAGGGTTATAAGAACAGGGATATAAGGGAAGTGGAGAAGGGCTAGGGGCATCTAAGAGGAGTGGAGACCTGGGGTGGAAACAAAATCAATAGAAGACTGTATACTTTAATGTACAAATCAGATAGTGTCAAATTAATATAGTTTCAACATATTTTGCTGAGTCAGTGCTACACTAGTGTGTCTGTCTGCATAATTTTCTATTTAATCTATATTTACCTTATATTTGTTAATATTTTACATAGGCATAGATCTTTCAATTGATAAAGAGTATTATGTTTTTTAAATCTATGAAAGTTGTTTGAGAAGAGGGGGAAAGAAAAGATTAACCACAGTGCTACCAGATTCTAGAGGAAAATAAATATTTATTAATTTAGGACAGGAAAATATTTCTTAGCAGATCCCAAAATCATTAAATAGAAAAACATGATATGTTTGTTTTCATAATATTAGAAAGTTCTGTTATCAAAAGTTATCATTAAGAAAAGGCATAGCCAAACCACAGATTAGAAGAGTATTTTGAACACATACAAAAATGCCTTGTATTCAAAATATATTTTCAAACTCCTACAACTCAATAAGCACAAGCTAACTACTTTTACGGTAGTTACATGGTAAATTTATACAGATACTTTGGAACACTGACATTTTCTTATAGAGTTAAATGTATATTTTGCCAAAGAGAACTCAAGCATATGCACATTGAAAAACTAGTACAAGAAAATATTCAGAGCAGCTTTATTCAGAATATCCTGAAATCTTCAAATTGGATTCAACACGGATGTCTACCAAGAGAAGAATGGTTGGACTGCGGGTTGATCCCCTGCACTACATGCTGTGCCAACCCTGTCCCTGGGTGTGCTGAGCCGGCCACCAAGACCAGGCATTGTGGTGCATGCCTGTAATCCCTGTTCTGGGGAGGCTGAAAACAGGAGGATCACCATGAGTCTGAACTGTATGGTGAGACTCTGTACCAAATACATTTAAAAAGAGAGGAAAAAAATGAAAGCACAACCTTTGTTCATACATGGAGTTTCTACTCAACAATAAAAAGAGTGAACTCCTGAAATACACAACAGCATGAAAAATCCTAAAATATATTATCCTAAGTGAAAGTAGCTTGATATAACAGAATATACAATATATAGCATTATTCAAATTACTACTGTTTATAAATTAATAATATGCTGACAAAAGAGTGAAAGAATGGCTAGCTGGTGGAAGGCAATAGACGTGGACTGACTAGAAAGGAGCGTGAGAGAACTTTCTAGGGAGCTAGAAACACTCCAAGTCTTGTGAGGTGCGTGGGTCACATGGACAATATGTTTATCAAAATTCATCAAATGATACATGAGATATTATAGAAAAATATAATGAATGTTTAGATAAAAATTACAGTAAAAGATACATGGCAATTAATCTCTTTCAAAATCCTCCCCCTCCTGTCTAACAGACCTAGTCCACATTTTTGCCATTTTCTGAAGTTGTTCCAGAACTCCTTCATGGTTGTCTCCAGTTGTCCTGTCATAGCTGCCTTTGTATCCTGAATTAATGCAAAACAATTGTTGGTCATTTTGACTTTAGAGGAGTCAGAAGTTGCACAATTCCAGACCCACTGAAGACAGTGGGTGAGGACGTGCTGGAATGCTGTAGGGAGGATGCCTTGCCACTGGGGGGCAGTGGAAAGGCAGCAGGAGTCACAGCATTTTTGATCACAGCTTGTACAGACACTTACAAAACAAGACTTCCAGAACTGCTTCAGAAAGTGGCAGAAATAATGGGATAAATACATTTGAAACAGTGGAAAATATTTTGAGAGGATTAATGACAA
>NW_004524586.1:20287877-20351728 GCF_000260255.1 Octodon degus | reverse complement strand
AACCTTTCATGGCGGGGGCAAAGAGCAAAAGCGTTCTTTTTGTTCTTGATTTTCAGTTGCTTGACTATGACTCATATATATATTTGTTGCTTGTTTTGCTTCTTTCTGTATTTAGGACAGGGTCTACAGAGCCTACAGGTCTTACTACATAGATCAGACCCATAGTGATTCTCCTGTTTTCAACCTCCCAAGTGCTGGGATTATAGGCTTGCACCACCACACCCAGTCTCAATCACCATTTTAGCATGCCCAGGGGGTGTGGGCAGCATGGCATGCAGGGGACCGAACCCTATTCCCTGCACCTGCCCAGGCAAGGGGCTTTAGTCTGCTGAGCTATAAGGCCAGCTCTTGTACTATATATATTTTTTAAAAATTTAAATAGCCATTGTATATTTTGATCACATCCTGTACTTATGACTTTAACTTTTCATTATGTAAAATAAGTCTTGGTAAAAAAAAATTCTTATAATAATAAAAAAAATTTACTCTGCACAGGGAAAAAATAATGCTTCTATTATCAGAACCATAGAACATAGGACAGGATGACTCAGGCAATCTGATGGCTACTGGACTGCTTTGCCAGTGGGGAAGGAGGGCTGCCAGGGCAGAGTGGAAGCCAGGGAGGGGGCAGGCAGGACCAAGCCTTCCATTCCCATTTGGCTGTGTCAGGCCTGGAGGGTACCTTCTAGAGGGAGCTTCTAGGACTGACAAGTAGTACTTGAGCATGTGTGGCCAAGCTGGGGTCAGAGAGGCATCACATGATAACACTCTTCTTTCATGATCATCAACCCCCTAAACACACACACACACACACACACACACACACACACACACACACACTTATCTCTATGCCATGGGCAAATAATTTTTTCTTTTAATGTGTCTCTCAGAATTCATGCAAAACAAGTATTTCTCATGCTTTCTAAATTCTCCTGAGCATCCTCAAAATGCTGAGTCATTTAGAAAAAGACTTAGGTTTGCTTTAGTTTTCCTACATTCCCAAATCAGTTTCTACAAGAAAATATCACTTCGGTGTCATAATATGACCTTTCCCCCCCCCTCTCTTGCGCGTGCATGCACACACACACACACACACACACACACACACACACACTGCACATGTACTGCCTCCATCCCCAGCAGGTCGGCTGGAGGCTCTCTCCTTGAATGTACATGTAAAGCAGGGCCTAAATGCATGGGCCCTTGAGGTGGCGTGAGAGCCAGAAGCCAAGTGTAGCAATTGTTCCCACCAGTACAGTCAGAGAAGAGCAAATTCTCCCCCACACATCCACCCACACAGACCTCGAAAGCTAAAGAAGTGTACTGGCTTCAACTGCCACTGCAGCAAAAGGCGCTTAATTCAGTATCAGGAAAAAAGGCCTAAGATGCTTGTTTCTGCCCCCTTTTCCTACTCACCCCCCACCTTATCCAAGTCCCATGTGTGAAACCTTAGGCAACCTAAATTCGTAAGAAACTTGCTGCACCCACCTGCCTCATATCACAGATGGGGAATCTGAGTTTTGAGAGAGAAAAGAATTGTCCAAGGACAGATGATCAATTAGGGCTAGAAACCAAACTAGAGCCCTGAACTCCTGACTTCCAGTCCAGTGTGCTGTGTACTGCAGAAGGCCACCTTTCTGAGGTTTTGTTTCCATTGCAAAGTACAAGAAGGTGGCACTTAGGATACAGGCTCCTCCAGTGACCTGCTGAGGACATGATATGACAGGTACCTTGGTCCTGGGGTGGAGACACAACTAGGATGACTTCAGCATCTTCAATGAAGGCGTGGTCTCTCCTTTATTTTTCCTGGGGTTTGCCTCACAAAGGTACAGAGCCATGGAATAGACTTTAGGAAGCCCAGGGCAGTCAAATCAAGTCAGTGTTGCAGAGCCAGGCAGGTGCTCTGGGACCTGCAGCTTATAGGAAGACATGGAGAGAAAAGGTAAAATCCACAGTTGGAAATAGTCCATGTTTCTTTCTTATTTTGTGATACTAGGGATCAAATCTAGAGGCTTCACACTGGGCTACATTTCTGACCCTTTATTTGATCTTGCCAAGTTGCTAAGTTATCCAGGCTCGGCTTGAACTTACTATTTTTGAAAAAGAGGGGACAGTATAACTCAGAGATTAAAACGTAGGGTTGGGAATCCAACAAACCTGGATGTTGTACCTCACTGGGCATGTGCCAGGAGACATAGTTCCTGAGCCCGCTGCTGGGGAGAAACCCCGAGCACCTGTGCCACACATGGCAACTAGGGTTGGCTCATTCTGAAGACTCAGTTTCAGAGCTCAGCAGACATAGCACCCAGAGGTCGATTCTGGGCTTCCACAGCCAGTGCTCTTTAAAGCTATTAGAAAGCTGCTGGTGAAGAGGAGGGAGCTGTCCGCCTTCTTGGTGCTGACTTGCCGGGTTCGCAGAGACTTGCAACCACTCAGCTGGCCTGGGATCTTCAAGGCAGTGATTGTGGGTGAATGGGGATGGCAGTGGGACAAGGACTAGGCCAAATGACTTTTCCTGAAGGATCTCATCCTGAGGATACAGGACAAGCCCCACTGGCTTCACTGCATCCCAGAGACAGGAAATGAACAAAGGCAGATGTTTCTAGAAGACAGTACAAACCCAGAGAAGCTGCCGTTTGTGAACCAGTTCAGTGCCTCGAAGTGTAATAGCCTGGAAGATAAGTTACACACTTCTCTGCTCCTGGAGTGAGCTAGAGTTGGAAATAAAGAAGCCACTCTGCCACAGGCAGGTTCAATGCATTTCTAGGGCAAAGCTGGCTTTAGTACAAGTGTATTCAGTGAGAGAAAAAGCTCCATACCTGGACCAGGTAGACTCTAGCTGAATGGCAAATCTTACCCTTTAATCAGCTGCAGTTACAGTGTCAGAGACAGAGTCCCAGATGAGGGGGGGATATCTGTATTTTTCATCTCAGATCTGAACAAGAATATTTGGCAGACCATGAGCAAGTAAGTTTCCTTGCTACAAGTCTATGGTATCCAATCCAAAACATGGCTGGTAAGCATCATACCCACAAATATGAAGTAGGAAAAAGAAGCGCTAGCAGAAGGCCTGGCTCACAGTGTGCTCTTGGAGAGACACTGAGTTCCTGTACTACCTAGCTAGCTGGCATCCAGCCCAAGCACCTCATTTGAGAAGAGAGGTAGAGGAGAGAAGAGTGGGAGTGGTTGTTAATTGAGCTTCATTAGAAGAAGCCAGGCAGCCAAATTCAGTATCAGAATAGTCAGTCCACCTCATTTCTCTTACCAGTTCTGGGTCCTTGGGATGCTAATTAACCTCTTTGAACTTGTTTCCTTTTCTGTTTCATGGTGGTAACTGCAGTGTCTCTCGTATATGGATGTCATGAAAATTAAATAAGGCAAGTCGAGTGCCTGGGTCTTAGCAAGTCTTGGCTAAAAGCATTCTGGGTTCCATCAGAGAATGGGAAGTCATCTTTCTCTATGAGATTTCACTTGAAACTTCAAGGCACTTGGCTTCCTGTTCCCTTGGCTAGGTGTTACTTTTAATAGCTGGCCTGAAGGGGCAGGTATAGCCATAGAAATTCAGGAGTGGCAATGGCCCTGTAAAGTGAGTCAGTTCTTCCTGAAAATGGACAAGTGAGTCAGAAATCTGATGGCCTGCTGAAGGACTGTTCAGTTTGAAGTCTAGGCCAGGTCTGTGTTCATAAACAGGCTATCCAAGGAAAGCCACCAGGCTGATCTGATGGTGGAGCAGAGAGAGCACTGGGTAGTGAGTCAGGACTGGTCCCTCCCTAGCCAGCCACATAACAACAATCTCCACCAGAATCCTGGTGTCCTTACCTGTACAACCAGAGCATCTGGGCTCATTGCTATGATAAGAGGCAGCAGTTGTATAAATGTTTTGAGAAGTGAAGGCAGTTGTAAGGCCCACTTGGTGAGGCTGGTGGGGAGGGACATGCCATCAGGATGAACGTTTCTGAGTGCTCTGGGTCATAGGAGCCACTGTCATCTCCATGGGCTTGGTCTGAGTGCTCTGGGCTTGCCACCACCTTCCTTCCTGCAAGCCCACCTTCTGCTCCAGAACCACAAGTCTGTGAGGTACCAGGCTTCAGGTCTTAGGTATTCTCTCAGACACCTCTCCTACATGGAATGTCAGGTATTTGATCCTACATCTCAACTTGCAGATCAAACCCTTTGTTTCCCCAAAGGGATGTGCTGTCTGTATTCACAGCACTTCTATGGGCCCTCTCTTGGGACACTGGTGCTATTTTAGCTTCTGTTGAGTGTAGATCAGTATTTCATCTTTTTCTGAAAACAACTATGGAAAATACTGATGAAATCACCAAACTCTCGGTGTGTGTGTGTGTGTGTGTGTGTGTGTATTTGAGCAATAAAGATAGTAGCACAGTAGGAAAATGTGGACTTTAATATCCAGTAGTTGTGGATTTGTAGTTAGTTTGTCTTATTTTATCGATTGGTGCCCACTTAGAGTGACTTTGAACAAACTATTGGACTTTCGGGGTCTTGGATCCTTTATTTGTCATGAAGGAATCACGATATTTACACTAGAGAGCTGCCACAAGGATTGGCACTGGCACGTACCTCTGCATCTTCCTGTTGTTCAGCCTCCCTCAGGGCCCAGTTACAGGACTTAGTGACTCATGGTGATGCTGTCATCAACATTCCATCACTGCTGACTGTTTCTGGCGCCATGAAGCATGCTGTGCAGACCTGGTCACGGTGTGCTTCTTAGGCAGGCACACACCGGGTCCCGTAGCCCACGGCCAATGGGTTGAATTCTTGAATCCTTTCATGGAGGGGGAGTAGGGAGAGTATCAAGACCTGGACAGGCTATACATCTTTCTAAGCAGCAACTCTGACCTCACTGGTGGCGTCTAACCCCGTGTTAGAATGTGGATTTTCTATGAGGTCAAGGAGGCCAAGGACTCTGGTGTTATGGAGATCAGTCTTCTCACTCCCCAGTGGGGCCAATCTGTGGGGCCAAGGGTGCTGGCTTCCCCTGTTATCAACACTGTCACCCTCTCCAAGCTTCAGTGTTCTCATCTCTAAGATAAGGAATATAATAAGCTATTATTATTATTATTATTATTATTATTATTAGGATTATACAAGTGTGGAAATGTTTGCATGTGTTTTGTAAATTCCAACGTGTTCTGAGGATACTAGTTAAAAAATTTATCTTCTTCTTGTAACCCTTTAGAGAGTACGTCTGGGCCAGAACATTAGGAAGGAGGATGTGTCCTGGTGGTGCTTAGCCATCTGGTTGTCTTATTTGGGCACTTCCCCTTGGATATAGTCCTCAGAGTGTGTGTTACAAGTGACTCTCATCAAAATCACCCAAGGAGCTCACGAAAAATGTAAAATCCCAGACTTTCTGATGAGGAAATACTGGGAAATCCAAATCTTTACCTAGTATTCCAGGTTCACTGAGTGATGCTAATGAACACTTAAAATGTGAGAATCAAGGATCCAACATTGTCGCCCGATATAGTGACTGATGCTCTTCCTCTACGAATACTGCCCGAGCACCTGATTCCAGTACCTCTCTGCTTGTGTGGGAGCACAGGCAGGTGTGCCCAACCCAGAGCACTAGGGGTCAGTCTCTCCTGACAGAAAAGATGCCCTAGGTGAGCCCAGTGGGACTCTGTGTCCTTTGGGCAGCTTTGAGGATACTGGTGAAGCTCTGGCTCAAGTGATGGGAAGATCTGACAGCCACCACATCATCACAGCAACTGCCCTGGGACAAACTGGATGGGTCCTGGCAGACATCAGGGCCCATGGCTGTGCAACACACAGAGAGGCGGGCTCTTTCCTTTCTCTGTCAAAGGATTCTGCCTAAACTCCCAGCTCAGCTCAGAAATGGAGCAGCAGCATCCCTGGAAAGCTCCGCTGTAGGACTGATAGGCTGGAACACCCCTCCATGGAGGGGGGGGGGTGTCAAGGTCCAGCCAATGTGTCCTTTGGGCTGGGACAGGTGGCCCAAAGGTGTGAAGGTGCTCAGGCATCCTTCCCTTTTCGCAGTTAGAGCGTCTTGACTCAGTCTGTCTTTGACACTCTAGGGAGAGAGTGGAAGGAGAAGGAATGAGGGAGGAGGAGTCACGGGGAGCCAATCACCCTGCACAGGAGCCTCCAGGGCTTGTTCCCTCCAAGTGTGCCAGTGTGTGTGTGTGTATATGTGTGTGTGTGCGCACCAGTGTGTGCCAGTGTGTGCATGTCAGCGAGCGCATCAAGGGGGATTTCCGTGAGCAAAACAGCCAGATTCCAGAACAAGAGAAGAGGAGGGGGCAAGCAAGAGGAGAGGACGAATTGAGAGTAGGAGAGACGGAGGAGAGAGAGAGAGAGAAAGAGAGAGAGAGAGAGAGAGAGAGAGAGAGAGAGAGAGAGAGAGCTGAAAGGAAGAGCAAGCAAGAAGCGCAGAGAGAGGGAGAGAGGGAGGGGGAGAAGAGGCAAACAGCGGGGGGTGTGCGGAGAGCAGAACTGAGCGCGGACGGGAGCGAACCGGCAAAGGCGGAGGCAGAGCAGGACCGCGGGCGCCTGCCTTCAGATCCCCAGCCCTGAGGTTCCAGGTTCAGCAGTGCACTCCACCGCTTGGCAGAGGTGGTGCGGGGATCTGGGTCTTAGCGGGGAGTCCGGGTGCTCGTCCGGAAGGTGGCGGGGGGCTCCGAGGTTACTTAACCCGGACGACTGCCCGGGAGGTGACGCGGGGCTCCAGGGTGGCTGCGCGCTCTCCGAGGAGCCATGTCAGGCGGGGCCGGGGGTCGCCGGGTGGCAGCGCCGAGGGGCTGAGCCGGCCGCGGGCTGCGCCATGGCGGCGCGAGGTTGCGGACCCTGAGCGCCGGCGGCGGGCGCGCACCATGAACTCGTGGGACGCGGGCCTGGCAGGGCTGCTAGTGGGCACGATGGGCGTCTCGCTGCTGTCCAACGCGCTGGTGCTGCTCTGCTTGCTGCACAGCGCTGACATCCGCCGCCAGGCACCTGCGCTCTTCACCCTCAACCTCACGTGCGGCAACCTGCTGTGCACCGTGGTCAACATGCCGCTCACGCTGGCCGGCGTCGTGGCGCAGCGGCAGCCGGCCGGTGACCGCCTGTGCCGCCTGGCCGCCTTCCTCGACACCTTTCTGGCTGCCAACTCTATGCTCAGCATGGCCGCGCTCAGCATCGACCGCTGGGTGGCCGTGGTCTTCCCGCTAAGCTACCGCACCAAGATGCGCCTCCGCGACGCTGCGCTCATGGTGGCTTACACGTGGTTGCACGCGCTCACCTTCCCAGCAGCCGCTCTCGCCTTGTCCTGGCTCGGCTTCCACCAGCTGTATGCGTCCTGCACGCTGTGCAGCCGGCGGCCTGAGGAGCGCCTGCGCTTCGCCGTCTTCACTGGGGCCTTCCACACGCTCAGCTTCCTGCTGTCCTTCGTCGTGCTCTGCTTCACGTACCTCAAGGTGCTCAAGGTGGCCCGCTTCCATTGCAAGCGCATCGACGTGATCACCATGCAGACGCTTGTGCTCCTGGTGGACATCCACCCCAGGTGAGGCTGCGCGCCATGCACCGGGCAGGTGCTGTTGGGTGTGGGAGGTCCCCACACCCTCGGCTCTCTGTGGCAAACAAGGGCAGGGCCAGTAACCAGTGCTGGAGACTTGAAGCTGGCTAGAACATCAACAAAACCAGGGCTACAGAAAATGTGGGTGACATGACCCACACAGGCTTTCTGAAGCAACTGGGTAAGAAGCAGAGCCAAAACTGGCCTGGGTTTCTTTGTGCTTGTAGTTTTCCTGCTAAAGTGGCCCATAGGAGAGCAGTGGGCTTTGTTCCCTGTTTATAGTCTTTAAAAGGTTTGAATCTGGCCTTGAGAGGGGCCTGGAGGCTTAGGAAGCCCTTAAGAGCTCTTCAAATGGAGTGTGCAGCGCCTCTGTGTTTTCCCTCTGTCTCTGATGGCTGGTTGCCTGTGGGTGCCCATGATTCCTAGCCAGATGGACGCAGCCTTCTCTTGCCCCTATAGTGGGCTCTAAGGATGTGAGGTTTTACTGCCCAGTGTCCTTTGGACTCAGAGCCTTAAGGCCCTGCAGGAGGGCCACCCTGCAAGGTTCTGGGTCTAAACCTGCCCACCCATCTCCATCTTCACTGGCTGTTGTCTCTCTGTTAGGTAGTAGAAGGCAGTCAGCACCAGTACCTGCAAGAAAGCCTGCCATGCCCAGGAATACCTTGGAAAAAGGAGAAACTTAGTTCGGTTGTCCTGAGCTCACCTCAGCTTTCCTCATGAGAATAGTGCAGCAAAGACAGAAAGTGCTGTCTGCTGCCTTACAACCACAGAAAGCAGGGCTTTAGCATCAGATGGATGACTGAAAGAGTGAGGCAGGCAGAGAGATCACGGGTGGGGGAGGCTGGGGCCCTTCTGTGAGCAGAGCCCTGGAACTCAGGGAGCCTTGGGGCAGTGGAGTGAGCTCAGTCTTACGCTAGAGTATGCAGCAATGCCTTTAGGACCAAAAGGCCACACCTGAAGTGTTTATCGTAGAAAAGACAACTTGCTGAGATGTTCTGCCTTCAGCAATAACAAACAGCGCTTGAACTTTACTATGCTTGCAAACAGGGTATGATTGTGTCCATTGTTCCTGATTACATGCTGGAGCAGTCTCCTTACCACACAGAGCCACCCTCACAGAGTCATGCACTCACACCAGCTCTCACTGCCCAGCTCTGTACATAGTTCAGAGTGGTTTAAGGAAATATTTTGCAACCAGTTACAGAGGTATCTCCCTTCCCATGACGTTACCCTGGGACTGGGGCCAAGACTGCCCTTGGAAGATGCATAGAAATATAATTTCTGGATTTGAGTGAGTCCTAGAGAGGGCTCTCTTGTCATGACTCTCACATTGGAAGGCGACCCACTATGCAGAAAGAGGAACCAGTTCCCATTCAGACCAGAATAAATTCCTACCCCTTTCAAGCTGTTCTACTTCCAGGATAGGAGAGCTAGTGGTTCCTTTTCAGCCTAGTTAGGGCGGAAAACCAACTCTGCTAGAAATCTCTCTCCCTGTCTGCAAGCCAGAAACTGCAGAAAAAGTCTCTGAACATCTTGGAAGCAGAGGCAACTTCTCTGTTTGCATCTGACCCATTGCTTCTCTGAAGGGTGCCTTGACTTCATCTAAGCACCAGTATCTTTTGAGGAGTCCTTGTTTTCAGGCCCCTGGGTTCTCTAGGTAGCCTTGTTGAAGAACAGAAGAGCTGCTGAGCTAGGACTATCCTGGCCCCCTCGGTTGGCCCCATCTCAGCTGCCTGATGTTATGAACTAGATGGCTTCTCTGTGCACACAAACTGGTCCCAGAAGGCTTGGCCCCCACAGAAAAAGCAGAGGGGATGGGCTGCCCAGGAGGGGATATCTAAGCAGTTCACCTGCTTCTGTCCTCTTTGGCCAGAACTTTGTCCATACAAAGAAGCTGCAGCACTAGCTCTAGGGTTGCCTGGTTGCTTCCACCCCAAGACGCTGGGCCTCTTACCCAACTTGGTGCCAAAAGTCTCTGTACTCTGTGGGTGTCAGTCTTGGTCAGCAGATCCCTGCTTCCTTCTTTGGATATCCAGGAAGCAGATGAAATCTTGGCCCACTAGAATCTTTCTCAGCCACCATCCTAATGACCTGCTGAGACTTAATTAAAAGGGACCTGTTTTGAGTTCTGAGAGGCTCAGCATGACATTTGTCTATTGTTCCTGACAGATATCTATTGCACTTACTAATGCAATACGTAGCCCCACACGCCTATCTTTCAGTGGCAGTTTCTTAATTAGAATGTTGATAAAGTCAGTGGTAGTTTCCAGGGTCTCGTGCACACCTGTCTTCTACCTCCTCAGTGCCCACTGGACAGTGCTTCCTAGCCACAGCTCTAGACAGTGAGTGCCAGATTTGGTGCTGTTGGGGTGGCTGAGCATGTGGGCCAGGGCTGGATGAATGTACTGAGCTGCTCTTTCCAGCTCAGTCCAGGGTCAGCCCCACTGACTTAGGTTAAGGCCTGCAAAGAAGCAGAGTGCTGCTGAACAGGATGCAAGCTGGGGCAGCCTGAACTGAGTAAGCACGTCCTCTAGGTCTCTTCCAGGTCCAGTGGGCCTCCCAGAGTCTCTTGGCTATCCCATGGGTTGTGTCTACAAGGTGGACAATGGCAGAATTGTGGTATGGTAGATGGAACCTTACTGTGTCCTTGACTTTACAGGTGACAGACCTGGGACATCATTGGACAGGGGTACTTGCCCAGTTTTGCAGATCTTAGAAAGTTGCTCAAGCCTAGAGTCATTCCCTAGGATTTTGGATGGGGCAAATAAAATCTCACAAAGAGTATGTATTTAGAATTTCCAAATTAAGCTTGCAAACTGTAACAAAATATGCTCTATCCCTGTACCTTGGTAAATATAAAAAGCTGAAAGGCTGGGTTTGGATTTAGACTTCTCAGCCTCCTGGGAGCCTCAGTGGCTTGAACCTGCCGGGGAGTGCTGAGCTGGCCTACCTGCTTCCCTTCCCCATCCTGGCTCTACCAGTTCTGCAGGGGTCTCCCTTGCGTGGTCATAGACTGTAGGTTGCTTGCCCATGCGTCATGTACATGCAGGCTCACAAGCACCACCCCTTCTATCCTCTAGCCAAGCACACGATGACACCAGAGGACATAGAAGAGTTTAATTTGGAAGTAAGGTCAAGGCATTTGACAAAGAATTCCAGACTGAAGGAAGTCTGGGCCCAGAATGGAAGGCATGGACTATGGGTGGGAAATCCCCCACACCTTGGAAACTGCTTATTTCACAGGGTAAAAGGTAGATCCCTCAGTGTGCAGGGCCCAGGCAATGCCCACTCTTATTAGATGTGAGGGCAGGACAGCTCACATCAATACGCTTTTCCCTAACACAAGGCTCTTCCCAGAATCACTCTCTTACCTAAGGACACATTTTTCCCTTGTCTTAAAAGCCAGAAAACCAATGAGAGCCAGTGAATATTCTAATTCAGTCTCTGGGTAGACAACAGTCATATGGGACCACACAGGATGCAGACCCGTTGGAGAGCAGGGAGGTGTCTGTGGCGGAAGGTTTTATCAGAGCTCACCTCGTGTGCAGATTTCTCAGACATTTCCAGAACCTCCCCTCCCTTCGCCCAATTACCAAAGCTTGAAGGGGAGTATCTCTTTGATACCGAGTGCCACAATGCTTATGGCCAGCCTGCCTCCTTTCATCTCAAGAAAGTCTTTGTCCTGCACAGCTTCAGGACATATCCTGATGCCCACCCCACCACTCACCCCACAAGCTCATGCACTGGCCAGGTTGCTTCTGGCAAGCTCTGGGTTTCTCAACCCTGTGGACCTCAGATTTTGCCTGAGAGCCCAAGGAATCCAGACTTATGGGTCTGTGGATTGTTCAGCACTAGGTGACATTATGGGCAGTAGCGGGAGTCAAGTAAGTGCTCTAAAGCCTGGGGAAGGAGACCTCAGAGGAGGCCTGGTTCGGTCCTGAGCTGCCTGTGCAACCCTGACCGCATCCTAAACATTTCTGATGCTCAGTGTCTCCAATGACAAGTACATACAACAGGGCCACGGTGCTTCAGGGAGCTCAGATCTGCAAAGCTACAGTGGGAGAGAAGGCAGCAAGTGCCTGTGCCGTCACTGAGCACAGGCGCACTGTCTCACCCGTGCTCAAATAGTGATTATAACTGGGGGGTCCTGCTGTTCCTCCTGCATCCGGGGCCCACTTTGCCTCACTCATACCCTGCCTGTCACAGCCTAGTGCTCACCTAGAAAGCAGGAGAGTCAGGCAGGGCATGCAGGAAAGCACCATGTGGCTGAGGACTAGGAGAACCATGCTGGGAGCCAGTGACTGAAGCCAATCCCATCCCGCCTAGACCCCACTGTCGGGGGTGAAAGTCTCTTGTCCCTTGAGCTTCCATCTCCCTATCTCTGTGCTTGCCATGCTAGGAAACTGCACCCAGCAGTCCATGGAGCCTCATAGTGTGCCACAGAGCCCACCTTAAAGTCAGGACTCAATCGCCACCTGACTGCATGGTCCCTCTCCCTGGACCCCTGACACAGGCCCTGGCTACAGCCACTTCTCATAAATGCACAGGCAGGAAGGACTTTCAAAGGTGGAGGGAGCTCCGTCCATTTAGAGTGCAAGGCAGAGCTGGATCATAGCTCTCAGTTGTTCAATAAATACACACTGAATGAAGAATAATTACTTACTGAGTGTTTAACTGTTAAGCACTCCCTTGGTACTCTTCATACATGAACTCAGTTACTCTTAAGTATACCCCTATGGGGTAGCTACTCCAATCACCCTCATTTTATAGACAAGCTAATGCACAGAGAGGCTGTATAACTTCCCTAAAGCCACACAGTAATTAGGTGATGAATTCTGCACTTAAACCTAGACATGTGGTTTGGCTCTTTATCCACTAGGCTACCAATCAAGATGGGTGGCCACACCACTGGGAGTTCTGCATGGCCTCTTGTCTACTGGCAGTCCTTGCTTTGTCTTTACAATTCACAAGCTTTATAAAATTCACTCTTTAAAATCTGTTTTAGAACATATTTCTTGCTTACTATCATCTCTTCTGCAAGGATTACTTTAAAATGGATCAAATCTTAATATTTTGTTATTTTTTTCTAAAGGAGAGTTCACTAACTGTCACAGTACAACACACTAAATATTTTCTGAGTTTAAGGAAGACATTACATGTAGAACCTGGTTCAGTCCTCAGCATTAAATTAGAACCTTCGAGAATGGTTCTAAGAGCCACTCAAAGAAGCCGTGGAAGGCACAGTCCTTTTCTGCACAGTCCTTTGTCCTCCTCGGCTGCGTATGGCCTTAACCAAGCCAGTGCAGTTTGTCCTCGTGGATTTTGCAGCCTGCAAGTGTGATATCTGGCACCCCAGCCTGCACAGGGCCCATTTCTTTTCTCAGAGTCCCTGAAATGATTCTTGCTCTTCTGAAGATCCCCAAAGCCTTCACCCACATCTAGTTTTAAATATTCCTCATGTTCTGGGAAGGATTACTTGGTACGGACACCCAAGAGGACTGCCGCCCCTCAGGGGACACTGCTCTCGCCAAGGGACCCAGCCCTACGAGGTGGACATGGGAAAGTATCTCTGCCCCTGTGGTCCTGGAGGCTGGTGAGTTATGTCTGTCCCACGTGAGTCTGTCCCCATGATCACTGGAGCTCTAGCTCTAGCTATTGGGAAGTTTCTCTTGGATAAATGAGGAAACAGGCTCAGAGAGTTGTGGGACATCCCTGAGACTGTGCAATGCTGTGGGCGGAGCTTAGGACACCTAGGCCAGAGCTGCTTCACTCTCGGGAAAGTTCCTCCACCTCTCTGAATTTGACTTCTCATTGTCTTAGGGAAATTTCATAGTAGATATAACTAAATTCCTGCTCATCACAGGGTCAGACCTTTGTCAGGGACAGGTGGCCCTTGGTCCCCCTGTCCCTCTCTGTACCTTGTATGTGTCACATTACCCAGAGGACATCAGAAGAAAACACGTATGGAATCCCAGGTGTGATTGGAAAGTGAGGGAATTTAAGTCCCACTGCTGTATATGAGCTTAGACAAAGCCACTTCTCTGTCCCCACCATGCTACTGGCTGTACTGTTCTAATTTTCTGGATATAGTGATGCCCTCGTGACTCCCCAGGAAATGGCATCCCATAGGCAAGTTAAGAACCGGTGCCCAAATTCCAGAGTCAGAAGCCTGGGTGCAGAGTCTGCCACTGTCCAAGGTGACCAGCTGTCCTGGGTCTCAGAGAGTAGAATTTTCCTTTTGCAACCAGAATCATTCCCTGTGAATCACTGAGACACAGGACACTCCATGCTGGAATGGTGAGCACTGGGAGAAATCGCTCATCCTAAGGACACTACTACCAACTGTGTGATCTGGGAAGTTACTTGAGTCCTCTGTGCCCCAGTGCCCCTCCCTGAAAAGTAGGGACAATAACAAAATCAATCCTTTATTCATATAGACCTTGTGTTCTGAAGTCAACCATTGTATGTGAAACCATGTCACAGGAGTAAACGTGGTACATATTAAAGAGCTAGAAAATGAGGGTTGTTATCAAAATAAGTCATTAGAGGTTAAGTAGCAACGTTGTGAGCAATGCATTTTCAGCTACTCTGAAACCTGTTTGTACCAAGTTTGATATCAGTGCTGAACTCTATAAAATTCTGGGAAGACAAAAGCCAAGGGAATAATATCTGTAAGCATTCCGAAATCCTTTGATCCAAACTAACATAGAATTGTCCATTAGTGACAGGAAATCTGAATGAGAAAGGTCGTGATAATACATTATGCTCATGGCTCCTCTGGAAGGAAGGGGAGGCTACTCTTCATTAACAATGTACATGGATCTGCCTCATAAACCTTCTCGTGTGGCTTGGTTTTGTAGAGCAGACCAGCCTATTTGGGGAGCAAGCCACTTCCACCCTAGCCGGACTCTGCCAAGTTAGCTGCACTTCCTGGGCAACTGTGCCTGCTGTCTTCCTCTCTGCCCACTTTAGAGCCTTATGAATTATTCAGGACAGCAACGGTAGGGACACATGCTTATATGGGGTTCCTTGAGCTGAAGCACATGATGCCTTGAGCCAGGCTAGGTGAGGTTTTCCAGGCCACTTTTCTGTGCCCCATTGTTTGTGACAATGGGCAGAGTAGGTGTTGCATGAGCCCTTCTCTGCCCCTGCACACAGTGGATTAAAAGAGCCCCTGCTCTCAGCTTGCACTGAAATGACAGTAGTGGAGAGCTCCTAAGAGCAGGGAGTAGACAGAACGTTGGTGGCTAGAGGCTCCTGATTCTCTCTTCCAAGTTGTGCCCCCAGTTCCACAAGGACATGGCAGCCACTCAGCTTCTCTAAGAGCAGTCTCTGGAGGAATTAATTAATTTCTGCCTCAGTGAGCCTGCAATGCTGCGTCTCTAGCTTGAGGCAGGGACGAGGCTTTAGGATAGAACAAGGCTATCGATGCAGAGCACAGGTGGCCCCACCCATGCCACTGTGTATGCAGGGACCCCAGGCTGCCCCTGGCGAATTAGGACACAGCACAAACCCCCCTCCACAGGACAGCCCAGAAAGTCGTTCCACCTCACAGCAAAAGGCTTCAGCTCCTGGTCTTTGCTGTAAAACACGGCAGGTAAAAGCCACCTGGCAGGTAGAAGGCATCTGGCAGGGCTGACTTCTGGCAAAGACAGGAATTAGAGATGCTACAACTTGGAGAGAGTGGCTCTCTGGAGCTAGTGTATAACAGGTGATTGAGTGAACCATGGAAGTAGCAATAGTAAGAGTTAACATTTATTTGTTTCTTAATTAAACCCAATTGTTAATTGCTTCCTGTTCTTCATACATTGAACACATTTCGTGCATCTGTGGGCTTTATGAGTTTAATTCTCTAGATATCCCCTTTTGATGTTTCATTATAAGAAGCAAATAAATAAAAGATGCAATGTATAATATTATAATACAGGATGACCTTGCAGCTTGGTAATGTCACACACTTTGCCCACAATCACATGGCTACACGCAGCCGAAACTTGACCCTAGGTCTCTGGGGTCTCACCAAGTTTTTAAGGTGGAGGCCAATGCCTGTGTTTACCAATAGAACCTCACCACGACCAGCCAAGGCTTCCTGTGAGTCACTGTGTCCCCTCTTTCACTCTCAGTGTGCGGGAACGCTGTCTGGAGGAACAGAAGCGGAGGCGGCAGCGCGCCACCAAGAAGATCAGCACGTTCATAGGGACCTTCCTAGTGTGCTTCGCCCCCTACGTGATCACCAGGTGAGCTGGTCTGTGGGTGTGGGAGCGGGGCACTGGAGAATGAAGCAGGGCTCCTGACGGGGCAGCAGCTGCAGCCTCTCTTGGCCACAGGCATTTCCCAGTGGTGAAGTGGGGGCAAGGAAGAATTTGCCAGGACCCATGAAAAGCAGTGTACATATTTTTCCTTCTTAGACTCAAATTCTTCCTACTACTTGAACTATACATAGTTATGGGCTCTAGTGTGATAATTCAACACATGCATACAATGTGCAATGACCAGACTGGGACAGTTAACCTTCCTATATCCTTGAAGATGAAAAACATTTTGGTTAACACATAATTACTGTACATGTTCATGAGTAACAGCTTGCTAGTCAATACAGTGTAATATGTACTGGTCAAATCAAAGTAATTAATGTCTTCATCTCCTGCTCAGTACTCTGTGTCTGGAGCCTTTTAGCCTCCTCCCCTCCTAGTTGTGCATAAAATATATAATGAGCCACTGGGAGCCACAGTCTCCTCCCTGTGCTGGAGAACACCAAATTTTTATTTTATTTTATTTTGGTGGTACCAAGGATCAAACTCCAGACCTTGTGCTTGCCAGGCATGCTCTTATTCCACCGAGCTATCTCCCTGGCCAGAACACCAGATTTTATTATCTCCATCTCACTGGGTTTTGGGCCCCATCCTCTGACTCCTTTCTATCTCTCCTCCTCTCACCCTTCCCAGCCCGGGTGACTACAGTTCTACATGATGATTGGTTTGTTTAACATCTGCATGTGAGAGAGGACATGTGTTGTTCGTCCTGTGTCTTATATATTTTATTTAACACAATGTCTTCTATCTACTTTGTCACAAACAATAGCATGTTACTCTTTTATGGTGGAATACTCTTCCATTTTGTGTACATTCCACACTTCTTTACACAGTTAGCTGTTGGTGGGTATTTCATTTCCACATATTAGCTATTGTGAATAGTGCGGCAATAAACATGGATATCAGGTATGTTTATGATATGTCAGTTTCATTACTTTGGTATCTACCAGAGGTGGGGCTACTTGATCATATGGTAGATCTAGTTTTAGTTTTTTGAGGAATACCCATACTGTTCTCCTTAACCTCAGTTTCTTTGGGTTAGAATCAAAGCCAAGAGGTTGTAACTGTCTTCTAACTCCAAATCTCATCATTCTAATGCTATATCCCAGGTCCAAACCCCAAGAGGACCTAACAGAATGGAAATGTGAGCTGGGCATGGTGGTGCATGCCTACAGTCCCAGCATTCGGAAGGCCGAGGCAGGAGGATCTCTGTGAGTTCGAGGCTAGCCTGGGTTACAAAGTGAGTGCAAGGCCAGACTAAATGTTGGAGTGAAACACTGTCTCAAAATAAAAAAGGAAATATGGAAAAAAGGCAGAGAAACACATCATTCAGTGCCTGGACTCATGCTGCTCACTGAGTGCTGGATAACTGTGATCCACTGCAGGCCACCAGCCCCTCACGCAGGAACAGGAGGCACCCCTGTGCCCAGCCAAGTGTGGCTACCTCTCCTGTGATGGTGGGCTCCTGCCATTGCTATCAGGCTGGATGCTGTGAACCTGTCACCTTCTCTCCAGAGTGGAAGTCCCAGAGCCAACCGAGGCTGCTGTGCCCTGGCCTGCAGGCTCAGCCATCCTCAAATTTGCCTACTCTGACTCTTATAGTTCCCCCACACTGACTTCATCTAGAAAAAAATTACTCAGTCTATTTTATGGCCTGCAAGGGGAAAGAAGAATCCTGCAGCTTTGTATCCAAAGAGTTTTAATAGTCTGGGAAGTTGGCAGTAAAAAAGGGACTTTGATACTCTTTGGAGGTAGAAGTGGAAGCTTTCATTGAGTTCAGAAAGTAGAATCTGCACAATTGGCCTCTCTCTCCTCTCTCCTATTCTCTTTCTTACACACACACACACACACACACACACACACAGTCTCAGCACCACCAGCGCCCTCAGCTGCAGGGGCTGAGAAGGATGCTCCACACCTCCTTGCCCTGCAGTCCATGCACAGCCTGGCAGGGCGGTGCCCTGTGGGCAGTTTTCTTCTTTTCCTCATTCATCTATAGTGAGCTGAAGCCTGGTCTGCTGATGCTTCAGTCCACCACTCCAACTTCTGCCTTCTGCAGCCCAGAACAGTGTCCTTGGCTCCCCAGATCACTGTAGATGTGCACACAAGAAGTCTGGCCTCTCCTTGGCCAATCTCCTCTTATCTTCCTTGGGCATCATAGCTCCACTGCCTTCCGCTGTCACCTATAGCATGTTACTCTCCCTGGGGAGACCTAGTGGCTTTGCACCTAACTTTGTGCAACATACCTAGAGCTGTCCGCAGGTCCCTGAGTGAATCTGACTAGGGCAGAGCGTCTTTTCATCCATCAAAACTGTCCACTAGACTTCAACACTGTTGATATTTTGTGTACAGATAGTCCTTCACAGAGAGGCTGCCCCAAGCACTGCAGGATTTAGCAGCCTCCCTGGTCCCACCCACTGGATGCTCAGAAGACCTCTCTTCATCCTCACTGCCCCTAGTTTTCATAGCTAAACATGTCTCCAGATAGTGTGAGATGTCCTCTGAAGACGAGAATCACCTCTGATTGAAAATCATGGGTCTAGACCCATCACCTCCAGGTAGAAGCCAGAGATTACTAGGATCTTCACAGGACACCATGCCCGTGCATAGTGACAAAAAGTAGTCTGCTTGCTCTACAAGTGACATGTGGCCAAGTGGTGAGCAGCGTGACTGTGGCATATGCCTCCCTTAGGTCACACCACATCTTCAGCCTCCGCCGTGGCCTTGGACCAGTGACCTTAGCCCTCTGGGCCTCCAGAAGGGAGTTTGATTATCCAGGAGTTCATGAGCACAAAGCAGGGGCATGTAGCACAGGCACGGAGAGAACGATGCCTCTGGCCATCACTCACCGTCTCTTTGATATAGCTGTCCCAGGACTGAACAGATTCAGTCTAACAGAGGAAGGGCTATCAACAAGAGAGGGCAGACAGAGGTCCCTTCTCTTGGACCCTAGACAAAGAGAAGCCATACACTTATGAGGTGAATGTGAACCCTGAGAGGAGAACAGGTAATGTGGCTCCACTTTCAAGTGACTGGATCTTTCTCTGTCTTAATTTAATTTCCTAAAAAAATTTTCTTTGTTTCCTGATTATAGCTTGGTTCCCTCTCTTAGTGCCTGGGAAGAAATGTTTCTGTAAAATAGATTATAGATTCAGTATGTTCCCTCCAAATGGATTTGGTCATTTATAGCTTTTAAAAATATTCACAAAACCATTCATTCCTTATGGAGATGGCCAACAACTTACTAGGGAGAAAGGTATGGCCAGGAAACCCCATGAATACAAAATAGAGCTCTGATGAAGACATCCGGGCCCTACTGCCATCAATCCATGCTCCCACATGGGCTTTCCATGTGCAGGAAGGAACTATCCTAAGTGAACCTAAACCCTCCTAAGCCTCTACAAACATGTCTCATGGCATTTCAGCACATGCTTCTCCAGTACCAATGACTCCTTGCCAATGAAGTATCAGGTGGTGAGACCCTCGGAGTCTCCCTGACAGGGACACTGACCTTGTAGACACAGCCTGTTGTCCAGGTGGAAAACGATGTCACTGGGCAGGCTCTGAGGCAGGGTGGAGTTCCCATAGCTGGGGCTTCATAGATAGGGCTTGTGAAGCAGTCCTGAGCATGTGGGGGAGAAGGGGGGTTCAGGTAGAAGGGACAGGAGGAGCAAGGTGTAGAGCTGTGTCATCCAACGAGGGAACCGCCTGCCATGGAGGCTATGGAGCACTTGGAACATGGCCTGTCCAAAATAAAATAGGCTCTAGCCTCAAAAATTCACTGGATTTCCAAGATCTGTGACAAAAATGCATATAATTAATAACTTTAAATTGATTTCATTGTAAAATGATACATCATAGTAAATGATTTAAAAATTGAGTATATAATTAAAATTGATTTCATTACTAGAAAATGTCACATCACACCTGTGCCCTGATACTTCTCACCACTGACTAGAGCTTCTGCAGGGATGAGTGGACTGGGGCCTGGCCCAGGCAGGGTGCTGATGCGCCATACCTAGCCGTCCTTTCTAGACCTCTGGACATTCACATGACTCTTTAGGCACTAGGAGCCCCATGCAACCCATGCCAGTCAGTCCCAGAAGGTGCTCAGAACCTCTTCCCCTCGTCCTCCTTCCTTGTCCAGAGTCGGGCAGAATGTTGGAGTTACCGGAAATACATCCCCAGGAGCCAAATAAGTGCTTTCCTCCTGGGGGTGGGAGGACTCAAACAGAAGGGGTGTCAGGTTCTAAGATAAGGCACTAGGGAAGGGAGTAAAGGTGGGCAGATCCTTCTAGGAGGTCCTGCTGCAATCACACCTCTCTTAGGACAACCTCCTCTTGCCAGCCCTCCCGCACCCCCAACACCCAATCTGTGACCGAGGCACTAGGGCTATTCAGTGTTGCTGGAAGCCACAGGCGTGGTCAGGGAGAGGGCTGCCCATAAATGTGCTCGTTGCTTGTCAGGATCCCCTTGGGCTCCATGTGTGCGCTGGGACAGCCAAGACCACAACAGAGCTACTTTCACTGCCCAGGCCTCCAACTGCCAGGCTGCTAGGGGCCCAGCAGCCTCTAACCAGACATCCACCTCCAGGAACCTGGTTCCCACTCTCCCCTCTTCCTCCTGGTCAAGGTTGAAAACCAGTCGTTGATTACGAGGAGAAACCAGCCTGTGGCGAGGAGGAAGTCACCTGTATGGAGCCTTCACCATGATGCAGGCATGGCTGACACATGTGTGCGGCAGATGGCTCTTAAAACAATCACCCAGCTGGCCACCCAAGAGTCACCTGCACCTAGGCACGGGGGTGTGTAAGGCCACGGAGGAGAACATTCACACAGCTCCATCTTCACTCTTAACAGGAGTAAAAGCTGCCACTTTGGGTTCACAGTCACACCAGCTCGGGTGTCCTCAGAACCTTGGGTCAATAGGACACTTCCTGAAGCAACAGGGGGTGCGGCCTGCAGACCCTCAGCCTCACCTAGCACTTCTTGCTGAATATTTTCTGAATGAAAGCATGCATACCTAGAAGCAGTTGGAAGGCTATCCTCTCTGCAGCCACATACGCTTACAAATAATTATAGTTGTTCTTAATGATTAGAGTCAGGTTTTGAGGGATTGTAATTCTTATAGGTTCATTGTTATTGCTTTTCAAAATAATGGAATCACGTAGGTGGGAGAGGCGTTTAACAGGTAGCTCCTAAATGCTGATAGTCAATTAACGAACTAACTTTCTCACTGTAATGTCTCATGAAAATTTAAAGTATTAGCTTATGCCTCCAGATCTTCAAATAAAAATTCTCAAGAAGTCTTGGGAAGACCAGGGACTGACTTTCCCAGGAATGCTGTTTGGTCCACATTCCATTCCATATATACCATGCGTGCGAGTGTGAGTGTGTCTGTGTGTGACAAAGAGACAGAGGCGCAGAGGCAGAGGCAGAGGCAGAGTCAAAGATAGAAAAACAGAGACCGACAGGGTGAAAGGAAATGGAGTCAGAGACAGCAAGCCAGGCAGAATGACAGCAACCAAGCAGAGAGGATGGGTGACAGGCAAGGAGGGACGAGAGAGGCTCCACTTTACCACTTTAGCTTTAACATTGGAAAGCAAAGGCGTTTGGCTGGGCCAGGGAACCAGCGGCGAAGTCCACAAGGCCTGGGGCAGGTGCTCCAAGAAGGCACACGGTTGTTGTGCCCACAGACCACAGTTTAAATTCTGGCTTTCCTTTGTCTGGGCCACACGGCTTTGGCACATCACTGCCTCAGCTGCTTCTGTGTACAGTGGGAAGAACGCTTCCCGGTGCTAGCGATGACGCTGTGATGTGGTCACTGAGATGCTGAGCGCAGGCTCAGAGGCGTTGATGGGGACTGCAGCTCCAGCCCAGGAGTCCCACTCCTTAGGGACTCTGCTGGGAGTAAGGTCAGGTGCTCTCTGGGGGCCACAGAATGCCTCAGCTCAGGCAAGTGTTACTACGTCCTCACTCAGGGTACCAGGACTGCCCAGGATGGGGGCGGTGGGAGCTTCCTGTCATCTCTGTTGGGCCTTTACTATGACAGCCGGCTCACAGAGCTGCCAGTGAGCAGCGAGGTGCTGATTCCCTGAGAGGTGCCATGGCTCAAAGAGAAATCCCTTGGATGCACACCAAGCAAGGAGGCCAGAGGCAGGCAGGTACCAGGATTTGGAGGGAGCAACCATGTGCATCTGCCGTGTGTCTCATCTGGACTCAGAAGGGTGTACCTCCCTGTGTCATGCTCCAATTCAAAAAACTATGCACCTGTAATGTTTTCTATTTCCCAGCACATAGGTACATGCACACACGCAGGCATGCACGCGCTTACACACGCACGTACGCACGCACCCCTAGGACACTTCTCCATTTTCTTCCATAAAGGGCTGAAGCCTCCACATCAGCGTTGTCTAAAATGCTTAGAAAAGCAGCCTCCTCCCCTTCCTCCATAGCCCTCCCCTCCCCCAGGTGCTGAGCGGAGGGTCGTCGTGCCAGGGCACACACGTGGACATCTTGATTACACGTGCATAAACTCCCCCCCCCCCCGTACAATGGAACCTGATGGTAGAGATTTTCCAGTGTGTGCCTCAGGGAATACATGGAAAGTCACCTTGGTGCTTTTAAAGGCTGGGCAGCTGTTAGGAGCGATGCGTTTGGAAATCAGTTCTGCTTCCTGGAGGACAAAGGAGAGGTGTTCCCTGCTCGCGGGGCTCTCAGTGCTTTGGCAAATCTACCCGTGCTGCCTGCCACTAGGAGCAGGAAATGAAAATAAGCTACCCATGTGGAATGGGGGAGAAATAAAGGCAGAGAGTGGCAGTGACTCTGCCCAGCCGTAGAATGTGGCTACTGTGAGCCCTGATGCCGGTCTTGGAGGGGAGGGTCCTCGGAAGGGGTGAGCAGAGTGGAACTTGGCGTGAGAAGACAGGCTGGAGCCCTCCCTTTCTAAAAGTTCATCTGGAATGACCAAATGCCCGCCCACACCTGGAATTGGGAAGATGTAGTTCTAGCAATGTGGAAATCCTTGCCTTTGCTCAGCCTCCATAAACGACTGGAGACTTGACACTGCCATCTAGGAGAAAGCCGCCCCCATCAGGCAGGCACACTGCGTCCATGTGCACAGGAAAAGCGGGAGGACACAGCCAAATGCATCTGCACACAGAAGCACGAGCACAGCTGAAGGAGCCGCCCAGAAATCCCCTGGTTGGAGGCCAGGGGGACCCAAGTCCAGGGCTGTGCCCATCCCAAGCTTCCCTTTGCCCTGGACCTGTGACAAAGGCTACATCCTAGCTTTCCAAAGCAGAAGTTGCCACGTGCATACGGGGCAGAGCAAGAGACAAAAATTCTGTCTAATAAAGGACCTCGTGGAAAACAGTTCCCTTCCCACTCCTTATTGCCAAGATTCAGACCCTACCGTGGCTCTCAGCCAGGGCCTGGACTGCAGGCAGACAGGGCTACATTTGCCATACAGGAGGCCCCTGTTTGCTGCTCAACCTCTGCGAGGCTTGATTTTTTCACCTATAAAATGGGAATAATGATATCCACTCTGCAGGATAATTTTAAAATTAGAGACTATGTTTATCCAGTGATTGGCTCACTAGGGACACTAACTAGGACTCTAATTACAGAGCTGGCAGTGAGTTCAGGCTTCACATAAAGTCACTTGGAGAAGCAAATACAATAAGTTTTACCTTTCATTTTCTAATGCTGAAATTTTAAATTATCCTGAATAATTTTATTCTGTGAAATCTAGAGAACCGTCAGATGATAATTTTGATCAAGATAGATGATTTGATGGTATTGGACTCTTTTGAGGAATTCTTTCGGAAGAACCAAAAGGGTGAATTCAGCAATACATAGGAGAGTCACATTTTGGAAATGCGATTTGATATCACCCAGCAGTAGTGGGTGATGGCATCCAGCTATGTCATTATAATTATTAGGTGTGGATTCTAAATTTTTTACCTCAGTAAATTCATCACTGCTCAAAATAGACATCTGAAAAGTACATATTTCCCACACTCTAACAGCTCCAGTTTCTCATTCAGGGTTCCACGGACATGAGAGAAGGAAGACAGCTGTGGGCATCCATGGAGCCAAAGGGCAAGAGATAGAGAGGGGTGCTAAAACTAGGAAGGCAGAGAGAGGGGCTCAAGGTAGATTGCTTGGGGCTCTGTTTGGGACAGGGACACCTCTGTGGAGGGTGGAGCCACATCAGCTTCCTCCTCTTCCCTCTGCTGGCTCTGCAGCCCTTTCTGGAGGCTTCTAGGAGATCAGTGGAAGCTCGCAACAGGGTCATAACTCAACTGCCTCCTTTTCATTACATGCACCCTACCTGGGCAGTCTACCAAGATGAGAGCCACCACTGTCCCTATTTTATAGGTACCTCAGGCAGAACACAAGTGCCAGAATCTCAAGGAATAGAGGTGCTGGGTCTTCCATGGCTACTCACTTCCTTTCTCTCTCCGGACCTCAATTTTTTCATCTGACAAGGCATGGGAAAGAGGGTAATTTATGACCTTACATCTCTGTCCCAGCTCTATGGGGCTTTTTCATACCTTGGGCTAATGCTGGATAATGTCTAAAAATACTCAAGCAAACTAGACCTACTTGAGAAAGAAAAGTGGTTTGACTGGGGTTGGGAAGTTCCAGGTATACAACTTGGAGCTCTTAGTGATCCCAACCTGGCATTAGTACCACAGAATGGAAGGTTCAGTGAGCATCCATGGGGACTCTTAAGAACCCATGTCTTGGGGCCGGGGAAATGGCTCAGTGGAATAAGTGTTTCCCTGGCAAGCGTAAGGGCCTAAGTTCAATCCCAGGTTCTGAAAAAAAAAACCCAAAAAAACAACCCATATCTTCAGACCTGTGTCTGTATCTTCCCTCACACTCCCTCCTTGAATGGCAGTCACCTTGACTTCGGCTACTGTCAGAGACACAGAATCCTAAATCTAAGAAAGAATCCTTTCTTGGCAGCAGATTTATTCCTGTTACATGACAGGCTCTGAGGTTGGCAGAATGTTTGCCAAATTGTTCTCAGCCCTCTCTCCCTTTCAGCTTCTTTAGGAAGGCAGAACCAGGTTTGAAGTAGAGTCACAGCAGACATCTAGTTGAAAGATCATAGATACAATTGTCCAACCTCTTTACTCCTTATACAAGACCTGCAGGTCCAAGGAGGGCAGACAGTTGCCCAGGGTCATACAGCAGATCAGAAGAACTGAGCCAAAGCCAGGATACTTTTAGCTCATTAGCCTCCTTCTTTGTGAAGCTTGGGACTCAGAATCAGACAGAGCTAGGTCTAAATTCTACTTTTTTATTTTTTTTCCAATAGATACCAATTTAATTTTAATTTTAATTTTATTTTTCCCATAATTTTATTGATAAACAAATAGCAATGAGACAGTTTCAAATCAAATTGGTAGGACAGTTTCAATAATTAACACATTGCATACATTCTTCCTAGTGGTTAATTGCTGTACAAGATGCAGACATGATATCCTAATACCATTAGAACAAATCTCTCTATTCATTAAGAGAATGTAACTATATATCTATCCTAACCACTTTGAATACACAGATACAAAATGTACATTCATCTGTATCCCCTTTTTTGGTTAACTTTCATTATTTGAATATTATAGGTGTGTAAACTCAGCAAAATATTCTAAAAGAGTCCAGCAGCCCATAATAGTATTGGGTCTTCCGCTTGACTGGCAATGTCAGAAATTGTTGACCTGAGTCCCCTACAGCTCAACCTAACACCATGGCTTTACTTCTTATACAAATTCTACCTTTATACTTGGTTGGCCATGTGACTGTGGGCAAATAATTTGACTTCCTACAAAAAGGTGGTAGCCGTATCTCCTGGCTCGGTGCACTCTCATGTATGATGTGGTTAGCTAGAATGGTGCTTGGAATAAAATAAATGCCTGATTAATAATGTCCTCTGTCTTCACTGTTATTGATCACATTGTTTTGGTTGTTATTGTTAACTGGATGCATGATCTCTGGGAACGGAGCATGGCCAGAGCTGTGGTTGGGTATAGACTTGAAGCTCAGCCAGTGATGCTCTCAGTAACACCCCCTGTCTCCACAGACTGGTGGAGCTCTTCTCCTCAGCACCCATTGGATCCCACTGGGGAGTGCTGTCCAAGTGCTTGACCTACAGCAAGGCTGCATCTGACCCCTTCGTGTACTCCCTGCTGCGACATCAGTACCGCAAAAGCTGCAAAGAGATTCTGAACAGGATCCTCAACAGACGCTCCATCCGCTCCTCAGGCTTCACAGGTGACTCTCACAGCCAGAACATTCTGCCCATGTCTGAGTGAAGGACCCTGCTCCTGCTGGAGGGTGTAGAAGGAGTTGACTGGGAGAAGTGGGGGCAGGCGAGGGGATCCTGGATGGACACTACCCACCACCACCACCCCCAGCAACCCCAGTGATTCAGGGTTCTGGGGTCTGTTTCCTGGGTTCTCAAGGGCAGATGTTGGACTGCCCCTTTTTACCACCAAAGGATGGCCATGGGCCATGCTGTGGCCTTTCTTTCTGAGAGGCTTCTTTGAGCTCCTAGACTTGCCAGAGGCTCCCCTAGAGATGACCGTCCAGTCACTGTCAAGGATGCAGTGCTGGTGGCAGGTGGGGGAGGCATGGCATTCACCCAGTTGAACCACTGGACATGGGGCTCCATGCTGAAGAAAAGTCATGGTCACCATGAATCATGTTAGTCATGCTAAAGGTGAGACTGGTGGTGGCCGTGTAGCCCCAGATCTGATAAAATGACTCTTTTCCACTTGGTAGCTGTGGTTGTTTTAACCCAAATATTATCAGCTAGTACCAATTAAATTGTCTTCAGCTGAGACCCTGGGGCTCTGTTCCTAGAGGGAAGATGTTTAACAGTCTAGTGGCCATCCAGTTTCTGGCCACCAGCTGTCCCAGGAATGGCAAATTGGATGTAACTTTTTTTTATCTCTTTTTCCCCACAAAAAGAAAGCTCACGTTTGTGTATGTAGACAATCAGCATGAAAATGGTTTCAATAAGCAGGGTAATATATGCATTAGGTTCTTCAAAGTCTGACCAAGAAGTCATTTTCTTGTGATTTACATGTCATAAATGTGAGAGCCAACTAAAAGCAGGAAGATGGTAGCTGGTGGGTCTCCCTGTCCCCATCATGACCTGAGTCAGCAGGAAGAATTTCACCTTGTCTTGTGCATCTTGTCCAGCAAGTCTTATGAAATGGATGGGCAAGGACTGAACCGAGAAGGGATAAAGCCTTGCCTTTCAGGCACTGGATTCTGTCATTCTGGTGATCAATATCCTACTGTCTGCACATCCATCTATAGAAACCAGAGACTGTGAAAGACCATCAAGGAATCTCCCTGTGCTACTGGTTCGATAGTGAGACTTTCCTGAAAGTGTCATAATACATATCAGCCCATTAGCAGCCGTGGTCTTGATTTCATAAAACAGCAAAATGAGTGAGCCATGGTTTCTGCTCATCACATTATTATTCGCCATTTTTAAACTGATTTGTGAATACTCAAAGCAAGGATTTCTCAGTCCTCTAAGTGATTCCTCCAGGATGGAAAGGATAGGGAGCCGTAAAATCAAGTGGCTCATTTTCTCCTTGTAGCTTCTCTGTCTATAAGGAGAAAGAGAGCAGGACATTGTCTGCCAAGGGCCAAGCAGAGTTTTGTGGTTTTCAATGCCAGGCAGCCCCAGCACTTAAAGGTAGAGAAGTGTCTGCTCATTTGAGAAGATACTGTCTTATTAACCATTAGAAAGCAATTGAGCCAGGCCCAGTTTTGTCAGGTTTTGAAGTTTCCAGGGAGATTAAAATGAAGACAGATGTAGCAGCTGAGGAGACTGTGACATCTTCCCACTGCTGACACAGGTATGCTCACATCTGTTCACTTCTGGCTCATTAGAAAAAAAGAAACCTGTGCATTCTGAGAGATTCCCTTAGGATAGTGGACTGGGTCTCTAACCAAGCTGTCCCAAGCCAGACTTCTAGGGAGTCAACAGGATGTAATCTCTTGCCCTCCTGTGATCTGTGATCAGAGACATCACATTTGTACCTTTAAATAAGACTTGGTGGACATTTCTATACCACACAAATGCTATTAATCAGGCCTTTCCCCAAGAAAGTTAAATGTCTCCCAGCACATCACTGCCAGACATGACTGTGTGTTACTGAAACAAGCTTGGTTTGATTCAGAGACCATTTGGCCACTCAAGTCCAGACTGCAACAGACACTTTTGTTGAGCTTTCCTAGGGACAAGAAGCTGTCTACCACCCACTATCCCAACACCAAAAGTGCCACTGAGGTTAAAAGAAACCAAGAGTCAAGACAACAAGCACAGCTGGGGAGATGGCTCAGTAGAATAAGCGCTTGCCTGGCAAGTACAAGGGTCTGAGTTCAAATCCCTGGTTCCACCAAAAAAGAAAAAAAGAAAAGAAAAGAAACTACTGAGCCATCTCTCCGGCCCCAGTGAAATGTATTGGGGACCGGGGAGATGACTCAGTGGAATAAGCACTTGTCTGGCAAGCACAAGGGCCTGAGTTCAATCCCCAGTTCCGCTAAATAAATAAATAAATAAATAAATAAATAAATAAATAAATAAATTTATAAGACAACAAGCACAGCTGAATATGTGACTCTTCCCCTTTCACACAATACTCCTAAAGTTGGGTAAAAGAATAGCAACCCAATGGACAATGACAGCAGACAGCCCAATGTGAGCAGTATCAGTTTTAAAGAATAATTGTGATGAATCCCCTCTCTGCTTGCTCTGTATAAGCAACATACTGCACTCCTGGTAGCAACTAGATCCTTTTTCCTCTTCCTTAGCTAATAAACAAGATCTTTCATCCACAATACCACATAGTGTAAATGGTACATTTCATAATTTTCACTATACTTAATTTGTTTGTTTGTTTGGTAGAGGGTCTTGCTACCCAGCTTGGACTCATAGGGATCCTCTTGTTTCAGCCTCCCCAGCACTGGGCTTATAGGCGTGTGCCACCACACCTGCTTCTGGGACCAGCATGGCACACCCTAGGCTAGCACAGCATGTGGTACCAGTGATGGAACCCAGGTGCTTAGACTGCTGAGCTAACTCCTCATCTCTCACTATACTTCAAAAACTGCTCAAACCCCATAAAACAAGTTACATTGGCATCGTGTACACAGAACCTTTAGGTCAATGGATGAATTGTACATTTTCATCATCATTTAGATATAGCAGTTAAAACTCAAGGAGCAATGAGAACAAAATTGGTGCATTAGAAATCAGTGTCCACCAACTCTGCTATAATTACCTTTCAATAAATATCTATATTCATCAATAGCTAGTCGCTAAAGTTTGCCCCCTCCCTTCATTATTCCCAGTTGAATTATCTACCTCATTTTGGGAATTTATCGAAGGTCACGTGATTTTCTCAGGTATAACATAGAGAAGCACCAAGACTTTCGGCCTCTAAATCAAAGGGGCTGGATGTGTTTTGCTTGACTTCAGCTAGTGTATGCCTGAACAGTTAAGGCCAAATAGAGGAAATGGCTGACCAGGTGAAAAACATTTTAAGAAATTTGAAAATAACACTTATAACAGAGAAAACTTCTGACTCCTAAATCCATGTAGGATTTAGGAGTTCATTGCCCTAGATATTCAGAATTTACTAATAATAATCACTCAGTCACTCTTCCAGCTATTTATTTATTTGTGTATGTATTTATTTATTTATTTGGTAGTACTAGAGATGGAATCTAGGACAATGTAAGTGCTAGGCAAGTGTTCCACCACTGATATACCTCTCCAGCCCTTTAACACTTTTATTTTGAGTCAGAGTCTTGCAAAATTACCTATGCTGACCTCCAACTTGCAGTCCTCTTGCCTCATCTCCCAAGTAGCTGAGATTACAGGTATGTGCATATCTGACTACTTAGATCTCTTCTTCTTCTTCTTCTTCTTCTTCTTCTTCTTCTTCTTCTTCTTCTTCTTCTTCTTCTTCTTCTTCTTCTTCTTCTTCTTCTTCTTCTTCTTTTTGCGATACCGGGGATTGAACTCAGGACCCTGCACTTGCCAGGCAAGGGCTTATTCTACTGAGCTATCTCCCCAGACCCTAGATCTCTTCTTGAATAAGGAGACTTCAAAGCCCGGAGGCCCTAGCAGAGCTGTCCACTGCTGAGTATCATGGCACAGCGGTCTGTGGCCGCTGAGCTTCCAGCTGTCTCCCAGAAGGTGGCCTGCATTTGCTCACAAGTCAGGCAGGGTAAGAGGGGTTTGATGATCTGAGTCACCTCATTCCAACTTTGTGCTCCTTTCCTGCAGGACTCAGCTCAGGCACTGCCGCCCTGAGCAATGAACCCCTCTCTTTATGTTCATGAAGTTCTTTTCTTTCTTATGTGCCTTTCTTCCTGAAAGAAGACAAAAAGAATGGGGCTGAGTATAGTACTGGTTGTCACCTTTTCACAGGGTTAAATGCCTTTGCCTGGCAGAGGAGGGCTCCTCAAGAAACTGAAGGCTACCACTTTTTAAAGCATAACCTATGGGCTGGGCAAATAGCTCAGCAGATTAAAAAGCCTGCAAGTAGGTACAGGGCCAGGGGGGTTTCGATCCCCACACCTGCTCTGCCCGCCCCACCCCCGGAGCACATTGAGACGGCAATTGAGACTGGGCATGGTGGCGTGTACCTGTAATCCCAGCTCTTGGGGAGCTGTAAACAGGTGAATCACTATGAGTCTGATCTAGTAGTGAGACCCTGAACACCCTTTAGACCCTTCTCTAAAATACAAAAAAAAAAGTATAACCTGAGTGCAGGATGAAGCGATCTGTAATTTTCCTGAGAATGCTTAATTGGGTGCCAGAAATCTCTTGGATCAGCTCCCATCAGTGGCTCAGAAGCAACAGGAGAATTCTGGGGATAAGCTCTTGTTTCCTTCCTGAAAGTCTTGTGTGTCTGAATAGACCCACTGGCTCTTAAACTTTCCTGCCCCTATGTGTCACCAAGGTTTAAACACAGAATCTGCCATCTGCTCCTCAGAGATCAATTTGTGTGGCTGAGAAAGATGTGGGATTCTGTGCTGACAACCATTAGTACCCAGCTAACTGACACACATGGTCTCCAAACTATCCTCTTAGGAAGAATAAATGAGCCAAAAGGAAAACTGGGTCTTTCCGAATAGCTAAGTTTCCATTGTCTTGTATCTTTCCTTAATCGTCCAAATAGTTTGTTCTCCATGTTTATTCAAGAGCTAGATAATTTTGTTCTCAGAAGGACAGAAAGGCTTACTTCATGAGATGCTGAAAGCTTGTTTGCAGAAGAACGTGGCATAACAGAGGCTCTGGGGCTGTGTCATGTGCTAAGGTAGGATGCTGGCAGATGACAGCAGAGTTGGGACTATTTGTTAAAGAAAAGGCATTCAGAGGAACCCTCTCAGGACATTTGCATGGCCTCTGAATCAAGCTATATCCCCAGGCAACCTGGTGGTGGAAGGAGATAGCATCTGTCACGTATGCCATCGACCAGAGCTTGTTACACCCAGCTGACTAGCTAGATGCTGAGCGAGGATGAAACGTGGCCAAAAAGAGATGTTTCTGAATGCCAGTCCTTGGGTGTGGGTCTCTTGTGGATTTCCAACTTCCTCCATTGTGGTTACCCCTGCTAGGTACCCCAGGAACCAGCTAGGCTCCCTAGGAATAGCAAGTCATGTGAGAACAGCACACCTTGTAAGCTTCCCAAATCCCAGTGGCTCACAGTATCTCCCAGAACAAAGTGGCCTCCTGTTCCCCCCCAACCCTCACCCCAGTACGTAGTCTCTTCCTTACCTATGTGCTTAGCCTGGGTGAAGGAAGGCAGTGGAAACTACCATCTTCTGCCCCTCCTACTCAGATACACCAATGAGGTCCAAGGCCTCCTCATGCTTTCTTTCTTAAATACTAGAGAAACAAAAAAAACTAAATACTTTTAGGGGTCAACTGCCTGGAAGAAAGAATCATGAGTTCCAAGGAAAGGCCTATAGTGACATCTCAGCCTGACGAGACATTCCTGTGTAGAGACTGTGACCTGCCAGTGGTGCAGTGAGCAGTGTCCTGGAATGGCAAGCAGAGAGGCAAGTGGCAGCAAAGGACTCTGATCCAGGGCTATGGAAATCCTTCCCCATCATACCTCAGTTCTAGAGATGCTGTGTCAGGCTTAGGAGGAGATGAGCAATTACTCTTGGGTTGGAGGTCAGGTTGTATGTCCTGGGGTGCATGCTCAGGGCTGTAAAACTTGACTGGTCATGAGAAGGAGGGTTCTGGAAGGATTCACAGAGGCAGTGAGGGACCAACAGGAGGGAGCAACATGTGACAAGAGACAGGGATATAACCCTGCCAGGTGAGGGGTTGAGTGATATGGTAACTGATGTACATCTTGTAGTGGGACCCAGTGAAAGGGGCGGAGGTCGCACAACCAGGACAGGGCCAACAGCATCTGTCACCAGCAGGAAAAGGTGAAAGTTTTGAAGTTGGGACTATCAGAATTAGAAAGAGGAGATATAGAAGAGGTATGTATCTATTTAGCTACCCCAAAAGAGAAGGAAGAAAAGAGAAAAAAAAAACACAGAAAGAAAGAGCAGGGAATAAGGAGAGAACAAGGGGGGACCAAAAGAGATTGCGTTCATTTTTGAGGGACACTGAGGTTTGTCCTTAAGAGCACAATCTACACTTTAGAAACCAACCGTGTCCATCCAGGGCCCATCCCCAACCACATCCTGAGTGGGGCCAAATGCAGATCTTTGGGAGGGGAATGTTACATACTTAGTACCATGCAGGGTCTGAAGACGCACTGCCACATACACCCCAGGACAAATGGCAGCAATCACACAGCAGAAACAATCATGTCACAAAAGTCCCCATGCTGCTTTGCAGTCCGGCACCCACACCTCTCCAGATGGTGCACAGTTCACTTCCGTGATGCATCGTGTAAATGCGTATCTAGCATTTAAAGGTCAAATATGAATCTGGTTAGTCTCAGCAGTGCTCTAGCTTGTCCTGTGCACCCACACTTAAGGACTTCTAACATATATTGGGTTTTTGACATGAAAGTATGTATGTGCCTTGTGGGCTTTCATGTACTCTTAGGAAGTACGAGTCTGTGGTGTTTCTGTGTCTTTTCATGTGTGCCCAGTAACCGTGCCATTGGTGTCGTCCTTAATTCCTGGCACAGAAATTGTGCACGTGCTTCATAAAACTCAGAGCCCATGTTCTGATGGTCTCAAAGGCCAAAAGTCTGTGTTTGGAGACAGGAAGTTGGTTTTGTGAGGTTCGTAGTAGAACACCACGGTCCAGATCTCACTCACACGTCTTTCCATCTAGAGGGTATGAGTTTGGACCAAGACAGTGGAAAATGCCATCCCAAGGACACTTGAATGAGTGATTATGATATTCAGTTTCATGAGGACCAGATTGCACTGTTTGCTTAGGCATGGCTGAAACAGCCAACGCCCAGCCCCTTTGCAAAGGTTCTGCCTACCTTTGTCTTCACTCAACTCAATAATTAGCAAACACTTATATTAACAGTGAGGCTCTGCCACATTTTTTTTGAAAAAAAATTCAAATGCCAAGTTTCCTTATGAATTGAAATCATTCCAAACCTCAAGAATCCTGTTTTACAATATGTGCATTAAATATAACCAGTTCTGGAGTGTGGGGATATTTATGGGGAGTGGCATCAACCCTAGTGGGATCTCTCCAGGGAAAACCTGGGTGGCTCCAGGACACAGACAGCTCTGTAAGTCCAGTGACAAATAAAAAAGGTGCCTTGCCTTACCCTCATTACCACCTGCCGTGGTACCCTTCCTAGGCATTGGAATAGCCCCATTTTTATTTTCTTAGGCTCATCTGGGAAAAGCAATCTAAATCCTTGTCATCCAGATATGCATTCTTATTTTTTGGGAAGCTTCTGGGAGAAGGCAGATCTCTTCCTTTGCCACGGTGTCTCAGGCAGTGGATGACAAGAGACAAGATCAGACCTAGCTGTGGATTTTCCCTCCTGGAGGAAGCTCAGAGGCTCTTCTCTATCAAGTGCCCAATGCAAGGATCATCACTTCCTGTAATGAAAAAGGAATTGCTTAACTACCTTTCTAGACGTTGGGGTCTCCAACTCCTGAGAACGTCTAAGTCCAAAGCTTTGCATTCCTTGAATTTTCATAAATTTATTTTTTGGTGGCTGTGCAAAGTGAGGTAGAAGGACACACGTCATCTGTTGCTAGGAGCAGCCAAAAGGTGGCCAGTAGACCACAAAAAGGAGCCTACCTTGAGGAAACTCACATGTGCCAGCTGGTTTAGTATTCTGCAAGGAAATGCGTGCTGTATTCGCACATCCCAAGATTACTTTTGGAAACCAGGGTTTAGAGAATAAATATTTCATTCCCAGGGACAGACCGAACTACAAATAATTGGTTTCTACACAGCATTAGGATTTCTTAATATCAAACTAATAGGAACACAGGTGGAACATCTGTGTGTTTGTATTGGAGCAGGCGCACCTACAAATGTGGGTCCTTAGAAACACGTGTGCCCCTAACTCTGTGCCCAGGGGTGCATACCCATGGGAGAATGTTCGTACACACAAATAGCTGCACACTGAGTATAAAACAAACAAAGCAAAAGTTTAGCATCTTCTTCCTGTGTCTTGACACTACAGCTTTAACTTTCTTCTAACTTATGAAACAGAAGTAAGGCTCCTCTTGTTTTTAACAAATGTTACCAGACGCTCTCCTGATGTGGCAATACTATTGTTCGTGTGATACACCTGCCAACAGCTCTTTTCTTTTGAAGTAGGACTCAAGACTTTTGAGTTCAAGGCCAGTGCTGCCTGCTCTGTTTACAATAGCTTGTGTTTCGTGAATACATATCAAATGTTGTAATATATTTTTATGATAGAATTGATGGTGAATTCAGGAGCAAAATATATATTGTGAAGCTGTCCAATAAAGACTCTTATTATAAGATACCCACCCCTTGCTGGTCTTGTGTGGACACGTTTTTATTTATAAGTTAATTATCTGAAATATTGGCTTTCCATAATTTCATGGTGTCACCATTTATAGTTTATATTTCTGTTCTCTTCTACCTTCCTATGAAGTCCCTTTTTTTGTCTCCTACGTCTACCACCCAAGGTGGCCCTGGCCCACACAGCCTTCTGAATGGTAGATATGAATGCTGTGTAAGGAGCTCTTCATTTTCCCAAACCCAGACCAGCCACCCCAGCTCCGGAACATCGCTGTCCAGAGAGAGGCATGTCCTCCGGCCTCTTCAGGTACAAAGGGTCTTAGTCCGTTCTGTGCTGCTATAACGGAACACTTGAGATTGGGAAATTTATTTAAGAACAGAACCTTAGTTCTTATAGTTCTGGAAGCTGAGAAATCTAAGTTTAAGAGGCCTTCTTCCGGCAAGGCTCTTCTTGCTGTAGCATAACACTGCGGGAGAAGTCACGTGGCAAGAGCGGGAGACACAGTGTGTGAGAAAGAGGGTGCAAACAGACATGCAAAGGTGGAACTTTGAACTGAAGGCCTCAAGCTTTTAAATAATTGATGCTAATCCATTCATGAAATTGGACCCCTCATGACCTAAACACCTCCCATCGGGCCTCACTTCCCAAACACTGCTGTATTGGAGATTAATTTTCCATCACGTGCGTTTTGGGCACCTACCCAACCCACAGGCACAGGCCACTTCCTCCACTTTGGGCTGGTTCCTTAGGCATTTCCAAGTGCCTGATGTGCTGCTCCTGTCTCAGAGACTGAACAGGTGAGGCCTGGAGCTGGGAGGAGCTGCATGGCTGTGGATAACATGCTAGAAGCATGGCACTATGCGAAGGGACTCGGCCAGCATGGCCCTGAAAGCTCTAGCTGTGAGGATCTCACTTTCATACCTTAAGGGTCTAAGCTTAGAGAGGTAAAATGATTTTCCCAGTATAGCACAGCTTGTAAGGGAGTATTGGACTTGAACCCAGACATGACAGAATGATGCTAAATTCCTGCTCTTACCAAGACCAGAAAGTGCTTCTAGAACTTAAGCGATGCTTCAAGAGAGGCCTCTCTATTTATAGTTGGAAAAACTGAAGCACAGAGACGTGACTTCTCAGTATTAACTATTAAAGCTCAAATGTCCTGAGATCTATTTTTCTTTTTTTTAAAGTGCAGGGTCTACAGGGTCTCACTACATAGATCAGACTCGTAGTGATCCTCCTGTTTTCAGCCACCCAGGCACTGAGATTACAGATGTGTGCCACCATGCTCAGTCTCAGTTGCCAACTAGCTTGATTGTGGGGGAGCTGGCACGGCATGTGGTGCTAGGGATCGAGCCCCAGTCCCTGAGCCTGCCTAAGCAGGCGCCTTAGTCTGCTGAGCTATCTGGCCGGCCCTTATCCTGAGATCTCAAGGAAATTTCTTTATTCTTTCTTCCCCCTCCAACCCTCCCCTGCTGAGGTTCTGAGACATGAGCAACACATCAGGAATCTGGCAAGACCTAAAGAACCCTGACTATGGTCTGGTTCAAATATGAGAGTTGTGCTTTTCTGGCTGCACCTGTATACACATTTGTCTTTCTGTAGCACTGGGCCCTCCTCCCTCTCTGGGTGCAGAAGGCCCTGGCACCTGCCTGGGAGCAATGTGGCCAGAAGCAGGAAAGCTGCTGTGCTTGGGAGTGGGATATGCTGGTCAGCAGGTCTGCCTTCACCACCAGCTCAGGGCTGAAGGCTCTTGTGCTGAGTGAGGCACGGAGAGCTACAGACCCTGAGCAAGTGTCCTATGTCATAAACACAGTGCTGCACATTTCAAAGCACCACCTTGTGTGTCCCACCCCCACCCCACCCAGTGCTCCTATGACAGTGGCATTATTCCTAAGTGCAGCTGAGTAGAAGCAGCAGCTTTGAGTGCAAGAAGCTGCAAGGGTGGAGCATCTTCTGTAGGGTGTCAGAGCTACTGCATGACGAACCAGCACCATCTCCCTGACACTACTGCCTTCTTCTTTCTGCAGGGATCCTCCCAGCAGACTGGAAGCTCCGTATTGTCCATAGATAGAATCAATACTGACCCTACTGGATTTTACAGTTGTCCTCCTATATCCTCAGTTTTGTTTGCCATGGCTTCCTCTATTCTCAGACATGGTCCAAAATATTAAATGGAAAGTCCCAGAGATAGAGAATCAGTAACTTCTAAATTACACAGTGTTATGAGCCATGAAATCCCACATCACCCACTCCACCCCACCCAGAATGTGAACCAACCCTTGGTAGACATTTACCTACACAATGCATGCCGCCTGCCTCTCGGTCCTCCTCAGACACTTCTGTTATCATATTACTGTCATGGTATTTCACGTTTTATGCTCAAGTAACATTTCTCACAGCTCTTGGGAGGCTGTAAACAGGAGGATCACTATGAGTCGCATCTAATAGTGAGGCCCTGAACACCCTATATACCCTTCCCTAAAATATACATAAAAAAACATTTCTTTTACTTATTAATGGCTGCAAAGTACAAGCATAGTAATGCTTGCAATTTGTGTATGAAAAGAAAAAAAAACAGATCAGAAGTGCTGCCTTTAAGCAATAAGATTAAAATTCGTGACTTAAAGAATAAAATAGGCCAAAATTACTAGGATTTAATAATCTCATGATAATGATGTATTTTCCATCTATGGAACTGTGAGGAAGGTAAAAGAAATTGGTGCTATTTTTGGTGTTGCATCTCAAAAAGCAGAAGTTATGGGAGCCTGAGTGCTCAGTGCTTAGTTAAGATGGAAGAAATGTAGACCTATTGGGTTCAGTAATAGCCCCAGTTCCAGCTATCCACTTGAGGGTATGAGGACAGATCTCCAAGGATAAAGGAACAGCTGCTTTTTTGGCAGACTTTCAAGAGGCTTAAGATATTACATATTTACAAGGACCACATCCAATCCTAGCTCCTAATGTGTTTGGTTTGGCCTTATGTAAAGCTTTCTGTTCACTTAGCCCTAGTTATTCATCTTTAAAAGTAAAGGCATGTAAGGAGAGTTACATGGAAAGAAAACATTCTCTCAGGCTTTCACAGAGAGCAAATTGGCCAAGCAATGGCTGTGACTCATCCACATGGCTGACACTGACAAAAGATCTGCAAATTGCAGTACAGGGTTTCAGGGCAAATTCTGAGGAGATTTGACTGACCTTGTCAAATACAGAAATTACACTCCTTGTTATATAGGTCTTGCTTTATCTTGGTCTTAACCATACAGCAGAAAAGTATAAAAATGAAGTATAAAAAGTGAAGCCATATTAATATGCTGAGCTGTAAAATGCTCAAGTCAACAACTTCTGACATTGTCAGTCCTACGGATAACCCACTACTATTATGGACTACTGGACTAGATTGAATTATTTTGATGAATTCACACACCTACATTATTTAAATGGCAATGGAAATTGCCATCTCTGACAAAACTAAACAAAAAATGGGATACAAATGAAGGACCATTTTGTATCTGTATATACAAACACTTAGGATAGATACACAGCTACTTTCTCTTAATTCAATGAGAAGAATGATTTGTAATAATAGTGTTTGGACAGGATATCATGTCTTCATCTTGTACTATGAATAACCACTAAGAAGACAACAATATGCAATGTATTAATTATTGAAACTGTCCTATTATTTGGTTTTGAAACTGTCTCATTGCTACTTGTTTCTCAATAAAATTAATAAAAGTATAAATAAATAAAAGTAAAGGCATGATGTAAGTTTAGACAAAGAAATGGATATGAAAGAATCAAATCCAGAGATAGACTGACACATACATGGTCAGTTGATTCCACAAAAATATTAAGACAACTCAGAGGGAAATGACAAGTTTTTCATCAGTTGGTGCTGGAATAGCTGGATATCCACAGAAAATAGTAAATAAATTGAATTAGACCCTCATGCACTAAGCTTCACTTGAAGTGTCTTCTTGACTTAACTACAATGATTTAGAATATAAAACTGTGAGAAGATGATACTGATGAGAAATCCTTGCAACTTCGGGGCATACAAAGTGTGCCTTGAAAGCATGGAAAAGCAGGACCATAAATTAAAAACTCAATGAAACATTTCCAATACCAAATGCTGAGGAAAGCATAAAACAATCCAAATTCCCAGACATCATTGATGGGAATGCAAATGAATGCAATCATTTTGAAAAACAATTCAGCACATTCTTGTAAAAGTAAACATAGTCTTACCTTATGACCCAACAATAGCACTCCTAGGCTTTCACCCAAGAGAAATGAAAACCTGTCTATGGAAAGGACTCTACCTGCTTTGTACCACATTAGCTATAATAACCAAAAACTGGAAGCAACTAAATCAGTCCATCAGTGGGTGAAATGCAATCATGGCATATTCTCTTTTATTCTACTTACATATAATGGTCAAAAAAGAGGTAAAGGCATCATAGTACAGTGACACAGGCATACTCAACATGTATAGCAATGTCATTCATAAATCTTGAAACCAACCTGTATGTTTAACAACAAATGAATGGATAGGAAAGTGTGATGTTCACATACCATCAAGTACTTCTATGCCATCAATAAAGATAAACTTGAGTCATTTATAGGAAAATAGATGTGGTTTGTGATCATAATGAAGTGAAAGAATTAAGTGAAATCAATCAGACACACCAGCGTAAATATTGCATGTATGCCCTACAAGAGAAACCTAAATTATAAATAAAGAGCAAAATAAAAGATAGATAATAGGAAGTAGGAAGATAGAGCTTTCTAAATGGGAAGGGGTTCAGCAGATGGGAGGCATGAGGAGGGAGAGAAGGGGAAGGAGGATGAAGAAAATAATTAAGAGGTGTTGCGCATAGGTACCAAATCCACCCAAGGAATATAAACGTTATGTACTACAGATGTATACCAATTTAAAAAGAAACCAAATCTAACCCGTAATGATGAAAAATTGACAAAGAATATTTGAATTTAACATGATGATAAAGATAATAAAGAGCAAAGAGCAATATTTGAGTGGTCAAAATATTATGTCCTTGAATAGACCTGTTGGTTGTACAAGTCTGATAGGTTTGACACTTGTCCAAATGAACACCTAAAATAGGTGTGTATTATATACAGATACATAGTGACTAAATAAAGTTGATTTAAAGCAGTGTATCTCCAAGATTTCTTCTAGCTTCTATAAATCTTGACAAATATTCTAAGCTACCTTCTCCACATTATTGAAAATTGTCCCTTTCCCACACTCCTGAGATTCTCCCCTAAAGATGAAGTTCATCCCAACAACAAGTCCTCCTCTGGAGCAGGGGTCTTTTACCTCTTTTGGCTATTAGATATTAGCAGCCAGTAAAACCTATCTGTGTCTCCAAATAAATTATTTTTCAAAGCAAATTACACAAGATTCCAAAGGGAATCAACTTTAGTAAAATATAATTTCTAAATTTTTTTTATAATTTTCATGAAAGTAATACATATGTTTTGTTTGTAATACACTAAAGGGCAAAAGTAAGTAGCAGTCCATAAGTCATAATTGTTTCAAGAGATGAGCCTAAAAGTCTTTCAAATATTTGCAACAAGACCACAGAGATATAAAGAAACCTGTGGTCTCTACTGGTAATGGAATAAGAAATAAGTTAACATCTCTACAGTCTATTCTTCATTTATAGCTGAAGTTAATGTTAAATTTCCACTAAGACTTAGAAAAAATAAAGTGAAAATGAGAAACTGCTTCCCACAGTAATGGCTGTTTTTGGAGGGAGTGGGTTTTAAATGTTTCAATGCTGGAAGCCATGGTCTCCTGTGACTTAAGTCATCATTTACCCAAGGACCCCTGCAAGGGTCTGTGTCCAGGCTTAGTTAGCCCCTTCATCCTAGCAACAAGTTTGCATTTTTATTTCTTGCTTTGATTTTACTCTATTTTTTTTTTGGTTGAATTGTTTTTTAGGGGAGGTTAATTTTTTGTTTTTAGTGCCGAGGACCGTATCCAGGGCTTCTAGCTTGCTAGGCAAGCATTCCACCCCTGACCCAAATCCCCAGCCCCTTTTGCTTGCTTTGGAAGACATTATTTCCAAAGATTTCTCTGGCTTCTAAGTACATTAGTGGTCAATGATAGACATCAGGTCAGAGTCCCCTCCCTTTCAGTGATTCCTCTTCTGCTTTATCCTTGACCATCAGTTACTGACCCAAGATCTCTGTCAAACAATTACAGGGTATGTATCTGAAGTGAACTGAATAAATGCTCCAGTGGCTAACATGGAAATTTAAGGAGGAATGCACATAGTATCCCCAGTTCATCTGATGTTCTTGTAGACACAGCCCTTTTGGCAGCTCAAGGGCATTTCTAGAAATGCAAAGCCCCAAGGGCCATGTGCAAGTCTCAAGGGGAGCCTCTGCTTTCCAGGAAGATAGTTCAGAAGTGTCTAAATAAGGATGCATGGAACTGAGTTGTATCTCAGATATTAGATCAGTGTGTCTGGTGGAGAAAACACTGAGGCTCTTGTTTCCCCAAGCTGTGGGGTGCCACTGACTTTACAGTGGGCAAGCTCTCTCCAAGGAAAAGGAAGGTTGCTGGACAGGCAGAAATAGGGAGGACACTGCAGAAGTCCCCAGGTAGTTCTGAGCTCCTTGCTAGAGTTGGTGACCCATAGATCTGTGTCAGAAAGCCTGAATCAGTCCTAGTATTGGAGCTTACTGGCTGTGTGAACCTGGACAACTCGTTTAACCTCTCTGGGTATCTTTCCACACCTGTAAAAAGAGAGTGATGATGCCTTCTTGGAATGGTTTTGTTTTGTTTTTTGTTTGTTTGTTTTGCAGGAAGGACCAATGTGACACTTTTCTCCCCAGCCCTGTGTACAGATACCTATATTTACTCATACATTAATCTACATGTCTTCATCACCCTGCCCACTTCCCCATATAACCTCTCTTGGTTTTTCCTTCCCAAAAAGAAGGGCGTATAGTTGCACTCTAGGAATTTGCTTCAGCCTAGGAAGAGTCCTCACTGAGGACCAGTAATTGATAGAGCCACTCTGACTAGCAACCTCCCACTGGCTGTGTAACTAGGTCTTCTCTGCTGACCCATCATGGAAACCCAAGGTCCTATGTCCAGGTCTGCTTCTCTACATACATCATTGTTTTCCCTCCCCATAGTCCCATTCAGAAGCATCTGTTCTTATGTAGTTACATATGGCTTCTTCTGTTCTTGTTTATTCCCCTCCCCGTAGCCTAAGTGTTCAGCACAGAGCTAAGTACACAGCAAACACTAAATAAATACTTCTTTAGTTGAAGTCTCACTAATAGCTACATTGTGTGAATGTCACTTTCATAATAGATTTTTCTGCCACCCATTGAGTGTTTGCAGGCGTTACCTACCGCTGAGTGATAATGCTGGACTCCAAGTAAAATAGTCATTACGGCACATCCTGTTGGCAATTTCCACCATCCAAGTTGGTGCCCTGCAGCATACCTCAGAAGAAAACCGTGTCTTTAGGGAATGCCACTATGCAGTGGCTGAGGTCAGAGCTCGGCCTCCACACAGTGACCTTGCTGGAAACACTCCTCTGCGGACTGATGTCCAGGAGCCATCCTGGGCCTGGGAGAGCTCCAGGGTATCCTCAGTCAGTCACACATCTGAGATAAGATCAGGAAGCCCAAGAGCCCCGGGAATGGCAACCCTCCCGACATGCGCTGACTGCAGCATGTCTTTTGGAAGACTGGGTACCCTTTCAGACACTGAAGCAACAGGGAGAGGCCTCTGTTTGACATTTTCCCCTGTTTATCCTATTAAAGAAATAGTTGTGCAGTGCAGAAATTTGCTCCTGGTCTCATTAGGTGTCTCCTTGTAATTGCAGGTTTTAAAGCAAGCTCAAGGCAGAACCACTCAGGGAAATTAAACCCAAAGAGCAAGAGAAGGAGAAAATGCGTAGGAGCTGGGTAATTGCATGCCTGTGTCTCTCGTGGTAGGCTGGGGCAAACAAAGCAGCAGATGGGATCTAAATTGAAGGAAAAACTAAAATGAAGCGCAACTCAGACAAATGGTAATCAGAGCCAGCCAGGAAAACATTTCTGGACAAGCCTCTAGCTAGTTACCTACCGGCTGGTGATTTTACCTAATAATTGGCTCGGTCGTTTCAGCCCCTTCCCTGGCAACACTCAGCCAGGACTCTCTTCTCCTCTTGGTGGGGGAGGAGCTCTAGCATCTGCTACCTGTCAGTGGACACCAGCCAGGGAACGTTTCCTCCATTTTCTGACCCTGCCTCTTCAGCCAACTGCTCATACTTTCATCCCACCAGCTAACAAACCTAACCAGAGCCTGTGGGGGTTCCTATGAGTGCACTGTCCTACAACAGGTGTTAACTTTTATTTGGCTTTGTTTTGTTTCAGTTGGGGTAGGTCCTCTAGCATGGGTAAGTAGAAAAGCTGTGGAATCAGAAGGACCTAGATCAGAGGCTGTTGCTTGGTACCTTGGTAACCTTTCTGTCAGTACCATCATCAGTGAAGTGGGGACAATGGTAGTTAAACTGTTAGGCATGTGAAAGGAGTTATCTTGAAAAGGGCTGGTGCACAGTAGGTGGTTTATTCATGGTAGCTCTCCACCTAGCCTCCAATTTCTCTAGAACTGGAGATTTTCAGGTTTTCTAGCCTGCCTGGGCAACAACTCTGGAAGACACCATGTTGCTCAATGAGAAGAGCTCTGCATTGAGTCTCTGCCTACCAACAGGACCTGGGCCATGGCCTTGATCTCTCTGAGCCTTATCTAGGCCATCAGCGATGTACAAGCACTGTATCAGGCTCCCTGGCTCAGCTCATGAGGCTGGCATCAGTTCTTATTAAGGCATGAAAATAAGCCCTATAAATTCTCCAAAGGAGATACTCATGCCAATCCAAATTGGTAGCTTATGGGACTTTTGAAAAGTCCAAAGAAATAGCAGTTCATTGGGGCTTTCAATAGGGCCTTCCTTGGTGTAGTAGCAGGACTCCAACACTGCTGATGTAATGGGAAGAGGGATATTTCAGAGCTATAAGAGCCCTGCTAGTCCTCAGAGACTGTGAGACTTAGACGGTGCCCAAAGTTTCAAAAACCTCAGTTTTCACAATTAATAGTAAGAATTATTTTGTGATCATGTAAATGTTTTTATATAAAGCACATTGCAGTGGGAATTGTCCTCTGAACACTAGCTAAAGTAACTGCATCTTGTGGTGCCACCACAGCATCTAGCTGTCCAGTGGGGCCCCTGCCAGGTGCTGAGGCTGGGATCAAGACTAGCATGACAAGGTCATCCACCACAGTGGTTAGACAGTGCTTGTGGAGTTAGACAGAGCTCCTGATAGGCCTGTAGTACAAGCAGAACACACGTAACTTTTCTCAAGACTCCTCCAGCTTCTGATCCTGCCTTTGATATTTTAATTAGTGCCCTAGAAGCCAGTAGCTTAGAAAAGAGGGGTTAGAAAACCTGATCATGCCACAGCCCACTTGTGGTCCACAACTCCATAAACAATCCCTAATAAACTTATTTACTCACTGAATTGGACTTGCGCAAGTCATTCGTATGCTCAGCCTCTTTCAGTTCAGAGGCAGATTATATTTATCTACCTCTGGGAAATTTACATAACAAAATATCTATTTGTACTTATCAAAACTCTTCCACTTAGCACCAAGGATGCTCAGCCCAACATTGTACACTGGTTGGTACTTAGATTCAAAGTTTCATAGAAGGGAAGATACCCAGACTCTCACTGAAGCTCAAGTATGTTCAAGAAGCATTTGAAGCTATTATTTTTGACCTGGTGAGGTTTCTTGAAGATTGTGATTGGCAGAATGACTCTCTAAAGATGTTCATGTCCTACTTCCTACCTAGAGATTATTATCTCGTCTGGCCCTAGGGACTCTGTAGATGTGGATAAGCAGTCTAAGATAGAAATAGTGCCTTGCATTATCTAGTTGGATAATAGATTCACAAGGTCCCTCAAAGATGGAGGAGGGAAGAGGAAGCATCAGAGAGATGAGAGGATGCTGGGCTGATGCCTTTGGGAAGAAGGAGAGGCCATGAGCCCAGGACCACAAATGGACTCTGGAAGCTAGAAAGGGCAGGCACTGGTTCCCCTGGGGAACCTTCTGAAAGATTACAGCCTTGTGACCTGTGGAGTTTAGCCCACTGAGCCTCATTTTGGACTTCTGGTCAATAGGACTGGAAGATGACACATTCGTGCTATGTTAATGCATCACATTTGTGGTGATTTGGTACAGCAGCAAAGGACATTAATATACAGATAAATAGAAAGCTCTGCAACTTGAGTACAGAAATCTGATAGGGAAAGTTGGTTTAACAGCTATACTTTGGAACACAGCTCAAAAACTGTATGTTAGCAGTGTGGCTGTGATTAGGGTCAGATTCAGAGCTGAGCTTTTTATGAGAACCAAGGGACTGAAATAAGAATTAAACTGGCCTGTATGCATCATCATGTCACAATGTCACATAGAAATAGTGGGTTCACTTCTGGGCCAAGTAACCCCAGGAGTGCACTACCATGTGTTCTAAGGGTTAAGAGACAGCAGCAGAGCTCACACTTTGTTGTGGTTTAGATCTAAAATGTCCCACCAAAGTGTCATGTGCTCAGAGGTAGGACTTTGGGAAGACAATTGGATCGTAATCACTAATTTCACCAGTGGATGAAACCACTGATTGATTCATAATACAATGGTAGTATTCAGAGGTAATGGGAGATTAAACATAGACCTAGATGAAGGGAGTGAATCACCAGAGCATGAATGTGGGGGATACATCTGGTCTCTGGTCCTCTCTTCTCTACTCTTTCCCTCGCTCTCTGCTTCCTGGTTCCCATGAGGTGAGCAGCCTTCCCCTGCCACTACCTGCTCCCATGAGGTTTCTGCTTGCCTGAGGCCCAAAACCAATGGAGCCCTCTAATCATGAATTAAACCACTGAAACTATGAGCCAAAGCAAACCTTTTTTTTTTTTCTTTTTGTGGTACTAGGGATTAAACTCAGGACCCTGTGCTTACTAGGCAGGCGTTTAATTTACTGAGCTATCTCTCCAGCCCAAGAGACAGGCCTAGGCCAGAGCCTGAGCTTTTTTATTTATTTTTTTTATTTTAGAGAAGGGTCTACAGAGTGTTCAGGGTCTCACTACTAAATCAGACCTAGATCAGACTCATAGTGATCTGCCTGTTTACAGCCTCCCACGAGCTGGCATTATAGGCATGTGCCACCATGCCCAGTCTAATGGCCATGTTCTCAGAAGCTATATGCAGAGTTTTTTTTTTCTTTCAGAACCAAGGATTGAACTCAGGCCCTTGCACTTGCCAGGCAAGTTCTTATTCTACTGAGCTGTCTCCCAGGCCCCAAGCAAACCTTTTCTTCTCTAAGTTGTGTGTCTCAGGTATTTAGTCATAGCAATGAAAAGCTGACCCACCACCGAGTAAACAGAAAGCCAGCCTTGCCTTGTTGGGTAGCAATTTGGCACTAGAAATTAAAACCTTAAATATCCATGTTCTTCCACTGTGTTGACTAAATCTATCATCCTGATGACATGAACCAACAACTGTAGACAAGGCAGACAACTGACTACTACTTTGTCATAGTAAAATATTGGAAACTGCCTATGTCTATCACTAGGCACAGGGTTAATAAACAGTGGCATAGCTAAGACCTGGAAGATCATGCAGCCTTTTAAAAGAAGAAGACAGTGCTCTGTGACCTGATTTCAAATAACTTTCCAAATTTTATGATTAGCTTTTAAAGAGAAGGGTAAAAAATAGCACATGTAGTATTTTTGTCTCAATGTGCAGACGTTGCAAATGCACAGAATTCCTTTAAAAAATAAGAAAGCAGTAATATGCTTGACTCCTGAAAGAAGTTTGGGGCTTGGAATCTGGAACATGAGGTCCATTTGCTCTTTACCACAAAGCTGTGTGCATCTTCTCCTTCCATATGCTAGCATTATACATCAAAGGAAAGAGATTAACAGGAAGAAAACAGAAGTCCCTGAATCCAGCATATCTGTGGAGTGTTGAGAACTCTGTGATGTTTTCTTTATAGAGAAAATTGAGCAAGGTGGCACCAATACAATGGATTGACTAAAATTATGAGGATGCCACCACCCACGAGGAAGAAAGGCTGTATTTCTGGGTTTCAGAAACTTGCACTGATGAATCTTCTTTCTGGGACAACAGTTTAGGTGGTTCTAGAATCATGGCAGGAACTTGTAAAGTCATAGATGCCCGCTCTCCACTGCTGGTCAACTGAATCAGAACAAGAGGTTTGCCCTCCACTGTAGATTCACCCAATCCTACCCAACAAAGAGCTTGGAGTGAATTTCTAGGATTCCAACCTGTTCATCTCTTGACCTCTTCTAGAACATTTCATTGTTGCCTGCTATGGGCAGGACAAAGCTCATCATTTAGCAAAGCCGCAGGATCCTTGAGGTCTGCTCTCTGACAGCCTTCTTCACACCATTTTCCCTGTCACTAGTTCAGAAGGATGCACTGTGCTGTAGACTGATGTTCGTGCCTCTCTTAGTTACTTTTCTCATTGCTGAGACAAAGTACCCAAAGCCCAAAGTTAAAAAGAGAAAAGGCTTATGTGGCTCACAGTTTATAGAGGTTTCAGATCATAGATGGCTGAGTCCAAAGCAGGGTGGCATGGCAGGGTGGCATCACATAGAAAAAATAGTTTACAGTAAGCAGGCAGGTAAAAGCATATTAGCTCTCTTTCTGGCCCTTATAATTTATGTTGTCCACTTGCTCTAGGGTGTGTGTGACACTCACACACTTAATGCTATCTAGAATTTTGTCAAACTAAACAGTGGACCTATTTAGTAACCACACAACTTTGATTCTAATGCCACACACTCTGGATCCAGTCCCCTCTGAAAAGAACCTCCTCATGACTTAATGAGGCTTTTGAGAGATATCTAGAAACAAGCTATAGCATCCTGCTTCTGGTTCCCCAAAGACTAACACACATCCCTTTACACAAAAGGGATTTAATCCATCTCTGGGTGTTACCAAAGTCCTAACATTTTCAGCATTGCTAAAAGGTGTAAATCTCAAGTCTCCACTGAGATTTAAGGGAGACTCATAGCTGTGAGCCCTGTATAAATGAAAAGAAAGCCAAACGCTTCCAAGGCACAATGGCACAAGATAGACATTTCCATTCCAAAAGGTAAAAATAGGGGGATGCAATGGATTGGGATCTAAGTAAGTCCAAAATCTAACAGGACAAAAATTAAGTCCTCTAGTTCCATGTGCGGTATCACAGGCAATGTTTGCCAAGTTGCGAACTCCAAATGCCTTGACTGACCCCACACCTGTGGCCCTGCTGGTGGTAGTAGTTTTCATGGCTTCTCTCTTGGGTTGGCTTTTCTCTTTCCTTGTACCTTTCCTCAGATGATCCATGTCCCTAAATTCTCCAAACATGGGTTTTCCACTGCACCTTAGATTTCACACTCACAGCTTCACACACTACCCTCACAAGGGCACACTGCCTGGCCTCCCAGGCTTTATTCTGATATCTGAGTGGAAGACTTCCTGACCCACCCCACAACTCTTGCATTCTGCATGCACCTGAGACCAGTGCCACAAGATAATGCCAAGGTCTGCTGCCAGCTAGAACAGTAACCAGGCTTTCTGCATTCTTGGCTGCAGAAGTCTAGTGTCTGGATCACTGAGCACTGTGAAACTAATCCTAAGGAACAAATTCTCTAGACCACAGCCATTCTGGAACATGGTGCTCTGGGGCTTTCTTTTCAAAGCAAGGCATTTCACCTTTGCAACTCGGAGGCTGTAAAAGCTGGAGTACTATTGGTTCTTACATTGTCCTTAGGCCATTTTTTTGTTGTTTTCATCTTCTGAAATACTTGGCTTTTCTTGCTAGTATTTTTCAGTGACCAATTTCTCTTCTGCTTCATCTTTGCAAGATGTGATTTTACTGGAGCTTCCTTTCTGGCCAAACTCACAATATTTTGATTCTGATAGGCTCTTTACTGTTGATTCTTAGCATAAATCTTGCTAAAAATCTAGCAACAGTAGCCATGCGACTACCTCAATATTAGATTGGCTTGAAATTTCTTCTGTAAGATTAATTAGTCCATCATCCTTAATCTCAATCTCCAGCAAAGTCTCTGGGCATAAGCAAAAAGCAGAAAAGCTTTCTGCCAAGGTATAATATACAAATTCTGGAGTACAACAACCAGTGTAGTCCTTCCCAAAAGAAACCTTCCAAGCTTGGTCTTTACTGGCAGGATTTCTATCAGACTTCTGGTCTTCTGAGCTCTGACAAGGATCTCCCATCAAGCATATCCTCAGGCATTCCTAGGGTGTTTCTTCAGCTGGCATCTTCAAACTATTCCAAATCTTTCCCACAAGCCAGTTCCAAAGACTTCCAAATAGTGATGTATAGTCAGAGCAAGCATCCTACTTCTTTGGTACCAAATTCTTAGTCTCTTTTCTCATTACTGAGACAAAATACTTAACACCAAAAGTTAAAATAAGGAAAGGTTTGTTTAGCTCACAGGCTGTAGAGGTTTCCAATCACAGGTGGTAGATTTCAACACAAGATGGCATGGCAGAGGGACATCACACAAAGAAATAGTCCACAGCAAGCAGGCAGGCAAGAACACATTAGCCCTCTTTCTGTCCCTTATATCTTAAGCAGGCTAACTTCCCTAGAGAGGGTGTAGTACTCACACCCTTAATCCTACCCAGAATGTTGCGACTCAATAAGTGGGATGATTTAGTAATCACATACCCTTGATCATAGCACAGTGCACTCCAGATGCAGCCACCTCTACAAAAACTCCTATAACTGCATAAGGCTTTGGGGGGATGTCCAGACACAAGCTATAACAATGTCCACACTCATGAGGTGAAATCCTCAGCACCATGGTGATGGTGTTAGGTAGTAGGATGGGTCTCTCATGGGTAGGATTAGTGCTCTTATAAAAGAGAGTCCTCCCTAAGAACTCCCTTGGCCCTTTCCACCACATGAGGACATAGCAAGAAGATGGTCATTTATGAACCAGGAAGCATCCTTCACTACACACCAAATATGCCAATTCTTTTACCTTGAACTTCTCAGCTTCTGGAACTGGGAGACATAAATGTCTGTACATTTGCTATTTACAAGCCACCTGGTTTTGAATATTTCATTATAGCAACTTCAAAGGACTAAGATACATTCTGATTGCTTAATGGCATGAATTTATTAACAGCACCCTGACACATTTGCTGTGTTTCTTGAGTACCCTGGTTATTATCTTTTACTTTGATTAAAACACAGGCCATATACTGTTTGTTTCAGGTGGTATCTCTGGACACAGGTATCAAGTTGTCCCCTTACAGAAATCATGTTCTGTACTTGGAATGATGATTATGTTTCAGAGTAATCCAATTCCATTCATCTAAGTGAGCTGAAAGCATTTATATTGACCCTTAAAGCAAGGGATGAGACTGGCGTGTCCCTAGGGGAGGGTCTGGCTTAGATAAACAGTAAGTGCAAATTCTACCAAGTAGGATCCAGAGTATGAGAGTGGAAATGATGATTCCAGGCAGGGATATGCAGATTTGGAGGAGCTATGGGGCCTCAAGATGGGATGTGCAGTTGATGGTGGTGTATATGATCATGAAGGAGGGCGAGTTCTAGGATAGGAACAAGGAGATTTAGAAAGTGGTTGAAACAATGTAAGTAAAGAGATCATCCCGTAGTCATGTATTCAGTAAGAAAGACCCAGACAGCCTCAAAGCTGATGGGGCAGGTGAAGAGAAGGAAGGATGGAGACTGACAGAAGAAGAGGAGAGACATACAGTGAGAACTAGTAAGAGAACAGAAACCAAGGATTAAAGAAATTTTAAGAAAGAGGAAATGAGGCAGAAAAACCCAGCAAGGTAAGACCACCTTGATGGGCTTGACTGGAGGAAGCAGGAATGAAGTCAGAAAGAATATGAGACAGGAATGGGAGATGTGGAAAGTTTTATGAAGACACAAATGACACCATCAGTGGTCTACCTGGGGCAGGAAAGTATTCATGTGCATGACTTGGGACATATGAGAGTCAGTCTATGAATCTCTTAGCTAGGTGAGAACTAGTAAGAGAACAGAAACCAAGGATGCAAAGGATTGCAAACTGATGAACTGGTGGCTTCCTCTGCACACTAATTTAAAAAAAAAACACACAGGGAAAAGAAAAATAAAATGTCCTTGTGTTTCCCAGTTGCCAATGTCAATTTGTTTTCAGATTTTGCCTCAAAATATTTAAAACAGAAAAATAAAAGGCATCCTTTATCAGTCAGACTTTTCCAGAAAAATAGAGCTCATATATATTAAGAAATTTATTTTAAGGAATTGAATCATGTGATTGTGGGGGAGGCAAGTGTGAATAGAGGCTGGAAATCCAGGAAAGAGTTGATATTGCAGTATTAAGCAAGCCTTAATTATTTTCTCCTCTAGAAAATTTCAACTTTTGTTCATCAGGCTTTCAACTGATTGGATGATCCTCTACCCCATTATTGAAAATAATATTCTCTTTTATTTGAAGTCAATTGATAGTAGATGTTAACTACATTTGCAAAATACCTCCACAAAGCACCAAGATTCATATTTGATTGACCATCTACTCTCACCTAGCCAAGGGATTCATAGACTGATTCTCATATGTCCCAAGTCATGCACACGACTACTTTCTTGCCCAAGGTGGACCACTGATGGTGTCATTTGTGTCTTAATAAAATATTGGAAAAAATGGAAGAAGAGAGACTTAGAGTCCTCCTGCCTCCTCATGTAAGTCATGGAGATGCAACAGCCTGCTTCCTCAGAAAACCACAGCTCCTGTGGACCACCCTGTGTGGTCTATAAACATCTTACACAAAAGCAGGTGATACTATTTTTCCAAAGTTGCAGACTTGAAGTGACTTTCTGAGGATGTATTAGCAAACCAGAACCTTTTCAGTGACAGTCAAAAGCTGATAAAATACTCCCTGGTGTATTTAGCAAGTCTAAATTGGCCCAGTGCCCTTGGTATTATACACACACACACACACACACACACACACACACACACACACACTCAGCAGCTTGAGGCAATGTTCCTTGAAGTTTACACATCAGTTATCACAGTAGAAGTGAGATGTCCACGAGCTACCTCTGGAGGAAACCTTTTCTCCCACCTGAATATGCCAACAGGAAATGCAGGCACTGTAGGATCAACTCATTGTTGTGAGATCACTTGCTTTCAACAAGGATTGGGGAAAGGGACAGGGGTGCTGTAGGATTCTACCTACTCCCTTTGTAGGTGAATTTGCTGCCTTTATCTCTCTGCAGCTGCTATTCCTTCCTGGGCTGTTGAAATCAATGGATCCATAGTGATGAGTATGCACAAATGCATAGTTACAGATCTGCTTGGGGTATAGATCAACATTTCACAACCTAACCAGTAGGCTCTGTAGATGACGGGGAAACGCTTACCCAGGAGCACTTGAAGTGTCCTCTGGTTGACTGTAGCAGCTGCTGAGTGAACATAATGTACTTACTTCTTTTGTGTGCTCTTGTCTCAGTGTCAACATAAAAGATAATGCTTTGATCCTCTGCAATAAGAGGTTTGAGTTTTTGACCAAGGGTGTGGATCTGCCAGACCAAGGCTTCATTCATATGGGTATCCATGAAGACTGTGGGGTCTATGAACTCAAGTTGGGAAAAATGCTCATTCGTTTACACTAGCTTGTGAACTTCAGCATTCATTTAACTATGAGTGTAGGTGACACTTCAGAGTAGTATGAGTAGTATCTGTGACTTGATCAACAAGAGTAATCACAGAGGTTAGATCCTTGGTACCACATGCCACATAGGCCCTGCCCCAGAGTGCACTGAGCTAGGGACCAGTCCAGGCATGGTGGCACAGTCCTGTAATCCCAGTGCTGTGGAGGCTGAAAACAAGAGGATCACTACGAGTCCAAGCTCCATAGTGAGACCCTGTACCAAATACATAAAAAGAGTAATTACAAATATTTTTATTACATTACTGTTGCAGAATTCTGAAAATACTATTTCTGCTCATCATTAATTCAAAAGTACAGTCAGTATGAATCAGCTGCCAGATCTTGTATTTAATATATTAATAACAAATCAGACATATTACTTATCACACATTTATTTAAACATTTTTATAGTTGCATTTCAATATGATAGATTACTTCAGTAACCCTGTTTACATTGTTTTATGCCTTGAAACTGATAATTCTGAGGGATCCATGGAAGGTGATAGATGTCAAACCTTCACAGTAGATCAATGCTTTCAAACTGTAGGAGTGATCCAAGAAGTCATGGGTCACAAAAGCAATTTAGTAGGTTGCAAATGCCATTTTCTCTTAAGGAAAAACAAATAAAATGGGAAATACAAGGTAGACCTTGTGTACCAAAGGTATATTAAGCTTTTTATTGTATAGGTTATGAGCAGTGTTCCACAAAATATAATGTATTCTCAGTGTCTTTCAAAATGTTTGAAAGTCACAGGTGTTTTTTTTGTTAGGACAGGGTCTGCAGGTTCACTGTGTAGATCAGACTCATAGTGATTCTCTTGTTTACAGCCTCACAAATGCTGGGTTTACAGGTGCACGCCACAATGCTCACTCTCAGTTGCCATCTCAGCATGCCCTGGGGGCAGGACCAGCATGGAAGGGCTGGGGATCCTGGCTCCACATCGGCCTAAGCAGGTGCTTTAATCCACTGAGCTATTGGGGGGGGGGCCCTTGAGAGTCATAGTTCTAAACAGCAAGGCTTGTCAGAACAGGAATTGCATCTACAGGTTGCTCACAAGTTCTTACCTCTGTAGCACTTATGATGGCGCTTAAGTTTATTAAGTGATCATCAGATACCTCTAGAATGGAGAAATGAAGAAACCTAAGAAGAAAATCTCATGCATACCCTTGTTTATAGCAGCATGATTCATAGTTCCTAAATCTTGGAAGCAATCTATGTATATATCCATCCACAGATGAATGGATAAAGAAAACGGGGAATTTAGACATAATTATATCAGTCAGTGTTGTACTAGAGAAACATATGTAACACAAGATGTACAAATGTAGAAGTAATTGCAAGATTGGCTTACGACAGTCACCCACAGAGTTAGAAGAGGAAGAGCACAGAGACTGCACGCTAGAAACCAAAAGATTCAGCCCAAGGGCTGCTGGAGTTCACTGCAGTGTCTTACAAGTCCATATCAGGAGGCTGATGGGTCTGTGACAGGGCTGAAGAGTCTACACTGGCAGGCTGAAGGAACCATGGTGGAAGCTGAAGTGTCTAAGCTAGAAGACCGAAGAGTTTGCACTGAAAGCCAGGAGATGACCTCCAAGCTGAGGGCGACGACTGGAGCTTCTCTGAAGAACAGGAGCATTTTACCTCTATACCATTTGTGTGATGAGCTGTCCTAAGGTAGGTCATTTATACCCTAAGGGGTAGAATTGCTAAGCCAATATAGTTAAGCCTCTAAACTTCTCAAGTTGACACCATTAACAATGAAATACTACACAGACACAAAGAAGGAAAAATTTGAGTCACTTGTAGGAAAACATATATACTTTGAGACCATAATGTTAAGAAAATAAACCAAACACACAAGTTTAAATATCACATCGTTTCTCTTGTACGAGAACCCTTAAATGTAAGGGCAAAGTAAAACATAGATGATAGGAAATAGGGAGACATGGGGAAGGGGACCAAGAGGTAGAGGAGGGGAGAGAGGGAAGGAGAAGAGAATGGAAAATGAACTAAAGTATGTTGTGAAGAGTCACTAACTCTCTATGAGGAATGTAATCATTACATATATTGCAAACATATACGGACTTAAAACATGAAAAGCCCTTATAACACACATCCACTAAATATGTATACAAAGTCATTTAATGCTTTCGGAGTGCTTACCTTGGGCCAGGGAATGTGCCTAATGATGGAATGTCAATAGTAAACAGTCGCAACTTGCCCTCATGAAACTTGTGGTCTAGCAGAACAAACATAGAAAGCAGGACTTTCCTCCAAAGGAAAACCAGAGGAAGAGGCCCATGTAGTTTCTTTCATGGACAGCTCACTGGACCTGGGGGAAAGCCAGCAGGTCACCAGAAAGCCAAAGTGCGGTGCAAAGTGTGCTAAATGCCTCCAGGCAGCCAGCAGGGGGCATATTTTGTGGTAGCAAGAGAAATTTCCAAACTCATGAGTTATACCAGTCTTGGACAACACGAGAAGTTTTGATCATCTAGCTTCTTAATTCCCATTCAGCTTTTCTTTGTATACACTTAGAATAGCTAGACTTCTCCTGGTATTTCCTGACTATCGACTCACTGCTCCCCAGCGAGGACCTTTTATAGTAACGGCATTGGGGCTAGAGGGAGGTACTTGGAGAATACAATCTAAGGAAATTTACTAGCCCTAACTCTCAGGTGCTGTCCCTGAATGGCACAGCATGCGTGGTTCTTGAAATCTTAAGCTCTGGCAACTCACTTGTCTCCCGCTAGTCCTAGCCCTCGGCAGTACACTTCATTTTTATTTATAGAAATATATTTCATTCTTTTCCTTGAAAGGTAGTTTCGTCGGCCACACCAAGTGAGCAATTATTTTCTTTTACTTATCTAATGATGTCATTTCATTGCTTGTTGCTTGTGTTTCGTTTTATTGTTGTGCTTCTAGGAATTGAACACAACGCTGAGCTGCAATCCCAGCCATTTCTTATTTTGAGACAGGGTCTCACTCTATCACTAAGTTGCCCAGTCTAGGCTTGAATTTTCCATCCTCCTGCCTCAGTCTACCAGAGTGCTGGGCTCACCGTCACGTACAACCACACCTGGCCCTTCTACTGTGTTTTAGCTTTCATTGTTTCTTCTGAGATCTATTGTCAGAATCACTCATTTTCTTTCCCAAATAATCTGCTTCTTCTTTCAGACTGCTTGCACGTATTCCATTTGGCTTCAGCATTGCAGTGTGACTAACTACACTGGGTCTAGGTCTGGACTCTAGTTAATGAACTAGCTTAGTTTTAAAGGATTTCTAAAGTTTAGTCTCCCCTCATCTTGATTTGCAGATAATGTACAGTAATTTTCTTCCTCGGCCTCCATTTTTCTTCTGAAGCCTCAAGAATCAAGAATTGAGGCCACTGCGTCCTCCTCAGTTGTTGCCATTCCAGATTTTAAACCCCTCCTGTCTGCATCTTGTACTATGAATAACCACTACAAAGACAACAATATGCAATGTATTAATTATTGAAAATGTCCTACTAAGTGGTTTTGAAACTTTCTCATTACTTTTCCCAATAAAATTGATAAAAAATTTAAAAATGGTCTTAATTTCTGTTACTATATTTTCAGTTTCCAAAATTTATATCTAATAATTTTTGAGAGGCACTTCTACTTTTTAAATAACTTTCTCTGTACTTACTGTACTTTTACAGTTGAAAATTTCACTGTTCAATGCCATTACAGTTATATTCTCTTCTTTGTTATTTGATCTTACACTGGCTCAGACATCTTATTTATCTTGCATAATTTGTGAGTTTTTAAACTGAGTGCTCACACTTACTGGAACTCTAACCATTCTGGGTGGTTACCTAGGGGAATTATTCTTCCACGGAAGATTTGTGTTTGCTTCTGTCAGGCTGGCTGCTGGGAACATTGAGAGCTCAGGTCCAATTTAAGTAAAATATACTCTTTAAGTCTCTTGAATTTCATCAATAATATAACTTCTAGTTTCAGGGGTCAGGTATAGTAACACTGTTTTAGGGGCTACTTTAAAAAATACTACCTGTAACCAAGTATGAGGTAGAGAGATTTCATTGGTGTCTTGTACTATCAGGTAGTTGTTCTTTTGGTCTATACTTTCAGAGTGTGGAAATTCTGAGGCTTCCTGCTGCAAGGATATTTCATGGGACAGGGAAGCTCTGGGCCACCAGCATGTTAATGCCTGGACCACCAGCATAGCAGATGAGCCTGGGTACAGGCTATCTGCCTAGCAGATGTTATCTGCCTAGCCCCCAGCTTCCACATCATGCTGGCCTCCGAAACTTCCTTACATTTTCTTGGGAATTGTCTGGTCACTTATAAAGGACTTTCTGTATATGCTATACTTTGCTGTGTTGAAGCTGGAGAACTTCAGGACCTCTGGTCCAGTACACTGGCAACGCCTGGAATTTGGAAGCAGCTTTGAGGTGAAGAGAGCACACCCAGCTGGGGAGACATTATTCACAAGCACCCCCTCTGGTCACTGCTGGCACCCATGAAATGCTCCAGAGCTTTGCAATTGGCTTAGGAATGTAAAGAAGAACTGACATAGCTACAATGCCTGCATCTCAGGCACAATTCACATAGTCAACAAAAATGTGTCAGGCATCTGTGATAAATGTACAAATTCTAGACAAAAATAGGTCAAAGAACAAACCTTACAAAACCCCTTCATATTATAGCTCCACTTTCTAGAAGGAAAAAAAGACAGAACATATAGGGAAATTCCATAGAACGCTGTATGATAAATGATTCAGATAAAATTAAAGCAAAAAAAATGCATGTGGGACCATAGGGAGAAGACCTGAAAATTAAGATATCGAAGTGAAATCTTGGCGAGGCAGTGGGCCATGTGGGGCTCTGGAAAGAGGAGAAAGCAACTGCAAAGGCCCAGAGCAGGAGCAGGTTTGTCCTCCTTGAGAGTACAGCAGAGGAGCAAGAAGGAAGTAGATATGAAGAGGGTAAGCTGATGAGGTAAAAGAAGAACTGACCATGCAGACCCTGTGGACCCCTGGAAGGATATGGATGAATAAAACAGGAGCCACCAGAAGGTTTAGGGCATAAGAATGGAGTGAATAGTCTTAGTAAAATAGATTCCTCTGATTGCTGGGATGGCAGTAGACGGAAATAGGGTGGAAGCAAAGAGAATTAGCTGGGAGCCATAATCTTGACTATTAATGATGGAGGTGCTAAGCAAGCTAGCATTTATCAGTCAGACTGTGGACACATTTGGGCACTGGTATGAACAGGAGGCTGAGGACACAGTCTCCACTGGCTGAGGACAGGAGTACAGTGCAATGGCTCCAGAGGATTTGCCAGAGCAACTAGAAGGATGAGATTTTCACCAATATAATAAAGGAAAATGGTAGGAAAAGCAGAGTGGGCGAGGACTCAGCTAGCTGAATGGAGATTTCTGAAGGACATCCATGGGGGTGTCTCCAGGTAGCAGACGGATGAACAAGTCGGAGATCAAAAGGATGGTCTGGACACAGACGTCTGTGGAGTGAGGCGCAGTAGTCCTGACCACCCCTCTCTGCACCACTGGCTTGGATTCCTGATGCAATGATTAATACCTGTATTGATATATTCTTAAAATAAATTCAAGATTCTTCACTTCCTGTCTCTTGGTAGACATCAGATGAATATTTCTTGTGGGACTGATTATAAAAAGCTCCACAAGCTGCTTTTATCTCACCTGGAGTTACTTTAGTAGCTGGCTTCTGGAAAATTCTAATACTTTCATCTTTATGTGTTCCTCCTCTCCTTAGGACACTCTCTTTTCTCTCAAATATTGTGGTACTTGTCACTTGGTGAAATGAGTTCTCCCCATTTCACCAACTGATAAGTACTATAATACTTAGGAGCCAGGTCACAAGTCACCTCCTACATAGTGGAATTGGGGATTTGCAAGTGTCAGGAAACACTCTAAACCTAGCCTAAGATGAAATAAGCAAACCACAAGTGGGTAGCAGAGGTTCAGCCAGGTGACAGATTATGTGGCTATCAAATATGACTACCACTCTATTTCTCAGGTAATGAAGACCCCATTCCCTGTATTTAAGGAGTTAAGTAAGTCTTCTCAAAGAGTTTTAAATTTTCTTGAGTACAAGAGTTGGTGTTGGCTCTATTCTCTGGGCTCTGCAGCACTCTGAAGCATTTGGTGACATGTCCACGGTCCCTAGTTTACTTGTCTGCTTCCCCATGTAAAGTGTGTCTCCTACCACAAATTACTGCATTTTATGCAGTATCCTGTAGATCAATTCCTGGGAAGAACTAGGCATTCAGTAAAGAGTTTTACACTGAAACAATAGAAATAAATTCCTTGATAGAGAATGTAAGATAGAAACACTTCCTCATTTTGGTTTCCTCTCACAAACCACAAGTTAACATCAAGAGGAATTTGATGGCATATATGGATCTTACTCCATGCCTCTGCACCTGGGACAACAGTGGGAGTCCAAGTACCTTGAGATGGAGGCCACAAATCCTACCTTTGCCTCCAGAGTAGATCAAGTTCTTATACCCAATTAATTCACAAATAACTGACACTATGATGCAGTCCAGCCTCTGAGCAGTTAGTATATGCATTTATCACATAAAGCCAGCCAACATTCACTGAGCATGGCCCCTTTTGTAGAAGGATTTGTGGTTGCCAGTTTTGTGGGCCCCAGACTATCCTGTGGATTTCTTTCACCTCTTCTATCATGTGTAACAGCTTTTCACTGTGATTTCCAGGATCACATTTTCCTAGAATATCAGAGAAGACATCCTCTGTGCATATGTATATATAATACAAACCCCTAACAGCATACACCTTTGCATACACACACACACACACACACACACACACGCATGCACATTATCACACAACAGAAGAGAAGAGCCCAGAAGAGCTGCTGTCTTCTAACTGCAAAAGGGAAAGTGTTGAGGCTTTTGAAAGCTACTGCTGCCTTCATCCTAGTCTCCATGGAAACCTTAAAATAAGACAGGATGAGGCCAGGCTGAGTTATTTGTCTCCTAAATGAGGATCCACAACAGAGCTCAGTTCCTGGGGCTACAAGTTAATAAGACAACAACTTTTCAAATAGACATACACAACACTTCTCCACCTTTAAATACTGGAACCATGCAGACTAGGGATGGTATCTTTGAACAAAGCCAGATACGTCTTTATATGTAAGGCCAGCCAATGCTTGGACAAGTACAGGATGACAGGTGCTGATATGTGCAGAGGTAGGGACATCTGTTAGCATATATGCCACTCTTTAGTAATAGTAATAAAAATTAAATAATAGGAAGTATCAATAATTGAGAACTTTCTAAGTGTCAGACACTGGGTGGAAGGCTTTACCCAAAATTTTCCTCTGTGGCCGGGGAGAGCGCTCAGTAGAATAAGTGCCTTCCTGGAAAAATTTGCCTCTGTAATGTACCAAATCTAGTAATTTTTTCATAGCTATTCAAATATCCTTATATTTTCCATTGCCATTTAAATATTGTAGGTGCATGAATTCAGCATGGAATACCAATCTCTGACAAAACTAAACAAAAAAAGGGGATACAAATGAAGGACCAAGGGGCTGGGGAGATGGCTCAGTAGAATAAGTGCTTGCCTGGCAAATGAAGAACCATCCTATATCTGTATATGCAAAATAGTTAGGATAGATATACAGCTACTTTCTCTTAATTCAATGAGGAGAAAGATTCGTACTAATAGTGTTTGGACAGGATATCATGTCTGCCTCTTGTACTATGAAAATAACAATATGCAATGTATTAATTATTGAAACTGTCCTACTAATCTGTTCTGAAACTGTCTCATTGCTATTTGTTTCTCAATAAAATTAATTAAAAAATTCTTATATTTTCATAACCACTCATTGCTTACTTCTGCTGAGAGTCCTTTATGGTCCACCTGTACGGGGAAAGTTGCTTTGATCTGCTCTACCCTGTGAAGAGTGACTCTTTGCAGCTGCAGTCTGCCTTTCCTCCTCAGTCATGGAAAGGCACTGTTGGGGTTCCAATTTCATCTCAGTTCCAGAGCTGGATATATGACCCAAGCGCTGCCTAGCGCCCTCTTTGTTGCACTGTACTGGCTCACAAATAGAAATGCAGTTTCAATCCATTCTGTGACAATCAACCTTAATATATTTGCAAGAAGTGCTCATCAACTGGCTTTGTTTTACAATAGAATCACCAAGCTATTAGACTACTGCTTTCAAGCTGCTGTAGTTTGTTTGAGTTAACTATTGCTCTATAACAAACTATTCCAACTTGGTGGGCTTAAACCAACAATCATGTTATTATCTCTCATTATGTTTTGGTTTGACTGCTAAGCTGAGAGGTCCATCTGTTCCTGAAACACAGCTGGGCACAGTCACTGGGGCCCCGGCTGTGCTGGAACATCCAGGACGGCAACTGCCCTGGTGGCTGGAAGAGAGCTGAGGAGGGCTGCTGGCCTCAGGGCCTCTGTTCTCTGTGTGGTGTCTCCACGTGGTCACCAAGCGTCCCTCCAGGCTAAGCTCCAAATGGTACATACTCAGCCCACTTCTGCTTATCAGCTCAAGGACAGTATATAAACAAAATCATAACTTCTTGAACTTGGATTTTTTTTCATTTACATTATGACTTTGAGGCCCATCCAATTTGTTATATGTTTCAATATTTTATTCTTTTTATTATGGAGTAGTATTGCATGATATGGAGGTACTGCTACTTTTTACATATATTTGAACAATTGAGCTCTCACAAACAAAGCTTTTGGAAATGTTCATTCATGTATAAGTATTTGTATGGGTATAACCTTTCATTTTTCTTGAATAAATAACTATAATTGGAATTGTTGGATTATTTAGCAGATCTATGCTTAACTTATCTGAAACTATCAAACCATTTTCCAAAGGGATTGTATTATTTTATATTGCAACTAGAGGTGTGTGAGTCCTCGTTCCGCAAAATTGGTATTCGTACTTGGTAATGTTCGGTTAATAGTTTTTTATTTTTTAATTCAAGTCATTCTCATAGGTGACTTCAATTAGCCTTTTCCTAATGACTGATGATGTTAATTCTATTTTCAGGTGTTTATTTGCCCTTCGTATGTATCTTTTGGCAAAATTTATTCAAATTCTGTACCCATTCTTTAAATAAGCTGTTTGTTTTCTTCTTGTTGAAATGTAAGAGCTCTTTACATCTTCTGAATACAATTTTTTTATTTATCAGAAGTGTTGCAAAGGTTTTTTTTCCTAGCAACTGACCAGATAATTAAGTGTAAAACCAAAACTACAAAAATGTGTCGAAGACACAGGAAATGCTTGTAACCTCAGTTGATCAAATATTTCTTCGATTAGAAAACCAACACTGTCATCTGTGAAATACACATAAACTGAACTTCATCAAAATTGAAAGCATTTTTTTTTTCACAGGACAAGTTTATGACACTAAAAATTTGAAACTATGTTCATTTGGTTTTACAGATAAGTGTGTTGCATCTCTCAAAGATGCAGTAAATTCCTAATTTGTCTGGAAGTAATGACCCAGGTCTTGTGCTTTTTGTAATCTGAACAATTTCAAATTACAAAACTTCAGTCAGTTAGTTTTCCTTAAGTATTTATTAACAATGAGCTAAACCTTCAGTTTCTCCTTTCGGGAAAAGGAACCAAACCACTACCTTAGTTCCTAGTAACTCAGAGAGCATGAAATTCTCTAACATGGCCAAATGCCAAAAATCAAAGAAAAAAAATGAGACACAAATTTTGGGGGGGGACACACACACAACCTCATTGCCATAAAAAACACCTGAACCAACACACCCCTAATTCTGTCGTTAGATGTCTATGAAGTGCAGCTCTCTTAGTCTCTAAAAAGGATGTGGTAAGATTTTGTGGTGGATTATCCATAAAATAGCCAACTTATAACACCCAGCTGAAATGAATCAACATGATTCAGGGTGTGGAAGGCCCATCTGAGGACTGTTGCCAACAGCGCTAAAAGGAGAACTGGAGGGGAAAATGATACTGTGGATTCTCCTGGAGAAGCTTGTCACACTGATATATATATATATATATATATATATATATATTTGTTCTCATCATCAGAGGAGCTTGGGTCCTCACTGCCCCTGAGGACGGCTGTGGTTCTTTTCTGGGGAGCTCTGGTCTTTACCTTCAACACACTTCCTGGCTCCAGTGCAGATCCCTCAGCCTGGTGGCACAGGTCCTTCATCCTGTTGGTGCAGACTTTCTAGCTTCCACCACTGACCTTTGGGCCTTCCCAGTGATAGACTTGCATGAGGCATTGCCCTGGAATCTGGGCCCCCAGCTGAACTCGTGCAGGATTTTGCTACGGGATCCAGGCCCTCAGCTGGATTCTCCGAGCCTCTGGTGCATGGACAGATCTCCTTCACTCTTTTGCATTTGACTTTTTGGATGAATATTATAAAATAATCCTGTAACTTATGTATCCTGTTTTAAATCTATCTCCTTGTAAATCCTGATTACAACAGGTCTATTTGGAGAAATGTTCTTGGCTAAGTGCTCAAAGAAAGGCCTTCCTTTCCAACAAATTTTACCCCAGTACTCTGACTTCTGGGAGAGTTAGGCAATGCTCCAAACCTGGGCTGTGAACACAATCAGGTAAGATGTGGCTGGGTGAATTCTGCCAACTCCCTAACTGTGCCAACAGCAAGGCCACATGGACTGACATCCTGTGGAACCAGCATTCCCCCTACGTTTCTCATTCTAACTTGAGTTACATAGAACAGATCTTATTCTCCTTGTGTCAGCACATGCTGTGGAGCGACTGTTCTTGGGTCACTTGTTAAATCTGCAGGCCAGAGAAGCCCATGAAGAAGCAGACCATGAAAAGGAATAGTTTTTAGTGTACAGCCCTTTTAATCCTTTAATTCAGCTCCTGCATAACAACAATAATAACAACACAAGTTGTTCAGATGAGCAAGAATGCAATTCTTAAAGAGAAAAGTCACAGAGAGGGCATTCATAAGAGAAGTTGGCAGAAGGGAAGGAAAATGCATGCAGTTTCTTGAGTTGGAGCACAAAGAAGCTCAGTAGATAACACAATTACAGCAAGGGAGAATGTGTGAGCCATTATTCCCTAGAATCACTGCCTGTGTGGACCCAAACATTTCAATCAGTACTATATCAGCACTGATGAACTTGGTGTAGATATATTTTTAAGAAAAGAGTTCATAGCATTTATTTT
>NW_004524586.1:20229377-20284667 GCF_000260255.1 Octodon degus | reverse complement strand
TGCTGTGCTCAGCTCCTTCCTGCTGCAGACCTGGGCTAGGACTGGGTCTGGGGGTTCCCGGAAATCGGCAGCAATTCCTACTTGTCGGGAGGGGTGGGGACGTAGGGCAGGGTGGTGTGGGGCTGCCCGAGGGGATGGGAGAGGGTCCGGCCCACGCTGCGCCTGGGCTGGGACTGGTCCCGCCTGGGCAGGGTAGCAGGAAATTCTCCGCACACTCACTGGACCTGGGCTAGGACTGGGTCTCAGTTCATAGCATTTAATAAGCATTTTATTTTTTCAAGCACTTTATAAACATTATAATATTTAACCTTTTAACAATTCCTAAATGTTATTATCTTAAGTTACAAGATGAAAAGATTTAGGCTTCAGACTCACTAAAAGGAAAATTCAAATTAAAATTCAGTCATTCCTCTAAACTTCAGAGAGGGTTGTGTCACAACATGGGATACAAGTCACTGGTATAGATCACATGGTCCCTAAGGCAGGTTGATGTTGTCCTAATTAATATGGAAAGAAGAGATCACTGCATGCAGAAACCCCAAGGGCAGAGGATCAGATGAGGGGTATCAGAGAGTTGGTGGAGGGGCTTCCCAGGTAAAAGGTGGCAGGAATTTGGGGTTCCATCAGAGGGTGATTAGATCCCTGGTCATCCTATGTACACCTAGCATGAATGGCTGGTGATAATGGAACTTGGGTTGTGGGTGACTCAACCCTGGGGATGCCAGCCTAGGGTGCTGAGCATTCTGTATGCTCAGCAACAGAAATGTTCCCGGTTGGAAGACCTGGTTCCTATACCCCTGGTCAATCTTGTCCAGTGAACTGACATGACATTCTCTCTATATATATAGCCTCCCTGGTCCTTGTTTCTCCATTGCAAACAAACATGGCACCCACTATCTTCTGTTGCCAAAACTGTTTGAGCCCTTGGTTCATCTGGAATCAGCTGTTTCCAAAGTTGAAGAGACACCAGGTCTCCCTACCCTGGAATATACTCTAGGCATTTCTGAGTATCACTGAGACATCCCCATGAGGATCATGAGGCATGTGTTTCTAGTACCTCAACCTGAATCCACCTTTGGTCAGAATCAAGGTCAGATAAGGAGAGAAACCAGTAGGTGAAGAGAGAACTTCCAAGCTGCCTTGCCTTCATGACTGTGCTGTTTGCCTTCATTAGATCTTCAAGTACAGTCCCCCTTTAGACTAGCCACAGCTAGCCCACAACCTTGGTTATCTTGACATTGCAAAGTAGTTTTGCATGGAGAGTCTCAATTTAAAAAGAAAATCAACACTTTTATTTGAAGATAGAAATGTACTATTACATGTTCAAGGGTTTCTTCTTGTCCTCTCATTATCTGAGACACAGACTCAGGAAGGACACTCAACCAGCAATACAAAGGCAGATTGATGGGACTTGGAAAACACAAGCAAATAAGATGTATCCATGAGCCAACATCACAGACATGAAAAAAACCAAATCAACCTCATCAGAGCTTGTTTCTCTCATGTCCACTTGTCCTCAAGTCCCAATGACCTCTTCCTCCAATGTAGTACTTCTTTCAAGGCCAATAAATGTCTAAAGGGGAAGTATCTTGCTTAGATTACAGGGCCAGGAAATAGGGAGCTTCTCCTGCAGAAGCAAATCTTAGAGCATGCATGCAGTTAACTTGAGAGTCCAGTATAGGTCCTCCCTGCCCCCTCTACACATGCATGAGGTACAGATGTAGGGTACTCCCATTAGGAGGGAAGCATATCTCTCCATGGAACTTGTTGAGTCTTATAAGTCAGACTCCAGGAGTCCATGCTTGAAGGGATCTGTATTTACAGTGTTTTTGTTAAGTTTATGTCCAAGAGCTTGAGGCAGAAGTGACCAGATCCTGGTATTTCCTTTCTAAGTCAAATACTCATTCATTCAACCACACAGTCCCAACGACACAGCAGTCAACAAGACAACAAGCATCTGTCTTAACAGGGTTCATTTCTACTTTGTAGCCTGAAATCATTCATTTCTGGGGATGCCACAGTTTTCCTTTGTAGGACTGCCCAATTTCACATTCTTCATCCATCTTCCTAGGATGGGCATAACCTTCTTTCTTGGGCTACAGAGGCGGACACATGACACAAGCCTGGGCTCCTAGAGTACTGAAATCCCCATGCCAAAGAAAAGAAGCTGGAGATGAACGGGCACACATGTGTACAGAGTGCTGGTCAACCCAAAGGCATTTGTAAAATTACTGGGAAAAGTAGTCAGGTCTTTTTGGTTTTAAAATGATGTGATAAGAATCTAGCACTGCTGTAATTCACCTCTAATTCTATGCTTGTTTGCTCATTTGTGACATTAAGGATAAAACCCAGGACCTCATGGATTCAAGGCATGTACTCTATCACTGAACTACACCCCTAACCCTTTTTATTTTTTATTGTGAAGTAGAGACTCACTCAATTGCCCAAGCTGGCCTAGAACCTGTAATCCATATACCTTTTGAAGTTCGTCACTTTACATAATACATTTTGTTCTATTGGAAGCTTGTTTTATTTTTTTAACTTGCAGTTGAAAGCCTTAACCTCTCTATTGAGGTGACCCTTAAATATCCCCTTCAAATAGATCTACCCTTGGCATCTTGTCAAGGAACAGATCAAATTCTTTTCACCCACTGTTTTCCACACCCTGCTATTACTATTCCTGACTCTTCATTACTCCCTTACCACCAACACTACTTCCTTTCCCCTGTTGGCACCTCATGTCAACTCTTAATATCCCAACTCCTCCTTCTCTAGTTCATCTGGGGAGCCTGCCCACCTCTATCCCTTTCCCTTAGAATCATGTTTGGTGCCAGTTACCACAGTACTAAAAAGGGCCCCCTCCCCCAACTCCTCTGCCAGGAGAGGAGTCTGATATGGAAGCAACATATATCTTCTTACTAAGGCCTTTTGTTTGTTTAGTCGGCTTTGATGCCTCTCACTGAGTTTTTTGAGGGGAGAAAGGGTAGAAACAATCCCAAGAAGTGAAAAACATAAAATTTCCTGTTTAGGAATAGTAAATAATGGGAATTTCAAACAATGTTGAGTATATAAGATCCTTTATTTGAACTGCTTTGAGACAATGAGACTTATTTTCCTAAAGTTTAATTTAACAACAAAATACAATATAACAACCATTGTTGAATTCCTATTATTTTGTTTAGCGAAATATGCACCATTTCTAATGTTTCTTTTTACTATTTTTTTGTTCTCTTTTGAAAAATAAAAACACAGGGCCAGGGAGATGGCTCAGTAGCATAAGTGCTTCCCTGGCAAGCGCAAAGGCCTGAGTTCAATCTCCGGTTTCACAAAACAAACAAACAAACAAACAAAAAAAAAAAACAAGAAAAACTAGAGTATTGAAAAATAAAATAAAATAGTTTTTACAAGTTTAAATTAAAAAATCACTATAAGAACAATTTTGATTTCTTTTTACATTTTTTATTTAATAATTTTAATGATAATGATTACATTCATCATAGGGAAGTTGTACCTCTACATGAGATACCTTGGTTCTCTTATCCCATCCTCTTCACCTCACTTCTGCCCTTTTTCTCCTCTTTATTTACAAAGGTTTGTTTCTATTTTATCCTTTTTTTCCTTTTCTCTCACCCTCCCTGCCCAGTTTCCTTTTCCTTTTGAACAATTTCTCCCTATTTCACAATGTCTATCATACATCTTGATTCTTGTTTACACTTGCAGTTTCTGACATCAGAGAGACAATATGAAATTTACACATTTGTGAAATTTATTTCACTTAAGACTAAAGCCTCAAGTTCCATTTTAACTATAAATGTCTCAAGTTTATTCTTTTCATGGCTGGGTAGTACTCCAATATATAGAGAAGTCATCTTTTTTTGTCTATTCATTAGTGGATGGCATATGAGTTGTTTTCCAAGATTTAGCTATTACAAACTAATGCTATGAACATCAGTGTGTGTATATTACTGTGGTGTGATGCTTTTAATTTGAGGGGGATATACCAGGAAGGGGACTAGCTGGATCAAATGGGACCTTTAGTCCTAGTTTTTTGAGAAATCTCCATATTGATTTTCACAGTAGTTGCAACAATGTACAGACTCACCAAGAATGAAGAAGAGTTCCTTCTTCTGCATAGCCTTCGTTATTGGTTAATTTATTGATAATAGCCATTTTTTCTGGAATGACATGGGCTCTCAGTATTGTTTTATTTTGCATCTCTCAGATGATCAGAGATGCTGAACACTTTCATATATTTGTTTGCTATTTGTATCTCTTCATCTTAGAAGTGTGTATTTATCTCAGATGCCCATTTTTGGATTGAGTCTTTAAATCGTATGTTCTGATTTTTTCAATTATTTATATGTTTTAGATATTAGTCCTTTATCTGAGGAACAACTGGGTAAACTTTCTCTCTCTCTGTGGCTTGTCTTTTCATTCTGTTTGTGTTTCATTTCTGTGAAAAAGCTTTTTAATAAGATGAGATCCGAACTGTGAACTCTTTGCAGTATTTCCTATGCAATCAGAGTTTTAGTCATGAAGTCTTTGTCTACACCTATGTCTTCAAGAGTTCTACTTGTTTTATGTTCTATCAGATTTAGAGTTTCTTTTTTAATACCTAGGTTGTTGATCTACTTTGATTTTAGTTTAGTGCATGGTGATTGGCATGACTCTAGTTTTAGTCTTTAGCATATAGAAATACAGTTCTTTCAGCACCATTTATTAAAGAGGCTCTCTTTCTTCCAGTGAACATGTTTGAGCCTTTTGTCAAAGGTAATGTGGTTTGGTATGTTTTTCAATCTTCTAATTTGTTTCTCCATCTTCTAATCTGTTCCATTCATCTTCTGAGATTATGATCATAATGATGGATTGCTTAGTAAGCCTAAGGTAGATTTTTTTTTGAAAGATGAAATAGATAGAGTCCATGAAACAGATCCAAACAGATTTTGAGGAAATTAAAATTTTTATTAGAAGTTTACAAAATCAACTGAACAAAAGTGAAGATAGATTATCAGATGCCGTTAGTGATCACAAAAAAGAAAGATTCCTAAAAATAGCAAGAAAACATGAAAAAACAATGTAACAGCTGCAAGATGGTACAAAGAAGAACAACATAAAATTGACCAGAGTTAATGAAAAAGCAGGAGTCAGTACAAATGACATTATAAAGTCTATTCACAGAATAATGACAGAAAACTTCCCAAGCATGGAAAAAGAATTATACATACAGATAATTTAGGCATATAGAACTCCAATCATTCATGACCAAAATAAATATACACTAATATATACAATAATCAAGGTCTTAGAAATTCATCACAAGAAAAGAATATTAAAAGCTGTTAGAGAAAAGAAACAAAAAACCTACAAAGAAAAGCTCACTCAAATGATAGCAGACCTTTCACTACAAACCTTTAGTCAAAGAGAGCATGGAGTGAAGTATTTCAAATCCTGAAAGAAAACAAATTCCAACCCAAGTTAGTGTACCCTGCAAAACTATCTTTTAAAATCAGTGGACAAATAAAATAATTCCATGATGAAAAGCAACTGAAGAAATTCATGACCACTAAACCAGCCTTCCAAAATATTTTGAATGATATTTTAGAAAGAGATAAGGAAGACTCTAGCCCCCAAGACACTATTGGATGGAATCTACTAGGCAACTCAAACAATTAGACAGAGTGCAAAAGAGAGGAAACCAACAACAGGTAAATAAGATGACAAGGATGGGTCAATACATATCGGTTATAGCCATCAAAATTTTGATAATCTTATTTTATAGAGCTCGTAGTTCTCACTCACAGCAATTTGGGGGATGGTATAAGCTATGATGATGTATAATAATTTGAAAATATTGTATCAGACTCTGAAAGTTAAACTAAATGTACTCCTTGACTTTCAGAAATATTGATATAATTTTATATCAATAAAATTATTGAGCACTATATATTAATTAATTCTTCTGATGGTGGGGAGTACATGCTCAAAGAAAAGGAAAAACTAAAAGTTGTTCCTAATGATACATTACAAACCTCTCTTCAGAAATTGAATCTGGCCTTACACAGCATTTGAATTAGTGGTCATTAAAATTCTAATTCCTGGATTTTCTGGAAAAGTCAGCAGTTCTGGCACCCTTGCTATATTTGGGCCTGGTGCTCAGTATTGCTTGTAAATTCTGCTAGCTTTCTCCTACGCCTACACGAACACCTGTTTGTTATTCCTGCTCTTGAGCCTCAGCATGAACAGAAGCCAGTTGGCATCACCTCTTGCAAAGCTAAGGAGTGGCCTGGGAAGCCTGTCAGCACAAATAGGTCCTGTGAGGTTAACCACAGCCTGACTCCTGGCATGTGGCAGGCCCGAAAGGGATCTGTTCTGGTACAGTCCAGCTCCCCTGACTTTCCTTCCCGCCTGAGGGCCTCCCCACTTCCCCAGGAATGCACAGTTGATGGCGAGTCTGTTCTTGTACTTGTCCCAGTATCTCCGCCAGCTTCTCCACTTTCTGCAGAAGGTTGAGGCAGCTCCCACGCAGCCTTGGTGCCATGTCCCTTGGTGGAGAGCATCCTGAAAAGGATTTTCATTGGAATATAGAGGTTGGGAAGTCTTAATCCAAATCAGTCTTCAAAACCTTAACAAAAGCTTCATGACCCCACGTAGTTGTCTATAAAAGACATAAGAGCTGAATTTTCATGTATCTTTAAGTAGTTTACTGTCTTTTCAGTCAGGCATATTTGTTTACTGTCTCTGCCCTTGAGTCTTATCCTGAAGAGAAGCAAGATGGCACCTCCAACTGCAAACCACTACCTGGACAAAGAGGCCAGTAGGACAGACAGGTCAGTGCATGGGGAACTGTAGAAAACACTTTTCCTGACCCAGCCTCCTACCAGTGTCCACTCTTCAGGGGGTTTTGACTTTGGGGGAGGGAACAACTTCTCACCACAAAGGCTGGGAATTGGCAAGAGATACTAACAAACAATGCCCCTGAAAGCAATCTCACCTTTCTCTCACCTACAACTATTTTTCTATTTCTTAATAAATTTTAAACACAAAACCCATGTCAGGAAGAAGAATATAAATCAGCCTCTGGCATTTAGGCTGAGTGGGATGATTGATAGTCACTTAAAATGTGTAATCTGATCCTGTTAATTTTTTAGTAGATTGACGCCTTCCCCATGAGAGTACATAATTTCTTTTCAGGACATAGCTACTGTCAATAATTTTTTGTGTATGCAGAAAGTACATTTTTTTCCTCCAGAAGCATATGAGCTCTTCTGTGTAGGAAACACTGCATGATGCATAGAACTAAATAGGCAAGGATTAAAAAGCACAGCTAATTGTATTCTCCAGTTGGTTATGCCACAAAGGACAAGCCCACCACACTTCTGGTACTAAGAGGCATCATGTGGAAACGTTGGCACACCTTTGAATCCATTTCCAATGTATAGAAAAGCACCATGCTTATTTTCAAGAAGTGCAATCAATTAATATAATGGGAGCATATGGTCCTCTCCTGAGCAAACGATGGCTTCTGTTCCCTTTACATCAGTACAAGGAGAAAGGCAAATTGTTTCTTGCTTTAAATTTAAATGGGGGAGTATTCTCTTCCCAGTTATGAGCTTTTTTGGGTGTGGTAACAGCACCTTTTGTTCTTTTGCTGAAGCCAATGGATTTCATCAACTCAGCTCCAAGAAATATGGCTCCAAAAGTGGGTGAGATGAGCAAAGAAGAGCCATGGCAGTCTGATTCTGAGGACTGCAAGAGGCATGACCATGGCTTCAGTTCCATCTGATGAGGAGGACAAAGGATCAGCCCAAAGGCACTAGGTAACACATCTGACACCAACATTTTATATGCTCTAATTTGGTGAGTTAGACACATTTGACTTGAGACACCATAATTCCATAGAAATGCAGGCTATGGAGTCCCTGTGCACAAGCCCTGGATAGAATGAAATGGTGTGTTACTGTCCTCTGTGTCTGTCACTCTGTCCTAGACCTGTGCCAATGCACTGCACTCCATTGATGGAGCAGCTTCCGATGGCGCCTTCTTTCTCCAGTTTTCCCCTGCTAACTCCACACTTCCTGCAAGAGACAGTGAAAAGCCACTTACCCTTGGCTCTGCAAAATCCTCACTACTCAACCACATATCTGCATCTCTAGAATTAAATTTAAGCGTTCTGTGTGAAAACCTGAACAAAGGATCCCATCAACATAGCCAGGCTTCACAGGAGTGAGATGTACTTTTCCCCCAGATATCTCATTCTCCTTCAGTGAGAGGACTTTATCTCTTAATCTCACCATCCCCTACTTCATCACAAAGGCTTGAGACTTACTCCAGCCCTGTGTCACCCTCTCTACCCATTTTCTTCAATAGAGTCAATTACACTGTGTCTTACTGCAGACATCCTTCCTGGATGACCTGTGCCACAGCTGAACACATTTCTACATTTGACAAGGAAATGTCACCAGATTCCCCCACCTGTCCTCCGTGGCTTCATCTTTTATGCATCCATAGCAGCCTTTTTGAAGCTGAAATTCTAAAAACAGTCAAAAGGGCCATGCTTTTGGGTACCACAACATGTCCTGCTTCCTCTTTGCCCTACCGAACACACTCAGAATTGCTCACTCTTTACTTCAGGCCCTTCTTTTGCACTCCAGAGCCTGAAATCACTGAGCTAACATACCTAAGGACAATCATTGACTACTGGGAAAGGAGCAGGGGCCCAAAGCTGTCATCCTCTGTGCTTCACATGGATGAAAGCAAGGCCACCAATAATCTTCGGAAATGTCCTGACATCATGAGCCACCAAGCCCTGCACCAGTGTCCTTGCCTTGGATTTTCCTTCCCTGTGTCATCTTTTCTGCTCCCTCATTCCTGCTTCCTACAACTATCCTCAAAATACACCCCCTGAAGCCCTGTTCTTGTCTGAGACTTGACTTTAGGGAAACCTCAAACTAAGGTGTACTGTTGGACACACTATTGTATTGTGAACCTTTCTCTGTTCCAAATTTCCATCTTTCTAACTTCACCTATTGATCCTTTCAATAAATAATAATCTTTAAAATTTATACTTCTTGATAAAGAAAAAGAACTCTGACAAGTTTCTGGCTGTCCATGGGCCTCATTTTTCCACCTATGGTATAAAATAAAAAGAAACCAGCTTCCTCTAGTTTCATAGCTGTCTTGAGAGATGGTGGTGGGCAAGCTAATACAGGAAAAGTGGTTATAAAAGTACCAGATTTGCCAGTTATAGGTTTAAAATTAAACATTAAGGCCTGTCCTGTAGTTACTTGATTTTAAAAAGCCTATTTACCCTTCTTGCTTAAGAACTAAACAATTTTCCCACCACATTTATTAAAGAGAAGCTTTTCAACATGCCTATTTTTAGATGGGAGTATTAAGAAGCAACACTCCCACTCTCTTTGTGCCCCTTGGAACTGCACGTGTGGCCCCTGCTGCAGGCTCCATTAGCCGAAGCTCCCACAGGTCATACTCCAACCTTCATAGCAGCTGGGCCCACACAGTCTTGCTCTCACTCTTCGTTTTGGCATCTTTTGCTTTTCTCCACCTGATTTTTCTCTCTCCTTTAATATGAATACACTACATGGACCCTCAAATATGCGGCACGGACCATCCTCTTTCAAATCGAGACAGGGCAGTTTGTGCTCTCCCCCATCAAAATGAACTCAGGTCTTCTTCCACATCCAGGTGGGGGATCAACATTCTTACCTAGACCTGGGGGAGAACTGAGTCCTCTCTGAAACATGCTAACCAAGGGAAGCTGCAGGCCTCTGTTTTCACCCATATTCTCATCACCAGGCTGGGCAATTTCCCAAATGAGAATCCCTAGTGCCCTCAGAGTAGGACCACAAGAGACGTTCAACCCAGGCTCAACACCAACGCTCATTTTACAAGAATCGTGAATTTCCAGAAATACTGCAACATATTGTTTAGAGCAGAACCCAAGATTTGCTTCCTGGAGGTACAGTAACTTCACACGGCTATCAGAGTGACTGGAGCGCATTTCTTTGCCTGGCCCATTTGCATCTCACCTCTAAATGATCTCAGCTATGAGGTAGATGCAGGACCCAGGCCTGGCCCTGCTTCCCTGCCCTGGCTCACCCAGGGCCTGCTGAGGGCCCAGCAGCATCCGATGGATCAGAACCCAGGACAGTTATCAGTCCGTGTGTCTCCAGGAGACGGGATTCCTTTCCTGTGCAGGCAGGAGCCATTGCCCTCCTTTGCTCTTTTGCCCTTCGCACAGACCCAGGCATTTGGGTCCCCTCTTCCTGGCTCAAGATACGGAGCATTTCTGAAGTGTTTGCCACTAGAAATGGGGAGGGTTTGGTTTGTGATCAGAGAAGCCTTCACTGACTCTTTATGAAGTGACCTTGACTCCTGGTTCACCTCGTTTACCCTTGCACAGAGCTTCCTTCGGTCTCCGAGGGTAAGTGGATGTAGCAGAGAAGGGCTTGGGCGTTTCTGCACCTACGCCCTCGCAACCATGAAGAACAGCAGAGTCCCAGCTGGATTCTGCAGGATCCCTGCTGCACTAGCAGTGCTACGGGTGCACTCCATAGGCACAGCTGGAGCCAGGCAGAGTCTCTGAAGTCCACAGCCAAAGCTGCTGACGCAGGAGCACTGGGAGTTGGTGACACCAAACAGGAAAACTGCTCTGCATTGAAAAGTTCATATACTATTACCTAAAGGCCGTGAATCCTAAGCAAGAGTCCAGGGAGACCAGGAAACACAGCTCACTGCTTCCTCCATGCTAAAAGTGGTCCGGTAGAGGAGGGGCTGGGCACAGCTTCACAGTCTTATTACTGGGGCAACAGTTAACCATCACCATCTCTAACCTCACTTTTCGCTTGCATGATGGAGCCCAAGAGAGCTTCCTGCCTCCATCAGGTGTTTGCCAAGAGGTTCAAATATAATAAGGAATATGGAAATTCTTCACAAACTGCAAAGTGTTATGTAAGACAAAAAAAATTATATATAGATATAGATATATATTCAATATTCTTCAAAAACAAGTGAGGGAAGAAAATAAAGGCCACAGCATTGATTTCCAGAAAGCAAATTCAATGAAATAGCAGGGCTCCTCCTGGCTGCATGCCTGTCTTCAGCCAGGATTGTGCAGAATGCTTTGTTCTGCCATCTCCTTTGGTATTTCCATGAGGATCCGGCGTGGCAGTCACTGCTGCCCCATTGTGCTGCTGAGAATTCCACATGTGAGCAAAGTCAAGTTAGCAGGCTGTGCGCAGCAGAGTCTGAGCTCAAACTCACTCCACTGTCCTGTGGAAATGAACAAAGATCAGCTAAATGAGAGCCAGCTGGGTGTGCAGGGCCACTCTGGGCAAAGTGTCAGCCAGCCACCCACCCACCATCCCGCCCTTTCTGGTAGAGTCTCAGAGGTGGGCAGATGGGGTAGGGGAGGCAGGATAATGGAGCTCAGCCTTCAGGGGTACCTTGGCATGAGGAAGGTGTAGACAGGGTAAGTAGAAGTAGACTGCTCTCTGTCATTGGCTAGGGACGAATATCTGACTTTCTTAGGATGGTCTTAAATGGTGAGCAGGAAGTAAAACCAGGGGTTGTCAGGTACCACTCAACTCTGGCCGTGCTGGATGGACTGTTACAAAAGGAAGCATGTGCCCTCCTGGATTTCTCTAGAGGCAGGATGGCTTCCTATGAGTCTGAGTTATTACGAGCAGGCTGGCTTACTCTAGACAACAGAGCGGTTTTCAGATCGGCTTCCACAGATGTGGGACAGAACTTAATGTGTATACGTGCTCAAGCCATCGCTTGTGTATATTCCATCTCTCTTGCTCCTTTCCCAAAGAGTTCATGTTTCTTTAATGAGGCTCTACAAGAACACAGAGAATTTCCCTCTAATGAAGCGACAAGCAATTGAGCACTCACAGAAACACATTAGAATTCTGTTATGCAAAAGAGGTATCTTCAAGTCCTTTGTTTACTGATCAACTAGAATGGGTGAAATGCTATCTATAAATATCATCTTTTTATTCTTTTTAAATGCAGAAATTTCTAGGCTAGAGTGGCAGATTTACCAGGCACTGAGAAGTGCTCACCCAAATATGTTAGTATAGAGTGGCATTCACAGGCATTCACAGTTGCAGGGAGAGTAGTGTCCTGAAACACTGTTGTCACTTTGTATTCCTTGACAATGGCTCCAAGTCATAAGGTGGTCACTGGCCAAGCTGTAGAAATCATATATGATGGGGTGCAGACATTTTTAAGGATCTCAGTACATGACAAGGAGCACCAGAGCCAGAGCTGCAAAGAGCTAGCACACAGTTCTTTTAGTGATGGTTTAGCAGTTTCGCCTCAGGCCTCCAAAGCTCTACACCAGATAAAAATAGATCCAAAACCATCCCTAGGTTTAGTGCTGCTGGTGGTTGGTTGACTTTTGTATCTGAGAGATTTGGGTTTGTCTATTAGGGAAAAGTTCTGCTACACATTAACATAAAACATTCACAGACAGAAGCTGAAATGGAGAGGAGTGGAAACGTCAGATCTGGCCGCACTCCGGCATCCCCGGGCTCTGGCATCCTCAGTGCTGTTTCTGTCTTTAAGATCAGCATCAAAGATAGTTGCTAGGGCACCTACCTTCAGGTCTCTGTTCCAGGATGGTGGAAGGAAAAAGAGAAAGAATAAAAAGCTATTTTTAAAGGAGCCTATGATGTGCTTGAATTAGCACTAAACCAGTGTCATTGTCCCCTTCTATGCAAAAAAATGTCTTCCACAAAACAACCCTGGTGCCAAAAGGTTGGGGGACACTGACACAAAAACTAAATTTTCCTCAAAGTACCAGAAAACAAGAGCATTAATTTTCAAATGCTTAAAATGAATTAGAAAATCTAATTTAGAAGTATTTTAGGAATCTATATAATGGAATTAAGGTACATCTTTGGCAAATGAGACTAGCTTAATAATTTGGAATTAGTAAAAGTGTTCTTCCCTAATTAATGCTATAAATAACATGAGCTACATTTTATTCTACTATGTACAATTTTTTCTAAGTGTAAATGTTCAGGTTTACTGATTAAATAGCTGACATTATTCATTATTAATGTTGAGGACTACAAATATCTGACTTTGTGTTTAACTAAATTGACTCATTCCGAGGAAGTCTACATTTCATTAATAATTATGTTTTGTAGTATACCAGCTAGAATGTAATTTTCAAGACCTTTATTTAACGTAAACCTTTTGAGTAATATTTAATTGCATTGATTAAATATTACTGACTGCCTAGATAATTCCTTAGCAAGATGAATATTGAATCATTGATAATTGAGCATAGTTTTGAACTTATAGCAGTTTGCTTCTTATTTTTAAGTGCATTAGGCCATATTAATATGTATATTTCCACTGCTCTTAGAGATCTCATAAACAAAGATAGGGATGCGGCACTAGTAAGTTAAGTGAATGAATGAGCGAGGACCTCTCAGCGCTGCTAAAGTGCTGGTATGTGATAGCACGCTCCATGAATCATCCTTTGGCTTGCTGTGTGAAAGAGAAGTTATTGGCTTTTGTTAGAATTATAATTGATATAAGTACTTGGGACTACAGGAGAAGCAATAGTGATAAATATAAAAGGGTATGTATTTCTGTGTTCCAAGGAAAGCAGTAGTTTTGTCCTAAAGCAATATTTCTCAATATTAAAAAAATTTTGAGATATTTTTATATTCCAAATTTTTGGTAAATGCCAAAGACCTTTTTATTTGGGGGTTGTATTAATGTTTTCTCTATTACATGCTGAAACTGAGAATTCTGTTTTTAAAATGCTTATATATGGATACATTTGTAGAGAATTACACGTGTTCTGTGTGTCAACAACTTATTAATCATATTATAGAGTCAGTCCTGGATCTCAGAGAGTCTTGAGAACTGTCCTCAAGTAGAGTGTCAGTTTATTCCTGAATATTAAAGCACTAATAAAAGACCAGCTTGGACGGTAAATTTTGTTTGACTTGGCTTTTAATTTTGGAATTCAGGACAGCTCCTAAGGTTTCTACGTGCATGGCTCTAAGCAGTTTTTCAGATAGATTCAGTGGGAAACTGTCCTCTTTGGTAGGAAATCTTGATTATGTAACCACTCTTTGCCCGCAATGTCATGTTGCACAATGGTGCTTATTCGAAAATGATGACCAGGTATGCAAAATGTTTTAAGTTGCTTTCCTAAGATTTAATCTGCACAATTTACCCATTTAAAGTGTACAATTCACTGGGTTTTCAAAATTATACCAGTATCATGGAATATTTATCCGCTAAGTAACCCTGCACCCACCCCAACCCTAGACAACCATTAATCTATTTTTTCTGTGGATTTGCCAATCATGAACATTTCATAGAAAGAGAATCACACAAGATGTGGTTTTGTGACTAACTTCTTTCTTTTTTATGTATTTAGTACAGGGTTACAGGGTCTCCAGGGTCTTACTACATAGATCAAACTCGTAGCGTAACTTCTTTCACTTAGCACAATGTTTTCAAGGTTCATCCGCACTGTAAGAAGTGTTAGCAATGTCTACTGTATGGCTGACCACATGTTGTTTATCCCTTCACCATGATGATGGACGTTTGGATTGCTTCTGCTTTTGGCTCCTAAGAATAATACTACTGTAAACATTCATGTACAAGTTGGTCCTGACATATACAATCAGTTCTTTTATGTATATGCCAAAGAGGAAAATGGCTGGACTCTACAGCAACTAGATCATTTCAATATTAAAGATACCAACCATTTTCAGTCAATTGTACTCAACCAAACTCTACAACAACCCCACAAAGCAGGAAAACAGGCTTCAATGAGATGACAACACCTGCTCAAAGTTGTCCAGATGGTGAGGAGGGGGCCCTGATATCAAACCTAGTCCCACCTGCCCCTAAAACCCCACCTCTTTGATCTTCATCCCACAATACCTCAGGAAATGCAATAATTCCTGTTTTTATTTCCTTTCCCTGAAGACTTGAGGCTGCCTCTTGTCCTGGGGCCCATGGCCTCCTTCTCCTCTAAGGCTTATGTCTAAAGAAAGTTTGGTGTCCATTTTATAAATAAGGAACCTGAGATTTATAGTGGTTGCAGAATTCACCCAAGGCTGTGCAGCAAGCAAATATGGGACTGGAACCCAGATCTTCTGACTCCAAGAAAGAGGCTTTGATTTACAGACTCTATTCTGAGGGTGGAAGGAGAGGAATTGCTGACTCCCAACACTGTAACAGTGGGTTTTCTGGCTCATCCTTGTTCCAGAGAGGTCAGGGTTGGCTCCTGAAAGAAGTCTTTCCCATGGATGCTGATAAATGCACCGGAGTCCACACACCATGGCCCAGATGAGCACCGAGCGGAGTGTCCCCTTCCCCCGTCAGTCTGGCACTCACAAGACACATCAGCACAGTGCTGACCACCCAACATTCAGGAAGCTGATGGAGCTATAGAGGATGTGGAAGTTGCATCTCTCACGAGTGGCACCAATGGAAAATCCAAGTGAAGCAGGTAATTAGGACATGCTTCTGCAGTGTCTTCCCACACTAGCAGGGAGCCGTGACACAAAAATCACTCATGGTCAGGCCCACCGAACTTCCTGGAGATATATTGCCTGCTGTGCGAGCTCCTCACTAAGTTGTCTAAACAAGTTTATCCAATAAGAGCTCCTTCTTTCTTCCTCTGAATTCTGGGCTGTGCCCAGAACTCCCAGAACTTCTTTCTCTGCCCAGAGATTTCTGAGAAAGTTGGTCTCTGCAGGTCATGAGTACAGGATAATCAGGTTACTCATGATTGAATGGCTTTCTAGAAAAATAGTGGAAAGAGCACTGCACAAAGAGTGAGCAGAGCAAGATTTTAGATACTCCATGAACCTCTCTGAGGATCAAGGGCTGTCTTGGGCTGGGGATTCAGAAGGGAAACACCAGGCATTCTTACGACCACCCCTTCTCACACCCGAAGTAGACACCACTAGTCCAAGCAACTACTTCTGATGAATCAGAGTTGCCTGCAAGAGGCCATCTGTAGAAATGTTGGTCTCAAACGTGCCCTGAAGGTCTAAATAAGCTCTGTTCTCCCTGCATATGACAGAAGATAGTGAGATAATCTGACCCACGTGTTGTAGCTCTCTGATTTCTTTTCTCTAATTTTTCCTGCACTTCCTTGCCTTAGCAGAGAACTTGTAGCTGTGTTTATGAGGGAAAGAGTGCACAGACAAGGGGAACAGTTCTAAACATCTTTGGAGAGGTCTCCCTGGTACCTAGAGCTCAGCAGCTGAAGCTATAGATTTCTGGCCAATCTTGTGGGACAGTGGCTTGATGGGTAGAGCCACCCTCATTATAGTGGCCGGCCATTGAGTACAAAAATCTGAGCTTCTTCTGATAGACTGGTGGCTACTTAGAGCCAGTTCTAAGCCTCCAAGTATGGTATACTTTGATGGCCCTGTGTAATGATTAATTGTGTAAACTTCATTGACTCAAGAGATACTTAGATTAGTAAAGCACGATTCTGAGAGTGTCTGAATGGGCCATTCAGGCAAGAATTTGGGGACTATCCATGGTCCCCGCTACATTCTCTGGCTCTTTTCCTGTCTCTCTGCTTCCCAGATGACAGGAAGTGAGCAGCTTTGCTCCACTGCACCCTTCAGCCATGCCTCGCTTCAGGCCCACAGCAATGGAACTCCTAAGACCATGAATCAAAGTAGACCTCTCCCCCATTAACTGTGTATCTGAAATATCTCATCCCAGCAATGAAAAACTGACCACCACACCCTGTCCCCCCAAAATACCTCTTAACTCCATCATTCATGCTCCATCATGACTACCCACGTTAGCAATGCATGTAGTTTTCAAATTGCCAGTGATGGTCTTGTTGCACAAAGACTAAATGAATCCTGAGTTTTCCATGAAAGATTGTGTGCGCAACTTACAGAAAATGAGCTGAGGTCTCTGTCCTACTCTGATAGGACAGTGTCCCCATCATTGTTCTTCAGTTTAAAATAGGTGTAGCAGTCAAAGAGTATGACTGCTGGGGCCCACCTGGAACTTGATTGGAGGATAAGATGATAAATAAATGGCAGGTTCTCTGCCAGAAGGAGGAAAAGTACTGATTGTCTTACCCTGCAGAAAGGGGCTTGAAACAAAGCCAACTATTAATCTTTTAGATGTGCTCCTACTCAATCAAGTTTAAGACTTTCCTATGAAGCTAAAGACTCTTGAAGAGGTAAAAAGACATGAAATAAACTCAAATGACATTTTCAGTCCACAAAGCCACATTTTCTTAACTTGTAAGGGACACTTAAAAACAAAGCACAGCATGGTTTGGGGGACATAGAATTCCACATGCTCACCAAGTTTACCTGTGTGAGCAGAGAGCCTGAGGAAGCTTTCGGCCCTAGGGAACATAGCTATCCTGGCTACCAGGTCAGAGCTCTCAAACACTGTTTACTAAAGGCTATTTTGAATGACTCAGAGGCAATGAGGCAAAGGGTTTTCTGGCCCCCAGAGATGGACTGTCATGTCAGCAAAACTTTCCTCTTTGGCCTTGTGTCCAGACTCACAGCAGGCAGACCTAAGTCAGCTTCACTGAGAGGCTGGAAGGGCAGATCTGTTCAAGGGCATGAGAAATCATGAGAGGGATGAAGCCTTCCTGGAGGAGATGGAATTTAAGATAGGCCTGAGAGCAAGTTGGTTTTCAGTTGTGGGAAGGGGCAGCATAAGCAGAGGCCCATGCTGAGCTCTAGGAAAGGTACAGGATAATTCTGGTTACAGAGCAGGGAAGGAAGCAAGCTGGAATGAGGTTCCAGGAGTTGTGTCAAGGAAGGAAGTCTGGACTTGAATGGTCAGTGAGAGTTACTGCATATGGGGAGGGCTGGAGAACGATGGCTCCAACAGAACAGAGCATTGGCATCCAGGGTGCCCCTTCTGTCAGGAACCAGCAAACAGCACATGCAGTCTAAACATTTGTGGCCATCAGCCCAGGGGCTTCATGTTACAGTAGTAAATGAGAGAGTAGAAAAAGTTCCTGATCAAAACCATGTACCAAAGGGCAGCACCATCCCTGAAACTCAGAGCTCCTACCTGTGAGCCTCTGCCACATGTGAGACAGATTATTCAAGGGCAGACTGAAATCCACAATGAAAGCTTTGGATTGAACAGATATGGAGTCCGTGCATGGAAGCCTGCAGATATCAGAGCTAGACACTGGCCAGTAGCCTGAAGCACAATGGTACAAATGCCAAGTTGTAGATACTGGGTCAGACATGGCAGGGTGAACACCTCCTCCACAAGTGTGGAACTGTCAACTCTTCCAAACTACAGAGGTGGCTTATAATTTCCAACACTTTATAGCCCACCTACATTATCTAACATTAAGAGGGTAAGATTTTCCTAAGGAGAGCTTATTTGAGAGTTACATGGTCCAATAGGTAGGCTCCTTGATGTAGATTTATTTGATCATAGTTATTGGAGTTCTATGTGCTTCACTTACTTGTGTATCAAGGTTTTTTAATGTACATCTGGGACATTTATTACTATTACTTCTGTGAAGTTTCATTCATGGCATTTGCACTCTCTTCAGCTTTTTCACTGATTCCAGTCAATCTTATGTTGTTGCCCTTTGCTTCATCTTGCAGCTCTTGCATTGATTTTTTCAGGACTCCTTGCTGCCTTTAAGATATCTTTCTTCTCGTGCTCACTAGTTGCAACACTGTCACCTAGATCTGATAGTCTACCCTTGCCTTCATTCAATCTGTTGCACAGACTTTCAATAGAGTTTTTAATCTGGATTTCTGTTTGAATCTGTTTCATGGATTGCATTTCCTTCCTATGTTAGGCATTCATAATCTCTGTCATTTTCCTAAGCTCCCTTTTTGTTAACTTATGTCTACCCATTTGTCTTTAATTTCAATCATCATTTTTTTAATATGAGAGATTATTTTTTCTGCAGCCTCATCATTATTTTTTCACTTCTGCTGTTATCATTTTAGAAAGTTCCAGTGGTTGACTTCTTATTTGCTCTGTACTCTAGGCTTGTTCTGGGTAAGCTGGATGCCTCTGGTTGCTTTTTGCTTTGTGTCTGGTCATTTTCTATTTTCTGATTCTTATTTTATTTTGTTAGTTGTATTAGGGTATGTAGATTTCTTATGGTAGATAATAGGTTCCAGCCAGAATACAAACTGCTCAATTATCATGGCCCTGATACAACATGAATCCCAAGAACAACAGCTTATCTTCCTAATGACCACTTCCTCCTTCTTCCCCATCCCAGTCCTGGATATCTTTCCCATGCATACAAGGGAGATCACAATTAGCTCCTTATGTGTCACTGAAACTGCCCCATAAACTTCACACCTAGCAGAAGACCATAACATTGTGCTTGCTTTGGCAGCACATATACTAAAATTGGAACGATACAGAGAAGATTAGCACGGCTCCTGCGCAAGGATGACACGCAAATTCGAGAAGACCATAACATCTCAGCCTCCCTTTGTCTCAGGTCAGAGGATTCCCCTCTCTCCCTCAGATTCTCTCCGTGTCCTCAGAGTCTATAAAAGCCTCTTTTTATCTTTCCTTCTCTTTACTGCATCAGAAAAATCTAACAGTAGATAGCTTTATTACTAATGTTGAGGCTTCTCCAGAAAATATCTATTCTTCCATGCTGTCTTCTAGGTGTAGGTGGGTCTTGGTCTTTGTGCCTACCCCATGAACCTACCTAATTTATTTATTTTTATTATTTTTTATTTATTGAGAAGAATATGTTTATTGGGGGAAGGAAAGCTTCTGTCTGAGAGAGGGATAGAAGGTGTTAAAGAAAAAAAATTGGACCGGCCAAGCTTAGTGGATTAAAGCACCTGCAAGCAGGTGCAGGTACCAGGGGTTCAATCCCTGGGCCTGCTGTGCCAGCCCTGCCCCCGGGGCACGCTGAGATGGCAATTGAGACTGGGCGTGGTGGTGTGTGCCTGCAATCCCAGCACTTGGGAGGCTGTAAACAGGAGAATCACTGAGTCCAATCTACTAGTAAGACCCTGAACACCCTGTTGACCCTTCCCTAAAATACAGGAAAAAAATAATAAGAAATTCGAATATATTTTAATTTTTTAAATGTTTTTTCATCATATCCTGTAGGGACTTAAAGTTCAACATATCAATACTTGATGAAAAATATCTGTTCCATGTTATGCCTAAGATGTTTGATATTCAGACAGACAGTGAGGTTAAGCTTGACAGCCTAGGTTGTATGGTAATAACAATAAGCTTCTCTTTTGGAAGGTTAACAACCTAAGTTCGCAGACCAAAATTAGAGAAAAAGGAGGGCCACAAGGAAAGCCAACATTTTGGCCCTAGCTTTCAAAGGTCAATTAAGACTCAGAACATATGAGAACTTGGATTGTAATGTAATGTAACTCAGTAGTGTCCCAAATTTTCTTATCAAGGAGATTATGGGGCCAAAGAAGAAAGTGATCGACAACGTAGAGTGTGCCTAAGGAGAGTCACATGGAGAGAAAACATTCTCTCAGGCTTTCACAGAAAGCACATTGGCCAAGCAATGGTCGTGACTCATCCACATGGCTGACACTGACAAAAAATCTACAATCTGAGGTACAGGATCTCATGAAAAATCCTAAGGGTATTTGACTGACCTTATCAGATCCAAAAGCTACAATTCTTGTTGCATAGGTCTTGCTTTATCTTGGTCTTAACCATCCAGCAGAAAAGTATAAAAATGAAGTATAAGAAGTAAAGCCATGGTGTTATGTTGAACTGTAGGGGACTCAGGTCCCTACAGTTTCTGACAGTACCAGTCAAGAGGAAGACCAATACTATTATGGACTACTGGACTCTTTTAGAATATTTTGCTGAGTTAACACACCTATAATATTCAAATGACAAAACTAAACAAAAAAGGGGATACAGACAAATGTCCATTTTGTATTTGTATATTCAAAATGGTTAGGATAGATATATAGTTACATACTCTTAATGAATAGAGGGATTTGTTCTAATAGTGTTTTTAAATAGGATATCATGTCTGCATCTTGTATGGCAAATAACCACTAGGAAGAGAGTATGTAATGTGTTAATTATTGAAACTGTCCTACGAATTTGATTTAAAACTGCAAAAAAATAAAATAAATCAAACACTTGATCTGGTCTGTGAAAAAAAAAAAAGAAAGAAAGGAATTCGAGCCAGTGACATAGCTCAGTGGTCTAAAGCTTCTACTTAGGCAAGCCTAGGGGCCATGGTTCAATCCCCAGCACCACATACTGCACCAGCCCTGCTGAACTGGCCACAAAAACAAACAAACAAACAAACAAAAGAATAAAATATAGTGATAGAAAAAAACAGCACTAGAAATGATACAAAATTTCACTGAAAAAGAAATAAGATTTCTATAATTGTTGCTTTATTACATGATGCTATTTTCAAATTAGTTGCTTAGGCTACTAAATATAATTGCGCAAGATTTGTTTAAAGAAAAAGTAAAATGGAACAATAACAAAAAAGTTGTAAGACATTCAAAAGAAAAAGACAAAAGAATTTTTAAAAATGTTAAGCATTAACTACTCCTTTCAAAAGACCAGCAGAAATCAACAGTACAATTATCCAAACTAAATCAGGCCTCCAAAATTTGAAGACCCAATCCAAAAATGACCATCTGAGATGACTATATGCTTCACAAATGAAGAGTTGCAAATGGCAAATAAATACATGAAAAACTCTTCAACATCATTGGTCACTCGACAGATGCAAATTAAAACAACTCTGAGATACCATCTTACACCAGAAAGAAAAGCTATCATCAAGAAGTCAACCAATAAATGCTAGAGAGGCTGTGGGGGGAAAGGAACACTTCTCCACTGTTGGTGGGAGTGCAGGCTGGTAAAACCATTAAGGAAATCATTATGGTACTTCCTGGAAAAGCTAGGGTTGGAGGTCCCATTCTCCCTAAATTATTAAGAATGAGAAGTTGCTATCTATTTGGCTTAGCACAAGTTCTTTGGTACTGGACTATGGTGATAATTATTGACCTGACAATTATAGTTCTATCATATAAGAAAGAAAAACTGATTATAGCAGATATGACATCCTGGCTAGCATAATCCATAACAATAACAATAGCATCAAATACAACCTAGCTATTGACAAATTGCTACTTATTAACTTGATACCTTTAGCCACAGGAACAATTCTACAGTTATATAACAAAATCCAACCTATACCAGGAACTTGTATTCAACAACTTTTCCCTTAGTAGAGTGAGTTTAACCTGTGTGGGGGATTTAAGAGGGATAAGAGATATAACAGAGATGAATGAGAAGAAATATAGTAGAAGCAAGTCTGGGGAACCAAGGATGATCACGCTAAGTTTTGGGAAACTGGGGAAAAGAGACAAAGAATGAAAGTGAAAGGAAAAGAGTATTGAAGTGAACCAGAAAGAGAAGAGACAATGTTCACTCATATGGGAATATCATAAAATCAAGAGAGATAGTTGAGGAAAGAGAAAAAATAAGATGAATAGGAAGAAACAAAAAGAAAGACAAGAACCCTAAATAGTGAACAAAGAAAAACAACAAATCCAACAACACAGAGAAAGGAAAAACAACCAAATAAAGAAAAGAAAAATAATAAAATTCCTCTGATGTCCCTGGTCTGTGGCAATGTCCATGTTGGATTCCAGAAATGTTCTGTGTAATGCTGGCAAATTTGCAGGAGGGTGCCTGCTAGGCATGGGAGTGGGTCTTGGACTCTGGACATGGTCCTGGGAGTGTTCTTAAACTGCAATCATTATAGAGACCCACCCCTTCTCCTTACTCTGGGTGTCTCCATGGCATTCTCCCAGTTGCTGCGGCACCTCTGGGTAGGGAAAGCCTGGAGTTGTTCCCAAACAACTGTGTCCAACTGGTTCTTTCTGGACCTTGCAGTTTTCTCTGTCCTATCCCACTGACTTCTCTTACTCACTGGTCATGGGGGGGACCCTTGTGCCACTGCAGGCCAAGGCTGCTTACCTGCTTACTCTGCTGGACCAAGGCCCCTCTGTGGGTCACTAGGGGGACACTTTCAGTCCTCTGCATTTAGGGATAAGACTGGCTTCTGGTGGTGACCAGCATGGAGCTTAGGTGTTTCTGGCTATTTCTCAGCAACTTTCCCCACAGTCTGCTTCCCATGTGCTGGCAGTCTGCTCTGGCTGGATGGCTCCTCCCTCATTCCATTCTGGGATGTTGGCAGCGTGGCAACCTGGGACTGTCCTGCTGCCAGAGCTATTCACCCTGAGTCCTCTGAAATAGAATGGTGGCTCTACCCACTTCTGAGTTTCTGTGTGTTGCAGCACAGCACCGGCTCACCTTGCCCACCAAACACTGGCTCTGTGTGGCCCCTGGGGAAACAATGTCCTGAATTGTCACTGCTGCTTTGGACTTTTCCCCAGTGCTGGGCTGTGGGTCCTGATGGCCAAAAATGACATAACACTAATCCTGTTCCTAAATTGCCCTAGCCACCACTTTAAGTAGCACTAGAGCTGGTGGCTATAACATTAGGTAGCACAGCAGGGAAAATTTCCATCATCTAAGAAAGTCTCACTGAACAACTCAGGTTTACAGCAGGAGTCAACCATCTCCCAGCCTGTGGGCCAAATCCAGGCTTCACCTGCCTTGGTAAACAAAGTTTTCCTGGACTACACCATAGCCACCTATTCATATACATACATGTTTGCTTTTGTACTGCAAAAATAGAACTGAGAAGTTAGAACAGAGATTGTGTGGCTAACATAGTCTGATATCTGACAGTTTTACCTTTTTCCAGAAAATCTGCTGACCCATCCTACAGATTGTGAATAAGTTGCATTAGGACTTTTTCCATAAAGATGCTTACTGGTGTCTCCAGGAGCTACTCTGGCTCCCATGCATGTCTTTCTTGGGAAGGAAGGGAGAATGCAGAATTGTCAGTGCCAGTGCCAAGCTTTACCAAGGCACATGGTGCTTGTCTTGCAGTGGCAGGGAGTGAGGGTAGGGTGGCATTTGGGTGCTCACAACTCTACCTAGAAAAAACACGCAAGCATCGTACCATCTGCTTTATTTTTGTTTTCATTCTTCCCAGATCAATGAGGCAGCAACAATAATAAAAGTGAGACACAGCAGTTCCCTTACATAGCAATTCAATGACGCCTGCCAAGCTGACCCTCCACACATAATGCTCAGCGTTGGTCAGCAGATTTAGCCTAATTTGGAAGATCAGGCATTCTATATATCAAAAATAATTCTTAGCCTGAGGACAGGCCAATTCAGGAGCGCACATTTTCATGAACGACTTGACACCTTGGGCAGAGAGGCCTTCAGGTCAATGTCCTGGACCTTTTTAAGTCTTCGAGACCAAAAATGACCCAGGTTAATTTATCTGGCCCTTTACGAAGGCTGGCACCTCCGGTTCTCCCCACTGACAGAACCATGAGGGCTGCTCGAACAGCAACGAATTTGGGGGTTTCTCTGGGGACCCAGCTCGCACGCCATGAGCCCCACAGTGCTTTCTGTCCAACAATCACTCTAGAATTAACTGCGCTTCTCTGTCCTTTTATGGACACCATGCTTCGTTGAAAAGGGAAGCTAAGCAGATTCGTGAGACTCGCTGATGCTCACTTGGTAATGGTTCTATTGTCAGAACACAGACTTTCTGTCAGCAGCTTGGAATGTCCTGGAGCCAGAGTGGATGGATTCTCTTCAGATGCCTGAGAGCATCTCAAATGATGACACTGGGGACAGCAGGAGTCTGGGAGTGACACAAAGTCAGCTGTGCCAATTGCAGACACACAGGGAAACCCTTGCTGTCACGCAAACGGGGCTGGGGTGGGGGTGGGGTGGGGTATGCTTCGGTTTCCTTCCATCGTTAGCCAGGAGGCCCAAACAATCTCTCAGATTCCTAGGTTCATTTGCTGAATTCTCTCACTCCCACCAACCTTTCTCTGCTGCTCTGTCAAAGGTATTAGTGTAAGTGGGAATAACCAAAAGAAAACATCCCAAGTCTCCAGCTTCCCTGGCCCTTGCAAGGCACGGGATCCCAGGTATTGCTTGAATTACAGAGAAAACAACAGTGAGCGAGCCTTCTATGGAGCTATTATTGGGGTGAGTTTCATCTGCGTGGGTCTGTGATGAATCTCAAGGGCCCGACTTGGGGGTCACCCACGTTGCCGTCTCTTCCGAGCCCGCAGTTTCAGCCGTCGCGTGGACAGGCTGACTGGCTGCTTCCCAAACTTCTCCATGATCTCTCTGATCCTGGCGAGGTTGGTTTTGCTGAGTGTGAAGTCGCAGCGCGTGGCCCCCATGTCGTAGCCAACCATGCAGTTCTTGGTGGACGTCGTAAAACCTTCTGCCTTGGCTGTGACCACGTATTCCCCAGGGTTCAGGAGGCGCCAGTAATCTCCGTCGCTGGCTGAGAAAAGAAACCAGGGGTCCTCAGAGCAGTTCATTGGTAATGTAAACACCACCACCCCTATTTTAAAACCATCCCTGGCACAGGGCCTCTGACGAAGGCAGCAGGGAATCTGAGCTCCTGCAGAAGCAAGTCCTTAATGGACTTTGAAAGCCAAGAAGTTTTCTATTTTGGAAACTGCCTTAATGGTTTGAACAGGAAGGGGTTTGGGATCTAGGCTCCCTACAGTGTTCCTACACGTGGGCAGAGCTGCAGAAATGGTCACAAACACTGCTTCCTCCATGACAACACAGCCATTCATTGTGAACTGGAACTTGTGGACAGTGTGCTCGCTCTGCAAAAGTTTATGTTGACAAGTCCCTCATGCGTGACTTTCTGCCTTCCTTTAGCGTGGCTACACATTCATAAAAATAATTTCTGAAAAGGGTGGGATATCTTGACTTCTGGCAAGAGAAGGAAGGATAACTGAAGGAGGCCCTGATACCTGCACCCTGCTCTCCTCCCATCCTGAGCCAGGGCGCAGAGAAACAGGGATACTGCAAGGCAGGGAGGGGTTGAGACCTGACAAGCCAGAGCTGAGCTGCAGCAGGACTCCTGCCTCCCTGCCATACTGCTGATCACCTGTGTGCCTCACGTGACCAGGATCTATCTACCCTTAGCTTTCTGTAGATGTGAACAGCTTTTGGCAGGGGATGAGCTCTGGGCCTTAACTCTGTCCCTCTGAGCACTCAGAGAAGTTGAGAGCAACTACATTGGCCTGTTCATGTGAATGTGACATTTGTTTTCTTAGTGACTTACTTCTCTTCACCCTAATCAACCAAATAGCTATTCATCTGGGTGCATGCCCATCTAACTGAGGATGGACGGGTGAGGCACACCGTGAATGGCTCAGGCTCGGAAGGACTCGACAGCTTAACACAGGGCCAGCCAGGAGCAAGAGGCCAAGCATCTTCTCAGAAACATTGTCTGGTAGAAGGAAAGGCGACAGGACAGAGGGCACATAAAGGAGGTGGCTCACTGAGGTTGGTCCAGGGAGCTCTGAGGACCAGTGATGCCTTGAAAGGGGATAGGTACAAAGCTCAACAAGTCAATCTCCCTACTACTCCCAAGCACTCCGTAGTTATTTGATTGTATCTAACCCTTTCCCTCTAAGTTTCACTGGCCAGGTCATTTAAATTGTCCTAAGAAAGAGGCCTGTTAGCTTCTAGCTGTGTGATCTCATGCAAAACAGTACACCCCTCTGGGGATCCAATTACTCGTGTACAAAAGGAAACCTACCTACAGTCTGCACCCTGAGTTGGCTGGAGGGCTCAATGAGTCAGTGTGAGCCTGTCCCCTCTGTGTGCTGTGTTCTCCCCAAGGTCCCTGTCATCTTCCTCTGTCTCAGAGTCCCTAAGTACCATGGGCCTAAGCATTGTCATGGGGCTGGCTGCATTCTGGGATGGGTGACCTTGGCCTACGACTCGTGTGTGTAGGGAGAGACAGAGACTGAGGAACAGCAACCCCACCAACCTGAGTACCCTATTGACAGAAGGGGCTCACAGCAGAACCCCACCTCAGGCCTCTGACCTTGTCACAGCATCACGTGTCACCCATGCTCTGACTCTGACCCAGAAGCTGTGTAACTACTGTTCTAACTGGAGTGTCGTTCCCTGCTCTCTGAAAGGTGGCTGCGTGCATCTCCTGAGGGAAGGACCTCTGCGGGCTTTCCCGCCTACTTTTACATTTCACCTGATTCCTTTCTTTCTTGGCACTGATCCTAATCTGCAGTGAACACTTAAAAATATTCTTTATAATTACACGCAGGTATGCACAAGAATGTACACCTTTGCTGGCCAGAGGCCGAGTCTGGTTTGCTCATATTTCTACCGGCATGTAGTAGGTACCCCAGGAGAAATCTTAAAAGAATGAATGAGCCTATCAGAAATATGTTTGAGTTCACAGAATCAGAACAACAGTATTAGCTGTTTACCACTGTGTGTATGTGTGTGTGTGTGTGTGTCTGTCTGACTGTGCTGTATGTGTGTGTATGTGTGTGTGTGTCTGTCTGTCTGACTGTGCTGTATGTGTGTGTATGTGTGTGTGTGTGTCTGTCTGTCTGACTGTGCTGTGTGTGTGTGTGTGTGTCTGTCTGTCTGTCTGACTGTACTGTATGTGTGTGTGTGTGTCTGTCTGTCTGTCTGACTGTGCTGTATGTGTGTGTGTGTGTGTGTGTGTGTGTGTGTGTGTGTGGCACTAGAGATGGAATTTAGGGATGCCCTACCACTGAGGCACATGGCCAGGCCTCTTTATTTTTTTCTTTTGAGATGAGATCTCATTAAGTGGTCCAGTAGGACTTGAACTTGTGATCCTCCTGCCTTTGCCTCCCTAAGTTCTGGGAGTACACCCATGCACCACCACACCCAATGAAGTTTCTTCATCCGAAACACGTATTCCCCTGGTTCTCCCCTCTGCCTCAGAGCCCCTCCCCCAAGCTCTCGGCAGAGGTTTGCCCTCACTGTCCCTCAACACTCTTTATCTCTGCTGCTACCTCTGACAACCCTTAAACCTAAAATCAGGCACTTGACGTAACCCAGGACACGTCTTTGTGTTGCCATCTTCCCGTGGTGTGATCAAACTGGTGTCCCGGGAGAAGTGCGCAGAGCCACAGTGAAGGTGAACACACAGAGGAATTGCTCAGCATCTGTGGGCAGGCTGGGCAGCTCAGGCCTGCTGAGTCTGTCCGTCACCAGGTCGGGCTAGTTTCCTCCCCAGGACAGTCGTGTGGGAGTGCTAAGCCCGCTCTTTGGCCGAACTACTTACACACATCTCTTCAGAAGTCTTCTTACTAGCTTCCCTCCCTGTGGAATTCCACTTAATGCTTCTGTTTATTTTAATGCAAAATCCCTCCTGAAATAAAACCTGTCAGATCAGATAAGCCTCAGACAGAAATCAAGGCGAATTCAGAGCTTTCATGGAGCAGCGAGAGATGCTGAAACCCATAAAATGAAGAGCCACGTGTAAAGTGCGGGGTGCATCTGTCAGGGGGACAGTCTGGGAAATTATTTATAGGGAGAAATAAAGGGAGAGAGATGCATTTCCCGTTAGCTCATCGAAACTGTCTCCTTGATTCCAGGGGCTTGAAATTCAGAGCCCATTAGGCAAAGCATTCTCATCTCGGCTTACGGGACCCCAGGGCGTTTTTATTTCCCACTCAGTTTAAAGTCCTCATGTTTTCTCACATTGCTTACAGACACACTGAGTAGTCCAAGGAGTGGTTCGGGTGCTTTTACAAATCACTCTTAAGCAATATTTAAACTATAAATCCTATGGAGAACCAAGTCAATGAGCCTACCCTTCACTCACTCCTAATGATAGTCAGCACCCCCTGGCACCTCAGGGGTACTCAGTGCACATTTGCTGAATTAATGGATGAGTAAATGGGTAAATAAATGAATGAATAAATGGATGCCTGAGAGTAGTTACTGTGCACAATACTTCATGCAGGACAGTCTGAAACCCTACAGTTACTGGCTATAAGACCCAGACAAATGGTAGGAACATTCGGAAAATACCACCAAGAGAAGAGACCAGTAACTAAATGAAAATAATGTAATTTATAGCATTATGTGCCAGTCTACTATTTTGTAGCATTTCAGATACCTTCATCCATTTAGATAAGTGGCCTTCTAGCTCGTAGCAGGAAGCACAGTACTGAGCATACGGGCCAAGACGAATCCAGTCTCACCTCCCTTCCATGTCCCAGAGTCTCCATTTCCTGACAAATCCGATGGAGCAATTTGTTGGGGGGACATGACCTGTGGGTCCTCCCAACAAATGCTTAGTAGAAAAGAGGCCCCTTTTGCCCAGAGGAGAACCAGCTGGGCATGGAGAAAGCTCTGGGTCTGGATTCTCGGGCCGTCTGCTTCACTCATGACCCGCCCACTCATGTGCCATGCTGAGACTGTCAAGCAACGTGCATGCACACACTCATTTGGCAAGTATTTGTTGAGCACCCACTGTTTCTAAGTAGGGGGGTGGCACGCCTGTCCCACCCACAGAGTTAGGAAGGGTACAAGGGACCTGCAGGGGATCAGGAAGGTGTGTGGTGTTAAACAGTGTCATCATCTTAAGGCAGTGACATCTGAGCAAAATCCAAAGGATCGAGAAAAGAGCCAAAGGCCTCCCCTCAGAGGATGAAGACCACGACAGAAGGAAGAGCCACAGTGACAAGTCCAACATGTGGCTGTCAGTTCACATCAAACAGGAATTGTTTGAAAACAAGCAATCACCCATTTGCTTGGGACTGTAGGGTTCTAGAGACGTGAGATTTCCCGTTTTAAACTGAAGTATCCTATGTGAAGACAATCTGGGGGGGACAAAGGGAAACCCTGGGGGTGTGGGAACACCTTCATTTCCATATCACTTTCAAGTAAAACAATACAGTGGCTTATTGCTGGATGTGGGGGTCCACACCCAACTTCTCAGGAGGCTGAGGCAGGAGGATCCCAAGTCCAAGGCTGGCAAGACTCTGTCTCCGAGTAAAATCTTCAAAGGGCTGTGGGTGTAGTGCCATGTTACAAGGCTTGCCTGGCAAGTATAAAGCCCTGAGTTCACTGAGTTCAATCCCCCCAAATGAAAACTCAATCAATAAATCAAATACATGGTGTCTCTGTGTGTAAGCTGCATACTTTTCTACAACTGACTTTCCAGCCCTGAAGGTCAGAGCCCTGAATCCAAGCCACGCCCCCTCTAGATCTTTCGGGGTCAGTTAGCTCCACGGAGCTTCTACTTGCTGCTTGAATAAGGGGAAAGGGATGGCCCACCTCTCTCCAAGGACAGAAGTGAAATGAGAAAATAAAAAAAAAAAAAAAGACACGTACAGAAGTTCTCAGGAATTCACTCGCTTGAGTAGCACCTGCTCCTGCTGCTTAGTGACCCAGGGACAGTGGGACGGTCTCCTGCTGCCACTCCATGTGTGCATTGAAAGTGTGAGATTATTTTAGCATTTAGCAACTGGAAACCAAATTTGTTTTACAAGACCCCAGATCTGAAGGAACTTTCTTTGTTTACAATAAACAGAGTTGGACTACAATTTCAGTGCTACCTTTAAGAGATCATCTTCTGACCCCGATTATCCAAAATTCTAGACCTTTCTACCCTCCCATGAAATGGCAGTCATTGTGCCAACTAGAGGCCTAACACCCCCAGCCACTTGCCCCTTATGCATGTGGGACCTGGGTCTCCCTGTTACATTTCTTCATGTTCCTTACTTCATTTAAAGGCAGCCTCAAGAAAATAGAGTTGTTGTGGAGAGTAAGTGGTTGAACCATGCAAAGTCAAGCAAAGGGTGCCTAGCCATACAGGAGATTGCAAAGTCAACACAAACGCTTACTGTTATTACTGTTATCCTCTTCCTTACATAACAAACACTTTGCATTCAACAACTGCCTATGGTTTGGAGAGAAAAAATTAATCTTCTCCATCCTCAAAGCATAATCTTAAGGCTCCAGTCCAGCCAGGCCATGGTGACAGCACTCATGAAACCCTCCATTCTCATGCTCTAAACTCCTCCCTGGGCAAGACAGCTCCCACCCGCTGCATCTCCCTTTGGCCTGCCTGCTTGCCCTTCCCCTCAGGGCCCTTGCTGCCTAGTCTGGGATTAAGCTGCCTGCATGGGTGACAACCGCACAGAGGTAAAGCTGCTGCCTTAACTTCTCAGAAACTCCTCCCACCACAGCTGGGAGCTCACCAGAGCTTCAAACCTGTCCCAGAGAAGGGACAGAGAGAGTCCAGGAAGCACAAACTGTAAGCCTTGCTCTCGGGGGTCTCTAGAAAGATGGAAGGAAAAAGGCCTAATTCAGCTCTGAGTAAGAAGTTTCCGGCACTCTGTAACCCAAGTAAAACACTTCAAGAAAACAGGTGTTTCTTACCAAAGAGAGTTCTTTCTTACCAAAGAGTATTTCTTACCATACCTGTTCGGATGTCGTGGTTGACACCTTCTACAGAGATGATGGCCTTTGGAATTCCCTTTCCATGTACGTCTCTCACCAGGCCTTTGATGCCACGGTGAACCTGTTCCGCAAACAAGATGAGAGATGGTGAGGTCACAGACCAGCTCTGGGCAGGGCCAGCCTGAGGAAGCGAGGGACAGACCTAGAGCTAGCTCTTTCCCCACTAGGAATGCTCACAGTGCTACACAGAGCCCAGAAGACTCACCAGGCTTTTCATGAAATTTGTGTGCAAACTACTATGTTCTTTTCAGGGGTCCACACATCAGAAAGTTCCCATTGGAATTGAAATATTCCAAAGGTTTAAAAAAAAAATTAGGATTTGAAGTTGTTCGTAAAAACACAACTCAAATGTACTAACTCAAATGTACCTTAATTTTTTTAAAAATGTATTTGGTTGTTATAAGGTCTCACTATGCAGCTTGGACTCATGGTGATCCTCCCGCTTTCAGCCTCCCCAGCACTGAGATTACAGGCATGTGCCACTACACCCAGCCTCTGGCTGGCTCAGCCCGCTCCGGGGGTGGGTTGGCTTGGCATGTGCTGCCGGGGATCGAACTATGGTCCCTGCGCTTGCCTAAGGTTGCCTAATCAGGTCTTGCAGAGGGCTAGGTAAGGGCTTGGGATGAAGAGCTACCACTAACAGATATGGTCCTGCTGGGGAGACGAGAACATTCTAAAGTTGGATCGTAGTGAGCATAGTAAAATTACACAAATATGCCAAGCACTGTGCACTTGTAAAGGGTGAATTTTATGGTACACGAAGTATATCTCAATAAAGTCATTCAAATTAAAAAGAAATAAAAATAACAACTCTGTTATGTCAAATGACAATCAGCTCTGAACTTCATGCCTCATTGTCTCCACATGTAGGATGACTTGACAATCCTAGACAATACACTGTTATTTCCTGTGACTTCTTTATATGTGTCTATCCCTGGGCATTTTATTTGTGGGAGGCACTTTGGCTAAATCAGGTCATTACTTCAGGAGGAGCAGGTTGCTATAGACAAGACCTTTGTTCTTTCCATATATGCAAAGAGGAACCATTCCTCCTAAATGTCAGGGTTGACACAGGTGTTTTCATAGTTTTCCAAGAAGGAAGATTCAGACCCAACTCTTCTGTACTGCAGAAGCTCACAGAGGCTGTGCTAAGACCCTTAAAGTCCTAACAGGACACGCTCAGTTGCTAGATTCAGGTGTCAACTTTTGCTACCTTTACACAGTATTGAATGACTGGCACCCAAGCCATGGCCACCTGCTTCTTCTGACCTCTGTGTGCCACTCAAGACCTTCTTTCTTCTCCAGAGGTGGTTATACCTAGAGCCATATGAGTAATATTTAAAAATGACAGGAGCCCTGAAGATCACCATTCATTTTGTTCCTCTTTCTGCTTTCCAGTTACTCTGTTCCTTCCTTAGTGGGTCTTGGACACTACTCAGTTAGTTTTTCCATTAAACTAGAACCAGCTACCTCAGTGCTACAAGACGGGCATAAGCTTGAGAACAGGAGGCAGGAGAGCTGTCTGGGGTCACTGAGGAAGACCGCATGGCCTCACCAGGAGGCAGCCAGGCCCCACAGCACTTGGCAAAGCTGCTTCCAGGCAGGTTGCTACCACTGCACACAATAGTGACTCTGATGGCTCAAGGCATTGATGGGCTGCATCTGGAACCTCTAACATCGGACCCGAAGCCTTAATCTTAATAACTCAGAATGTGACTGTATTTGGAGGCAGGACACTTAAACAGTAGTGATGTTAAAATAAAGCCATTAGGATGGATTTTAATGCATCAGAGCTGAGATCTGAGCCAGGCATGGTGGCACCAAACTGTAATCACCACATCCTAGGGGGCTGAGGCAGGAAGATTGTAAGTTTGAGCCTAGCTGGGACAACTTCACAAGTCTCTAACTCAAACTTTTAAAAATTAAAAAGAATGGGGCTTAGAATGTAGCTCAGTGTGAAGGATATGCGTTCATTTCTCAGGACACCCTGCCCTGCTTCCCAAAATCTGGACATGCAACATGTATACTTATGTGCAGAAGCACGGCCACATGAAGAGGCAGCAAACAGTGGAGAGGGAGCCAGCCTTGAAGCACCTTGACCTTGGCTTCCAGCCTCCAGAACTATGAAAGATGAATGTCTGCTGGTAGGCCCTCCATTTGAGGTATAGGGGGTGATTCGAAACTAAGCTGGGTGAGGCGGTGCATGCCTGTAATGCCAGCACTTGGAAGGCTAAGGCAAGAAGGTTGCTGTGAGTTTGAGGCCAGCCTGGGTAACATCTTAAGTCCAATGCCAGCCTGAACTGCACAGCAAGAGCCTGTCTAAAACAAAAGGGAAGGGAGAGAAGGAGGAGGAAGAGGAGGAGGAGGAGAAGGAGGAGGAGGAGGAGGAGGAGGAGGAAGAGGAGAAAAAAAGAATGAGCAGATATGTGTTGTCTTAGTTACTTTTCTCATTGCTGAGACAAAAATACTAGACACGTAAAGTTAAAAGAGGAAAGGGGTATTTGGCTCATAGTTTGTAGAGGCTTCAGTTCTGAGTTGGCTGGGTCCAAGGCAGGGTGACATGGCAGAGGATCATAGCAGAGGAGAAAGAGTCCATGGCAAAGCAGGGCAGGCAGAAGGCAGCAGGCAGCATGAAAGTGATAAGAAGTAATGACCCTCTTTCTGTCCCTTATATCCAGGTAACCTCCCCTTAGGGTGGGCAGCCCTCACACCATGGTGGGACAACTTTAATCCTTTCATTGCACCATGAATCAACCCCAGCACCAAATCCTTTATCAGAGCACCACACATCCTAGATCCAGTCAACTCTGAAAAGCCCCACATGTGACCACATAAGGTTTGGGGGGGGGGCATCTAAACACAAGGCATAACGCGTGTGTTAGAAACAAGGACGTGAACTTTGAGGGGGATTTATAGCAATGTGTATTTTACTCTAATACACTTTTAAAATTTAAACATTGTTTTTTAACCTCTCCTCATTGTGCAAATATTGATTACAACCTCTGCAGAATAAAAACGCTATTGTGTGGCCGCATCTGCCTTATTCACTGATTGCAGGACCATCCAACTCTGCTTCTGCCCCGAAGTCAAAGTACCTATGAAAGATGAATGTCTGGAGCTGATTCAAGGCGCTGAGGCAGCCACAACAGTATAACCTCAGATATCGGTGCGAGAAAACACACAGAACTGCTTCAACAGCTGGCAGGAACAGTGGGAGAAAGGCCTTCCACGCGAGAAGGAGCATTTAGAGGGAGGGAACGGCAATGTGTCTTTCATTATTATAAAAGAAAGTCTTTCAAAAAGAAATTTAAAGATTCTTCCAGAGTTTCGAATCATGCCTTATATGTTCTTGTGGTAAAAGCAGACTGAAGTGAGGGGCCTGGGCATGGTACTCAGTGTCACCCACCCCCAGCCCCACAGACCAGCACCCACGGCTCCTGCGCCATCTCACTGGCCCTGAGTCAGTGGAAACAAGCCCACTGGGGTTGGATCTCAGCAGTGCAAAAAAGCCAGGATTCCTTGTGGCAACAGGCCTGGCTAGGGACAACGGCCGAGGCCTGAAGTGCCAGTTCCACCCCACACTCTTGGTCAAATCCAAGGCCCTGTTCACTAGCCAGTCCCTGCCACATCACAGTCACACACCCGCCTTACCTGCTCCATGAACACAATCAGAGACTCCCGGTTGTTCTCCCACTCCTCGGGCAGCTGGCTCTCATGAGGGTATTTATCACAGCCGACGTAGATGGACAGCTCGAAGCAGTTCGTGTGGAGATAGCTGAAGTCATTGAGGCCTGTCGAGCCAACCAGACACTTTGACTGAACGATGCTCCAAGTGCCATGTGGTGTGGGCAGGGGAGCAAGAATGTTCAAGGCCACTCAGTGACTTGATGTAAACAGAGAGGCATGACATATGCACTACAGGCCGACATTCATAGGAGGGCAAATGTGCCAGACCTGGAGGACCAGTGGGGACCACTGAGGTCAGGACAGCCCCATCCAAGGGCATCTTTGACAAATGCACTAAGTGTTTTAGATGTTTATTTTATTAAGCATCACTTAACATACCTTGTATGGAATAAAACTATCACCAATTAATACTATAGACATTTTTAGTATTTAATTAAATTTCTCTCTATGGTCATGCTGAGTGCAGCTACAGATCATAGTAATTTCTCATTCTAAGTAATATGAACAGCTCACTATTACAGTGCCTTCGGTGTGTCAGGGCCTGTCCTCGGCACCCAGTACCCTGTAGGTCACTGGACCTTCCCATGGGTCCCAGCAGAGGTAGAAGAGCACATGTCTATGGATCACTAAACAACCGAGGCTGTGAATGGCAAGAGTGGGTTCCAGGATTGTGCATCCAGAAATGGCCAGAGTCAGGGATTGAGCCCAGGCCGGATGACAAGTCTTGCTCTTGTCTCCAAACAGGGCTCAGCTACAGGGGCCTGCAGGGCCACAGAACAGACAGGCTCTCCACAGCCTGAGGTGAAGCCCTGGAGGAGCTTTGCAGGCCTGCGTTATAAATCTCCACCACATAACTTAGCCAAAATGTTTCTTGCCTCATAACTTTAGAAGGCAGAAGTCTGAAATCGAGGTTCCTGTGCTCACTCAAGATCTTTAAGTATGAAGTGTCCCCCCATGTCCCTTCTGAAGAGCAGCATTCAGAGATGAGACCTAGAGAGGGGACTGCAGCAGCAGCTTCTGAACTCACTCACAAGATCACTATTCAATGGTACAGAAACAGGAGGCAGATCCTTCTTGGGGGACTTCATCGTGGGGCCGTGGCCTTGGGGTGACATTGGGTCCCGGGCCCCTCCCTCTTAGGCTCTTTGGTCTTTTGGCCTCCTGCTACCATCAGGTGAGCAATCTTTCCCTTCCACACCATTTGGCCATGACATTTCTGCCCACCACGAGCAATGGGGCCAAGTGTCCATGGACCAAGGCTCTCGGAAGCCATTAGCTAAAATAAACTTCTTTATAGCTTTTTATATCAGGTATTTTGTCACAGTGACAAAAAGCTGACTAAGCCCTCCTGGCTCCTCCATTTCTGGTGACCCAAGTATTCCTTGGCTTATGGCAGCTTTCCTCAATAACTGCCTCTCTGGTCTCTGTTTAACTTCTCTCTTGTCACCTACAGAGACACTTCCCACTGACTTTGGGGACCTTCTAGATAACCCAGACAACCCATCTTGAGGCCGTTATCATAAATATGTGCTCAAAGACCACCTTTCCAATAAGGTAACAGTCACAGTTTCAACAGCCTATGAAGCCAACATATTTTAGGGTAGACCATCATTCAAGCCACTAAAATTACCTGATATTTGTGAAATGAAGGAGTGTCACACAGCATGATGTCCTCATTGCTTTCTTCTGAACATTTTCTTTCTATTGGGTTCTAGGTATCAAATCCAGGGCTTCACCTATGCTAAGCACAAAGTATACTCTCGACCACTAAGCTACACCCCGCCCCTTTCCAACATGGTTGCTTCTCAACAGGTGAACCAACCATACTCTGTGTGTGTGTGGTGGGGGGGGGGATCATCTAGGAAAAGCTCCTCTAGTGAGCTCCCCAAGGTACAGCCACAAAGGTGCAGTTGGGTGCACAGAGCTCTCCGCGTGCACTGAGAAAAGCACCAGCTTCTCCAGCACTTCACTCGCACAGACCTTAGACACAGTTCTCCTTTCCCCTCTCTCCTGTGAGGCTCAGGAGAAATGTCAGTTTTGCAGTCAGGTTTTGGGATATCAAGAGTAACTGCTCATCGCCCCACTGCCTAACCACCAAGGTCAGAGCCTCATGGCACCAGACACATGGCCACTCTCTACCTGTGTCAGGCAGCTTGCCCTGGCTGTGACAAAACACCTTTTGTAATATAAAAGAGTAGAGATTTCCTTGGGCTGATAGTTTCAGAGGTTTCAGTGCATGGCTGGCTGGTCACAGTGCTGGAGGCCTGAGGTAAAGCAGAACATCATGGCGGAAGAACATGGTGGGGCAAACTGTTCAGTGACAAGAGCCAGAAGCCCAAGAAGGGAACGAGCCAGAGAAAAATGGGTCAAGGGCCAGAGAGTCCCCAGGTCACATCCCTGTGACCTATTCCTTTCAAATGGAATCACTGCCTATTTCTGTCACCTCCAAAAATGCCACCTGATTAACTCCTTAATGGGTTGATCCACTATTGAAATTAGAGTTTTTACAACTTGACTGTTGGTGAAAATATTCACAAAGAAACCCAGAAGTATGCTTTACTAATTTCTTAAGTATGTCTCAGTCCAATCAAGGTGACAATCAAGATCAGTCATCACATTGCCAGAATCCAACTTCCAGCCACTCCCTCTAGGGAATCCTGGACTTCTGGTCTGTTGTAACAAAACGAGGAAAAGGAAGAGCAGTGGATTAGAGGAAGTAGGTTAGTGTGAATGTCAAGTTCATGGGAAATCCATGACAAGGGCCTGATCTGGTGACACCAGGCCAATCCATCCAGCCACCCTGCAGCATGTTGGCTGAGTGTACTGGCATACACCTATAATCCCAACACTCTGGGAGGCTGAGATAGAGGGGTCAGGAGTTAAGAGTCCAGCCTAAGCAATTTAGCAATTTAGGAAGACCCTGTCTTAAAAAATAAACAAAGAGGGCTGAGGATAAAGGTCTTGTAAAGGCTTGGGACTCAATCCTCATGCTGCAAAAATAAAACAAAACTCAAACACTTCACAGTGTGGAATCCAGTGGCGTTTGGAGCTAACAGGAAACAGCTCCAGTTGCTAGAACAGGCCTTGACTCCGAGGAGTGTTGGACATTTCTCTGTATCTCATTCTTCCCACCCTCTTAGGTCTTGCTAGTACCAATATAAATGTGCTAAGCACACACTGCAGAGTGGCTGCATCTGCTTCCTGCCTGTTATGCTGTAGACACCAAGCTGAGACACATCCTGGGCATTCTGATAAGCCTTCAGTGGTGGATGGGGAAAGGCATCCCTTCTGTTCTCTCTTTACCTGGACTCCCCTCCTTGGCATCTTCTATAGGGAAGTCGGCACTACACATTTCTTAGCCTCTGTGTATAGATCTCCCCAACACTTGCCTTATTATGGAGGCAGGCTGTAGACCACAGCTGAGCAACAGCTTGACATCACGTTGGACTTAAAATGCATGAAGTACCAGTGATGTGCACTTTGAAATTTACTGAACCTTTCTCTCCACTATGCCCCTCACCATTAACCACTGTGTACAGCACACCAAGAATGAGAAAGAGCTGAACACAAGATGTGGAGGGGAGAATTAGAAATTGCATTATATTACTCTACAAAGAAATGAATCTGTGACTCCAAAACACTTCCAGAAAAAAGAATGATTACGATGGCTTGAGCCACCGCACGGCTCTTCCACCAAGTCCCTGTTGCAATGGAAAGCATGATTGATAGAGAATAAATGTCAAATGCTGCATACAACTGTGTGAAATCCAACTTTCCCTAATGTGACGCTGGACTGGATGCCAGCAGATCTGGCTGTGTCCAGACCCAATGTGACCACAGCAACCACAAAAATAAACATATTTTGCTTACAGGTTCTTTTTTTCTTTTGTATTTTAGGGCACGGTCTACAGAGTGTTCGGGGTCTCACTACTAGATCGGACTTGTAGTGATCCTCCTGTTTACAGCCTCCCAAGAGCTGGCATTATAGGCATACACCACCACAGTCAGTCTCAGTTGCTGCCTCAGCATGCCCCAGGGGCAGGGCTGTCATGGCAGGCCTGGGGATCAAACCCCCAACCCCTGCACCTGTTTGCAGGCACTTTAATCTGCTGAGCTGTTTGGCCAGCCTACTTACAGATTTTTGTAGGTAGATTTTGAAAATTAAAAATGCTTTCTGCCATTATGAAATTTTCTTGATAGAGATCTGCATTTATTTTTTATTTTGTATACAGCAAAATCATGATGGTGATGAAAAAGTTGTCTCCATTTGGTCTGCAACCAAGAACACATGGTAAGCTTTCAATGGGTGTTTTTACATGATCATGAGAACAAATATTTCTGGTGTTTTTCTTTTCCAAGGGTAGAAATATACATGCGAAGTGTGAGGAGGCTGAAGTTCTAGCCACGTTAAATAATCTTAAGGCTAATTGTTATAGTGAAACAGAGAGTACAAATAGGTCCACAAAAGAGGTGAGCATGCCCTGAAAGACAGAAAGGGGAGGGCAGGAGGACTTACGCTAACAGGGTGTCCCTGATAAGCCAGACACTACAGGCTTCCACATCTGTCACCTACACAACCCTCACAGCATCCTGGAGAGACAACACCATCGTCATTACCCGCCTTGTTGTCATTATGATCATTATCATGGTGCCCAGTTTCCTAAGGAAAAAGTATAGCGGGGTATGGTGACCTGCAGAAGTTCCCACACATCTAAGTGGTATGAAGCCAGTGATTTGAAACCAGGACTATCTGACATAGAATATTTTTCATATTCATCATTGGCTTAACAAATTCTCCAGAAGAAAAAAAAAATATATATATATATATGCACATTACACAGGGATCTTGCAGTCCAGTCAGTACAAAGGTAATGCACCATCTTATGCCTCCTGCCTTCGGAGTCCTGGCCTAGGAATAGCCTGAGACAGGGAACTACATGCTAATCCTCACATGTGGACCATGAGGTCCTCTGGCCTCTGTGAGGCAATTCTCAATCTGTGCTCCAAGGCTGTCCAGCCCTGGGTGGGTCCCAGAAGCAACACCTCATGTTCCACAGTCCACACACACTGTGGCCTGCTGACCTCTGGGGCACAGAAGATGCACACAAAAGCATCTTTACCTCAGGAGGGGCTCTCAGAACATATGTCCTGCTCAGCCACATCACACCTGAGCTGGGGATGGGCACCTCACCCCTTGTAGGTCCACAGCATGGATGGCTGCCATCCTAGCACTCGGCCTAAATCCTCAGCACCAGCACTCACATACTTGGCCCTTTCTCTGGGTTTTCTCTCCAGTTGAAAGTCCACCACCATACCATCTCTGGTCTTATAAAATTGAATAGCTTGGTGGATAAAATTTTGACCAAAGAGATCTCATCTCTTCCCTCTTCCTGTTTGAGCAAATCCCAACCAATCTCCGCAGCCCAGCAATTCCGTTTATAACACGAGGAGTAAGCCACCCCCACCTCAAAGACTGGTGAAGAACAAAGGAGAATCTGTAAAGGGCCTGTGCCTGGTTAATTGCTTAACTGAGGTGGGTCCTATCTGCAATGTAACTGAGAATATGGCGACAGAGTAGGGGGCACCTGTGGGGTTCCTGCTGGGCCAGCAGTCTGTGTTCCTTACTCCCTGTGAGGCCAGGCAGAGCTGATCTGAGACTTACTTCCAGCAACGGTGTGCCAGGAAGCCCCGTTGACAGTGCCCTCCTCCTTCTGGAAGTCCTCTGTGTGGCACACCCTCCGCCTGGCATCTGTCATGAGGCGGTGCGTAGAGGCGTACGAATACGCCAGCCAGCGGAACACATGGTCATCGGGCGTGGGGCTGTGCTCCTGGGTCTTCCACTGGGAGCGCACCATGTCATAGGGGTACGCCACCACCAGCTCGCCCCCTTGAAGGTTGCCACCCAGCACAAAGGGGATCTTCTCCATCCAGGCTATGACAGCTCTGGTCTCCATGGCCACCTATGAACATGAAACCAACAAACGAAATAAGAAAGTGCTTTGCCACCCTCACTTTCAACGCAGGGGCATATGTGTAAAAAGCAGTAATTTTAGGGAATGATCTAAGAAATGTTAGAATTTTAAAATCTACCCTGGGAAAAATGGCTTTGTGGAAATAATAGATTAAAAACAACAGAACCAGAGAAGTGCCTGGTTTCTATGGTAGGATAGTCCAGTTAATGCCAAAGAAGCAAAGAAGCAATGCTAAAGTAGCATCCCATGATGCCAGTAAATTTATGAGACCGGCATGTTCCTTCACAGCTATGTATAGCACAAGAGAGGGACAGTATCGAATGTAGCATGCCTCCAAGTGGAAGAGCACACACCTAAGGGTATCTTTCCTGAATCTGACCCAGCTGCAGCCCAGGGATTGGCAGGTGCTTCCCAGAAGACTGGGATAGTAAATATTTTAGGCTTTGTGCATCATGTATTCCCCATCATGGCTACACAGCATGGCTTATAGCAAAGCACCATGTGCAAAGCCCAAAAGCGTGCCATGGATAACAACAGGCGTAAGTGGGTTTGGCCCGGACTGCAGTTTGCCACTGCCTTGTCTAGCTAGTCTAGTTTAGTGTCACTGCCATACAGGAAACAGAGCAGCGTGTACATGACATCACAGAAATGCCATCACCTGCCCCCAGAGAGTACAGCATGTGACAGAGAATCTAGACAAGCAAGGATACATCACCATGAAGAAATTACAAGAGGAAAAGGGCAGAAAGCGGAAAGGGCAGAGCCCGTAGCTTAAAGGAGACTTACACTGACTTAAGACAGTCAACAAATGGGATTTATTTGAATGTTGCTTTAAACAAACTGAGCGGTAAAGAGGAAAGAGAAAAGAGGGAAAGAGAAATAGAGGATGAGATGGGCAGACAGAGAAGAGAGAGAAAAGATTCACTGATCAATACCAGGAAGTGTTAACACTTGCCAGCTATTTCATAATATGAAGAAAAAATATTTTTATATGATAGTAATAATCTTATGGCCTGTTATCATCTTATTATTATTTAGTTTAACTAGTGTAATCATTTATCATTAATTGGATTGTTATAATACTAAGAAAAACTTATTTTGATATAATGGTGATATCTTACGGCCTAAGTGAGTCCTTACTTTTTAGAAATACTTGCTGAAATATTTATAAATGAAAAGACCTGCTGCCTGGAGCTTGCTTTACTAAGAAGGGGAAGAAGAGAATGTGGGAGAAGGTGCAGGTGACGCATGAATTGGTAATTGTCAAAGCTGATGCAGGGAACATGTGGCTCCTCTAGAGCTTTCCCTAATTCTGTGTATTGACATTTTTTCCACAAAAAAAGTTAAGAAAACAAAGGAAGCTGATAAAATTAAAAGCTAAACTTGGAAAATCTGTTGTGGTCAAATACTGACCTGATTGGTAAATCAAATATCTACCAGAAATTTCTAGGAAGATAAAATTGATAATGGAGAAGCAAATACTGGAAATCATCTAACTGCACATTATAAAGGCTAATTTGGGATGCAATGCATTTGCTGGGATTCATTAAGCTTCATTCTTGTTTTATGAATAAAACCAGCTACAATGGTTTAATCATGGAACCCAGCTCCTCCCATAGCCTCAATAACGGCCTGGGCTACAAGCCTATCACCCGCCCTAGACCTGAACCCCGGCAGCTGCTCTGACTCCGTCCTTTCACACTCCGCCTGCTCTGCAGAGGAGGTCCCCGCATCCTAGCCACACAATCCACATTCACCCTCTTTTGTCTTACGCACATGTGAATATCTAAAACTACACTGCTTGGCTTTACTTGCTTCAGATGTAACAGGAAAAAAGAAAGGGACAACTATTCTGGTTGTCTTCTTTTTCCCACTTATTTTATGTTTCAAAGATTGATCTTTGATGTTAATTGAAGCTATGAATTCTTAAGATTAATCCTTGATTTTTTTTTTTTTTAATTTTAGGGAAGGGTCTACAGGGTATTCAGAGTCTCACTACTAGATCAGACTCATAGTGATCCACCTGTGTACAGCCTCCCAAGAGCTGGGATTACAGGCGCGCGCCACTGCCCAGTCTCAATTTCCAGCTCAGCGCATCCCGGGGTAGGGGGGCAGGACCGGCAGAGCAGACCTGAGGATGGGACCACAGCCCTGCGCCTACTTGCAGGCGCTTTAATCCACTGAGCTATTTGGCTGGCCCTTTAATCCTCGATGTTGATTGAAGATATTTTTTTCATTTCAACACGAAGATTTCACTTATCTAGGCTCATAATGCTAAGCTTCAGTAATGTTCACTCATATGCTATGATGACTAGTGTGGGGTGGGCTTTCTCACACTGTCTCATGGTATACGTGTGCTGAAAAATCCATGTGAAATTTGTGTGTATTCCCAAAGGATATAAATATGCCTATTTTACAGAGTAATCAAATTCTTTCCCAAGTCTGTGCACTAATTTTCACGCACCTCAGTGAGTAAAGAACCCATTGTCTTCATCCTGTCTGACACTTGGATACTGTCAGACTTCCTAATTTTGCCAACTGATGGATATCCAATGTTCCTTCAGCTCTGTTTCCTCCGTGCTAGTGCTGTGGAATCCTTTTTGTGCTTATCAGCCATATGCTTCCTCCTCCGTGAACTGCCTCTACGTATCTTCTGCCCAATTTTCTAATGAGTTGTTTACATTTATCTTATTGTTAGTCTTTGCATATTTTTAAAAGTTCAAATCCCCAGTTACATAATTTGCAAATAACTTCTTCCAGCTGATCATTTGCCGTTATAGTTTATAAAATCTTTTGATGAGTAGACTTTCTGCTTTGGATGCACTTCAATTTATTAATCTTTTGTGGTATGATTAATGCTGTGGGCATCTTATTTAACATACACTCTTTTTTGCTCTGAAAACGAATCATCTATATCCTAAAGTTTCACTGAGAATTTACTGTGACAAGTTTTATCCAATACTTCTTCCTGCAGACAAATTACTTCCTTTTTTCTTCTGTATTGTTTCATTAATTTGGGGTTGTTTTTTTTTTTTGTTTTTTTTTGCTATTTATTTATTTATTTTTGTATTTTAGGGGAGGGTCTACAAGGTGTTCAGGGCCTCACTACTAGATGGGATGCGTAGTGATCCACCTATTTACAGCCTCCCAAGAGCTGGCATTGCAGGCGTGCGCCACCATGTCCAGTCTTTTTTCTTGCATAAAAATAATTCTTTATTTTTTTAAGGAGAATAAAAATAGTAAAAAAATATTAGAAATAATATACAGTTTCACCCAACAAAATGGTAAGAATTCAACAATGGTTGTTATGTTGCATATTGTTATCTTCAAATTAATTGTTCAGATTACCAGATATAAGTATAAAACTTTATTTTATTTCATTTTTTAAAATGCTTTCACTTTATTTATTTAGGCAGAACCAGGGATTGAACTCAGGTCCTTGCACTTGCCAGGCAAGCGCTTATTCTACTGAGCCATCTCTCCAGTCCAAAAATGGCAGAAGGATTTTTTTTTTCTCCTAATGCCTTCAGGGCAGATTTGGCTGGCTTGAGTTCTGGGAATTGAACCACAGCAACCTGAGCCTGACTGCTTTGTTGAAGCAGGCACTTAAAGAGCTGAGTTAAGGGGCAGGCCCCCGAGGACCATGGCTGTCTCAGTGAGACCTAGGGTTGTTGGGAGCTGTTGGTTTTTTTGTTGGTTCTCCGAGGATCTTATCATGCTGGTTTTCCTGATGAACTCGGCTGCTGTCATCATCAAGGGAGCTCAGAACCCTGACATCACTGAGGATGGCTACAGTTCTCTCTGGGGGAGCTCTGGTCCTTGCTTTGAGCATCACTTCCTAACTCTGGAGGGGAAGGTGGTATACTGTTCAGTGTCCAGGGGAACAGAAGACACTTGTGCTGGCTTTTCTAATATGAACTGAGCTGTTTTCATCATCAGAGGAGTTTGAGACTGAACTGTTGCTGAGGGTGGCTGTGATGCTTTTTGGAGGAGCTCTGCTTCTTACTTTTTCTTTTCTGCTTCTTACTTTCACCATCACTTCCTAGCTCCAGTAAAGATCCCTCAGCCCATGTAGCACAGATCCTCCATCCTGCTGGCATAGATTTTCTAGCTTCCACCACTGGAATTTGGGCTTTTGCGGGGCAGATCCACGAAACAGGCTTGAATTAAGCATTACCTTGGGCTCTCAGCCTCCAGCTGGGCTTAGGGGGGTGGCATTTTATGGGCTCTCAGTCTTCAGCTGGACTTGGGGGTGCATTTTATGGACTCTCCATCTTCAGCTGGACTCACGTAGGACATTGCTGTGGGACCCGGGCCCTCAGCTGGATTCTTTGGGTCTTTCATGTGAGGACAGATTTCTTGCACTCTTTTGAACTTGACTCTTAGGGTGACTATTATAAAATAATCCTATAAATTATACATCCTGTATTATATTATTTCCCTTGCAAACCCTGATTACAAGCTTGGGCCTCTGTCTTCAGAGCCCTGTTATATGAAAAACCGAGTGACCTTCTATCTTAGTAAGCATCACTGTGATTTTCTGTTGCTGGAGTTGGACCTAACACTAACGTATATACCTGTTAGTGTAATCGTGTGAAAAGTCATGTACAAGCAAAAGGAAGAGGGAGAGGCAGTCATAGGCATGGGCCATTTCATGAAAATTGCTTCTTCTACATTGTATTCTTTGTGAAATGAGAGCTAAGGAACTTTGAGGAAGCATTTTTCACCCAACTTCATGTATGTTTCCAAAAAAGCACAATATGCAGTATATTCTCTGGGATTTATTTGAACAAAAATGAGATCTACAAGCAGCTGGTAAAGGCAGAGGATCCTTTCATGGAAGGAGAACTGACAAGAACGAGGGAAACAGTGAGTCTAACAAACACATGGACTTCTGAGAAGTTTGTTTTGTTTTGAAGCACAGTGTGAGGTTGTAAAGAAATAATTAATGATTCCTACAAAGAATCTCCTCTAAATACCAATTTCAAAGGTGGTTATTGCCTAACATGCTTCCTTACTTTAGGAGAAAACAAGAAAGAAAACAAATGGCTTCATCCAGTTCTTAAATGTCATAGCTTCTGCAAACACCACAGGGGGTCTTGGCCTCGCATATTCTGCAGATGGGGGTGTTTTTACTCACCGTGGCATTTTCAGACAGAAACCATTCCGGGATGGCAATGTAATGATTGGGAACCTTCCTGGGCACATTCTGCCGATCCTCTGCCTCCCAGAGGAGTGTGTTTAAGTCAGGAAAGTTGTTGTTGATGTCGATTCCATCGTGGGTCCAGCGTCCTAGAGACCATCCTCCCAGCTCTGAGCCCTGAGACGTGATTCAGAGGCTGAAGAACCAGACTTCAGAAAAACAAACTCCCTACCACATGAGACGTGTCTATGTCTGTCTCCATCGGATTGTGTCTGTAAGCCTCCAGACACCCATTGACCCAAAAATGCCATCCATAGGAGAATGCTGAAGACCTTGTTACTAATTTATCTGGTGGGTGAACTGGTAACCCAGGCAAATCACTCCCAAGAGTGCACCCAGAAAGCTACTGCTGGACATGGAGCTCAGAGGCATTGAAACCCTTCTACCACCTCTTGCCTCCTTTTTCCTATGCTGCTCAGTGGAATTTCTGAGCGGTGAGCAACCTAAGACCTCACCACTGCAGCCACAATACAGTACTGATGCAGCACAGTGCCTTCCCCCCATCCTGGCCATGGTCCTGGCTCTTTAGCATTGTATATCTCTAACCACCTGCACCAGTAAACATAAATGCACTTCTGTGTCTCAAGGCTTTCATTTGACAATTGCCTTTGTTTTAATAAAGTTGTCCATTTTACTCATAGATATGGGAAGATACCAGGATGGGTACACAACATGACATAATACTATCTTCACTACATAATTATATATATGCAGATTTTATACATACCCATGACCTACACAAAACCTGTCTCCTAATTACAACAGGAAATATAAATAATATCTTGGAATAATAAACACAGCTATCCTTCAACAATGGATGAGAGCAATAATGGTCATAACCAGTGAGACATGGTGACATACACCTACAGTAATCCTAGTTATTCAGAAATCTGAGCAGGAGAATCACGTTTAAGCCCACTGGGAAGCATTCAAGATTCGTTATCAAAAAATAAAAATAGAAAAGTTCTATAGAGGTAGCTCAGACTTCCCTGGGTTCAATCTCCAGTGGCATCTCCAAAAAAGGTAGCGACCAAGGTTAGCACACACCTTAGCGCTCCACCAGCACACGGTGTTGCTGTCATCTACTACTGTCACTGCATAGATGACGGTGTTGTGGTTCATGCTTACTCTTTCCAGTCAGTGGGCAGGTCTCCATCTCAGGGTCACCATAAGCCGCAATTTCTGCACTGCATCCTTCATAAACTGCAAGGTTTCCCCAGCTCAGCAGAGAGACCTTGGAAAAGCAGGCTCAGAAGGTGGGACCCCAGGACCTCAGAGCTGCACACACTGGCTGAAGCCTTGCTGTTGTGCTGGGTGAGCACAGGTGCCCTTACCCCCTCATAGGCCTTCTCATATCCGTCAGGGTTCAGGGAGGGCAGGATGTGGATCCGGGTCTCCTCCACCAGCCAGACGATGCGCATGTTCCGGGCCAAGTACTCCTGGCATAGGAACTGCAGCAGCAGCAGCAGCAGCTCACGGCCAAGTACCTCGTTGCCATGAGCTCCAGCAATGTAGTGAAACTCAGGCTCCCCTGGACAGAAACAGGGAGGGCAGCACAGCTGGCTTGGGACTACAGGGTGTCAGTCACAGCCTCAGGATGACTTAGCGTTATGCACCAGGTATTCTTTCAAATTGCCCCAAAATTTTGTCAAGGCAACTAGTCAGGTATGTAAGGAAAGGAACATAAAAACCTTAAATGAAATTAGCCACAGGGTCATCATGCCCATTATTTAATAATAATAAAGTAACACAGTATTTAGGTATTTGTGTGTGTGTCTCTCCCTTCCTACCTCTCTCTCCCTCTGTCTGTCTGTCTGTCTGTCTGTCTGTCTGTCTGTTTGTCTGTCTGTCTCTCTCTGTTTCTGTCTCTCTGTGTCTCTATCTCTCCCTGTCTCCCTTTCTGTGTCTCTGCCTCTGCCTCTGTCTCTGTCTCTGTCTCTGTCTCTGTCTCTGTCTCTGTCTGTCTGTCCCTGTGTCTCTGTCTCTGTCTGTCTGTCTCTCTCTTTCTCTGTGTCTCTCTGTCTCTCTCTCTCCCCACCCCCTTCTCTCTCCCTCTTTTTCTCTTCTAATGAGGATAGAACAACTCAAGGCCTTGAACATGCTAGGCAAGCACTTTGCCACCAAGGTGCAGCCCCAGACCTGCAGCTGTTTTGCTTAAAGGAACATCCTACAAACTCTCACAAGAACACAAAGATAAATGAATGCAAGTAGACAACACTCCACAATACTCTACAGGCTGGTCAGCTGGGGAACACTTTGGTAAAAAGGGCTGAGTGTCTCCCCACTCAAAGCTCAGCTTCTGAACTGTGAGGGGCACTATGGTTTCATGCAATGCATGCGTCCCTCCAAAATTTGAATGCTGGAATGGAGGCACCATCACAGTATCAAGAGGTGGGGCCTTTGGGAGGTACCTGAGGATTCCTACCCTTAAAGAAAGGCTCAACGGTACTATCCAAGGCTTCTTGCCCTTTTACTTTCTACCATGAGAGAAACTGGCCCTTAGCAGGCACTGGATCTGCTGGTACCTTGACCTTTCACTTTTCAACATCCAAAATGATGAGAAATAAATTTCTGTTATTTATAAATGAACCAGTTTCAGACATTTTGTCATAGCAACTGAACAGACCCAGATAGGGGCACCATGTGCTGGGCATGGGCTCACACCTCTTCTCCCCTCTTGGTCCAGGTTGCTGCTCATGAGGAGAGGTGACTGTATCCAAAGGGAAGGCCTTTGCGCCTTGAAAGAGACTCCTGAGGGAACACTTGAGATATGGAGAAATGCTAAAGTTGAGTGGATCAGAGAAATCTTTACCTAATTTCAGTGGATTTCAGAAGAGCTCTCATATTTACAAAGTAACAAAAAACAGAGAGAGCATCCAGCCTGTTGGAGGTCAGATTAGGAGGCATTGAAGAGGAAGTGGCTGAAAACAGGACATAGAGATAGGGTTGATATTTTAAAAAATGAATAAATTCAAGGGAACCGCCATCCATGATCACAGTCCAGAAAGTCTTCCTGGAAGTAGATTCTGTCTTGCTATCCCTAGCTACTGTCTTCTATGGCTTTTATGAGTGGTCTCAGAGGCAAAGAATACAGCATCAAATATGGTTCCTTTGGAGAAAAGAAAAGTATTTCTAGCTTAAATACCCCAGCAGCTCTTGTCATAAGCTGAAAGGTTCATAGCTCCCAGACCTGTCTGTCTGCAGAATCTGTCTACTTGAGGTGGTTGTTTGAGGGCTAGCTCAGGCCCTGCTTCATGAGTCACCTCACACCTGGGGAAAGCCACTGCTCAGCTTTGTGAGGGAGAGGCCCTCCTTACCGACTTCATGCTCTCCAGGGTTGTCTGAAATCTCCACAGCATACAGCTTCAAGCCCTGATGGCTTTTGCCAATGTTGTAAATCCTGGTGATATTGGGGCACATTTCATTCACAATCTTCATCAGCTGAAAAAAGCAAAGGAAATGTTGGAAGTAACTTCACAGAGCTTCCAAAAGGACAGCCACTTCTTACTCCCTCCATGGACCCCAAAGGTCACCTTTTAACCCTATCTCTCAGCTGTTGCCCTCCACCGAGAATGCCCTCCTCTGGCCCTGCCCTGAGGTTGTGTCCGCCCTCTCTGCCAATGCCTGCCTGTGGCATCGCCTCTAAGGAGAAAGTCCTGGCTGTTGCCTGCACCCAGCCCTGCATTCTCAGTGCCCTTTGCTTGTAGCTATTACCTACAAATCATTGTGTTCCCCCAATCTACATGCTAAACCTAATCACCAGTGCACTAGTATTAAGTGGTGGATCCATTAGAAGGGGTTTAGGTTACTGGGCAGAGCCTTATAATTGGGAATGGAATCTTTATAAAAGAAGCCCCAGGGATCTTGTTTGCTCCTCCCACCACCTGAGGACACAGTGAGACCCCCTCCATCCACAAACTACAGCGGGAACCCTTACCAGATACCAAAACCACCAGGGCCTCGATCTAGGACTTATGGCCTCCAGAACCACACGCAACACATCTCTGTTGTTTAGAGGTCACTTTGTTCATGATACTTTTGTTATGACAGTCCAAACAGACTATGTTTTCTTTCCTGGTTGTGGTTTCCTGTCCTGGTTGTGGTTATTTTCTCCCTGGCTACAGTTATCACCTCCCTGGCTGTGGCTGTCACCTCCCTTGGTAGTGGTTATTTCATTGTACTTTCCTGCTTTCTTAATAAATATCTTTGGATATCAGTTGCTCAAATAAATATTTCTTCAATGTCAATTTTCCATACTCTCCTGAGCTACAGAGGCTGATAGTAAGGGGGCTGAAGAGAGGAACACCACACCTGCCCTCCTCAAGCAGACAGTGTAGCTGCAGGTGGGGGGCACGTGATGACCCACTTCATGGTTGCTGAGTAGGGCAACACATGGTGGCCATGGTAACAGGCATCATGGGTGAAACAGCGGGCAAAGCAGGATGCAGCACAGAAGTGAAACACTGGACCTACGAGCTGCTTTCTGGACTTGGCTTTTACAGTCAGCTAGTCAGACTGACAGCTTTGATCAGGAAAAATGACAAGAGCTGCCAGTGAAGGCAGCAAGGGCTCTGCTAGCTCCAAGAGAACAAGCCAACCTTCAGGGCGGAGGACACATTCTCCCCAGAGTTTGCCTTGTCTCCAATCACTGAGCAAGTACCTGTGCATTAGCTCTTAAGTAGCTTGATTTGTTGGGTTAAACATTTTAGCAACCCCCAAGTGCAAGACGACCTGATTCAAAGGACATTAGGCATTCATTCAGTGTCTACTGGGGGGCCTGCTCCTTGCTCAGCATTTAATGAAGGCCCCAATGTGTAGTGAAGAGTGAGTCTTCATGGAACCACTTCACACTGACACTGTAAAGGGAGGGATGCTCAGGTGCTGCAGGATCAGAGAGAACACATACCCCAGGCAACGATGTGGAAGGGGAGGTACTCATTAGGGAGGGCTCTGCCCATGTCGGGATGAGCTGGTGTCCCTGAGTGGGAACAGAGGAAAGGCCTCATCTCCAGCGGGATGGCATAGGCCTGTGTGTGCTTGAATCATCTTCTAAAAAGATTCTGATCAGCCAAATTATCCATAAAATGTCCTTGTAAACTGTAAATAAACAAATCTGTTGCAAATTTATGGTGGGTTAAAATCTATTACAGCTGGAAAATTGGTATTATGCAGAATTTATGATACAGTGTAGTTGTAACACTGGATGCTTCGTTTACTTTTCATAACACAGCATTTTGTAATAACCAGGCAAAGCGGGTTTAAGGAGCAGCTGTAAAGAGGTGGGAAGATTTCTCAAGGCTACGGCTTGGCTTTTACGACACATCTATGAGAAGTGACAAGCGTGGTCAGAAATTCAGGGTCTAATTCTCTCAGTTATAGACTCAAAAAATATGCTTTACTTTACAGTAACTCACCTGTGTTACAATATGTAGGTGACAGAAAACTGATTACTAAAGATGTTTGTTTGTGAGACAGTTGACCAGATACCCACCTACTGGGAGAGATGACCTGCAATAAAGAGGCAGTATCTTCGCCCATCCTGAGAGGGGCTAAATAGTCCAAAGGGGTGACTGGGATCGTGACCAGTCAGTGCCACAAATGAATAAATGACATAACTGACATGTCACTAATAACAAGCGCAGTATGAATGTTTCTCTACTCTCTGTTGAGTCTTACCATCATGACCGGCTAGCAAGCAGAGAAGGCAGAAGTGATGTCCCCAGTCTACAAACACAGAGACTGAAGTTCAGAGACACACTGGATGACTTGCTGAGTTACCTCGCCAGTACACAGACGCCCACCGTTGAGTCCTCAGGGCTCTTCCTGCCACCCTGTCTGCCCATGAAGGTGCAGTGAAGCAATGAGAGCTGGCACATCTCACTGTCCATTTTGTCTTATATGCACTGGGACCACCCTGCAAACTGGTCCCAATACCACACACACACACACACACACACACACACACACAATATTCTTGGATGCACCATGCATACTAGTACCTGAAAGGGCATGATCATTCTCAGCACCCAGCACTAATCTCAGCAGATCCTGATTAGCAAATGATCTGTCTTGTGTTCAGATCAATGACTAGTTCTGCAGTCACAAGGGCCACCAACAACAAAGCACCCAACACAAGGTTTCAGCTCAGGCCTGGCTGTCCTTTGGTGCTCCTCGTCCCCCTTTCCATTAGCTTCAAGAGCACCATGCTGTAAGTCCTAGATATCATGTGCTTGATGCTGGAAGACCATGTCTTCTCTCAGAATGCAGGAGGTATGAGGAGACTCTTGGACCACAGGCACCAAGGCCACCTCCTTATACTCTACCCCATCAGAGTACTTTCACATCACCCCCACTTTCCCTCCATAGATGCAGGGCTGGCTGTTAAATAATTGCATGCCATTATATGATGGTATCAAACACATCTTTCCCTCATGAGAACATGGACATTTAAAGAATCTTCTTCAGAAAAGTCCTTTACAATTCTCTCTGCACAGTAGCACTCTGATTGCCAGGAAGCATTTTTCCAATGGTCATTAGCACCATGAAAGATATGGATGGCAATCCCCCCGGCCTTCCCAGCAGAGCAGTCAGAGATATCACTAGAAACAAATTCCTCTACTGGCCTGGAGCCTCTTCTTATAAGACAATGTGATTGCTTACTCTTAAAAACAGTCCAATTTCATTCCTTGCTGAATATGGAGCTCTGAATGTACAGGAAATACAGTCTTGATCGTTACAGAGAGAGAACAAGGGAGAATTTTCATCACGGCTTACAGCATGAGCTCCCAACAAGGGTCAGACAATTGGCTCTTCAGGTCCAAAATAAACCTTTGATATTGTGATACCTTTTTTTTTTTTTTTTTTTTTTTTTTGGCAGAACCAGGAATTGAACTCAGTCCCTTGCGCTTGCCAGGGAAGCGCTTATTCCACTGACCCATCTCCCCAGCCAATATTGCAATACCTTGTAGCTCGCCAAAGCTCAACTCTACCTGGACAAAATTTAGTCCTTACAATTGATATAATAGAGAAAAGGGTGATTAAAGAAAAGAGTCTAACAAGTATTCCTAGAAAGACAATATGACAAAATATGGAGGGCCGGTGCCTTAGAGAGCCCCAGGGTTTGCAAGACCCATTTCTTCAACTCTGCCAATACAATACATTTTGCCATACTGTCAGCTACTGTATTTTAGGCTCTGTTGTTTCCCTCCTCTAACAAAAGAAAGGGAATAACAAGCCTCTTTTCTAGTAATCCACTTCTCAGCGATATATCAGAAGGAAATTATTCATAAAGAATGGAAAATTTATACACATGCTGACATTTGTTATGGCATAGTTTCTACTTTTGACATATTCATTAAAAGTTATGAGACATCTAAGAGTTGCAGAGCAGGAAAAAAGCTGAGGAACTCTGGGGCCTCCACTCCGCAGATGACACATCAGCACCCCAATTACCATTTGGAAGACAGCCGGGGCAATGTGAACGATCCAACGCGAACTGATAAATTCAGAGCAAGGATGTTACTACCTTCTGATCGAATGCATATGAGTCTTTTAAGTTCAAAGAACTTTGGGTAGAAATGAAGACCCAGGGTCTGAGTGGGGAACAGCCCCCTAAGCATCCACCGGCTCTGAGCCATAGTGTGGAGGGGTGGGGCCTCCAGGAGATGATGAATCACAAGGGTTCTGCCCATATCGATGGAATTAGTGTTAAAGGAACTCAAGGGAATTAGCTGAGCCCTCTGTCCTGCCATTTTTCTGTTATATCAAGACACAACAAGGTGCCATCTTCAAAGGAGACAGTCACCCCTACCAGATACGGAACATGCTGACACCTTGACCTTGGACTTTCAAGCTCCAGAATTATGAGAAATAACCTTCTATTGTATATAAATGACACCATCCCTGGTATTTTGTTACCAAAATACACACAGACTAGAACTTGAGTGGAAAAATGAAAAGGGGTGGTTCTTCATCACAGAGGGTTTCTGGAAGATTTATCAGACTTTTGTGTCTGGTGTTGATACAGAAATGTGTGTCCAGTGAGTGAAAATGTCTCTTTAAAAAAGGTGGCAAAAGAGAAATCAGTTGTCCTCTGTCCTCTTTCTTCCTTGGCCCAATGGCAAAGGAATCTCAGAGGGAGAGAGGAGAAAGGGAAACTCAGCAAGAGGACCTTGCTACACTCTGTTGTGCCCTTACTTCCTGTCCTCACACTCAGCCCCCCACCCAGGTTGGGTTGAGCATGGAGTGAGTGGCAGGCTGTACTGCTGTCCCAGCAGGCTTACGTCCCTGGGCACCCTCAGCTGCCCTGAAAATCACTATCACTTGCCAGCTGCCTTACAACCCACGTCTCCTTACTTCACTGTCTGCCTGCATCATGCTGCCGCAGAGCCAATCAATCAGTATTTCTTGAGCATTTGGAAAGGACAACACTGTGCCCCAAGCCAAAGGCAAGCGAAACCTTTTTTTCAAATCCACTTCTTTCCTTTTTGAAAAATGTTCCTCATTCCCTCAAAGGAGCACACCAGATCCCCTTCTCTCCTCAGCTTCCTTCACCAGGCCACTTGGGGCTTGCCATTGGCCTCAGAAACAGCTCCTCACTTACTCTCTGGGCTCTGGAGGTCCTGGGATTACTCACTAATCTCTCCATACAGCAAAGAAACAACAGTTCATGACCATAATTTCACAGATTCAGGCTCAGGACGAGCCTCCTTTCCCAGCAGTCTGCCAGCTGTTTCAGATACATACCACTGCAACCTACCTGCACATCTTTTCTGTTTGTCCTGAAGCCCCTTCCTTCTGTTGCTGCCTCCCAAAGGCTGGCCACACACCCTGAACAACCCCGTTCCTGCCTACAACCAGAGCCCTTCCCAGCTACGGGCAGTCATACAAAGGGCTTCCCCTCCCATCCATCATCCCTGCAATGACTTACAATATATGCATAAATCAATCACATATTATGGACCTTGAGAAACTTACTACCCTTATTATCCCAAGTGAAGGAAGCAGGAATATATA
>NW_004524586.1:20206166-20229277 GCF_000260255.1 Octodon degus | reverse complement strand
AGTTACAGATTGCGGTGCGTGTCTCTGCACCCTCCAGCATTCCCTTGGCACTGTTCTCACCCTCTGCACCACAGTGTCAAGGTTTGGACAGCCTCTGCCTTCCCCTCTGCTCATCTACCTCATCTTAGCCATCGCATCTCCTCTCTGCCTTGATCAGAGCCTTACAAGTCAGTGCTTGAAAGAGATTTACTGTGCAGGGGATGCATGCACATTTTATCACTGTCCTCTTACAGTGTCATAAGCTTTGCAGTTTTCTCATATCTTGCTGATGTGTCTCATTTTTTCATTTATCGTAAAGTCTCTTTCAATAGTAGGATAAACTAACCATTGTTGTTGTTGTTGTTGCTTTTCCCTGAGGTAGAAAGCATTCTACAGTAACCTGGGAGACTCCATATGGAGAAATTGCTAAAAATGCTATGTGTCTTTTTTTCCCATTCTCGGGAGCCAGAAATCCAAATGGCAAATCATTTCTGGCTTGAACACTCCGCAGTCTTGAGAGACGCTTCCCTCCGTGGTTTTCAGTACAGTGCTCCTGGGTAGTAGGATCCCAGAGGACTCAGCCACGGTCTCCTGACATGGCTTCACAGGTGAAGCAAAGTGTCCTTAGCCTTGGTTCCCCTGTGTAATAATGATCAGAGTGCCCTCATGTGACAGTGCGTGCTCCACTAGCCTTCCTTGCACATAAGAATGCTGGTCTCTACACAGAACAATTATCCAAAGATGCCAGCACCCAGACTCTCTCTGTGCAATCAATAGATTTATTGCTTTTGACTTTAATTGTGCCACAATGATATCCGTCTCATTTCTGGACTCTGCAAGATGTCCTGAGATAGCCAATGAGCTAGCTAGTTATCTGTCAGTGTTTCCAAAGATGGAGCTGGAAACAGCCATATAAATACTCTGAGAAGGCGGAGCAGCAGGCATGAGTTACAGATCTCGAGTCCAAGCGTGCACATTAACTTCATTTCTGAAGAGCAAGACAGCAAAAGGAGTCTGTTAGCACATCCCACCTCCAAGTCTGTGCTGACAGGTGTCTGGAAGCTGGGTATGTATGTTTCAAGTTAAATGACATTGAGACAACCCAGGCATGTTCATTCCAAAGGACTACAGTCTGGATCTCAGAAAAATCTCCTGCGCTGGTCCTAGACAGCTGGTGCTTTGCCTTGGCACCTACGAGCCCTTCTTTTGAGCCCTATTCCTCTGTCTTTGGTGATTCCTCATTCTGTAAATATATATACATGAGGACATCTCTCCATGTTCTGCCTTTTCAAACAGATTCTCAGGTTTCTAAGGATTTCTCGTTTGCCCACATGTCCTTGTGCTTTCTAGCACATGCTGGGGGCGGATGCAGAACAGGATTTCAGAGGCAATGGGCTCAGCCCAGGGGCCGCCCTTTCCACTTATTCTGATCTCAGTGGCCTCTTTCCTTTCTCCTGCTGGGTGTCTGTGATTAATCCTGGAGATGTCTCACCTGGTTACTTTCTTCCAACTGTACTCAGAATCAAAAAGAAGTTGTAACGCTGACTGCTGAGTTAAGGCAAAGCAGAGCTCTTGAAAATGTGAGTTCCCATGCCCTTCTAAAAATTCTGCTTTATTTATAGGTTTATGTATAGGTGCTTTCTACAAACTCCCCCAGGTGATTCTTACAGGCAACCATGTCAAAGACTGTGAATCTGAATAGGAAGATAGTGCTACACAGTGGAGTGCTGGCTCAGTTTTCCCATCTGTGAACAAAGACAACCACAGTCCCTACTCGCCCAGCTGTGAGGAGGATTGAGGATATTAATGGGGGATGATGGCTGCTCTGGTTTGTGTCTAGATGTTCCCCAAAGCCTCATGCAGTCATGGGGCAGGCAGTTAGAGTTTGTGATTGATTCATGGTCCAATGCTGAGGTTGTGGGTGTGAGTGCTACACCCACCCTGGGTGGAGAGCCTGCATGAGAGAGAGAGGCTTTCCGGCTGCTGCTCTTCCCTTTGAGCTCTGGCTGATTTTGCTGTTTTCTTCCCATGAACTGCTGCCATGAGATCCTACTACCCAGCCACACAAATACTCTGAGAATGCGAAGCGGCAGGCATGAGTTACAGATCTCAAGTCCAAACACATTAACTTAGTTTCTTAAGAGCAAGAGGAGTCTGTTATGCCACCTCCTGTTATGTGCCACGTGCCACTCTGCCTTGGAGCCAGCCAAGTATGGACTGAAAACTCCACTAACTGTGTGCAGAAAAAACCTTTCCCTCTTTAACTTTGGGTGTCTGGTATTTTTGTCCCAGCAACAGGAGAAAAGTGACCAAGTCACTGGCTGAGGGCAGTGTGTTATCCTAGATGCTTTCTTTCCTCCAACTCCACACACAGCCAATATCCTGCAGTGATGTCATTCAGAAACACAGCGGTTTTAGGAACTAGAGTATTAAGTAAGAAAAGTCTCCATTTTAATTCTGTTCTGAGGCTGGAGAGACAGCTCAGTAGAGTAAGTGCCTGCCTGGCAAGTGCAGGGTCCTGAGTTCAATCCCTGGTACTGCCAAAAAAAAAAAAAAAAGAATTCTGTTCCAACTTTTGCTAGCAGGAGTCTTGCTCTGGACATCCAAACCCCAGTGAAGCAACCTTAGCCTTGAAATCCAAATTCCCATCTCTCATGCATCACCCTAATTTCTTAAAAACAGGTACATATTAAGTGCTTACGGACACATGTTCTGTTGCTCCCTAGACCTTACCTGGCGCATTTCCTTATAGTTGTGGTGCTTAAAGTCCAGATCATCCGTGGTGGTCATCTCATTCCGTCGGTGATAATAGTTATTAGGATCTGGGGACAGAAAGGTGACTCTTAATTGATTCCCATCATCCTGCTACTTGTGGCATCTCTGTTGGGGACCTGACTCATGCAAGGACTGTGGGGCCAGCAAAATATGTCCAACTTAATGCAGTTTCCAGCTTCTAACATGGCTTGGAGGTGAGAAGACTAGCCCACAGGAAGCCCTATAGGCGTCAGACATGCCAGTGGTGAAGAGTGTGGAGGCAGAACGCCTTGTATTCAAGTCTCCACTCTTCTGCTTGTGTGCTGGGTCACCCTGGGAAAGCCATATGAGAAGTTTGGTCTTAGTTTTCAACCTGTATGCAGGGAAAAGCATGGCACTCCCCTCACTGGCTATGGTTAGCAGTATATGAAATAAACTATGCATCTGACTAAGTGCCAGCACTAAATAAGAAAGATATAGAGCAACATGCATATGCACAGAGACTTTAGGAAGGCTATGGGTGTTATTAGTTTCATACCCAGGATAAATTTCCTTTTGTCTTTTCTAAGAGAGGTCCCATACTTGGGAATCCTCTCCAGGGCATTTTCAAATCTCCAGCTCCAGGGCCAGACAAACAAGAGTCCATGGCTGCTTTAAGCAATCTAGGTTGAAGGCAAGGACTTGGGCACAGAGAAGCAGAGAGTGAAATTAACTCTGCAGAAGTATAAATGCCGAAGAGCATCACTTATTTCAGTGGCCACTGACCACACGATGAAGCAGCATCAGGACAACTGGTATGACATGGATGACCAAGAGAAAAGACAGAGAGAAGCCCAAATCATCAAAAGCTTTCAATCAACCAGCCCTGCAGCCCACTCACATAAGAGAAAAATCCCCACAGCAGTGAAACCAGTGGGAATCCTGCCATAGGGGCCACACATGCCGGCAGATGTAATCAGAGTGTGTTAGCCGAGGTGACCCTGAGAACCAGGGATCATGGGCTAGTGATAGCATGGCTGATCTTTGTTTGATTCCCTTCCATTTAAATAGACCTTTTCCTTTTAATTCCTGTCAATTTGTATTGTTTATATTATTACAATACAAAGAACACAGAGAAGAAAGGAGACATGGAGGAAGAAGAGGAAGGAGACTAGAAGGAAGGAGGGCCCTTCAATCAGCACTGACATCTTTCTTATCTGACTGAGAGTGACAATGAGTCTTACAGGTCCTGCTGGGCTGGTGACATCTCCAACTGGAGAATGCAGAGCTCCCCAGCATGGAGCACATGGTTTAACCTGAACCCCAGGGACTGTGGGCAATGGGGGCTCCAAAGCAGCGACTCCTTGAGCTAAAGCTTTGAAAGGCCCTTCTGGAGACAGGGGTGATGGTCAGCAGCAGAGGCAATGGTGGATGGCAGAAAGACAAGCAGTGGTGCCCTAGGATATCTAGAGCAACAGGCTCTGTCCACAGCACCAATTGTAGTCCTGGGCCTGCTGGTTTCACTGTTATGGGGATTTTTCTTTTATGTGAGTGGGTTGCAGGGCTGTTTGATCAATAGCTCTTGATGATTCTGGGCTATAAATAGCTGTTTGCTAGATCCAGCAGTGACCTGCCAAAATCAGGGTCCAGAAGTTAACAGAATTCCAGCTGACTCCATGGGCTTAAAGTTTGCAAGGCACTATGGGAAAGTATGAAGGACACAGCCAGCAGGGAACTGATACTGCTCCATCAGTGGAGTGGAAGGTGTCCTTAAAGATAGGTTTGCCTTGGAAAATCGAGGCTAATTGCATCAAGTATCACAGATGGATCCAAACATTGAAGGTACAGCTTTTTAACTTTTACATTAAACGGGTTTCCAGTAATACTAGTAGAAATAAATAACCAGCGGAAAGGGAGTAATTTGGGAGAGCAAACAGGCACTTTGTCCAGGCAAAAAAGCAAAAGCCTTCCAGGCTCCAATGCCAGTTATTTCTCAAGCACCTTCCTTGGGGAGAGGGCTGACCATGCCTCTGGCGAGCTGCCTTTCCTGACTTCTAGACCTGCAGGTTTCAAAGCAAAGGGAAAAATATTTTTCACATTCTTTACACTGAACTTACCCACTTGCTGTTTTCTATTCAACAATCCACCTCCAGCCTCAGGGGCCTCTTTCTAAAGTATTTGAAAGCCCCTTTTGTTTTCTGAACGCAAATTTTGTCTTCAAGGTTGTGAAGAAAGATTGATGGAAAACTCAGAGCCCTAAATATAATAGGGCTCTATGTTTGGCAATATCCATTCTTCCTTCAGACTAATCAGTTTGCTGAAAGGCTTGGGTACAAGTTCCAGAACTGTCGCAAAACCACAGATATTTTTCAAAACTTTCAGCCTCCTTGTTTTGAATAAATTGCTCATCTACTTATTCTGACTGGACAGGGTCTTACTAAGAATCTTCGAGGAGGCATCACTTAGGTAAGGAGAGGAGAAGCGAGCCCAGAGCAGCTCCCTCCCTAGTCTGTTCTGAGGACAAAAGAATCCCATCCGCCTTCGGGCATCTCCTCCAGGAGACTCAGTGCAGCTGAGAATATGAGCATGTAGTTCAGAGCCAGCCAGAGAACACACATGCCCAGTCATCATCACTGGCTCAGAGGCAATGCCAGGCCCGCCCTGGACCATCAGGTGTCTCTTCTGCAAGAACTTGGAGATGAAGAGGTTTTTTTGTGAAGTTACCTGGATGAAGCTGTTTTAGTTTGGGGTCTGAGCAGTCAACCTGTCAGTCTGCAAAAGGGTGAGAGCTGGCTTGACCCCCACCCACACACCCAACGAGAAGGCCTTGAGATGGTAGACTCCCATTTGCCTGAAGTCAAAGGCATTCCCACCCTTGGAATTTTCACTTATGCCTCCACAATTTTTTATTAAGCTAATTTGAAGAGGATTTCTGACATTTAAAACAGAGGTCCAGGCAGACTCAAGCTCTGAGACTTTATTTTTGCAGATGGAGCTTTGCAAACTAATGTCCTGCCTGCTTCCAAGGGGTTAGTTTGTTTTTTTGTCTCTTTCAGAAAATACAAAAAGTTTATTTAAAAGCAAGGTTGGCAAGGTTGGCAGATCCTAACAGAATAAAAACATTGAATCAACTCTATTGTCAGAATTTCTTCAGTAGCAAGTAACTACTACAAGATTAACTAGTGTAAGGAGTTTTGTGGTCTCATGTAGATGTCCATTTAGAGGTTGGTCTCAGGGATACCAGAACTGTCTTCAGGTGGGTCTGCCCCTAGCCACTCCTTTCTCTATCCAACTATCCCTCTGCTCCTCATCTGTCTTTCTATTTTTTGTTTCTTACAGTAAACAAGTTTCCTCCTTTTGGCAGCAAAAATAAATTTTCAACATCTGATATATTGAAAACTAGCTGAGTTCTTGAGAACAACTTAGTTATGGTGATAGACAACCACCAGATGTGGTGTCTAAAACTAGCTTTCCAGCCTTATTCCTTTGGCTAACCTACCCAAATTCTCAGCTCTCATCAAGCTAGTCCACTGGTTCTCCTGTCTGAGAACACCATTTTTGACATGTGATCTAACCAGAGAGTGACCACATTGCACTTTTTATCTAGAATTATGCTGGAGTTTGAACTAAAAACTGGGTTGGGTGATCACCCTGTCTAACCAAAAACTCTAAGAAGCAGATCCCCATTCATATGACAGCTTAACTGGCATTTCAAGTTGCTGTACTTCTTAAGACTCATGGCTTTGAGAACACACACATGAAGATGTTTTCTGGTTAAAAATATTGATCCCTACTTAGCCTTTTGTTTGCTGCCTTAATGACCACAACACATATGAGAGCAAACTCATGACATCACCTCTGGCTCAATGTGACCTGCGTCTGGCTAGTGATCAGGGATTGATAAAGATGTAACTTTAATCTTGAAGCAAAAGACTTTCACTAACTTCAATCCATTATCCATTGAATACATGCTTGTAGTCATATAAAGGTGAGAGATGCACATCTCAAGGACAAAGGGCCTCCTCAATGTTATGAAAAAGAAAACACATCCCCAGACGCCTGTACTCGAGTGATGAAGGCTCTTCTCCTCTTCATCTTCTGTATATATGAGAAGGAAGAGATGAGAGAGCAAAGAGAACATGGTAGGAGCCTGCTCTGCAGGTCTGAACAGGCCCAACAGGAATCAACTGCAGACAGGAAAAAACTCTACAATACTATGCCCTAGCTATGAGTTATGTTGGAGACCAGGAGAAGGTGAACAGCATCCTAAAGGGGACAAGACCAGGAGATCCTGCAAAGTGACCTAAAAACAACACTCACCTCCTGGTTTCAGTGCCAGAGCCAACACCAATTGTGGTTTGGCATTTCTTGCTACTGGTCACTCAAGTTTATGTGTCTTTGCTGGTTTTCTCATTGTCGGCCAAATCAAAGGAAGTCATATATTTTGGTAAAAAGGAAAACAGGTTTATTCAAAGCTAGCTCTGAGGAAATGAATGAGCCCATTAGCTTCCAAACACCATCTCACCATGTACAGGTGGGTAAGGATCTTTTGTAGTAACAAAAGGGTAGCCACAGAGAGATAGTGCAGATCTCACCACTGGTTTCGTCACTTCTAGTCATCTTTAGCTCACTCTCCCCTTTCTTTTGGAAAGAAAAGTGGGCTCCAGCTTCTTGGGGCCAGGATCTGCATATTCTGTCACTACTTTGAGGCCAAGGAGAGAAGAGAGTATAGGTTATGTGCTCAGCAGGATCAAGTTTAGAGAACTTACTTATGTCTAAAAATAATTTTTTGAAAAACCCTCTACAATTTAAGTTCCATTTTCACTGATGGTTATAGTCTGCATCCCAAACTGAGCACTAACACACTGCACAGGATGCGTCTTGAGAGAACGGAACAAAGCCCATCACTGCAAACCCACGGGGAACGTCAGGTTGGTTGGGCTGCTGTGTTTCCTGTTGGTGGCTTTTGGCAATGAGCTGGGTTGATGTGTATGGGAGCCCAGCTGGGATGGAAGCGGGTTTCTCTGCTGCAAAGGAGAGCCACCTTGCATCAAGGATATCTAGGGTCTCCTTTGACTGGCTCTGTCTGAAAGGCAAATCCAGAGATACAGAGTGGGAGGGAGGGACCAGGAATAATACAGGGGACATAGTGTAATTATCAATGGGCTCAAAGTGTTTTGGGTGTGATGGCAAAGTTTTGAAACAAAAGAGTTTGTGCTTATACAATGTTGAGAATCACTGTACACTTTGTTGTTTCTTTTATTCGTTCTTAACATGTAAATTGTATATATGAGCAAGTTTTGATGTATGATGTCCATTTTATTTATTTTTTGGTTTTGAGAAAGAGTCCCATGCTCTCCGGGCTGATCTCAGCTTCCTGGGCTCAAGGAGTTCTCACCTCAGACTCCTGAGTAGCTGGGACTTCAGGCCACACCACCACATGCAGCTCAGCCTGACATATTCCCTTTAGCCACCCTGAACCCACCTCAGGCCCTTCTAAATTTCTATTTATCATTTCCTCTATTCACATTGAATTGTACATTTTAAAAGTTGTGCATGGAAATTTCACCTCAATGTTTTTTCTAAGGAACCTCTGGCCTCCTCAAGCGTGCTCCAAGTTACTGAGGCAAATGCCAGGAGCACGCTGCTGTGTAGATCTTTACTGCCATGAGGACAGATTCTCCAAGTAGGTGCCACACTGGCCTCTTGACCTCCATAAGCTCCACCTGCCTGGCCCAGGCCCCTGGGCACAGGTGGCTCCGTGAACTGAGCACCATTCCTCCTGCACAAAGCTGGCCCCTACCAAGAAGTCTCTTTTGTCTAGGCCCAATCCAACTGCTCTGATGACAAAGTTGTCCCTGTGGAGCAAAGCCATAAGGACCCAGGGTGTTGAGACCTTCAGGTAGAGCCAGTCCTGGCCCTGAGTCCACAGGGAATGCTGCATCACTTGTGCTTACCATTTATTAAGGCTCCATTTCGTACAATCCTTGTCAGATAAGCTCCCCACCGTGCAGCCTGCAGAACTCCAGCAAACTCTCATGTCCCTGCTGCCCTGCTTTGCAGACAGCCCAGAGCTGGGAGCTGTCCGCCAGGAAGAACTGGCAAGTGGCTTAACACCTTCCCAATACAACTAACATTGGGCAGTTGCACCAAGGAAGATCTTAAGTACATTTAAACTCAGTAAGGCAGGCCATCCAAATAGCTCAGCAGATTAAAGCAACTGCAAGCAGGTGCAGGGGCCGGGGGCTCGATCCCCTGGCCTGCCATGCCAGCTCTGCCCCCAGGGCATGCTGAGACAGCAATTGAGACTTGATTACAGGCACACACCTGCAATCCCAGCACTTGGGAGGCTGTAAACAGGAGAATCACTATGAGTCCGATCTAGTAGTGAGACCCTGAACACCCTGTAGACTCTTCCATAAAATACAGAATAAAAGATAAAAATAAAAAATAAACTCAATAAGGCAAGCTTGTGCCACAGGGAGGACAGATTGCAGCCAACAGATCAGACCCCCCCCCCCCCCGAGCTGAGAAGGATGCCCAGGAGAAGCGGGTGCACCTCATTCCCTGTGTGGTGAGAGCTGCACCTGCTGTCCTCTCAGACTTTTGGGAGCCACTAAACTGGTGCTCACCAGTATTTTCTGTAGGACTGAATAAGCAAGTAATAAAGGGATGGATGGATACTCTAATCAAGCTCTTTATGAAAAGCTAATTATCAAAGATACACTTTCTCAGGCCAAGAGATCTCTAGATGAGTCACCTGATGCTGTTATCTCCTCCCCATGCATGACAAAGAATGGAGAAAAGTGTGGAGGGGTGGACAGTGGAAGCCATAGCTTTAGGATGGAGGATGCCATGAAACAGTATAATCATGCCCTAAGACTGCCACAACACAAAAGCACAAACCTGGTGGCTCCCAATCACAATGTATTCTTTCTCACAATTCCAAGTGTTAGAGGCTAAACTTCAGGATATCTATAAGATGTTTCTACAAGACCTAGTGGGAGGTCCTTCTTGCCTCATCTTAGATGTGGGTGCCTTTGGCAACCTGGGCTCATGGCTACACACTCCTGCCTTGGCCTCCATCATCCCTGTATGCTTCTCTGTCTCTGCTTTCTCTTCCATTGGATTAGGGCCCAGCTCAATCCCACATGACCTCATCTTAACTGATTATACCTAGACACAACCCATTTCTAAATTAGGCTTCATCTGAGATTTTAGGTGGACAGAAATTCTGGAGGACACTGTCCAGCCCAGCGAAGTCAGTCATGCTGGGCCCTGTACCATAGACTGGTGGGAGAGGTTGACAACCACCATCTTTCTGAGTTGAGTTGCTTCTGCAAAGGAAAAGGTGAGCTCCTTGGTATGTCAGTTCAGCCCAGGCCTAGAGTTTGCTATGACACAGGAAGGGAATCTTTGGTTGCCAAGGGACCTGCCCTCTCAGATACCAGAGTCCTCTCCACATAGGAAGTCCTGTCTTGGAGAGCTTGGCATTTCCACTGCTGGGAAAAATAGGGATTGACCATATCCATGGGCTGTATCCACATAGACAGGACAGAAAACAAAGTCAGAAAAGGTTTAATGGGGATGAGAAGTGAAACTCACCATAGGATCTCAGAACCTTGGGAATGGAGCAGCTGTGGATAAACCAAACCAAGGGCAAAAAAAGAGGGAAGGGGCCGGAGAGATAGCTTGGTAGAATAAGCACTTGCCTGGCAAGCACAAGGTCCTGAGTTCAATCCCTGGTACCACAAAAAATAAAATAAAAAATAGGACAGGGAAGGAAGAGAAAGCAGAGAAAAATAAAATTGCCTGAGAATGTACTCTATGCTGGTCTTCTGCAAAGCAGACCTCCTCCAGTCTTCCCAATATCTATGCATTAGGAATGAAAGAGCTGCTGAAACTTACACCTAAAAATGAAAGCAGCTAGCTCTGCATTCCAGGGAACCAGCAGAGTTCTTTTCATGAAACTCATAACTTTGCAAAGCAAGGTGTCAACTAGCCAGGGTGCAAGAAGGAGAAAGGAATTGACGGTCTCTATTTAAAAACCACACATCACATAAAAACCACCTACCAGCTCCAACCCAGAAACCCAAGAGACAGGGAGTTGGAGGAGAACAGGGACAGAGAGAGGAAACATCAGAGACAAAAGTGGGACAAACAGTCTCAGTAAAGTGGTGCAGGTCAGGGTGGGAAGGAAGACAAAATCAGGGAAGTCTGGGGGGATGGTGAGGGACCTCAGGAAGACAAATGTTGATGTGTGGGTATGCACATCTGTTGTGTGTCTAAGACCTTTGGTAATCCCTAGACTTTCTTCCTAGTCTTCATGTCCATCAGGATCAGTGGAGACTGCTGTTCTAGAATCTAGACTAACTGCTAAGAATGATCTAGGGAGACCATGAACAGAGCTGAGAGAAAGAATGTGATGCAGGAGATACAGGGCAGCCAGGCAGCCACTCCAGGAAGCCACTCAAATACTAGGGAGGGAAGGAAATTAGGTTTTCTGTAGACACTGGGATAAAGGCCTGAGTTACTTCATTTGGTCATTCTAAGAACGTACAGAAGTTTAAGGACTTAGTGAAAATTCTATGGAGAAGATTCCTTACTTTTATAGATGAGGGGAGCAAAGCAAAGAGTATTTCTACAGTGTCTTGAGACCACAGTTACTAAGGATTAGACATGAAATTTGAGTCCAGGTCTGATCAGAGCCAAAGTTTATGCTCTTCCTTTCCTCCAGGCTTCCCTGAGATGGACAAGTCACCTCTTCTTTAAGGGCATGGTAAACAGTAAGGCTAGAGGAGGGGTACCAATGAGTGTTCTGTGTTCATCCTGAAGGGCTAAGAACATCATTTTTAGCAAAGGAGGCTGAAAGAAAGGGAGACGACAGGTACCTTCATGTCCCATCTAATTCTTGACTACTCAGAAGCCCAGACCTGGGTCCTAAGTAGATCATCAACACCTTGGCACAAGTGGGCACTCAGACTAGAACTAATTCCATAAAGAAAAGGAAGAGGCAGAAAAACATCCATTTAAAGAGTTGTTGCAACCATAATGGCCCAACAGAACAACAGGTCACCCCTCCACCAGCCCTGCCATTTGTACATACTGATGGGTGGGAGAGCTGACTGTAACATCATTATAACTCAGCAAGACAAGTGGCTGCTTTACTATTAAACTAACTTTTCAATACCTCATGAACTAATAAGAATGGGTTGGGAGGAAAGCTTAGATCTTGCTCTTCCTGGAGCAAGTAGTATCCCTAGTGGGAGGAAAAAGAAGAATTTCAACTGACCCTGGCTGGCCTAGAGCAATGACTCAGACACTGACCTTTGGTAGCTCCTCTCTACTCACAGGACAATAAGCTCCACCCTCAGATGGCCATAGGTAGGCCTCATCACTAGATTCTAAGTCAAACCCAAGTACCCTAAACACCTGAGTGCTGTGTAGAAGGATAAGTAGTCAGACTTGGTGGCCAAGAAGATGGAGAAGTGACAACTTCCTTCAAATAGGTCAAAGTGACACGTTCACAACAGAATCCACTGGGCACCAGCAGAGACCTCAACATCCATCCCCAAACTCAAAGATCATTTTCCAGAATTCTGGGCATTACCCCATCATCCTTTGGGGAAGTCACGTGCAAAGCTTGCCAGGTTTTTGTAAGAACCAGGCAGTGAATGCGGTAGGTATTTTTTTTTTTCACAAATCTAAATTGCCTAAGTCTTCCAAAGCATTAACCCAGAAGTCAGCTTCTACCTGACCCATCCTCTGGTGCTCTGTCCAGGATCTAAGTGTAAATCATTAGTCTAAACTGGACCATTTACCATCAGAACTATTTTTACATGTACATCTCAGAAGTATTAAGCACAGCCAAGCTAGGCAGCCACCAACACTGCCCATCTGCAGAACCTTCATATCTTGCAAACTTGAAATTCTCTATACTCATTAAACTAAAACTCTTTGTTTTTATTTATTTCTGAGCTTTAAAAATCCTAATGCTAAACCTCGGTACACGATAATGCACTTTCCAGTTCAAAGATTTCTGAAAACATTCTTCACAAAGTCTTAAAAAGCATCATGACCCCCTGAGTCCACCCCCACCAGGGAGTTCACAGAAAGGTGGCAAGAATTGGAAGAGACAGAACAAAGTGATGCAGAAACAAAGGTCAATGAATTTTTCATAACACAAAGCTCCAGGAAGAGCAAGTTCCCAGCTGGCTGCATCTAGACCTCAAGTTCACCTTGGCTTTGCACGGCTAAATTGGTTGGGCCATTTGGCCTCATTGCTTTAATGAAGGAATCTTACTGGCATGAGATGATAAACCAGGCTCCCTTGTCACCCTCCAACCGCAGCACCCCTAGGAAGCACGTGTGAAGAGCCAGCATACTCTAGAGACTGCTGAGTAAATACCTCAGCAAAAAAACGGCCCTAAATTTTGGGCAGGGGAGTGGGGACGGAATCGCACTGAGTCCATAGTTGAAAGCTACCCAGGTGTTACAATGCAACTGTCATTATGAGGGTTTTAATAGCCCCCAGGACCTACCTTCAAATACATGCCAAGAGGGAATGTATTCCCAACTTCACAGGGAAATATTTATTTCATGAGACTCATGCAGACTGCCCTCTGCCCTTTACTAACAACAGATGAATTCCCACCTGCAGAGAGAAGCCATCACCCTGCTCTGCACAGCAAGCAGACCACAGCTGAGCTGAGCAACACTCCTAGATTGACTTAAAGAGAACCAAGCCCGTGATTCACTCCCTGAAGACTCCTGCTGACATCTATGTCCACAGGTCCCAGAGAGAAGCAGGCTGGACCTGATACTGCAGTTCCAGCAGAACCAGCCACAGAAGGGGGCTTAAATCTTCAGTTAGGAAGCACCACAACATTCCTTCTACCAGCCTTGGAAAGATACACATTATTTGTACCAGCAATCCTACTTTCTATCCTCCAGTTTCAGGAAAAAAAGAATGTGGACACAAACACACACACACACACACACACACACACACACAATGATTGAAACAAGGATGTGCACTGTGGGGCTGTTCATAGAACCAAAATATTGGACACAAGTGAACTTTCAACTACCCAATGCAGATGAAAACCACAGAATTTTGCCCATGGACTAGGAAAGAAAGCAGTCATAAGACAGTAGGTCTCGAGTAGCTCTAATGCCACTTTGCAATCCAGTAAGTGCAAATAAATATAACATGAAAAATATGATTTGTGGGTAATGAAGCAGGTAGATGGGTCCAACTCACTCACCCTGTGGTTTGTGTTCAAAAATTCCTTGGCTGGCACAGCAAGATCATGGATATTGTGAGATTGAAAGAAAAACAGCAAAATGACATTAAATATGCTCTGGAAACACAATAAACATGAGTTCACGATGAGGTTGTGGCAGCAATGGATAGAGTATTATAGCTGGTAGCCCTCTGCCCCAGCAGCACTACGAGGGACTGGGGTCTACAACGCACCAGGTCCCCAAGTCACAAGAGCAAGACCTCCTGGAGGAGACACCTACAAGAGATGGGTCACAGCTCTGCTTTGGTCCTCATGGCCTGGCTGGGGGTAGCCAGCAATGAGCAAGTTCCTACAGGCTCCAAAAAGGGATGACAGGGAGAGTCTTGGGCTAGGTATCTTCTCCAGAAATGTGTCATCAGGGTTAACGGGTTGCTTCCTGAAGGCACAAGCCAATGACCAGGCCAGCCTATGGTATGTCCAGAACAGACCCTGTTAGGGAACTAGATGACATATCAAATTCCTGCCTTTCTTCGTGATGCACCGAGGCTCCACCCAAATTTCATCAGATGGAAGTAGAACCTGGGGACACAACCTAAGAGAGTGAGGATTCACCAACGAGGTATCTGAATGAAGGTCTTTAAACAGAAAGACAGCAAGGAAATTAGTTTAAAAGAAACATCTGAAAAAAAATGAAGTTCTGCAACTACCCGTCCCCCCACTACCTAGTATAGCAGAATCTGCTAAAAACAATAAACATACCCTCTCCCAATTTTTTTTTTGAGTGTCCAGTATTGTACCAGGGTCTCATGCATGCCCATAAGCGCCCTACCACTGAGCTACATCTGCAGCACCTCCAAAACATTTCTATAATGCTCTTGCTTACTTTTGGGTGACAATATTAGGTGAATATTCAACATTTCAGGGTGAATGCACATCACTAAAAAATCACAGTGGGCAAAATCACAACCACGTATGGAGAGAGACCTCAATGCCACCATTATTCATGGCATTTCTGAGTGGGATTATGAGAAATTTATTTTTGTCTTCTTTTTGGCTCACCTAAGTTTCTGCGATATTCTGCACCAGACGTACATATTCTTTTTAGCGCAAAGCAGTTTACCAGCCTATGCACCTGTTACCCATCAGCAGCCTGCCCTGTAGGAAGTACCGAGGGTGAACTCACCTGGCAGTGGGCAGCCGAGGATCTCCAGCCTCATACAGATGTTCCCATTATCAAACCAGGACTGTGGGTTTATGCGAATGTAGCGGGCCACCATGGGGACAGGCAGCTCGTTGAGCACAGGGATCTCCTTTTCAGTGTTCCCTTCAAATATCTATTTACACTCAAGGGGGAAAAGAGGAATCTTTTACAGCTTGGTTATCATGGAGGGAGACTCAGTAATTTAGTAAAAAAGACACTATTAAGAAATCCTAGGGGCTGGAGAGATGGCTCAGTGGTCTAAAGCACCTACTTGGAACTAGCTTGGCAAAGCATCAGGGACCGCAGTTCAATCCCCCAGCACCACATGCCAGCCAGCCCCGCCCTCTGGTGGGCTGAGCTGGCCACACACACACACCTCTCTCTCTCTCTCTCTCTCTCTCTCTCTCTCTCTCTCTCTCAAATAAATAAAAAAAAATTAAAAAAAAAAAAAGAAATCCTAACTTGTACTGAGCATTGAGGGGAAAAGAGAAATATGTACATTCTAGAACATTCCCCAGGAAGCCTCACCAGCAAGAGTGGGGACAGCACTTACCTATGGTGTGACAACCTCAGTGTCAGGGCATAGGAAATTACAGAGCTTTGAGATTTTAGAAGAGACCAGGAAAGCTTGGGGAGAAGGCACCATTTGACCAGGCACGGAAGGAAAACTATATATATTCATAGGGATGGAGATATTTCACAGAAAAGAAATAGTAATAGTTAGAGATGCCCAGAAATAGGTTTCATTGTTAGAACAGCAGTTGGTTGCCTGCTATGAGAACCTGAGAGTCTTAGGGTGGGGTGGCAATGAGAAAGTAGAAAAGAAGCGGTAGTCAGTTATATAAGGCATTGAATAGCATGCTAGGAATATGCACTTTAGAATCTGAGTAGGAAAGTAATAAGATCCGAGCTAATAACAGGGCTAATGACCCAAGGTCATTGAACTGAAGCCCGTAAGAGCCCCCAGCATATTTGCCACCTATCTACACAGGGTTAAGAGGAAACTACAAGAGGTCACATCACAGAAGCTCTTCTGTTGGAGTAGAGGCTGAATTCAGAGTTGTCCTCAATGTGGTACATTTGGTACTGAGCTTCAGGGCATAGAAAGGGGGTCACTGTCTCTTGGACGTTCATGGTTCATTTGAGTTGACACAGAACTGGAAAACCTCTAGGGGACTGAGCATATGATGCCTCTCTTCGTAGAGTCCACATGGCCGGGCACAAAAGGTAAGGTTATGGGGCAGAAGAGGCTTACCATGTCTCCGGATCCATTCTTAACAGTGACCCATGTATGGCTGTCGTTGCTCACCATGACCTTATAGGATGTCACCCAGTCACTCCTACGAGAAAAATAATATATCTTTGGAATAACACCCTCTTAGAATGTTTATTTCTTCATGCAGAGGCATAGAAGTAAGAACAGAAACATTCCAATGCTGAAATCCCACATTCCATGGAACAGGAAACCCCAATCCATGGTTCCTTGATACCTCTGGACTTTTTTTTTTTTTTACCTTGGCCAGGTAACAACCTTGAAAGAGTAATGAAAATATTGAATGGTTTAATACACTTTAAACATTTAGGATAAGTCCTAGGCCTTGGTAAACACTCAGTGTTGATCACACGCATAATGGTATGCAAATACCTACCTACTTGTGTTAAAGAGTTATCTCAAACACAGCAAAAGCTTGCTAAAGTGACACATGGAAATATAATCTCAGTAAAGACTGTAACTTGCTGCAGAAATTTCATTTGGAAAACTGACTTGAGAATGTAGCAAACCAGATCCCACTAACCTCCAAAATAACAGCTTGGGTCTATAAAAAGCATTGAGTTTCTCCTCAGCTGTCACTCACATAGACAGACAGTCCCCACCCCAGAAAAAAAAAAAAAAAAAAAAAAAAAAAAAACAGTGATGGCTAGGCTCTGTCACCACGTCCTCCTGCCCACAATTTACTGAGGGTAAAACAGCCTTAATCTGACTCCTCAGAGTAGAGGTCAATCTGATAGGGTTCACAAAAAACAAACAAAAACTTTATACATAAACACATTTTTCTCTGTCTGGTTTTCTCTACAATACTGTTAGGCAACATAATAAAGTCTTTCTGTGTATTTTCCCTTTGTAATTTTTTAAATATTGGTACTAAGTACTACTTTCCTAGTCTTTAAGATAATTCTGCCCATGGAAGACTTAGGGCTCCTTCCTTACTGTGAGATCTGCTCCATCTCAAGCTATCTTTACAAGGATCTGAGTTTCCAGTCAGAGTAAAAACATCATCTAGTGAGCTTAGAGAGAGGAGCAGCTGGTTCTGTTTTCTCCCACCCATCTGACTGACTTACATGAAAAAGTCTTCCTAGTGGTTTCGGACATGCTTAGAAACAAGCCTCATCTCACAGTCCACCCCCTCTCCTCGGCCCTCCCCACCAGATACCTGTTGGAAGTCAGTATCTGTCAAGCAACACTTCCTGCCTCTGAGAGCTCTCAGCAAGAGGCAGGGCTGCAGATGGAGATGCAGCACCCACTAAGAAGCACCTCAACAACAGGTCCTTTGCCTGGAAAACTGTCCTCACCCAAAACAGCCACCTGTCTCCCACACCCAAATAATTTCCAAATGGCCTGCAGCTGCCACGCTCTTTGCTTTCTGTTCTTCAGTCAATAGTGCCCAATGGTGACCCAGCAAGGCAGATGACGGGTATGGGCACTGTCTCCTACTGAAAGAGTAATGAACTCAGGAAATCACTCATGAAAAGAAACATAAGATAAATTATTAATTGAATAATTAATCAATTATGTATCTCAGATCTCTTTTCTGAACTGCAGAGCCACACCAAATCCTTCTACCTGTGCAGGCTCTCCACCTAATGTCTCAACATCTCATATAGAACCCTGCCCCAACCACCCAATTGATTTCTGCCACTTCATGCCCCAGCATGGTGGTCTAGCGGCTGACTTCACAAAGGCACGTCCACCCACTGGAGAGGACAAACCTGCAGGCATTCTTGATGCTCCACTTCCCTCTGCCCTACATTCAATCCGTCACAAAGCTTTGTGAATTTTAAGGTCACAGCTCTGTGGAACTCACACAACTCTACCCTTCCACTGTCACCATCCTGGCCCATTCTTTCAGGCTGACAGCTGCCTACAAGTGATCTACTGGACTCTAAAAACCTCCTCAATCCATCCTGCATCCAGAGGCTTCCTTTTCTAGTGAAATAGTGACTTGTCACTTTCTCTTTAATATACCTATTAAGCCCTAGATATTCTTTTTTTTTTTTTTAGGATTTATTTATTTGGTACAGGGTCTCACTACACAGCTCAGACTCCTATTGATCCTCCTGTCTCAGCCTCCCCAGCTCTGGGATTACAGGCATGTGCCACCACACTGGTTTCAGTGGCTGGCATGGTGAGGGGCTGGCACAGCACATGGGACCAGGGATCGAACCCTGATCCTTGCACTTGCCAGGCAGGTGCTTAGTCCACCAAGCTATCTCCCCAGCCCAAGTATTATACATTCTTATAATAAACAAACTCTTATTTTAGTATTAAGACCAAGGTCTTCACTATGATCTCCTGGGCCTTTTCTTATGTCTTGTTTTCTAGGTTCTTTTCTTCCATTCCAGATACTGATTTCACATGCTCCTGCCTCAGGGCCTTTGCACAGCCTGGTCCTCTGTCTAGATTCCTCCCCTGCCTGTGAATTTGTGCCTCCAAATTGTCAGAGCTCAGAATTTACCAAAAAGCTCTCCTGACCCTCCAGTGGAGCCGATTACTTTTCTTATTTTTGATCTTCACACTTATTTGAGTCTCTAATTTTAAACTCCTGTCTGGGATTGTCTGAAAGTATCTCTATCTCCACTGGAGTCCAAGTGTCTCACAGAAGGAAGAAGAAGAGGGCATGGTACTTTGGAGGCCAGGGAAAGAAGCTGATGTTCTGGAGCACACGGTGAGGATGCGGGAAGTGGGTGCAGGGATGGCCTGGTGGGCTTGGTACACCACTTGGGGAGTGGCCCTTTTTCTGCAGGACAGAGCTGGGTCTCCTGAATACACCAGCACAAGGGTTAAAAGAAGACCAGTAAGAAGGTCTCCTCAACCTCTGAAAATTTCACCTCAGCAGAATGTTTGCCATCAGGAACTGCCTCAGAGTTCCCCTGTTTACATGATAAAACAAACCCTCCCTTCCACCACCTTTGTCCCCAGCTGGAAGGAAAAGATAACAGCCACAGAAAGGCACCCTTACCAGAAGTGCACGGGGCCCTTGTTGGCACCACCTCAGACTCACTTCGCATTGCCGTGTTTTGTATTGGGAGCATCTGAGGATGAAGCCCAGAGCTGCACACTGCTACGCAAGTGCTGCACGAGACACACCCAGGGCTGCGCTGGCCCTCACAGCTTACCTTACCAGCTGATAATAGATAGTAATAACATTTTCATTCTCATTGCTTTCTAATACTTCTGAGAATGTAACACAGTGTACCACAAGTTTTCTGCGCTATTGTTAATGAGTAGTTTCCAGTTTTGATGATCGTGAACAGTGCTTCTATGAATATATATATATATATATATATATATGCAAATAGATACAAAATTGTTAGTGTATAACTGGGATAGGAACTTCTGTGTTATTTTGTCATATGTCATAGAACAGACATATGTCATATGTTTATGTACTTGTGTTCGGCTGTAGTAGTTTTTTTATTTTTATTTTTTATTTTAGGGAAGGGTCTACAAGGTGTTCAGGGTCTCATTACTACATTGGATTCACAGTAATTCTCCTGTCTGCAGCCTCCCAAGTGCTGGGATTACAGGCATGCATTACCACGCCCAGTCTCAATCACTGTCTCAGGGCAACCCGGGGACGGAGCCAGCATGGCAAGCCCAGTGATCAAACCCGCGGCCCCTACACCAGCTGGCAGGTGCTTAATCCACTGAGCTATTTGGTCAGCTCCTGTAGTAGTTTTTTGAATTAATTGTAACTCTCTGCTGTCATAGCAACAATGTGGGAGAGTTCCAGTTGCTCCACATTCTTTCCAGCACTTGTTTTCATCTTTCTTTTACATCCTAGCCTTTCTGATGGTTGTACTGTATTATCTCATTGTAGCTTTTAGTAAGCTTCAATGTTTTGTGTGTTTGTTGGACATTCAAATAACATTTATGAGATATTTACTCAACTTTTCTCCTTTTCAATTCGTTGCAGTACTTATTTTGAAGCATTCTTCATATATTCTAAATATGAGTTAAATGAATATATATCACACATATTCTAATTCATCTTCATTTTCATTCTCCTTGGGGTATATTTTTACAAGGAGAATTTCTTAATCTTAAAATAGTCCAGTTACCAGTTTTTCAACATTTTGGGTATCTGTGCCCTTCAGTAAAATTTTGTCTACTCCAAGATCATTAGGTACACATCAATGTTTTCTACTAAAACTTCATTGCTTGACCTTTTGCATTTAGACATGCATTCCACATGAAATTGATCAGTGTATGCTTTGAGGTAGGGATAGATATGCATTGTTTTCTCTATGGGCTTCAATTGACTCAGGATACTTACACGCTTACGAGCTATCGTACCTCAGAGTCATATTTGCCATAAATCATATGATTTTTCTATACCTAGGGATGTTCTGGACACTCTATTCCATCTCAGGATTCAATTTCTTGTCCTATTCTAAGCCTGCCTTGTCTTAATTTCTACAGGTATGCAATAGATTTTAATATCTTCCAACGTATGTTTTCCGACTTTGAGTTTTACTTTTCAAAACTTCTTTCACTATTCTTGGCCGTTTGCCTTCCCATATAAATTTTAAAATCAGCTTATCAATTTCTAAAAATAAAATCTGTATCTTACAACTGGGATGACTGAATATGTTAATAAATTTGGGGGAGCTAACAGCTTTACAATCTAAAACTTTCCAGTACATAAGAATGATGCATCTCTTTACTTATTTAGATCTTCTTTCACTTATCTTTTGCTAGATTTAGTCCTATGTGGTTGATTATTTTCCTTCTTTTACATGATATTACTAAGTTAATTTTTTCCATGTTTCTTGCTGGTGTTACCAGACACTCAGGTCTGGGCTGCTTTTTAATTTCCAAGAAGTATAGCGTGCGGGGGTGGGGCAGGGGAGGAGGGTTTATTTAAATCTAGCTCAGAAGGATATAGAGGACTGAATGCTGCACTGGCCTCACCCCCAGGCGGGCTGAGCTGGCGATGGAGTCTGGACATGGTGGTGCTTGCCTGTAATCCCAGCACTAAAGAGACAGAAATCAGGAGGATCACTACAAGTCCAAGCTGCATAGTGAGACCTTGCACAAAAAAATAAAAAGATAGAGATACCTATAATATCTCGTATACTATCTCATCTTGTCCACATGAAATTTCTTTTTCCCATGAAAGATATGAACAAAATATAATGAAATGATAAGGAAACCCCATGACTTTCCCTTATCCCCCCCAGACCCTTCTTTCCTTCTTCCCTTCTTTGTGAAAAAGAAATCTAAAGCCCACCTCCTCCAACAGGTATCTGCATCATCCTTCCAGACAGATATGCTATTTTCTAACAAAGGTGTTGACTTTCTGTGGATCCATCTGAACAGAGCAGATAAGCACCACAATGAAGTTTAGAGAATTAGTTTACTTCTAAAAGAAAAATCCTCACTTTTAAAATACATTTTAGTCTCTTGATTACTTTAGTATGCAGATATATAAATGTTTTCTGTATATAGCATTTTCTGCGAATTCATTAAAGTATTCTTTTTTAATGTGAAACAGAGTCTTTATTTTTGTTGTTCTGGGGATCAAATACAGGGCTTTGGGTCAGTGCAGTATCAGAGCTGTGCTTCCAATCTGAGGCTATCTCTTAAAATATGGGATCATTAACAAATAAGAGTACAGAACACACCACTATAGGCCCTAACACAGTTATTTTTTTCCATAATCTTATTGAGAAACAAATAGCAATGAGACAGTTTCAAATCAAATTGGTAGGACAGTTTCAATAACTAACACATTGCTTACTCTCTTCCCAGTGGTCATTTGCTATACAAGATACAGACATGATTTCCTATTTAAAAACACTATTAGAACAAATCCTGCTATTCATTAATAGAATGTAACTATACATCTATCCTAACCATTTTGAATACACAGACACAAAATGGACATTCATCTGTATCCCCGTTTTTTGTTTAGTTCTGTCATTTGGATATTATAGGTGTGTTAACTCAGCAAAATATTTTAAAAGTGTCCAACAGTCCATAACAGTAATGGGTCTTCTGCTTCACTGGCAATGTCAGAAATTGTTGAACCTGAGTCCCCTACAGCTCAACATAACACCATGGCTTTACTTCTTCTACTTCATTCTTATGCTTTTCTGCTGGATAGTTAAGACCAAGATAAAGCAGGACCTATGCAACAACAGTTGTATCTTTTGGATTTGATAAGGTCAGTCAAATTCCCTCAGGATTTATTCTGAGATCCTGTATCTCAGATTGTAGAATCTTTGTCAGTGTCAGCCATGTGGATGAGTCACAGCCATTGGTTGGTCAATGTGCTCTCTGTGAAAGCCTGAGATCCATCAAAGCTTTACAAATCAGCTGGGGTGTTTTCACTGATAAACAACACATAGCAGGTGTGCATCATTACAAAATATGTATCTGCCAAGGTGGAGCCACTTTAAAGAGTGAGTTTTGTCTTGTATCTAAAGTGGATACAAGCGTATGTTTAAACTGCAAGATTTTTACTTGCTAGAGAATCTGTTTTAATATAGTGGTTTGGCCTCTGATTATTTATAGGTTTTATAAATTTTAGAATCAATTTCTCTTTAAGGTGGCTCAGATTTTTCAACTCTTGTGCACATAAAATTGAGTTGAAGTTCATTGTGCCTTTTTTTCTTTATCCAAATTTTGTGTTAAAGCTTCATATGGTAACTGCATCCTGTTCAGGCAC
>NW_004524586.1:20204308-20205426 GCF_000260255.1 Octodon degus | reverse complement strand
CATGACATTGCAGTACAAGTTCTCATATGTCCTGAGTCTTAATTGACCTTGGAAGGCTAGGGCCAAAATGTTGGCTTTCCTTGTGGCCCTCCTTTTTCTCTAATTTTGGTCTACATACTTAGGTTGTTAACCCTGCAGAAGACAAGCTTATTGTTACTACCATACAACCTAGGCTGTCAAGCTTCACCTTACTGTCTGTCTGAATAACAAATATCTTAGGCATAACATGGAACAGGTACTTTTCATCAATTATTGATATGTTGAAATTTAAGTCCCTACAGAATACAATGAAAAGGCATTTGAAAAATTAAAATATATTTTAAAAATAGGTATAAAGAATTGTATAATTCCTATATTTACACATAAGTCCAGAAATCTAACCATATACATCCTTGTGGAAGGACAGTCCTGCAACATTCCTTTTCCTTTCTCCTGCCTTCATTCACCACCCCCTTCTTTTTGAACAATCATCTACCCAAGAGACAGCACAGCAGCAACTGGCATGTCATGACAAGCAGCCCGTATTCAGAAGACCAGAATGACAGGAACTCCAAGCATGAACCTACTATTACAAATTGCCCTCTTCCGTGCAGTTGCTCAATTCACAGATGTCAGTATATATAGTTAATCAGGATGAGAATCTTTCCAATTAACTGCTAGGTTCAAAAATATTCTGGTGATTCTCAGGATCATTGCCTTACCCATATTCTACATATAACTGTATGGCTTGCCACTGCCATGTTTCCTAGCTCTTCTCCTTTCCATCTCTTAACTATTAAGTCCTCAAGTTCTTGCTTTGCTTTTAGTTGTATTATACCTTTCTATTTGTATTTCTTCTTTTGAGTTCTTATACTACAGAAACTATACAATATCTATACATGTGTGTCTGATTTATTTTACTTATGAGTATATCTTCAAGAGGCATCCAATTCAATATAAAGCCTTCGAGTTTATCATTCTTTATAGCTGAGTAATACTCCATTGTATAAATATACCACATCTTTTTCATCTATACTTCAAGTGATTGGCATCTTGGTTGTTTCCAAGATTTGGCTATCACAAATTGTGCTGCTATAAACATAGGCACACATATATCACTATGATATGATGTTTTCAGA
>NW_004524586.1:20185661-20192698 GCF_000260255.1 Octodon degus | reverse complement strand
GAAATTCTTTAGTTGTTCTTTGTCATGGAAGTATTTTACTTCTCCATCAAACTTACAAGAGAGTTTTTCAGGGTATAGTAGTCTGGGCTGGAATTTGTTTTCATAGAGGACTTGAAGTACTCTGATCCATGCTCTTCTTGCCTTCATGGTTTGTGAAGAGAAGTCAGACATAATTTTGATGGGTTTTCCTTTGAGTGTGATCTGCTTCTTTTCTCTAGCGCTTTCAGTATATTATTCTTGTGCTGACTTTCTGAGATCTTGACTATTATATGTCTCGTTGTGTTTTTAATTGGGTTGAGGTTACTTGGCGTTCTGTATGCTTCAGTTACCTGAATGGCAGATTGTTTCTTCATATTTGCAAAGTTTTCTGTTATTATTTCTGCCCATATTTTTTTAATGTCATTTGTATTGACTCCTTTTTTCTCATTGATACCTATTAGTCTCACATTGTTCATCTTTGCATCGTCTTGCAAGTGATGAATTATTTTTTCCTGCATCCTAGTTTTTCTTAAGAGATCTTTTCCTACCTTTTCACTAGCTACACCAGCATGTTCAAGATCTGAACCTCTGTCTTCACTTTCACTCAAATGGTTTTGCAAGCTTATTATTGAGATTTTAAGTTCTTCTATTTCTCTTTGACTCTGCTTCATGCAATCTATTTCTTTCCTCTATTGCTTATTCAAGGAATCTGTCATTTTTCTAATCTCCTCTATTTTTTTATCAATGTCTTCTTTAGAAGCAGTTATTAATTCTTTTACTGCAGTGTTTTTTTTTTCAGATTGTGTTTCCTCCCTATGTTTCTGTATTTGATTCTTTACTTCAGATGCAATGAGTTCAGAGAATTCTTTTCTTATTTCAGAAAAGAATTCTGCTCTGAGTTCCTCTATAACTTTCTGCTGTTGCTTATTTACTATCGATGCTATTAACTCATACATTTGAGCAGAGCTAGTAGAAAAGAATTCTGCTCTGAGTTCTTCTATAACTTTCTGTTGTTGCTTATTTACTATTGACGCTATTAATTCATACATTTCAGTTGAGTTAGTGTTCTCTGCACTTGTTCTATGGGGGCATTGGGTTTCCTCCATATGTTTCTGCATTTGATTCTTTACAGCAAATGTTATTAATTCAGGAATTTCTTTTTTCATTTCCAATCTGAGTTCCTCTATACCTTTCTGCAATTGTTTCTTTATTTCAGAAGCTTTTGATTCATTGATTTCAGCTGTGTGATTCCCAATATTTTCTTTGTTAGTGTCCTCTGCACTTGTAATGGGTGGGCTTGGTGTCTGAGCTTGCATTTTCCTCCTTCCCATCATCATTTTGTGTAGCACTGTCTTCTGAACTTTGTTGTAGATCTTTGGTACAGTTATAACCTTAGCACCTACTGAAATTCAGGTGTAGATCTACAAAGTTTGGATTTATCTAGCTGTGCCTGGCTTGGGTCTGGCTGCTGTGCTCAGCTTCTTCCTGCTGCCACCCTTGGGAGTGAACCTGTTGTGCCCCCCTGGCAAGATGTTCTGCTCCTGAACTAGCTGGGTGGTTCTGGCCCCTACTCTCTCTCTCTGCAGGGATCGCAGCTGCAGGATTTCACCCCAGGCCTGTATATCAGGCCTGAGCTGAGTCTGGAGGGGACAAGGTGGAGTAGGGGGCAGAGGAGGCTCACCCATACATTCACCGGGCCTGGGCGAGGGCTAGATCTAGGGCTCCCCAGAATGCGGCAGAAATTCTCAGTTGACTGGCAGGGTGAAGGTGGGTGCTGCGGAGTGGTGGGTGGCTCCCAATGGGGTGGAAGAGGGTCTCACCCATGCTGCTTCTGGGCTTGGCCCTGTAGGTCCCGCTAGCGCAGGGTAGTAGGGAGCTCTCCCACACACTCACCTGGCCTAGGCTAGGACTGGATCTCCCTCCCACTGTTATAGCACAAGTTATTGCCTTCTCCATTTCCAGTATGTTACACCACTGCTTGAGGGCAAGGGTTTTCTCACAATCATTACATGATAAATCAAAATCTAATTAATATTCAGAATTAAGGTCTATCTTCCAGAGAAAACTTCTGAGTTCCTGTATTCACAGGATTTCCAATTTTTTAGCAAATATTCAGCAAGGCTTTTCCACATTGCATATACAAAGGTTCTTTTCCTACATGTTTGTAACATAAAATAAAACATAATTAACAACTGGAGGCTCAACCACATTCACTACATTCTGAGGTTTCTCTCTGGTATAGATCCTCTGTTTTTTTCTGAGAGTGGACATCTGACCACTGGCTGTCCCACAGGGACCACATTTATATTTTCTAGGAACCCACTCATATTTACCATATTAGGGATCACTGGAGGTATTTACAGAGTTACATTAATAGGATTTCTCTCTCAGGTGAGTTTACTATTGTCCTAAAAGGTATCACTCACTGTAGAATTATCCACCTTCAGTGCATCTGTACATTTGTGTGTTCTCTTATGTTTAACAAGGCAAGGCATGTCAGTAGGCTTTCTTACACTCATCATATCCATAGGGTTTCTCTTCTGTATGAGTTCTATGATGGGTAATCAGCTTTGCCTTTGTAACAAAGGCTTTCCCACAATCGCTGCATCTATATGGCTTCTCTCCAGTATGAATTCTCTGATGTCTAATAAGCACTGACTTCTAGGAACAGGTTTGCCCACACTCACTACACACATAGGGCGTCTTTCCTGTGTTATATCTCTGATGTGCTATGAGGCGCACCTTCTGGCTAAAGGCCTTACCACACTCAGTACATCCATAGGATTTCTCTCCCATGTGAGTTTGTTGATGTGTCATGAGATTGCCCTTCTGAACAAATCCTTTTCCACATTCACTACATAAATAAGGTTTCTCTCCTATATGAATTCACATAGTGGTGATTTCCTGGCAAAACTTTCCCCACAGTCATGGAACAAATGGAGCTTATTTCCTGTATGTGTATTCAGATGCTGAGTAAGCTGAGATTTCCTGAAGAAGGCTTTCCCACATTTACCACATTCACTGGGTATCTCTCTCTTGCAAACATTCAGATGTCTACTGAGACTGAATTTCTTGTAGAAGGTTTTCCCACAGATACTACATTCATTGAGTTTCTTTCCTAAATGAGTTTTCTTATGTTCAATGAGCTGAGACTACTTGAGGAAGGCTTCCTCACAGTTAGCACATTCATGGCCTTTCTCCATTTTGTGTATTTTCTGGTCTTCAAAAAATTGTGACTCAGTGCTGGTATGTTTTTTTAATTTTAGTATGGGTTTTAATTTTACTATACATTTGCTCATGAGTATCATAAACAAAGGATCAATCTACATTTAACTCAGCAAGCTCTTTTATGACACATTTTCTGTTCTGGTTGAATAAAGCTAAATAAGGTTTTGATGTTTTTCCCTGTAAATCAAACATACAATTTGGGCTTAAAGGAAAAAGATGTTTGCACCTCTGACCATTTCCAAGCGTATTCTGTTCATAACATTGTTCCACCCTGTTTGGCCTTTTTTGATTTTGCAATTGCTGTTGCAGATGATCAGCCTTCTCAATTTCCAGATGAATCTAATTGTGCATTTCATCTTCTAATGTCCATAGTGACTCTCCCTCCTCCCATGTGAAGAGGACATCTGGCCTGCTGTCTTGAAACAGAAAATTTCCAGGAGCTGAGGAAGGAAAGGCCACTGATGGGGAGCTCTCTGAGGGACATGGGGCAGCTGTACTCACCCACTGACACCAGGCTGTGGTAGTTTTCCAGCATCACATCCCGGCACAGGTCCTTCTGAGTAGACTCAGGAGCTGCCACTCCTCCCAAGTGAACCTCATAGCCACATCCTCCAATGTCAGTGACTCCTGCGCCTTTGTCATTTTCTTCTGTTTCAGGAACATCCAGTAACTGAGATGCTATGTCTTTAGCATCTTCTATATCTGCTTTAGCGTCTTTAGTCAAGAATATCCCAAGAAATGATGCTATTCACATCCAGGGACCTCTTTTTTCTTTTCTTCCCTCAAATGTTCTTACTTTTTCTTTGGCATCAGGAATCAAACTCAGGACTTTGCACTTCTCAGGCAGGCATTTGTGCTTCTGAGCCCTTGCTTTGCCTCTGACCCCACTAAGATCTCCAAGGGGCTAAGGAGAAAACGCTCATTAATGGATTCTGTTTGTGGATTGCTTTGGATATTTTTATGCATGTAATTATGTTACTTGAGACCAACCATTATTACGCACTTAATATTATTTTTAAAATAATTTTATTGAGAAACAAATAGCAATGAGACAGTTTCACAACAAATTACTAGCACATTTTCAATAAATAACACATTGCATATTGTTGTCTTAGTGGTTATTCATTGTACAGGATGCAGACATGATCCTGTCTCAAACACTATTAGAACAAATCTTTCTATTCATTGAATTAAGAGAATAGAGCTGTATATCTGTCCTAACTATTTTGAGTATACCAATACAAAATGGTCGTTCATTTCTATCCTGCTTTTTTGGTTAGTTTTGTCAGAGAAGGGCTTTCCATTGTCATTTAAATACTTTAGGTGCATGAATTCAGCAAAATATTACAATATAGTCCCATAACCCATAATAGTCATGGGTTTTCCACAAGACTGGCAATGTCTGAAGTTGTTCACTTGAGCCTTTTATAGCTCAGCATATTAATATGGCTTTACTTTTTATATTTTGTTTTCATACTTTTCTGTGGGATGGTTAAAACCATGCATTTAATACCATTTCCAATCATTAGATTTTTTTTAAAAATTGTTTTTCTTGATTTATTTTACTGGCTAATTTCCACCTGAATGCTGAAAGAAGTAGTGATAATACACATCCCTGTCTCATTCCTGTAATTAACAGAAGAGTTTGAAAATAACACAATTAAGATCATACACACAGACATGCATTTTAAAGCTAGTGTAACACTTAGTTTATGTATAATAAAAGAGTAAAAAATCTGAATACTAGTCATTTTATCTGCAATGCAGCTTAGTCATTTACTGACTATATAAGTGTCACAAACTCCATAGCCTTCTTAAAACAATGATACCTACTTGGAATTATGTATTAATCTATAAATTAAGAGGTATTTTAGTGTACTGGTTAAGACTTCAGGCTTTGAGGTCAAGAAGCCCAAATTTAAATTGTAGTTCGTATTAGTGATAGCCTGCATGTGAATTATGTGGCTTCTGACACCTATAAGATCAGGTAACACTCTTTTTTTCAGTATATGAAAATTGACTGAACTTATTCATACCAATTCTGACTTAGGGCCCTGTATGTAGTATCTGCTCTATAAATATGAGGTGTCAATAAGAACAACACTATCATAATTAACATGCTGCCAAATGCTATGCCAACACATAGGATTTCTAACTAAGATGCAGCATAATCCAGATTCTCTCTTCAGACACTTCCGTGGGGTCTGTCAACAACCTTAGTCATTACTGTCCTAGTAATAGGAATGATCTGTCAGGGCCATAAATAAATTAAAAATAATTACATCTTAATTAAAGTGAATAAGGGTGATAATCCTGAAGGGAGAGAAAGAGAGAGAGAGAGAGAGAGAGAGAGAGAGAGAGAGAGAGAGAGAGTGAGAGAGAGAGAGAGAGATTTGCCAATCAGTGTGAAGCTGCCTAAGGACTATGTCTTAAAAGTTCTATCCACAGAAAAAGGTTAAAGCCATTTGGAATGTGTTAAATTTTTCTCCTAACTCTGCAGCTGCTGCATTGTAAATACCTTGCTGGCCTTTGAGGATACAAAGATAAGTTATACAAGATCCTTTTACTCAAGAGTTGCATAGGTTAGTCAGGAAGATGGGGCAGCAAAATGGAAATTTTAAGAATGGATTAAGTGCTGTGATGAAGCAAGTGAAGTGAGTGGTGGGAAGATAGAGAGGAGCTGCTTGGTTCAGAAGAGCAAGGCAGGCAAGAGCAAGTGAACGAGAGAAAGTAGTTTCTACTGAAAAAAAGAGCTGCATATTTTATTCTTTTGTGACAGGCACATCTGTCATTATTAAAGAGCCAGCCCTGAAGACTGGAGCTATACTGTCCCTGTTTCCAGGTCTCCTAATCTTCAGGGAAGGCTTGAAAATAACAATATTTCTGTGACTTTTTCCCACTTGTCTCAGAGAGATTATTCCATAATATAAAACTACCTTGATATTCAATTCTTTGATGCTGGAGGGTCTGACTAATGCAGTCCAGTCCTAGCAAAGAAATGCTTGTGTAAGGGCTTTCTGGAGTGTGGGCAGAGGCAGAGGCCACGCCGATGCTCCTGGGGGCCAGCAGGCTCCATCACTTAAAAATGGAAAAACAACAAAGAAAACCTTTATATGAAATAAGTTAGAAATATCGTCAGTCAATATTCCCTCCAAGTCAGCTTTCCTTCAGGAAAACACAGGAAGTGGGCCACAAAGAAAAAACTGGAATATATTCAAGTTACTTTGGTTTAAATAAAAACAAAGAATGTCCACCATCAATAAAATGACACATTAATGCTTATAGAGCCTTTCCCTAAAGTGCAACTGAATCTATAGCAATGAACAAATATTGCAAACTAGCAACCGACTTGTTAGCAAGTAAGGGAAATCCTCAAGGGTTGTCGTGGGTGGAGGGGCATGAACATAAAAACAAAAATAAGTCAAGAGTAGTGAGTAATTGTCCAAACAAAACAGCTAGCATTGTGTTATTGAAAAATGCATGTGTTGGTAGGATGAAAACATTAAACCAGAGGACCATAAAAATCTAGAAAAGTTAACAGTTCAGGTATTACAACTATAGTGTCTACCTGGCACCCAAAAAGCACACATTAATCCTCTGTAACGAACAGACTCATTTAAGCTGCCAAAACCTTCACTAGGTTATAGTAGGAGCTAACAATGTTTAAACCATCATTAAAACATAAGAAAACAGCTCTCCAGGTCCGGTGAGTGTGTGGAGAGCTTCCTGCTAACCTGCGCCTGCGGGACCAGTCCCAGCCCAGGCTCAGCGTGGGCCGGACCCTCTCCCACCCCTCGGGCCGCCCCCCACCACTCCGCCGTACCTCCCCC
>NW_004524586.1:20173965-20178014 GCF_000260255.1 Octodon degus | reverse complement strand
AACTGAGTTTCAAAACAGGCTAGTAGGAGAATTACAATAATTAATACATTGCATATTACTGTCTTTCTGGTAATTATTCAGAGTACAAGTTATAAGCATGATATCTTATTCAAACAATATTAGCATAAACCTTTCTTTTCAATAAACTAAGAGAAACTAGCTGTATACCTAAACTACCTTGTGTATAAATATAGTTTTTCTTTTCTCTTTCTTCCTTTCTGCATCACAGTCTGTCTTTTCTTTTGAATAGTTTCTTCCCAATTCACTGTATCTGTTGTATATTCTGGACCTTATTTACTTGTTCAGCTTCTACACTAGTGAGATAATAGGATGTTTACACATATGGGTTTGCTTTCTTTCACTGGAGACTTTTATAAGTGTTGCACGTTTTTATTTCATGTATCAAATATGTACATAGTACAGATACCCCTCAACCTGTGATAAAGTCATATCCCAATAAATTGACTTTAAGCTAGAAATATTATAAGTAAAGAGTGCACTCTGCATACCTGATCTACTGAACATCACAATCCAGCTGCTCTGCACACAGCAGAGCATCAGTAGCTTGCTTCCATGCTTGCAGGGGCCTGGCTCACACACAGCTGCACCTCATGGTCTCTCTCCCACATCATAAGACAGCATTGCACCACACATCACTAGGTTGGGAAAACCCACAATTCAAAATTCAAAATAGGGTTTGTGTTGTCTGATTGCTGCCTTCAAACAATTCTGAAATTGTAAAATCATACAGCAAATCATTTTTAGTTGGGAACTCTCTGTGCGTAGCACAGGGCAGATACATTTCTAAGCACTTTACAAATACAGTGTTAATTCACTTTTTCCTCATGTGAGCCTCAGGTTAGCATGGGTACTGTTACTATTCCAGTTACAGATGTAAAAGGAGGGTCAAGGTCACAAAATTTGCAAGTAGTGAAATGAAAACTCAAAACTGGAGTGTCCAGAATTCATGTTTTTAGCCCAATTTGTATAGAACGTGTTTTATAAAATAAAATATGAAATTAAAAATGAAGTAAGAGATTATAAAAACAGCTATGAAAGAGAATCATACATAACATTTACAAATAAAAAATTCAATAGAATTAAATACACAGATCAGAAATCTGATTAAAAAGAACTGAAAAGAGAATTAGTAAATGAGTGTAGAATAGAAAAAAAATAGAGACTGCACCATTAAAAGAACAGAAGATAAAAAATCCAAAAAAGAATATGATTGTGGAAGTAATCTAATGTATATTCCATCAGAGTTTTAAAGGGAGGACAAATAGAAGGGAAGAAGGTATCAGGGGAAATGGATAGAAATTTTCTGGAACAGATAAAAGGTATGACTCCACAGATTCAGACAGAACAGTAAGTAACAAGCAGAAAAACATAAAGAAATCTATGTAACAATCACACTGTAGTCAATCTGAAAACATCAAAGACAAAGATGATATCAAAAGCAACCAATATATTGTATACCTCGTATAAGAACCTGAAAGAATAAATAAGACCCAAAATGTGTAATATGATGTTTTCCAGTTCTTTTGGAAAAATACCCAGGAAGGGGACAGCTGGGTGGAATAGGACCTCCGTTCCTAGCTTTTTGAAGAATATTCACACTGATTTCCATTGTGGCTGTATCAGTCTACTCTCTCACCAATAGTCGAGAAGGGTTCCTTTTTCCCCACAGCCCCTCCAGCATTTGTTATTGGCTAACGTTTGCGGAACCGGGGATTGAACTCAGGCCCTTGCGTTTGCCAAGGAAGCACTTATTCCACTGAGCCATCTTTCCAGCCCAACTGGCTAACTTTTGATGGTAGCCATTCTTTCTCAGGGTAAGATGGAAGCTCTGTGTTGTTTTATTTTGCATTTCTTGAATGATCAAAGACGTTGAACAGTTTTTCATATATTTATTTGCCATTTATATGTCTTCTCAGCAGTGTTCTTTCATCTTAGATACCTATTTTTGGATTGGGTGTTTGAATTTGGGGGGCTTGATTTTTTAAAAAATCTTTATATGTTCTAGATAGACATCCTTTGTCTGAGGGATAAACAGCTATAATTTTTCCCCATTTGTGCATTGTTGTTGTTGTTTTTTTTTTTCATTCTGTTGGTGATTTAATGTGCAGAAACTTTTCAAAAACATGAGATCCCAGTTGTTCATTGTTTTGATTTAACATTTAAATCATTGATCCATTTTGGCTGTAGTTTAGTGCATGGTGATAGACATGGGTCAAATTTTAGCTGTCTGCGTGTGGAAAGCCAGCTTTTCCAGCACGATTTATTAAAGAGGCTATCTGTATTCCAGTGAACAATTTGGTCACTTTGTGAAAGATAAGGTGGCTGAGTGTGTTTATAGGTTGCATCTTCTAATATGTCCCATTGATCTTTAGGTCTATTTTTTTTTTTCTGGTACCATGCTGATTACCACAGTAGCTTTGTAGTATAGTTTCAAGTCAGAATTGTGAGACCTCCTGCCTGAAATAATAGAGTACATTGCTTCAAATCAGTATGATGGAAGAATCTGAGCCTATTATTTCTGAGAATTACCTTTCCCATAAACTCTTCCACCCTCACCTTAGGAACAGATATTTTAGGTGGAATAATTCTGCACCTGACCAAGGCTGAACAGTCTGAAGATGGGTACCTGATAGAAGCTAGCCAATCACAGTAGACTGCTCTACACTGCATATCTGATCCAAATTGGTCATGACACCCTTTCAGGGGGTTTTGGAGTTGAAAATATGAGGCAGCCACATTCACACAATGGAGCCTTTGGGTGTTCATAGAAATTCCATCCTCTGTAATGTGGATGGAGATGCAGAGATGACTCTATGGAGAAAAGAGTGAAAGAAAAGCTGAGAGATGGCCAGAAGAGAGACCTTCAGAGAGGTTCCCAGTAGTGCTGGGACCCCAAGACCGAGAGGCAGGGCCTGAGCCCCAGTTCTGTTCATGTCCTTAGGCCTCTTGCTATAACCACCATCTTTCCAGGTAGGCCTTATAATATTCACCCAAGGAAGCCCTGCTCATAAACTATAACCAAAGGCACAGAAGCCTCAAGTATGGAATTTTCTGGGTCTGAGTGAGACAGAAGGCTATATAGCCATTCTATATGGCTGAAATTTTTTGTTCTTCAGGAGCAAAGCAGCTAAACCATTATCAGACCATTATTAGCTGCATTTTGGTTTTCCAACCAGAGACCCAGTGTAGGCAGAACAACACAGCAATAGTCAGGAGCATATAAGGTGGTTCCCATGAAATATTATCATAGAGGTAATAAAGCAAAAGAGACTCCATTTTCTTTGGTAAGTATATTTTAAAAGTCACTTAAGTTCACTTCAACTATACATAAACTCACTCTCTTACCCCCCATGTAGCTAACCATAAACCTACTGAGGATTTTAAAAAGGTCTTAAAGATCAAAACAAATATTTTTGGATTTATGTGTAAACATAAGAAGTATATAATTCTTTATGCCTATTTTTAAAAATATATTCTAATTTTCAAATGTTTTTTCATCATATTCTATAGGGACTTAAAGTTCAACATATCAATACTTGATGAAAAATACCTGCTCCATGTTATGCCTAAGATGTTTGATATTCAGACAAATAGTGAGGTTAAGCTTAACAGCTTAGGTTGTATGGTAATAATAATAAGCTTCTCTTTGGAGGGTTAACAACCTAAGCTTGCAGACCAAAATTTAGAGGAAAAGGAGGGTCGCAAGGAAAGCCAACATTTTGGCCCTAGCCTTGCAAGGTCACTTAAGTCTCAGGACATATGAGAACTTCTACTGTAATGTCATGTAACTCAGTAATGTCCCAAATTTTCTGATCAAGGAGATTATGGGGGCAAAGAGGAAAGTGTTCGATGGTGTAGAGTGTGCCTAAGGAGAGTCACATGGAGAGAAAACATTCTCTCAGGCTTTCACAGAGAGCACACTGGCCAAGCAATGGCCATGACTCATCCACATGGATGACACTGACAAAAGTTCTACAATCTGAGGTACAGGATCTCAGGATAAATCCTGAGGGGATTTCACTGACCTT
>NW_004524586.1:20172247-20172855 GCF_000260255.1 Octodon degus | reverse complement strand
AGACAGAGTTTCAGATCTTGAAGATGCTGGTGTAGCTAGTGAAAAGGTAAGAAAGGATCTCTTAAAAACAACGAGGATGCAAGAAAGAATAATCCCTCACCTGCAAGATGATGCAAAGATGAACAATGTGAAACTAATAGGCATCAATGAGAACGAAGGAGTCAACATAAATGACATTAAAAAAAATATGGGCAGAAGTAATAGCAGAAAACTATGAGGAAACAATATGACATTCAGGTAACTGAAGCATACAGAGTGCCAAAGAACCCCAACCCAATGAAAAACAAACTGAGACATATAATAGTCAAGATCCCAGAAATTCAGCACAAGAATAATTTACTGAAAGCCACTAGAGAAAAGAAGAGATCACAATCAAAGGAAAACCCATCAGAATTACGGCCGACTTCTCTTCACAAACCATGTAGGCAGGAAGAGCATGGAGCAGAGTACTCCAGGTCCTCTATGAAAACAAACTCCAGCCCAGACTACTATACCCTGCAAAACTCTCTTTCAAGTTTGATGGAAAAGAGAAATACTTCCATGACAAAGAACAGCTAAAAAATTTCACAATCACAAAGCCAACCTTACACAGGCTACTGAAAGATGTT
>NW_004524586.1:20148588-20172147 GCF_000260255.1 Octodon degus | reverse complement strand
AATAAGGTAAATGTTTATCCACAATGTCCCATGACCAGCAGATGGTCATCAGTGTCTGGGAGATGTAAACCTCATACGTTCTTGTAAAATTCCTGGGAATGAGATACGGTGATATGGTTACTATGGAAACCTAAAAAGTATATCACCTAGAGATAAAATCAAAACAGGCCCCCAGGCACTTTGTTTTTCTGACTTAGTGTCAGAATGCTGGTCACTGGCCTTTCAATAAAGCTTCCTTGTCCCTACATCTTCAGTCTCTCGCTCTCATGGGTGCTTTTCCTCCCTATCATCTGCCATAAGAAAGGAAAACAATTTCTGGTGAAAAATGATGTACTCGGAAAGAGGTACAGAATACTAAGGCAAAGGTATGATGTTGTTATTGACTCCTGCTGAGCAAGCAGAGCAGACTGAAGGAGAGACAGATAACCAAAGGCTCAGCTACCCAGCCCCAGCCAAACTCCCCACTGAAACTTGAGGAAAGCTTACAAGTTCAGAAGCAAATTGCATTCTTGTAATGAGGTACTCAGGAGAGCCAGAAGAAGCAGGAAGCCTGCTCCACAAGCTCTCTCAACAGCTTGCATTGTGTGGACAACACTAAGCAGTCTGAGGACAGAATAGTATCAGTCCTCAATCCCAACTTGTAAATTTGCGAAGATGAAATGAGATCCTGCAGATACGTGTCTTGACTCTGGGACTCAAATGAAAGCTAAAATGTTTCAGGTGGCAATTTCTGGTATACATTTTTCTTTCCTTGAAGGAAAAAGTACTTCAGAATAATAATTTCAATGGCATTTCAGTTCACAAAACATGTCCACACACAAAGCCTTCTTTTCATCCTCAAGGCTCACACTGAGGCATTTAGAAAGGATTGATACAATCCCATCTACTTTCAAGCATCTTGATAAAATTAGATGAGAAGAGGAATATTTATGCACAAAATTGGCTTATCTACATGTGGGTCACAGTGGTATCAGGTAGAAGATACAAGGCTTTCCAAGTTACTTCAAACTTATGCAGGATTTGTCTCTCGGCCAGGGTGTAGTGTGAAACAAGAGAGCAGAGCCGCCATATTTATTTAGGAGCACACCCACTTTTGGTTTTATTCTTGTTGGGCTCTTGTTTTGATCCATGAAATCATTTGAGAGCTCTATGAGTTTCCTCTTTCTGCCGTAACAAATTAACACAGACACACTGGCTTAAAACAATACATTTATTATCTCAGAGTTCTGTAGGACAGAAGTCTAGCATCGCTCTCACTAGGCTAAGTCAAAGGACCAGCAGCAGTATTTCCTTCCTGGTCACTGACAGAAGAACCCATTTGCTTGCCTTTCTAACTGTTGGAAGCCTCCTGCATTCTTTGGCTCATTTTTTTTCTCAGCAAAGTCAGCAATGCTGCATCTCAGGTCACTCTTCAGTAGTCATGGTCTCCTCTGCCTACAGATGGAGAGGGCCTTCGCTTTTGACTATGTGAATAGATGGGGCCACCTGGGTAGCCCAGGACATTCTTTCCATTCTGGCTCCTTAATGCACTAGCAAAGCCCTTTTGGCCATGTAAGGTGACAGATCTACAGATTGTGGGCACTAGGAAGTAGATGTCAACTAGAATGACACTTGCTAACATGGAAACTGCACTTCAGCTCTGGCTTCATTCTCGGACTCTCCTGACCCTTTCTCTCTTGACCCAGGTTTAGTATCTTGCTGGCTCAACCATAATTGAATAAACCAAAGGTTTCCTAATTCTAATGAATAAATAAGAAGCTTAGGTCTTAGGCAGAAAACCACCACCAGAGAAAACGGGGTCACTCCATCCATTTATACAACAGTCTCCTCAGATGAATATTAATGTTCAAATAAACATTAAGAAAAAATTTTCCCACCTAACAAATCAATTTTTGACTTCACCATCCACTTACCATAATTAAAGTTTGCTGGTACTTTCCAAACATTTGGCTTTTTCTTCATAAGATTAGGCGTCATACTCCTGGAAAAGGCATATTCTACTTTTTACCCAGAGTTAGGCCAACTGACAAGAAGCAATGGGTCATAATACCAGCCACTAAAGACTTCTGAAAACTCTAATCCCAGACCAAAGGTTTAATGTGCTCTTTGAGCATTCTGCAAACCATGTGAGTATATCCCACTGCTCTGTAGAACTCAACTTTTGTTACTTTTCTGCCCTGGGTAGGAACTACCAATTATATCTGGCTAGGAAGAGACAGCTTGTCTGCATGCGCAGCAGTGGTTCTCAGCTGGGGATGAGCCTACATTCCTAAGGCAATGACTAGAGACATCTGACTATTGTAGCTGTAAGGGGTTGGGAGAATGCTACACCTGAGAGGCAGCTAGTGTACAGAGGCCAAGGATGCAGTTAAACATTCTAAAGCACATAAAAAAAAGACTTCCATAGCAAAGACTTTTCACCTCTAAATGCCAGTTGTGCTAATGTAGCAAAATCCCATCCTGAAAACTTGGAATAACAAGGAGATAGTTCTTTGCTGTATTTTCCCAGAACTATTTTGAGGGAATGGTAAATGTCACTGGCAATTTATCAATGAAAAATAAAGGCACAGAAGTGTCAGGGGTTATGACATTTTTAAATACCAAAATGGATGTGAGATAATATGAGCTTCTTCAGTATGTTCCTGTTGATTTGCCTAAGAGAACAGGAAAGATTCCAAAACAGGTATGTGACTAGTGAAAAGGATGGCAGCAAAACCAGTTTTCCAGAATGGGGCTCAGTGACCTGACAGACAATTGCAACAAACAACTCTTCAGTGAATAAAAACTGGCTGTCCCACAATATATAAAGACAATTTATTTTCAAATGCCCTGGACATCCTGAAATAAGGTTAGTTGACTCATTCTTCTGTGTATCGAAGCTCTGTTTTGCAGACAGTATGAACTGCAGCTCAGATCTTGTTCATGTTACTAAAGAAGCCACATTTGTTGCCCAAAATCATTGTCAATACCAGGCAAAAGCAGTATGCCCTACACTAGGCAGGGACTCCTAAAGCCAACTGTGGCAGTAGGTAGCTTAGGTCTAGTGGGAAAGGCAGAGACTGCATACTTATGTTATTAAATTACTGAATTGCAATTGTAACATTGTTCAAAGGAGAAGCAAAAAGATCCTATATACAGAGATGGAGGAGAGACCAGCTTAGCTGGGGAAAGCTGATGGGGGAAAGCATTTCTGGAGAGCAGTATTGGGCTGAGACCTGAAGATTACCCAGGAAATAACCAGGGGAGAACTGGTATTCCATGTGAAGCCAGAAAGAGAAAAAAATCAATGCGTTTTAATATGTAAATGATAATGTTAAAAAGTAGGTAGGAAAAATGGACATAAAATTAATAATAACAATATAAACTAAATTTATTAGAACTGGAAAGTATGCATTTTTTATATTTTAAAGCCACATAAACTGTCAGCTATAATAAAGCATAACATTGTCCAGTTTTCAGTGCAAAGGATATATAAATAATGCTAAAATGTTAGGGTTAAATTCAAGGGAAGAATAATCTGATGGCTTCTAAGTATGAATTCTTCACGCCATGATATGTAACACTTGCGATAAAGAGCAATGGAAAACTGTTTCAAAATTATGAGAAATAACAGGTACAGTTTTCTTCCAGCATTATAAAAATATTCTAAGATTGATTGCACAATGATTGCACAATCTTATAAATACATTAAAAGCTACTAACTTGTGAACTGTATGGTATGAAAATCATACATCATTAAAGCTGGTTAAAAACCTTAGGGAAAATTATTTCCAAATTACCAACCCCCAGTGAGATCAACAAAAATTCATTTTCATTCAGAGAAGCCAAAGAGTTACCTCCCACACTCCCTTTCCAGAAGACATGGGGCGCCAAATTAAAGGGGTAAACAGAGACATGTGAGACTTAAGCAAACAACGTAACTCAAAGAAGAGAGAGAATTCCAAGGGGAAAGGAAGACAAGAGCCAGGCAGCAGCCCCGGGAGTCAAGTAAGTTCAAAGGCCATACAGGCCAGAGGAAAACTGCAAGTCAATTGTCAATTGTTGCTATGTGATATATATACTCTCAGTACTTATATATTCAACTATATAGATGAATATATATATGCATATATGAATATATTTACACTATGTATTGACATATAAATATACTAAGGTGGATATGTATACACAGACTGTATTTCCTCTGAATATATATTCATATATACATATTCATATATACATTTACATAAATTCACAGATTTTTTTCAGATTTACAAGAAACCTTTGGGGTTTTTTGGTTTTTTTTGTTTTTTTCCATAATTTTATTGAGAAACAAATAGCAATGAGACAGTTTCAAACCAAATTGGTAGGACAGTTTCAATAATTAACACATTGCATACATTCTTCCTAGTGGTTAATTGCTGTACAAGATGTGGACTTGATATCCTATTTACAAATACCATTAGAACAAATCCTTCTATTCATTAAGAAAATGTAACTATATATCTATCCTAACCACTATGAATACACAGATACAAAATGGACAGTCATCTGTATCCCCTTTTTTTTGTTAAGTTCTCTTATTTGAATTTTATAGGTGTGTAAACTCAGCAAAATATTCTAAAAGAGTCCAGTAGCCCATAATAGTATTGGGTCTTCTGCTTGACTGGCAATATCAGCAATTGTTGACCTGAGTCCCCTGCAGCTCAACATAACACCATGGATTTACTTCTTCTACTTTGTTTTTATACTTTTCTGCTGGATGGTTAAGACTAAGGTAAAGCAGGACCTATGCAACAAGAGTAGTAGCTTTTGGATCTGATAAGGTCAATGAAATCCCCTCAGGATTTATCCTGAGATCCTGTACCTCAGATTGTAGAACCTTTGTCAGTGTCAGCCATGTGGATGAGTCACGGTCATTGCTTGGCCAATGTGCTCTCTGTGAAAGCCTGAGAGAATGTTTTCTCTCCATGTGACTCTCCTTAGGTGCACTCTACATCATTGATCACTTTCCTCTTTGGTCCCATAATCTCCTTGATCAGAAAATTTGGGACACTACCGAGTTACATGACATTACAGTACAAGTTCTCATATGCCCTGAGTCTTAATTGACCTTCATACAAGAAACCCTTGAAAGCACCAGTGAGAGGAGCCCAAAATACTATTAAAAAGAAGAGATTACCACCACCAGGAAAAGTACCAATATTGCACAGCAAAAGAAATATAATTACAGTTCACCAAGTGACCCAACTGTAAATAATAGTTTGGTAATTATAACCATAATGTAAAACAGAATACTGACTTTTACAAACATTTATGATATCTCTCCTTTGGAAGGGTGAAAGAACCCAAAAGAGCTAAAGATGAAGATTGATAGAGGAAAACAGAGAAAAAGAATATGTTGGAGATAGGTTATCACTAGTCTTAAAATTCTTCCCTTTTGTAATTTGAGATCACTAGGCAATATGTAATTTAAAAGGTTAAGAAAGAATACTGGCATTTTATCAGCACATACTCATATCTAAAGGTTTGCGGTAGTTGCCCTGGGAGATGAGGATAGGAGACTGCAGGCTGAGAGGGGGAGCTTCTGTTTTTACCTGTCTGTGATGGTACTTGGACTTTGAATGTAAAGTCAGTTGTTAATTGAAACGTGTGTACTTTTAGGTCTTACTCCTACTTCGCTCTTCTGACACTTCTTCAATTTTCCACTCATTTCAAGGTTATTTTTTGTAAGACATGCAAAAGTGGAGGCCAATTTTGATCTCACTTGTAAGTCAAAGCAGCACTGCAGACCAGAATTTCATCTTTATTTTTAAGAATTCACATTTTCCTACGATACTCTAGAGAGAAGAAGGTTAATGGGATTTGATGAGTAAAGCTGGAAAGTGCTTGGCTTCTTCTTGTGTTGCCCACCTTGGTCTTAAAGGTGGTGCCAGTGGGCTGCCCTGCTCACTGGGCTACAGTTATTTTTTAGGCAGACTTGAAAGAAAAACTGGGTATCAGAAGGTAATTGAAAAGAAGGAAAATGATGATTTCTATGAAATTTAGCAAAGGTTGTAAGTTTCAAAAATGCTTAGAAAAACTATGGTCTCTACCATTTTTTCAATGTAGACTGAAGAGAGATCTTGGTAGAAAACAAGATGCTCCCAACTGGGCATGAAAGATGGGACCAAACCAGCAAAACCTCACACCATGAGAGTTGCCTGGCTTGGGAGCCAGCTGGCACACTGAGAGGAAGCAAGATGGCGCCTGACCACCTGCGGGGCTGGACTGTCTCCTGCAGCCCCAGGCAGACTGAAGAGCTGTGGAGCTGGGCTAAGAGAAATAATGCCACCTTTGGCATCCATGTCAGCTGTGACTCACTGTTTGGTACTGAGAGATATACCTTTCAACAAAATTATTGAAATGCAAACAAACAAACAAAAAACTCCAAAACAATAGCAAATGGTGTAGCTGTTGACAAACCCACATTGTACATGCATTTGTGTGTGTGTGTGTGTGTGTGTGTGTGTGTGTACATGCATCTTAATAAAGCTTACAGCACTTTCTATCTGTTGTGATTTGGGTCTTTCTACATGTATTTATTATTAATACATGTTTTTAGTACATAATATTTATATTCATCTTAGAAAGCAGGTATGTGCACATAATTCTTTCTCCCCCACTACTGTCTCTAAAAGTCTTTCATATTTGCAAAAATCCATCTCCCTGCTTTCTATTGTCTACCTCATTTATCTTATTTTTGGAATTATTTATATGCCATGTTTCTCCTATAAAAGCAGTTACTTAATATTGAAGATTGTACATCTAATTTACTTCACTTAACAATATGTTGTCAAGGTTCATCCATATTTCTACAAATGATTCAAGTATATCCTTTATGGCAGAATAGCACACCATTGTGGATGTCTCTTAATGGATACATAGGCTGCTGGTAAGCTTTAACACAGCTAAGTATACACGGAGAGGGAGGAGGGAAAAACATAAAAAATAAAAATAAATAAGTACACATGGATGTGTATGTACCACTGTGCACTTCAACTCTTTTGGGAAGATACCTAAAAGGGGAATAATTGGGTTGAATGGAATAACTAGTTCTAGTGTTTTGAGGCATCAATGTATGGATTTCCATAGTGGCTGTACCAGTTCACATCCCCACCAATGATGTAGAAGGTTTTTGTTCTCTTTCTTTTTCCCCACAACTGTACCATTTGCTATTGTTTTGAAGTCTTTCTGTTTGTTTGTTTGTTTGTTTGTCTTGCATTTCAATAATTTTATTGAAAGGAATATCCCTTAGTACCAAACATTATGGTAGTTGCCTAGGTTATCTTTATTGTTTAATTTTTAATGATAGCCATTTTTTCCAGAATACGATGGAAGCTCAGTGTTTTTGTTAATCTGCCTTTCTCTGATGGCCAGAGATTTTGAGCATTTTTATGTATTTATTAAACATTAGAACTTTCTCTGAGAATTGTGTATTCATTGCAGTGGGCCAGTTTTTGACAGGTTCTTTCATTTGAGGAGGGATCTTATTCTTTTGAATTCTTTGTAAATTCCACATAACTGTCATCTGTCAGAGACCTGCTAGCACAGTTTTGATTCTACAGACTGTCTTTTAACTCAGTTGATTTTTTTTCCTCAACAGTACAGAATCTTTTTTTTTTAATTTTATGGAAAAAAGGTAAAACAAAAATTTCACAACAAAATAATAGGAGAATAACGATAGCTGATGCATGGCATGGTGTTATCTTTAGCTTTTAATTTGATAAAATGACAACACATTAAAGGGTTACAAACTTCTATTTACTAAAATATCAAATTGAATGGTTAGATCCAACCATTGACTTATGGGGAAATTCGATTTGGTTCTCATTCAACTTAATTTGCAGCCAGAAACATGAAATGAATTAAGTTCATGAGCCAAGTACCACTGTAGCACAGTATCGACAGTAATGAAAATGTGTAGGAAATATGACAGGGACACGAAAGGCCCTGGAAGCCTTGATAGTGCAGGAGTGTGATGGAGGCTAAGCACCATAGCTAGCAAGATAAATCTAATTAATTTTGTGACCTGAAGTTTTGTGACACTCCCCAAAAAAGTTCTCTCTTTTCAAGCATTTATAAAACTATCCCCAAAACTGCTCCAATTTAGGCCTCAAAAGAAACTCCCCAAATATTAAAAACTTAGAAGGTAGAGACAACAGTCTCTGTTATGAGAAATATAAAACATTAAAACTCCTAAGGTCTCCTGTTCTAGGTGATGTAAATCAATCTCTTAAACAAACTTGGACTAAAGAGAAAATCAGAATTAAAATTAGAGAACATTTAGAAATAAATAAATATTAATAATAATAATGCTACAAATTAGAGCTAGTAAGATGAGATTAAAGTAGTCCTTAGAAGAAATCATACAACCTCACCAACTTATATGAATAGATAAGAAAAAAAAGCAAAGAAATTAAGCACTCAAGACAGGAAGTTAATATAATGATAAAATGAACTGAAAGAAAGCAGAGTTCTCCCGAAGAGTTCCTCTCCAAAGCCTTGGATCCCCCTCAGCTCCAAGTCATCAGCAACGCAATGAATTTACTCCGCAAAATTGGAGCTTGTGAACTCAGCGAGCCTAAGCTGACGCCGCTGGGCCAGCACCTGGCAGCTTTACCCGTGAATGTCAAGATTGGCAAGATGCTTATTTTTGGTGCCATATTTGGCTGCCTTGATCCAGTGGCAACACTGGCAGCGGTTATGACAGAAAAGTCTCCTTTTGTCACACCAATTGGTCGAAAAGAAGAAGCAGATCTTGCAAAATCAGCGTTGGCCATTGCAGATTCAGACCACTTGACAATCTACAGTGCATATCTAGGATGGAAGAGAGCACGGCAAGAGGGAGGCTATCGCTCTGAGATCACTTACTGTTGGAGGAACTTCCTTAATAGAACGTCGCTGTTAACCCTAGAGGATGTAAAGCAGGAATTAATAAAGTTGGTTAAAGCAGCCAGATTTTCATCTTCTACAACCTCTACCAGCTGGGAAGGAAAGAGAGCCTCGCAGACACTCTCTTTCCAAGAAATCGCCCTTCTTAAAGCTGTGTTGGCTGCAGGACTGTATGACAATGTGGGAAAAATAATCTATACAAAGTCAGTTGGCTTGTGTGGTGGAGACGGCCCAAGGCAAAGCGCAAGTACATCCATCCTCGGTCAATCGCAATCTACAGACTTATGGATGGCTTTTATATCAGGAGAAGATAAGGTATGGCAGAGTGTATTTAAGAGAAACAACCCTAGTAACTCCTTTTCCAGTTTTACTCTTTGGTGGTGAGATAGAAGTTCAACACCGGGAGCGTCTTCTTTCTGTTGATGGCTGGATCTATTTTCAGGCCCCTGTAAAGATAGCTGTCGTTTTCAAGCAGCTAAGAGTCCTCATCAATTCTGTTTTAAGAAAAAAGCTTGAAAATCCAAAGATGTCCCTGAAAATGACAAGATTCTCCAGATCATTACAGAATTGATAAAGATGGAGAACAGCAATTGATACTGAAATCTATGATCACCTGCTTTAAAATTCAGCTGAAGATACAATCGTGAAAATATGTGGACGTGGACCATCAGAGAGTTTTCTTACCTAAAATGCTGGTACTAGCTGGAACCTAAGAGGTGGCAGGAAAGAAGCACATATTTGAACATGTGTGATTTTCTAGTTCCTTTTTAATGATTACTCTCAGTATATTTGCCACTACATTTACAATAAATACTTTGGTATCATCCAAAAAAAAAAAAAAAAAGAAAGCAGAAACGAAGAATTAACCTTTAAAAGGAAGTTAGTGATTGAAAAAATTGGCTTTTCACATGCCAAAGGCTAAAATTAGACCCATGTCTATCACCATGCACTAATATAATGTTAAAATGGATCAAAGACCCAATAGTAAAATAGAAACACTAAATTTGTTGGAAGAGAAATCCAGAACACATATTGTACCTAGAGACTTCATGAACAAAGCCCACACTACAAAGAATCAACAAATGAGAACTCACCTTATTAAAAAGTTTTTGCACAACAGAAATCACCAATAGAGTAAAGAGACAATCCACAGAATGGGAAAAAAATGATAGTCATTTGTCCAACAGAAGAAGGATTTATATCTACAACATATAAAGAATTTTAAAAAATCAGACCCCCGCCAAATTCAAAGACCCAATCCAAAAATGGGCTTCTGAGATGAATGCACACTTCCCTGATGAAGAAATATAAATGGCAAATAAATACATGGGAAAATGTTCAATATCATTGATCATTCAAGAAATGCAAACTTAAATAACACTAAGATTCCATCTCACTCAAAAAGAATGAACACAAGTCAGCCAATAACAAATGCTGAGGGGCTGTAAGGGAAAAGGAACCCTCTCCACTGGGTGGGAATGTAGACTGGTACAACCACTGTGGAAATTGGTATGGGGGTTCCTTAAAAAAACTAGGATTAGAGGTCTCATTCAAACTAGCTATTCCCCTTCTGAGTATCTTTTAAGAAGAATTAAAAACATCATGCCACAGTGACATACATACACCCATATTTACAGCAGCATAATTTTGTAACAGTTAAATCTTGGAAACAACCCAAATGCCAATCAACTGAGGACCTGAAGTTGATAAGTTGAAGGTGGGTAAAAATGATGTGATATATACCATGGAGTACTACTCAGCCATAAAGAAGGATAAACTCAAAGCTTTTATAGGTAAATGTATACAACTAGAGACCATATTCATAAGTAAAGTAAATCAGAATCACATATTATCTCACTACTTTGAGAAACTGAACAAGTAAAACATATCTAAATTGGGAAGTAATTGTTCAAAGAAAATGACATAATGTGATGGGGAAAAGGGAAAGGAAGAAAGAAAAAATATATATATATATATACATATATAATAGTTAAGATAGTTACACTGCTAGTTTTTCTTAGTTCATTGCAAAGAAAATGTCATGCTAATATTGATTGAGCAAGATATCATACTGTAACTTGTACTCTGAATGGCTACTAGGAAGGCAACAGTACACAATGTATCAACTCTTGTAACTGTCCTAAATAACTATTTTGATAGCTGAGATGATTGTACTACTAATTTCTATTAGCTTTTTGAAAGTAGCAGTTAACGTTTAAATTTTTTTACTTTAACTAACTCTATATGCTAATACCCGTAATCTGGGCAACTACATTGAGGACAGCTATGCACAATATAACAACCGTGGTGGGATACCTTTCATCTTGTTGTTTAAAATGTGTACCATCTCTAATGTCTTATCTATTATTATTATACTCTCTTTAAAATAAATTTCAAAATAAAAAGTGAAAAGACAAAGAAAAATGAAGGTTAATTGAAAGGAAGAGTTAATGTTTAATTGTTTGATCAAGCTTGCATGCTTACATCTGGTAATCTGAGCAACAAATTTGATGATAATACATAATATAACAATTGTTAACTTTTTGTTCTTGTTTTAAAATTTGCATTGTTTTAGATTGCTTTATTTCTGTCTTGGTTCTTGTGGTTTTTGCTTTGTTTTTCCTCTTTAAATAAAAAGAGAAAGAAATTCTTAGGACAATTGCCTTATCCATCTTGCATATATACAAGTATGGTTTTGCCCTTACCTTATTACCTAACTCTTCTCCTTTCTCTCTCTTTGTTGCTTAATCCTTAAGTTTTGTTTCTTTCCATTGAATGGTGCTTGTTATGCCTTTCAGTTTTTATTTCTTCTTTTGAGTTCTTATACTCAGGAGACAATACAATATTTACACATGTGGGTCTGGTTTATTTCACTTATGAGTATAGCCTCAAGTTGGATGTGGGTCTGGTTTATTTCACTTATGAGTACAGCCTCAAGTTGGATCCACTTACCTATGAAGACTTCAACTTTGTTTTTCTTTATAGCTGAATAATACTCCATTGTATAAAAATACCACATCTTTGTCATTCATTCTTCAGGTTACAGGCATCTTGGTTGTTTCCAAGATTTGGCTATCACAAATTGTGCTGCGATAAATATAGGTGCACATATATCACTATGGTATGATGTTTTCAGTTCTTTTGGGAAAATTCTCAGAAGGGGGAGAGCTGGGTTGAATGGGATTTCCAGTCCTAGTTTTTTGAAGAGCCTCCACACTGATTTCCATAATGGTTGCACCAGTCTACATTGTCAACAGCAGTGGAGAAAGATTCCTTTTCCCTCGAAGCCTCTCCAACATTTGTTGTTAGTTGATTTCTTTATGATAGCTCTTCTTTTTGGGGTGAGATGGTATCTTAGTGTTGTTTTAATTTGCATTTCTCAAGTGATGTGGAGCATTTTTTCATGTATTTATTTGCCTCTTGTATTTCTCCCTCTGAGAAGTATGTATTCATCTCAGATGCCCATTTTTGGTTTGGGGTTCTAATGTTTTTTTAGATCTTTATAAATTCTAGATATAAGACCTGTGTCTGAGTAATTATTAGTTAAGATTTTTTCCAAATTTGTGAGTTGTCTTTTCACTCTGTTGGTAATTTCTTTGACATACAGAAACTTCTCAATAGTAGGAGGTCCCAGTTGTTAATTCTATTATTTCCCATGCAGTTTGATTTTTGTTCGTGAAATGTTTGCCTACCCCATATCTTCAAGATGTCCTCCTAATTTTTCTTCCAGGAGATTTAGCAATTGTCTTAAGAATTTCCATCAGGTTTTTGAAAATAGTGGTTAATGGGTAAAAGTCTCACCATGACTAACTCTCGAAGCTGATATCTGTGAACTAAGCAACTACATGGAGGACAGCAATGTGTAATACTAAAACCATGATTGAAGTACCTGTCATTGTGGCCTTCTAAATGTGTACCATTTCTAATATCATATCAATTAGTAATATACTCTTTTAAGTAAATTGTTTTAAAAGGTAATAAAAGAAAATGAGAGAACAAAAAGAAACTTTAGCAAGTGCAAGGGCCCGAGTTCAATCCCCAGTTCCGCCAAATAAAAAAAAGGGTGGGGGGAAGAAGCTTGGTTTTCCCTTTTATGTTCATCTTTTTTCTCTTTAAACTAAAAAAAGAAGCTAGTGAAATCATAAACAAAAAAATATAATTAATAAATCATTCCAAGGGAGGTCTGCCATTAAAAAAAAAAAGAGGAAACAATGGGCCATAAAATGTTAAGGAAAAAAAAAGGAGGGGTACACAAATATCTAAAATGGAAAAATAAGAATCTTTGAGGCAATTTTGCTGAATCAAAAATATGTGTGAAAGGGCCAGCGAGATAGCTCTGTGGACTAAGCACCTGCTTTGGCAAGCACAGGGACGAGAGCTCTATCCCCAGTCCTGCGTGCCACGTTGACCCAGACCTCGGGGCATGCAGAGCCAGCAAAAAAGTCCAGGCATGATGATGGTGCACGCCTGTAATCCCAGCACTGAGGAGGCTGAAAACTGGGGGATCACTATAAGTCCAAGCTGTGTAGTGAGACCCTGTATAAAATAAATAAATGGAAATATGTGTGTGTGTGTGTGTGTGTGTGTGTGTGTGTGTGTGTGTGTGTGTGAAAATACAAGTTATCTATGGCAGTAGAAATTGTCAATATTCACCAAAGAAAAGATTGAAAATCTAAACAGATTTAAGTACCAAAGCAGAAGCAGGCCAGCCATCAAAGAGTGTCCACAGGTCCCTGAAACCTCACATCTGTGTGTATTCAGAGCAAAGAGCTTGAGGGATCCTTCCTTTATCTGGAATATCAGACATAAAAATCCAACAAAAACTGCCTGTAAGAACAAAAACCCTTCATTCTAATATCATACATTTATATTAATAAACACCCTAAACAAAATGCCAGCAAAAGTAATTAATTCCATGTTGGAAGGATCGCATTGTTTTCCACTAGTGGCCTTTGCAAACATGATGTACACTTAAGAGACTGATTATGTTAGCCGTGCAAAATTCCAAGTTTGTAGAGTAAAAGGTACCCCAAGCAAAGTTAAATTTTAAAAAAGGGAGTAATTTTTTTTAATGTGAGTCATTTAAATCACACTAAAAGAACGAGTTAGGGGAACATGAGGTAGAGCCTGAAGTACCCCTGGAGGCCCATGCACCGGGGCTGCACACACATAGACTTTACAGCTTTTAGATCCCTCTCCCCACTGGATAAGAAAAGAATCTCCCCAAATCCTCACAAACTACCACCATCAGTTTCAGCAATGACAAGACATGGTAGATCGGATTGAGCATCTCTAATCTGAAATCCCAAACCTGAAACTCTGGAGAGCTGATGTGACAGCACAAAATGAAATTTCCACTCTTGTGGTGATAGGTCCTGGTCAAAACCCAAGCACACTGTAATAGAACTGCCTTCAGGCTCCATGTAGAGGTGCATATGAAATAAAAACGGTTTTGGTGTTGAGACTTTCATTCCATCTCCAAGGTGATTCACAATGTGCATGGTAATATTAAAAAACCACCATGAATCGTCCCCGCACTCCACCCGAGATCAGCATGAGTTGTCGCACCCCTCCATACACACAGAGATAGAAAAGTGGTGCTAAGTCCCTCCTTAGGCAGACAGAGGAACAGTCACAAGACTTTCTACTTTGTAGACCAATTCTCTGTTGGAGCCCTGGTGCAGCTGCCAGCTCCCCACTGCCATCCGTCACCTCTGTGACAGAGCTGCATTCCAGCAGGATCCTGGCAGGCTAGCATCTTGCCAAAGGCTGAGTTTTCAGAGTGGGCAGAACCACTGGTCCCAAGGGGGTCTAGACCTGCTTGCAGAGGCTTCTATAAGCAATATGGGAAAAAGAGAAAGTTCTACCTTTTGTCTATCAGCATGAGCACCCACAACAGCAAGGACATGAGTGAAATCCTCCCCCCCTTTTCGCTCCCTGCTGGAGTGGTTACATGACCCCACCACAATCCAAGTAACAGCCCCACACTGGACTCTGTAAAACATCAGCCCAGTCAGTGATTTATTAGATTTTTCACTTTGGACAGTTAACATGGCTTTTTCACAACGCAGGAGGGAATGTTATAAACTTAGAAATACTATCTATTTTCCATTACCTCCAATAAAAATGTCTACCAGGAAAACAGGAGGGAAAATATCACTGCAGGAGCCAAGATGTAATAAATTAGGGTAATGGGCGAAGCAGGAAGACCCACTGCAGAGGACTAAGAGCAAGAAGAAAGTATTTAGAGCCCCCCAAATCTGCTATAGTCGCTTGAGGGATCAGGAAAAAAGGAACCAAGGCAATGTCCCATGTGAAGGCTGAGGAATGTAGAGGAAGGGCTGGCCTCCTTCCTGTCGCACAGAGAGAAATGGCTGGCATGGCTCTTGTCCTTGGCACAGCACCCCTGGAAGGCTCTGCCCTCAGCTCAGCTCCAGAGCTCCAACATGGCATGGATTGCTGAGGGCAGGGTTCAGCTGGTCACCACAGGACCACTGGGGGCCTGAGGCACTTTGCCTTTGTGGGCACTATTAGTTTTCTATCGCTGCTGCAGATTTTACCAGCTTAAATGCCACGGATTCATTTTTTCACAGTTCTGAAAGTCAGAAGTCCTCAAATCAAGCTGTCAGCAGAGCTTCACTCCTTCTGGAGGCTCTGGGGATGGAATCTGTCCCCTGGTCACCTGCCCTTGCTCCATCCTCACACCCACAGTGGGGAAATCCTCAAGCTGCCTCTCTCTGCATGTGAGGACCCTGGTGATCATACCACCCAGCCCTGTGAGTCATCCAGGATCCGCCCCCTTCTTCCATCTTCCACCTTCATACTTCACTGTCCGATCAACTTATGCATTCCTTGGCTCTTGGAATTAAGACATCCATCACTGGGGCGTTATTCTGCTGACCACAGCTACCTTCTTCTGTAAAAATCATGTCTGAAAACTGCCTTGGTATGCAGATATACATTAACATTATATATTAAGCTATTTTCTTCTGATTTAGAAGCAAATTAAATATGTCCTGGATTTCTAGAAGGTCTCATTATCCCAAGGGCCATAGACCAAGCACACCCAAGTCCACCTACAAGCATCTACATTCACCCAAGACTCACGGCCCTAGTGCAAACCCTGAGCAAGGGTGGAGAAAGGGAGCAAAAATCACAAGCATTTTCACTAAAGCACAAAGCAGGTCATGCCATGTCCCTATTAGACTTTCTGAGCTCTAGTGTCCTCATCTACACAATGGGCACAAGAAAGGGCCTACCTGGCAGGGTCGCCCTAAGGATGGCATGTGGTAACTCAGGCAAAGCACTCAGCAGCCTGGACTTAGGAAGTCCATGTGCTTCATTTAAAGAAACTTCCAGTCCATCAAGTGCACCCCATGAAATAAAAGACCTGTGATGTGAGAATTTTCACGGTACGTTAGACTCAGCTTCTCAGCTGCCATGTGATTCTGTTGCCGAGTCCTTCCTTGTATCCTGTGGAGGCCCTGGAAACACTGGAGACCTGGGGTAATGGATGAATGCTTGGGCACTCCCAGGCAGGGTGGGTAAGGTGTGCACTGTACAGAGAAGAGCCAGTCCGGGGTATCTCTGCTCTGTGTCCAGATGCACTCAGGGATGTCTACGTGCATTGTGTCACACCCTGGAAGGAAGCTGAGAGACTCAGTGGTTCCTCTGTTCTCAGTCCAGAAAACTTAGGCTTAGAAGGTGAGCTGGATACCTGGACCACCTATTTACTCAGGGCATGCAGTGGCTGCCTCCAGAAGGAAAGGCAAGAGCAAGGTCTTAGAGGCAGGAGCATGTGCAGAGTACCAGTGGAACAAAACAGAGACGCCTGGGCTAGGAGTGCAATGAGTCCAGCAGGGAGGTCAGATGGGCCGTAGGAGCCAGTTCAGAGAAGGCCTGTGGGTCCCAGGTAGGGCACAGCAGGAGCTCATCACAGAAAGTGGCCTTTTGCAAGAACGACTAAAACATGAAAAGCATATTCACCTAGCAACTATCAGGGCTTCAGCCAGTCCGTCACAGCCAGGACACAATGACTCCTGAGTAAAGCACAGTGACGCTTCCTCCCAGGAAGGAGCTCTACAGCTGCTTCCACTTCAGCCACGTGAGAACCATCTGAGAACATCCGCCCCACCCATCAACGCCTAGAAAACAGGCCACATAAGTCATTTGTGGGAACTCTAATTTCCCATAACCACCTCTGCATAGTTGAAATTGAACATAAGATGAAGAAATAACTGTATGTCTGACCTTATACTTGAACTTCAGGATGCTTTCATTAACTTTTCTATTGCATGTCAAACTAATATTCAGAACTGACAGCTCTCAAAGAAAGGAGTTTGGAAACTTCTCTCACCCCAGCCCCTCACAAGTGCCAAACATTTCATTTTACCCCAAGGCAGCAAGAAGACGCAGCATGACACGCTCTAAAAACACACGCCCGATCTCCCATGAAGACAAGCCAGTGATGGGTGAAGCACTGCCAGCCTCCTGCTGAACTCTGCTTTTGCAGGGTCCTAGCGCTCACCCAAGCTCCTGCCTGGGACCTCTTCTTCCTGCACTCCGAAGGCTGCTGCTATACAGAACCCAGATCACTGAGGGTACCAGACAGTCTCAGAGAGCCACTGTCTACCCCGGCCAAGCCTCCACACCTCATAAGCCTCGTGTCATCCAGAACCTCCTTAAGCCTGACCCCCGCCCCACCCCCACCCCCCGCTCGAACCCCTGCTCACCAGCCCTAGATCTCAACCTCTAGTCCTTCCCTCTGACATGATCTGTGCTGTAGCAAGGCTGCTGGTATCCCCGCCCCTTGACCTCTACCAGAGTATCTGCCGCCTCTCTACCGCCCCCTAGTGCACTAACCACCAAGAGCACCCAAAGCATGACACTCACTGAGCCCTCTTTCTAGCTGACAAGGAACTGCCTGGACTTTTTCCCAGCATGTACCTCACACTAAATTTCCAATCCCTAGACCTGCCACACTCACCCTCTAGAGAGGAGCCTGTGTTCTCCTTCTCCAAGACTATAACACTTTGTGGTGAAGGCCTATGCTCCCTTCAGCCCTTGCCTGCTCCCTGTCTCAGGGATCAGGAGAACCTCCTCCTTTCCAAAGTGAGCCTTCCACTCCTGTCAGCCTCATGGTCCCTCGCCACCTGTTTGGTCCCCAGTGCACTGACTTCCAAGGCCACATCTCCTGTCACCTGGATTGTCCTTTCAATTGTCTGGCCAGGAAGGAAAGAAGAAACTCATGTTTCCTGACACTGGGCTCCTTCTGACTTGGGTGCCTCGCCCTACTCAAAGAGACCCACACGTGGGATGTCTGCTAATATGGTCTCCCTCGAGTGGCACATGAACCTTCTAGGGTCTGCCTAGGCTTGCCATCCTGGCAATCTTGGTGCAAAGCCTGACTCATCACAGGGGCTCCTCTCGCCCTACGCAACTGCGAATTCAACAGCTCTGCACAGCTTCGGCCAACTAGCCAACCTGCCTCAAGCCCCACCTCAGAGACCCATCACCCAAACTGCTGCCTTACTTGAAGGACAGACCCTTTCCCCCATTAAATAATTACAATTTAAAGTACTTGATTATTTTAAATTACTTGTGTTTCTTCCAACTTAAAAACATCTACTCATCTTATGTAGATAAGTAATTAAATTTTCAATTATCACATATATCTAATATACTTCCTGGCATTGCAGAAATAAACAACTAGTTTTTATTAGTATACTAACATTTTGCTAGACTGCAATGCCATGTGGAATGACATTTTATATTGGTGAAAAAAGAAATTACTCAGTGTCATTAGAACAATTACACTGTATTACTTTCAAAGAGTAGTAATCAAAAAAAAAATACAACAGGAATTGTCGATTCTTCCTTACCTTGAATATGAGCTAGTGGTGGGTCCACGGTGGCTGAGTCCCAGGCCCTTGCTGCATCACCCCTCCTCTTTCTATCTCCAGTACGACGGCAGCTTCACTCCATCTCATGTCAGCATGTGGCCTGCTGACTTTAGGGCCCTGCTAGTATCCTGTATTCTCCCACTATGCCCAGAGTTCCCTGCAAATGGGACCACTTCCTGCTTGCATTTACATCCTGATGATCAGAATGGTGCGACAAATATGCACCCAACGAATGAATCAATAAGCACAGAAAGAGGATGTCAGGAATAAATAATACAATGAACATTTGCTTAAAATCACCAACTACAAAAGTCTGATAAACCAAAAGCATTCATGCTATGCTTATATATGTTGTAACACTATTTGCAAAGTGCATCAGCTTATCAACAACTCGAAAGAAGCTGTTTTAAACAGCAACCAAAAAACCCTTTCCTTTCCACATCTAAAATATCACCAAGCAAAATGCAGCCCTCTGAGAATGAACTGGGCTCCTCATGCTTCCTTAGAAGAGTCAGACCCCAACACCAGCTCCACAACTGCTTGTCCTGGTTGGAAAGCCACATCTATCTGTGGCCTGAAGAACTCTGAAAGAAGCAGAATTGGAAAGAAGTGGCATCCAGGGGAAAGGACAAGACTGTAATCTGAATCAAACCACCTCAACGTGCTTTTTGCAATGACACTTCGGTGAACTTTTCCCTTAGGGGAGTTCCTAAAGAGAAAGAGAGGCCAAGCAAGCAATGCCCTCCCTCAACCCTGCCCCAAGATTCATCAGAGCGGCCTCTCCCCTCTGTCTTCTCTAAATGTTGCCAAGAGAAGCTCTATGTGAGAGAAGGGCCTGTGGCTAAGTTAAAGCTGCAAATCTGCACTTGTCAAGCAATCTAAAGAGATGCAGAAGGAAGAACTGTCTACCGAGCACTTATATGCTGCATAATTTTAAAACATTATAATTGCATCTAACCCTTGCTTTATGAGATAGAAAATAGTGGTTTCATTTTAGAGAACAGGAAACTGATGTCCAGAGAAGGAAAACTTCATAGCCAGCAAGAGCCACAATGTGATTCCAAAGTCTTAAATTCTATGAACCAGCCCCTTCTAGAAGTCTCCATTATTTCTCAACCTGCCCTTTGTTCCTCCCTTTTCCCCTTATATTCTCCTAAAGGGAGAAGAAAAAAGTTTAAGCATCGTCTGTCCTTTCAATAGACCAGCATAAATCAGCAGCATAGTTATCCAAGCTATCCTGTATACACACATAAATATATCTTTTCCTCTTGTGTTCTAAGCCTGCTGTCAGTCATTTACAGTCACAGATTAACTCACTCGCATTCAGCAAAGAGGAAGCTTCTTCATAGTTCAGTGAATAATTATATTCACTCATTGGAGCAATTGCATCTATAGATGGCTAGCACTGGACATAGTGCCAGGGATGCAAACAATGAAGACATTGCCTCTGCCACTCAAGGTTTCGCGGAGTGGAAAGGAAAAATGTAGAGACTGATAAATAGAAAAACTAAACGTGATACTGTGCTCTCTTTACTGGGAACAGGTCAGGAGATGCAGGAAAGGGTGACAAGTAACTGTATTCTCTACCATCAATAGTTAAGGAACCTATGGTTGACATGGCTTGGGGCCACACCGGAACAGGCCCTGCTGCTGCCTCCATCATTATTCATGCGTCTGTCAGAAAAATGGGTTCAGTTAGAGGGCCAGTTCTACCTCCTGTGTCATCCTGAGTGAAGACAGCTTTATGCCAGGAAGCAAGACCCGATGAGACATATCAGAGTTCTTTTCATTTTCCCTGAAGAATAATTTGACCTGAAATACATTTAGACATCTTAAACACTCTAACTTTAAAGTAAGTCTATCACTTGCTCCAGAAGTCTCAGATGTTCCTGTCAAGCCAAGGAGAAATGCTGTGTACTGTAATATCTTGGTCACTTCAGACTCTCTTGTGCTTATAGCTGAAGCATAATACAAACATTATGCCTATCTTGCTTTTTTTTAAATTTTATTTATTTATTTTTTTTTGTCCTGTCAGAGGTGAATATTCTATTGGCATCTAAATACTATAAGTGTTTGAATTCAACTAAACAACCTAACACTGTCTAGCAGTCTACAATACTAGTGGGTTATCCTCAGAAGTTATTGACTTGAGCCTTTTACAGCTCATCGCATTAATATGGATTTACTTTATATACCTCATTTTTATACTTTTCTACTGGATGGTTAAGACCAAGATATAGCAAGACCTATATACCCAGAAATGTAACTTTTGTATCTGATAAGGTCAGCCAAGCACTTTCAGGATTTATCCTGTAGCCTTGTACCGCCCTTTGTACATCCTTTGGTCAGTGTCTGACATGAGGATGAGTCACGGTCTTTGCTTGAATGCCTATCTTGCTTTTGCCTTCTAATTCCAGAATAACTCAGCTACTGGATCTGGAATAACAGTGACCAGAGGTGCAGATGTCTGTTACGGTTTGTGAATGGATGTCCCCTCCTCTTGTGGTCACAGGGTGGATGGGCTTTGCCGAGGCAAAAGAATCTACAGTTTGTGACTGGTTCCTGTCTGGTACCGGGCTTGGGAGTATGAGTGCTACACCTGCTCTTGGGTGGGAAGCCTGTGTACAGAATAAAGGAGGAAAAGGGTCTGCTGTCCCTATTTTGCTCCTGTTACTCTTGGTGTCTTCCACTGCCATCAGTGGTTGTCTCTGTGCCTTGGCAACCTGCCTTGGAGCCACCTGATCACAGAATGACGCCTCCACAGACTGAGCTGAATAAACCTTTCCTTCCTTAATTCTGAGTGCCAGGTATTTCATCTCAGCAATGAGAAAAGTAACAAAGACAGTACCCAAGCACAAAGGTGAGAAATTCTCTATTCTTGTCCCTGTGGATGACCTCAAACCAATCTTTACTTTCATGTTTCCATTTTCCTTGAGCAATCCAACAATTTTCCCCTAGAATATATATTTTGCTTTTCAGAACCTAAACAGTAAAAACGATGATCAGTGTAGTAAGTCACGTATGAGATCATAACACATAGCATAGAGCAAAAATTGGCACCTATGAACACATACCTAATACCATTGAAAAGCAAAGGAAATAAAATGCTGTCCACAGAACAGCCCAAGTAGATATCCAAAGCTCTGAAAATGCACAACTATCCCAGCTCTGGAAATTCATTTGAAGAATAAAATGAACAACAGTACAAAAATATTTCTTACAATATGATATGTGATAGCAGAAAAAAAAAGTAGAACCTGTGATGAAGACATGGCTGAGGGACTTACAGGCCATCGATGACAGAAAATGATCATTACGAAGCCTCCTTCACGGCATGAAAAATGTTACTGATATATTCAGTTACAAGTAACATAATGGGGTAGCATTATAATTCCAAGATGTAAAAAATCTGCATGAGGACAGTAGAATCATGTATAATGTTTTAAAACACTGCTAGCTGCTACAATATTGCTGATAGTTGTCACTATTTAAGAATGTCCCCTTCACAGGGACAATGGCAGGTGGTTAAATGTGAGTGCAGATGCGAAGTTCACATCTTGAATGCCAGTTCATTTATTCACATTTACCTCTCCAGAAATTCATATAAATCTTAGCAAGTTACGCTATTATTGTGTATGATTGACAGTAGGTAATGAATAAACACTGAAAGATGTCAAGAAATGGAATCAAAAACTATGGCAATATATAAGAAGACACACGGAGTCGAGGAAGCTTAGCTGACCCCTGTCTCTGCTGCCATAACCAGCAAGCTTGAGCCACACGATGATCCCCAGAGAAGGCCAGTTTCCCTCTCCCTAATCAGCCTTGGGCTAAGATACAGAAGGTGAGGTAGATAGGTCCCTGTCTACCTACAGTTGGCATTTCTTGTTCTGTTTAGTCTACCTGTCAGGATGCCCATGTGTGGGAGTGAACACACACACACACCTGCATGCACATACACAATGTAGTTTAAAGCTCAGCAGGCTAAGCGCCTGCCTGGCAAGCACAAGGACCTGGATTCCACTCCCAGTACTGCATGCTGTGTGACCACAGAACCCTGGGTGAGCCGTGCTGGTCACCGAAACCCAGTGCACACCTGTAATTCCAGCACTATGGAGGCTGAGACAGGAGGATCACTATGAGTCCAAGCTGCATAGTGAGACCCTGTACCAAATAAGTAAATATATTTTTTAAAAAGTATGGTGAATTCTTAAATTTAAAATAATTATTACAGCAAAACACACATTGCCATTAATTCTCCTCAAAAAAACCCCCACTCACTTCAGACACACTTCTCCCCTCAATCCTGCCGCTTTCTGAAGCAGTTCTGGAATTTTTGGGGGGGAGTGTCTTTAATTGTGCTACATTAGCTGCCTTCATGTCCTAAACTGACACAACATGTTTACTTTTGTGGTTATATGAGGGAAAGCTGGAAGTTGAGCAGTGCTGGGGGCTAGGACAGAAGAAGGCGGGCTGCGATGATGTTGTGAGGCACCTTTGCACTGGGCGGCCCTGGGGAAGCGCACTCGCGGGTATTGTGATCACACTTCACACATACACTCAGGAAAGAGGCCTTTCAGAGCTGCCTGAGAATGTAGCAGGAGCGATGGGTTAAGTGTGTATGAAGCGAGCAGGAGCAACTGTGAGAGATCAATGGCAATACTGTCTGTCTGCTCCTGTAATCAATTTTCTTCAAATTTAAACATTCACCATCATCGTCTTCTTCTTCTTCTTTTTTTTTTTT
>NW_004524586.1:20136105-20142293 GCF_000260255.1 Octodon degus | reverse complement strand
ACTTTTGGGTATTGACTTTATAACCTGCTATGCTACTGAATTTCTGTATTAATTCTAGTAGCTTCTTGGTGGAGTTTTTAGGGCCTTCCAAGCAAAGTATCATGTCATCTACAAATAAAGATAATTTGACTTCTTCTTTACTTATTCTTATTCCTTTTATTTCTTTCTCTTGTCTAATGGCTGTAGGGATCTCACATTTTTGAAAAGTTTCTGTACTTCAAAGGAAATCTCCAACAGAATAAAAAGGAAACCCACAAATTAGGAAAAAATTATAGTCTTACAAAGGCCTGCTATCTAGAACACATAAAGAATTTTTAAAAATCAGGCCTGCCTAATTCAAAGACCCAATCCAAAATTGAGCATCTGAGATGAATATATACTCCTCAGATGACGAAATACAAATGGCAAATAAATATATGAAAAAAATGTTCAACATTATTGGTCATTCATGAAATCCAAATCAAAACAACACTGGGATTCTATCTCACCCCAGAAAGAATGGCTAACACCAAGAAGCCAGCCAATAACAAATTCTGGAGGGGCTGTGGAGAAAAATGAACCATTCTTAACTGTTGGTAGAAGTGCAGACTGGTACAACCACTATGGAAATCTGTGTGGAGATTCCTTAAGAAGCTAGAATTGGAGATCCCATTCAGCCCAGCTATTCCCCTGCTGGGTATTTTTCCAGAAGAACTGAAAACATCATATCGCAGATATATATGTGCACCCATGTTTACAGCATTGCAATTTGTCATAGATAAATCTTGGAAACAACCCAAAAGCCCATCAACTGAGGAATGAATAAAGAGATGTATTTTACACAATGGAGTATTATTCAGATATAAAACAGGATAAATTTGAGGCTCTTATCAATAAATGGATGCAACTAGAAGCCATAATCTTAAGTGAAATAAATCAGACCTGCACTGCAGACATTATGTTGTGTCATTAGTGTGAAAACCTGAAAGAGAAAATAAAATCTGAAGGATACAATAGATCTGGGAAAAGGGAATGAACCTATTCAAAAGGAAGGAATTATTGAGTTGAGAAGAACAGTAGATGGTGTTGGGGAAAGAGATATCTATGTGTGTAAGCAGGATGGTTTGGACAACTGTACTGTGGATTTCTGCTGGTCTATGGAAAGGAGCACTTAATGCTTAATTTGTTTTGTCTCCTTTATTCAATTCTTTGATCATTTTCTCTCCTTAATTTCTTATATTTTTTTCTTTCTTCTTCCAATTTTACATGTCTGTATCTGATAATATGAGCAACTAGTGGAAGACAACACTATGCATTACAACAAATACTGTGAAATTCATATTATTTTGTGAAGTGAAATTCTGTATCACTTGTAATTTTTCTCTTTTAATGCTATTTTATACTCTGTGTTAGTTGATACATTGTGTCAACTTGGCTGAATCAGCTCCAGCATTTCTCAGAGTGGGGCCTACACCTGCAGGTGGGCAGGGCCCAGGAATTGAGAAAGGCTTCCTACTGCCCTGCCCCACTTACATGGAGAAGTCCGAGTCTTTGAAGGAGCTTGATCTTGGCAGCCGCACCACTTTGGAGGAGCTCTGATCTTCACTGTGGAGTGCCAGTCTTCACAATCAGCATAGAAAGACAGAGGCTTGATGGACGCCCGCAGCTACTGTTCTTCCTCTGTTCTTCACTGTTTTCTTTCAGTGAACTGCTGTCATTTGTCTTGGAGCCAGTGGAATATGGACTGAACCCTCCAGTAACTGTGAGCTAAATAAATCTTTCCTTCCTTCTTTTTAAGTGTTGGGCATTCATCCTAGCAACGAGTAAAAAGTAACTAAGACATACTCTCTCTTTTAATTTCTTATTTATTATTATTTTTTATGTATTTGGTACAGGGTCTACAGGTTCTCACTACATAGTTTGGACTCATAGTGATCCTCCTGTTTTCAGCCTTCCAAGTACTTGGATTACAGACATATGCCACCATTCCCAGTTTCAATCACTGGCTCAGTGTGCCCTGAGGGCAGGGCCAGCACAGCATGCTGGGGATTGAACCCTGGCCCCTGCATCTACCTAAGCAGGCACTTTAATCTGCTGAGCTATCTGGCCAGTCCTTTTGTACTCTTAAAAAAAGAAAAATTTAAAAAGACCCTGCATTAATCTTATATTCCATGACTATTTCATAAGGAAATAACTAGAGGAGAAAACATTAGAATGACAGGATGATAGATTAGCTCATCTTCCACACCTCTGAGTGCTTCTCTGCTCACATTCTGAGGGCAGCCTGACTTTCACTGGGCAACAGCAACATGAAATTGAGAGTACTGTTAGAAGAGAAGAGCATCTTGACCAGTGGCTCCCTCATCAGAACTCTACCCATCACTACAGGAGCTAGTGTCAGGTTTGCAGCATGATCAAACCTCCATGGCCTGTGCACTTGCAGTTTACTCTCCAGACCATTCTCAATGAACTCTGAAAGCAAATGCTAGAATGAAAACACAGCACAGTTTTCCAAAAAATTTATCATCTCAGATGAAGGTGGATTTAAAAGCTATTAGTAACTGAGCACAGTGGTACATGCCTACAATCTCAGCACTCCAGAGCTTGAGGCAGGAGGATGGCAAATACAAGGTCAGTCTTGTAAAAAAAAAAAAAAAAAAAAAAGCTTTTTTTTTCATCAACACTCATTAGAAACTCACACTCTCCTCAACTCTAGATCTCACCCCACGAACTGCTTCGCATAGTGGGAGGGGAATGCTTAGCAAGGTGAGGGCAATTTCATCTCTAGCTACAGCTGCTCCTGCCCCTACACTACTTACTGCCTGAACCCTGCCTCCTAGTAGATCATGATGGCATTTGAGCATCACAGGAGCATGAACCCTACCGTGAACTGCAAATAAGATGGATCCTGGTTGCGTGTTCCTTTGAATCACCCCACAATCTAACCCCCTCTTTTCCTCTCTTTCTTCTGTGCAAAGATTGTCTTCCACAAAACCTGATGCCAAAAAGGCTAGAGACATCTACCTGAAGAGAAGTCTATAACAAGAACCTGGAGGTATTGCAGGTTCTGCCTTCTAAAAATCATCCCCCCAAAAGATTGCATTTTGCAAGAGTGTGTAACCAGTGCTTCCATGTGTCCTGATACAAGCTAATTCTTAAGAAATGATGGTGCCTCTCTACTCAGCATAACATCTCAGTTTCCAACCCCACCAGACAGCAAGCAGGTCACGAATCCAGTCAGAGGGCTATAATTATACCACCACTTCCTTTCTGCTCTTGAAGGCAATTATCCTCCTAATGACAGATCTGTAACACATTAATGACCTACAATATCACAACTCATCTCCTTTCAAGAAACCATAACATGCACTTAGTTTTTTGTTGTGGTTTCTTCTGCTCGTAAACAGCCAGAGCCCTGTTTAGAATCCTTCCATTCATTTAGTAAAATGAGTCTTCACTGCATCTCCGCTATATACCAACTTCAGGCCTCAACAACGAGAATATGAAAGCAACACAAATGCGCAGTCCTCTGGCTCTCAGAATGAGCAGACCGCATCTATGCATGGTGCCACTTAGAACCAGCCACCACACAGCATGCTGGTAAAGAGTGTGTGCTCTCAAGTCCCACAGCCTGGCTATAAACCCAAGCAATATCACTTATACACTGTATAAAGACAGGTAAAGCTGAGCATGGGTACACACCTATAATCCTAGGACTCTGGGAGACTGAGGCAAGAGAATCACAGGTTGGAGCATAACCTGGGCAGTAAAGCAACACGGTCATGCCATGTGTCAAAATATAAACAAGAAAAGGGCTAAGGATGCAGTCTGTAAGCCCTAGGTTCAATCTCTAGTACAAAAAGAACAACCTCTGACATTGTCACTCTTGCAGATAATCCACTACTATTATGGTCTACTGGACTATATTGGATTACTTTGCTGAATTCATGCACCTACAATATTTGAATGGCAATGGAACACCCATCTCTGACAAAACTAAACAAAAAAAAGGATATAAATGAATGACCATGTTTTAGTGAAAAAAATATATATCTGTATATACAAATTAGTTAGGATAGATATACAGTTACTTTCTCTTAGTTCAATGAGAAGAAAGAGTTGTACTAATAGACAAGATATCATGTCTGCATCTTACACTAAGAATAACTACTATGAAGACAACAATATACAATATTAATTATTGTAACTGTCCTACTAACCTATTTTGAAACTGTCTCATTGATATTTCTTTTTCAATAAAATTAATTTTAAAAAAAGAATAACAATCACCACTGGCGATTCAAGGGTTCAGGCAGTAGTGTGAGGGGTGGAAGGTGACCAAGAGCAAGACTAAAACAGAGCCTAAATGTTCTGTCACAGTAAAAGCAAGGAGCATCTGTCCCTCAGAATGTCAACTGTGCTTACAGCCAGGGACTGGCACAGAGTGTGAATTCAGAAAAATACAGGCCTTTAAAAGTTATAAATGGAAATTTACTTAGTACTGGCAAAATATAGAACTATAGGTGGCTTAAGAATTATTTCAAATTTTATGAAATTCCCAAGAATTATGTTACTATTCAAGCTAATAGTAATATTTCTATGAGACTTGTAACCAAAGTTCTCAACAGGAGTCTGAGCTGCCTACAGGAGATATTTGGCAGTGTCTGAAGGCATAAATGGAGAATGATGGCACTACCTGCATACAGTGGGCAGGGGTCAGGGACACTGCTAAACACCCTCCAAGGTGTGGGACAACTGCCAAAATCAAGAACAGCCTGCCAAGATGTCAGTAAAGCCAGGGTCGCATTTCTCTCTTCTAAAGTGAAGCCAACTAAGACAGAGCTGCCCCCCACCTTGAACCATTTCTCCTGTGGAATCAGGAATCCTGGCACAGGCATTCTCATGCATTCCACCCACCAGGACATGAATTAAAGTTAAGAGTCCTGGTTTTGTCAGCCTGGAGATTTTGCTTTTGCTGTCAAAGTCAGGCCCTTCTGAACTCACCATTCAATTAAATGCAATGCATTGTCAAGGGAATGGAGTCCTGGCTGAAGATGCCTCATCAGGGATTGAAAGCCCTCTCAGCAAAACCAGTTGTTGAATTTAAAAGACAAGCACCTGTCAGAATTCAGGGTAAGAAGAGGCCCCAGAGGTCTCACCAAATTACAATGATAGTACAATACACAGCATTGGTAAAATGCCTCCTAGAAGCCAGCAAAAGACTGCAATCATCACTTTTTATTAAATGATATGGGGAAGTACTTGAAAATTTGGGAGAAATTTCAACTAAAATTTGTTGAAATTAAAGACTTGACTCTAAAATGTAAGCTAGTCTTGAAAATGCCACTAAGGTGATGTGATTCTCCCCATTATAGTAGCAAATAATTTAAGAATTAAAAGAATTTTCTCAAGGCATATAAGTCATATGCAATTAAGTCTTTATCAAAAAGTAACGTACTTAACAGACTCAGTTTTGTGCAAGATAAGTGGGGGAATTTTTCAGTATACAACAAAGAGAAAAACCTGATAATATCTGTTCAAGATTGATCAAATAAATTTCTCTGTTTTGAGATGATAAAAGAAACACGTTAGTTTTCTGTGTTATTCAAACATGAACCCTCAAAAAAAAAAAAAACTCACAACTTTCACCTCTGGTGAAACTAGAAGACGTGTATAATCCTACATCACAATGCATGAAGGTGGAAATCAGATGAGGGAATCTTGAAAGACTCAATAAAAGAAGGAAGTGTACAACTCCAAGTGGTGCACAAAGGAGAACAAGCCATGGGACTGGAGAGAAAACACAGAACAGAGAATTTAGCAAAAGCCCAAAACTGGCATTTCAAGATATTTTTGGAAAGTGACCAAGAACAAGACTAAAACAGGAAACTGCTTCCCAATATGTTTGTATAAGCGAATAACTAGAGGCCCACATTCTCAAACCCACTGTATAGAAGATATGAAATTTTTTATACAAAAAAAAAAAAACGTAAACAGTAGAGGATAGTGCAACAACAGACAGAGAAGAAGGCAGGGGCCAGGGAGATGGCTCAGTAGAATAAACACTTCCCTGGCAAGCACAAGGGCCTGAGTTCAATCCCTGGTTCTGAAAAAAAAAAGAAGGAAGAAGGAAGAAGAAGGAAGAAGAAGGAAAAGGAGGAGGAGGAGGAGGAGGAGGAGGAGAAGGGGAAGGGGAAGGGGAAGGGGAA
>NW_004524586.1:20133616-20136005 GCF_000260255.1 Octodon degus | reverse complement strand
ACAATACAGGGCCTCACTACACAGAGCAGACTTTTAGTGATCCTCCTGTTTCCAGCCTCCCAAGCGCTGGGATTACATGCCAGGTCTCAATTGCCATCTCAGTCCACCCCGGGGGTGGGGCAAGCAGGGCACACCAGGGACCAGGAATCAAACCCCGGACCCTGCGATTTCCTAAGCAGGTACTTTAATCTGCTGAGCTATCTGGCTGGCCCTCACCATATATTTTGATCACGACTTCTATTTTGTTGATCTTCATAAAATATACAGAACACAAAATGTATTCGTCTAAGCATTTTATGCAGCTCTGTGGCTCGAGGTCCGCTCACTGACAGGCAGCCGTCACCACCACCCATCTCCACAACTTTTCATCATCCGACACTGAAGTTCTGTCCCCATTAAATGCAAACTCCTAGCCTTCATCCTGTCAGCCCTTGTCAACCACCATTCCATTTTCTGTCCCCATGAATCTGACAAGTCTTCGCCCTTATGTAAGTGGAATCATACCATATTTGTCCTTTTGTGACTGGCTCATTGCATGAGCATAATGTCCCCAGTGTTCATCCGTCTATGAGTCAGAACGTGTCGCCTTCCTCCCTGAGCTGAATCATGCCCAGGTCTTCGGGGACTGCAGTGTCCCCTTCGGGCACTGCCACCAGGTCAGACTGTTTACTGATACAACCCTGACCCTGAGCTCCCGTTTGGGAAAAGGCCTCCGAGCTCACCTCTGCCTCATGCTGGGTCACTCCTTGCCTGTGTGACCTCTCTTGTGGTCTCTCATGCAGGAACCTGCCAAGGTTTTTGTCCTTCGCAGAACGCTGTCCTCCAGGACTGTGTGCACCCTGTCATCCTCGGGCTATCTTCTGATCCACCTGTCACCCTGAGTGCAGAATGGTAGCCACTTGCCTAAACTGGTGTGCCCTGATGCCACCTTTGCCTACTCCATCCTACCTGCCAGATGGGTCCTGCTCTCTGTCTTGTACAGGGACAGATACCTTTTGAAGAGATTCACCTTTAGTCCTGTCCACATTCCAATTTTCTTCCCTTTTATACCCACCACCACCAAATATTTCTCTGCAACTTCCCCATACCTGTCGAAACCCTGAGTGCTAGACAGACAAGATGAGCCCAGGAAACATAGTCACGTGCACACTTACAGCCAGAGCGAGTTCCTTCCTTGGGTGATGACCCCTGTGAATCTAGTCAGGCGTCTGGCGTCCACCTCAATCCATTGGTGGAGGTCATTCCTGCCTGCACACCATGCCCCATCGTAGAAGTCATTCTCATTAATGCCTGCCTGGAAAGAAAAAAAAGGGGTATTCTTCAGAAAGACTCTGAATTGAAGAAAATCAAGACAAAGCTTTTCCTGACACTGAGAATAAAGGAAGACAAGGAAAAAAAAAAAAAAAAAGAAATAGGGTATTGACAACAATTATTGTGCTCTGAACTCTTCATTCCAAATCATAAAAGGGAGTTGCTTAGCGTTAACAAATTAATATCTCAATATACATCCTCTTCTTGCCTAGTGTGAAAGGTGAAACTTAATCAGGTCTCCTATTTCTCATTCATCCAGCACACAAAAAGTATCTCCTACACACCAGCCCACACACACCAGGTGCTGTGCAATCAAAGGTAAATTGCTCCTCCAGAACCTTGCCAGCCAGGCAGGAAGAAAGACAGATGAGCTGGAGCGCAGCGAGGCAGGCACTATTCCAGGAGGATGAGCAAATCGCTGTAGGTGCATCTAAGGATACCTGCATCTCCGAAAGACTGGTAGGCAGGCAGTTAGACATTAGTGGGCCCAAGGCACAAAGCAGGGTGGGGGTGGGTGGTCAAAATAGCACACGTTGCCAGTTATAGTTAAGACACAGCGGCTTTATGTATAATACAATTTAGTCATTTGTGAGGCCTCAGATTTAAAGTGATCCCACAGAGCACAATGACATCTTAAGGTTATACACTGTGTACTACCTGTCCAGTATCTGGCCACCTGTCCATTGATTTCTAAAACAAGGCATACAGGGTTCCTGGATGCCATGGTCTATAGCCACTGACCTGAGAAAGGGGGGCATTCTTTAAAGGGGGGCATTCTCTGTCTTTGGGCTGAGGTTTAGACTCTTACATGATTCATGGTCCTCAGGGAACACTGACCACCTTAGAGGAGCAAGGAGGACATTTTTGAAATATCAACATTCTCAAGTAACTCTGAAAAGAAATATCAGTAAGTTAATACAGTGTATAAATAAGAGAGATAATTATCATAGTTCCCTAACCACAAAAGTAACCCATGTGAACATAAAAAGGTATCAAAACTCACACTCAGTGCAGATGTCTCTGACACTGTCCATCCTGAGCTCTCTCTCTCTCTCTCTCTCTCTCTCTCTCTCTCTCT
>NW_004524586.1:20132172-20133516 GCF_000260255.1 Octodon degus | reverse complement strand
CTCTCTCTCTCTCTCTCTCTCTCTCTCTCTCTCTCTCTCTCTCTCTCTCTGTCTGTCTCTCCTTTACAACAACTCTATTTATACTTCTACATGGCTCTAAATGTGTCTTGTCTAACATATTTCATCAGAAACACTAAGAACCAAAGACCAAGGAAGTTAGAGGCTAGTTCCTGGCTGCATCAAGACCTCGCTTTCTCGTGATAGATACCACAGGGAGTGATATTTGAGCTGCTGGAGGGTAAGTTTTTGCTAGTGAGTATTTGTCTATTATTATTTAATTCATTTGATGTATTGAGTTATCAGTTACTAGTACTACCAAAAATTCATATGATTGGAATTTCCAAGGTAGGTCAAGTTTTTGCTCTGAAGTTTTCCCCTATGGTATCACATGAAGCACCCTTGTTTACTATCCTGGGAAACAAAGGAAAGGCAGGAGGTATCACAATACCTGACCTCAAATTATACTGTAAAGCTGCTGTGATAAAATCAGCATGGTGCTGGCATAGCAAGAGATCTAAGGATCAGTGGAACAATTAGAAGATGCAGATACAACTACAAACACACTCAGCAACATTATCTTTGATAAAAGGGCCAAACATTTCACTGGAAGAAAAATAGATTCTTTAATTAAAGGTACTAGAAAAACTGGCTTTCCTCATACTGAAAGCTAAAATTAGACCCATTTCTGTCACCATGCACAAAACTGCAGTCATATATTTTAGGAAAGGGTCTACAGGGGGTTCAGGGTCTCACATACTAGATCAGACTCATAGTAATTGGCCTACTTACAGCCTCCCAAGAGCTAGGATTACAGGAGCGCACCACTGTGCCCAGTCTCAATTGCTATCTCAGTGAGCCCCAGGGGTAGGGCCAGCATGGCAGGCCCCAGAATTGAACCCCCAGCCCCTGTGCCTGCTTGCAGGCACTTTAATCCACTAAGCTATTTGGCTGGCCCTACAGATTTAAACATTAAAACAGAAGCACTAAATCTTCTGGAGGAAAATGTAGGCATAAATCTTGAAGATACAAGGGTAGGCAGAGAGTTCATGAACAAAAACCAAACAGCAAGAGAAACACTTCAAAGAACCAACAACAGGGATCTCATGTTCTTTTTCCATAATTTTATTGATAAACAGCAATGAGACAGTTTCGAACCAAATTGGTAGGACAGTTTCAATAATTAACACATTGCATACATTCCTTCCAGTGGTTAATTGCTGTGCAAGATGCGGACATTATATCTTATCTACAAACACCATTAGAACAAATCACTCTATTCATTAAGAGAATGTAACTATATATCTATCCCAACCACTTTGAATACACAGATACAAAATGGACATT
>NW_004524586.1:20123935-20130017 GCF_000260255.1 Octodon degus | reverse complement strand
GAAGAAGAAGAAGAAGAAGAAGAAGAAGAAGAAGAAGAAGAAGAAGAAGAAGAAGAAGAAGAAGAAGAAGAAGAAGAAGAAGAAGAAGAAGAAGAAGACAAAGAAGAAACTAAGCTTATAACAGAAACAATGAAAGCAAAGTATAACAGAGCATAGGAGACAACTTCAAAGAAGTAATAAGTAATATATCTAGAAAGATCTTACATGACACAAGAAGAGGATACTCTTTTTTTAAAAAAAAAAGAGAGAGAGACAGAATTAAGAAAGCTAATTTTTAAAAAAAAATCCATAGAAAAGTCAGAAAGACAATGCTAACGGAATTTCACAATAAATGAAAGGAACATTTCATTTTTCCAGAGAAAAATAGGAATAGAGAATTAAATCCAGGAGAAATTTAGGGGACAAACTACCAAATAAAAGGAAAGATAATTTCACAGATACAAAAGAAAATTTCACAGATATAAAAGACATCTATAGTCCTACATTAAGAATTAATCAGAACACACTAAGAATTAATCAGAATAACAAGTAAAATAAGGCATATCATTGTCAAATATCAGAAGTAAAGAGATGGTTCTAAAAGCTACGCAAGAGGAAACAGGGTAACACAAATACATGAAAGAAAGGAAGAGGAACAAAAATGATACTAGAGTTCTTTGCAGCAATGTCTAAAACTGCAAGAATGAAGAAACCATGTTTTCAAAATCCTGATTCTCAAAAACATTTCATCCTAGAATTTTAATGCTCAGCAAAAGTATCGATCATGAATATAATTAAAGCTCCAAATTTTTTATTTATCAGGCACCATTTCCATGAAGCTGCTAGAGGATGCACTCCACAGAAATGAAGCAGAACCACGGAGAATCTACCAGGTCCAAAATCAGGAGTTCCCATATAGAAGAGAATTTCACAGGACGATGATTGAACAATTTATTTACAATGTCATAGTTGGGGCTCTGCAAGGGATGTCTACAGAGAAAAAAAAAGACTAAAAATTAGTCACCAGGCTCGGCCTTATATGAAACTACATTAAAGGATATTTTACAGACCCAACTCTGTTGTGGGATATGAAGAAGAGGTCTTGTTAAAACCCTAAGCAATTCTAGGAAAACAAAAAGAAATAATACAAAATGAGTTTTCTTGGCTCAAAATTATATTATTTATTGGTTCAGAAGAGAATAATATTTTACAGTCATAAAAATAAAAGCCTTAAGTATAAATTTATCAAAAAATTAGATAGATTTTACTGGAAATATTAAAGAATAAAGATTAATAAAAATGAGCTGATGGCCTGACCTTACAATAAGAATCCCAAAGATAGTCAAAACTTTGTAAGTTAATATATATGAATATTGCAAAAATACAGATTTAGAAATAAAGATTTAAATTCCCAAAGATACAATTTAGAAGTTTAAAGTAGTTGCTCTATTCACAGCACTTGACATAAATCAAGAGGAGAGATGGGAGGTGGCATACGTTAACAGGAAGCCTATTTTTGTTATAATTTTTTTAACACACTAACTACTGGTTTCTTTAACTACTCTCTTATAAAACTACATTTTATTTTATTTTATTTTTAGCTTAAATGCACTTTATTTTTAGACAACCTACATGATGTGTTTTTCCCTAAAAACCAATGCCTCCACTCCAAATAAATCACAGTCAAAATAAATGAAAACAAAAGGCCCTAGAAAACCAGGAACAAGATAAGGCTATCCGCTATCATCACACCTGTTCAATATAGTAATCAAAATATTAGCCAGAGAAATCAGGCAAGAGAAAGAAATAAAAAGGATATACAATAAAGATAGTAGTCAAATTTTCATATTTTGCAGATGACAAGATCTTTTATACAGGTAACCCTAAAACTTCAAGCAAAACACTCCTATAATTTCATTTTCCAGGTGCCTACCAAGTGTCTACTGTGTGCTAGACAGGACAAAAAGGGCTTTGTTTTATGGTGCATTAAAACTGAGATCCGTGAATTCCAAAGTCACTGGGCTACGGGGAAGCCACTGATCTGCATTGCTGAGCTAATCATCCTAAGTCGTCTCTAGGCAGAAACATCTGGAAGCAAATTAAAAAGTCATATGCAAACACGTGTAACTATTTAGCAATTCTGAGCTAATTGGCCTCCAGCTGCTGCTCTGCCCATGTAGCCTGGGGCTAGAGTGAAACAGAATAAAGTGGTTGTTTTTGAGGGAAAACATTTAGAAATGATAAGTGAAACTTCGGGAGTTACTGCGATGGTCGAACACAGACATATACCTTAATGAAGAGCCTCTTGCACTCATTGGCAGGGTTTTCAGATAGTGATTGGATTACAGGGATGGCCTAGCTGACCAGCTGTCAGGAGGTATGGTCACTAAGGGGCGGGACCCAGAGGTGATGCGGGAGTTCTCTCCCTCCCGGGTTACCCCTGTTCCCTCTGCTCCCAGCTTCCATATGTAAGCAGGTTTCCTCTGTCCAGGCCCTTCTACCATGTCTTCATGCCTTGGAGTCAGCAGACTGAACTAAAAACCTGAACATGAACTTCTCCTCTAAGTGGAGGGCATTGGGTATTGTGTTTCAGTGAGAGGCAAAGTGACTAAGAAGGTTACCCACAATGCAGCACCTTTGGGGCAAGAGTGGGGATCCTAAAAATGTTGGCATGGCCTCTGATTAGTATGGTTAAGTAACTAATCTGCCATAAAAATGTCCACAATGTGGCCTGAGCATCTACCTTCCACAGAGCTCTGTAATAAACTTTTGATAAACTCATAAAGTGCCCAGAGGCAAATCACCTGATCCTTCCATGCCTTGTCTCAATTTAGACCTCCATCATCAGAACAATTGGTGAAGTAGAACTAGTCATTGAATTTGAAATCATTTTCAAATCTCAAAACGCTGATTTCTTTATTATTTCCCACAGCTGGCCAGGAAGCCACTGTAGTAAACTTACAGAGTCTGAAATTAAAAGCACTGAAAAAGAAAATTATTAACTCCACCATAAGTCATTTGCTGATTATTTTTTTAAAAGAAAAATACTAATTGAAAAGGAAAGTAAAGAATGTTTTTGCATCAACATTCAACTAAAATGGGAAAAACCCTTTGGCCATCAAATCCTATAGTCACAGAATAAGGTTGATTCTCAAAACAATCATTGGTTCACTTGCCAGCAACACACATAGGAGATTGCTCTTGGGGCTCCACAGAGGCAGCCCCATGCAAAATAGCCCTTGTGACCACATAGCAGAAGTTCACTCTTGGCTGACTTAATACCTCCAGTTAGCTCTGTCTGCAAATTAGGAATAGAGCTAGAATCTGCAAGAAAAGAGTGTTCTGAGGCTACAAAAGTCATGTGTATTTTGTTTGGTTTCTGACACAGAATAAGCACCCCACATCTGGAAGCCACTGGGGCCACAAGCATGATTCCCTCTCTGTTAGGTATGTACCCGCTGAGACCCAGGATTGAATTTCCTTGAGGATAGAGCCCAAGTTTCCTTCTATTAATAGGTGAGTGGGGTCCTTTAGCGCACAAGCAGATGCTGTCTGTCTGAGTCACCCACTTTTCTTAGATGTTCTATTTTTACTGCTTTTTTTTGGCTTTTGTTTTATCTTTATCTACTGACCTGTTTTCTTTCCTTTAAGTCCATGTTTCCTCTGAAAATTGTAAATGTCTGTAATTTCATAGCCTTCCTTTTTTATGGAAGATACTTAATTCTATATAGTTTGGAAAGTACCTATTAACTCTTTACTACAGGCAGCAATGAAATCATTACTTTTTATCCTGCTCCCAAGCCTCTTCTTCATCATCTGATTTCACTTATTACATCATTCTTTTTTCTTTAATTATAATTTTCTTTTATTTGATTACATCATTCTTAACATCTAGTTTTATTTTCATTTTTAATTGCAACATAGTAATTCTACATATTTATAGGATACAGTTGTGACATTTCAAACTATGTATATAATGTATAATGATTAGATTAGGGTAATTAGAGAAGACATATGTCATTTCATTGTAATAAATGCTATTACCTGTTTTGAAATATGTGATCAATTGTCATCCATAGTCATCCTACCATGCTATAGAACATCAGAAGTTATTCCTCTCTTACAATTGCATCCCTATGCCCACTAACGTGCCCCCTCCATCCCTTCCTCACCCTTCCTAGTCGCTGATAACCACTTTTCTATTTGCTACTTCTTCCTTTTTTTTAGAGGCTCACTATGCAATTCAGGCTGGTCTTGAATACATTTTATAGCCCAGGCTGGCCATGAACCCACAATAACCCTCCTGCCTCAGCCTCCTGAGCACTGGGATTATGGGGGTGCACCACAGTGTCCGGGCTCTATTTGCAACTCCTTCAAGATCAATTCTTTAGCTTCCAAATCTGAGTAAGGCTTTGTAGTGTCTGTCTTTTTACTGCCTGACTTATTTCACTTAACATCTTCTAATTCAACCCATGTGGATGCAGATGACAGAATTTCATTCTTTTTATATGATAGAATATTATTCAGCTAGAGAAAAGAATGAAATTCTCTAGCTGAATAATATTCCATTATATACACTGCATAACACATTTTCTTATCCATTCATCCATTGATAGGCAATTCCATTGTTCCATATTTTGGCTCAGTAGTGCTACAGTAAACCCACAGGTGCAGATGTCTCTTCCACACAACTCGATTTCAATTTCTTCATATATCCATCCAGTAGTGGGACTGCTAGATCCTAGGGTAATTTTGTACCTAGTTTTGGAGAGACTTCCATACTGTTCTCTATAATGACTCGCTACATTCCAAACAGTAGTATCTGAGAATTCCCCCTTCTCCATGCCCTCACCAGCATCTGTTAATTTTTTTGTTCTGATGGTAACTATCCCCTCTGGGGGAAGACAGTATCTCACTGTAGCTGGGATTTTCTTTTCCCTGATTAGTGACTGAGCATTTTTCCATTTCCTTTTTCGTCATTTTGTATCTTCTTTTGAGAAATGTTTACTTGGGTCATTTTCTTATTTTTTATTTATGTTTATTTCTGCTGTTGAGTTTTTTAAATTCTTAAATATTCTGGCAATTACTCCCATTTTGCATGAAGAGTTCACAAATCTTTTACTACTAATTCATTCTTCTGCAGTACAGAAGCTTTTAGTCTGGTATAAACTCATTTATTTCCAGTTTTTGTCTTTATTGCCCATGCTAGTAGGGTTATAGTTAAAAAAAAATCTTGGCCCAGACTAATGTTTGAAAGCATTTACCCCATGTTTTCTTCTAGTAGTTTTACAGGTTCAGGTCTTACATTTAAGTTTTTGATTCTTATGAGTTGCTGTTGTTTTTTTGTTGTTTGTTTGTTTTTATTTTGTTTTGTATTTTATGGAAGGGTCCTCAGGGTGTTTAGGGTCTCACAACTAGATCAGACTCATAGTGATCCACCTGTTTACAGCCTCCCAAGAGCTGGGATTACATGTGCGCACTACCATGCCTGGTCTCCATCACTGTTTCAGAGCGCCCCAGGGGTGGGGGTGGGGCCAGCATGGCAGGCCTGGAGATCGAACCCCTGGCCCCTGTGCCTGCTTGCAGGCACTTTAATCCACTGAGCTATTTGGCTGGCCCACTGTTGTTGTTTTAAATTTGAGAAATAGTCAAGTTTATTTTTTTCTGAATATAAATTTCCAGGTTCCCCAGCACCACTTTTTGGAAAGATTTTCTTTCAATATGTGCATTCTTTTTTTTTCCTTATTTTATTGAGAAACATAGCAATGAGACAGTTTCAAAACCAATTAATAGGACAGTAACAATAATTAATACATTGCATATTGTTGTCTTTGTAGTGGTTATTCATAGTACAAGATACAGACATGATATCCTGACCAAACACTATTTCTTCTCATTGAATTAAGAGAAAGTAGCTGTATACCTATCCTAACTATTTTGTATAATTTTCTGATCAAGATTATGGGACCACAGAGGAAAGTGATCGATGATGTAGAGTGTGCCTAAGGAGAGTCACATGGAGAGAAAACATTCTCTCAGGCTTTCACAGAGAGCAAACTGGTCAAGCAATGGCCGTGACTCATCCACATGGCTGACACTGACA
>NW_004524586.1:20120801-20123835 GCF_000260255.1 Octodon degus | reverse complement strand
ATGGAGAGAAAACATTCTCTCAGGCTTTCACAGAGAGCAAACTGGTCAAGCAATGGCCGTGACTCATCCACATGGCTGACACTGACAAAGGATCTACAAACTGCAGTACAGAGTTTCAGGGTAAATCCTGAGGGGATTTGACTGACCTTGTCAGATGCAGAAGTTACATTTCTTGTTATATAGGTCTTGCTTTATCTTGGTCTCAAATATCCAACGGAAAAGTATAATAACAACGTATGAAAAGTAAAGCCATATTAATATGCTGAGCCATAAAGGGCTCAAGTGAACGACTTCTGACATTGCCAGTCTTATGGCTAACCCACTACTATTATGGACTACTGGACTATATTGGATTATTTTGCTGAAGCACCTACAATATTTAAATGGCAAGGGAACACCCACCTCTAACAGAACTAAACAAGAAAAGGGGATACAAATGAAGGACCATTTTGTATCTGAATATGTGCATTCTTGCTGCCTTTATTAAGATGAGTTGGTTGTAAATACGTCCATTTATTTCTGGGCTCTCTTATTCATGAGCTGCAGTATCTTTAACATTCATTTTTAGAAGTTAATCAAACACATTTCTCTTCTTTGATTTACTAGCTTTCTGTCCAGTTTTACTGAATTTTCAAGTACATACAGAAAAGTGCACAAATCCTAAGCATGCAGTTCAACATGTCTTTAAAAGGGCAGGGCATGAACTCCAGTAGCCACACCAGCCAAGATGCCCCAGGACCACACAGATGAACCTTCACAGACTCTACCATCTCTCTCCAAAGCTGACCACCACTCAGATATCCATTGTTCTAGACCGCTTTTCCTTTGTTTGTTTGTACCAGGACTAGAACTTAGGACCATATGTTTGCCAGGCAAGTGCTGTGCCACTGAGCTATATCCCTGGCCCTAGGTTTCCTTTTTTTTTTGTTTTGTTTTTTTTTTGTTTTTTTCAATTTTTAGCTTTCCTATTTTTAAATGTTATATAAGTAAGCTTTACCCTGACTACCCTTTTGCTCCTGGCTTCTTCAGCTCAATATTCTTTCTGGGAAATTCACCCAGATAATCACCTAAGCAGCAATTCAGTCGTTTTCGCTGCATATACTGCATGATGTCCAAAGTGCTTTCCCATTGGCTGAACGGGTTTTTTTCTGAATGGGCTTGGGGCTAGCGAGTGCTTTCCCATTGGCTGAATGGGTTTGGGGCTAGCGAGTGCTTTCCCATTGACTGAATGGGCTTGGGGCTAGTGAGTGCTTTCCCATTGGCTGAATGAGCTTGGGGCTAGCGAGTGCTTTCCTATTGGCTGAATGGGCTTGTGTCTAGCAAGTGTGTGTGGGAATGAACACTCCCATACACATCCTCTTGCGCACGCGCTGATGTTATTTCAGGCACAAGAATCGATCTGCTGTGTCCACGGGTGTAAGAATGCTGAACTTCAGCAGACACTCCCGGAAAGGTTCGCAAAGCAGCTGCGCTGTCAATTCGCATCCTCAGAGCGGCATGACGTCCTCTTGCCCCACAACTTTTCCAACACTTCATCCATGTTTCCAAACCTAGCCTGGTTCCTGTGGGTGTCGCATCTCACTGTCCCTCAAGTGCACCGTGCTCTCCACCACCACAGGGTTTTGCATGCCCTTTTTCTCCTCCTTGAGCACTACCTACTTGGTTCCCTTTGACCTTGAATTCCTTTTTCTCTTCTTTATCAACCCTGTGCCTGGTAAACTCCTTACTTTTAATTCTACTTAAAATCTAATCCCCAGCCCCCATCCTCAGGAAAGCTTCCAAGCTCTACTCTAAGCCAGAAAAATGGTGTTGAAGTGTGTCCTCCCAAAAGACCTACTTAAATCCCAGTTCCTGAAACCTCAAAATGTGTCGTCGTCTAAAAGTAGCTCCATTACAGATATACTCAGTTAAGGGGATGCAGTCTGACTGGAGTGAGGTCACTGTTCAATCCTATATGACTGGTATCCATAAAGAGGAGAAAATGCAGACACAGAGAGAAGGCGGGAGGGAGGGCACGTGACAGAGACAGTGTTTGTGAGTGAGGGACCCGGGGAGATCCTGTGGCCACCAGCACTGGAGAAGGCACATTTCCAAGAGTCTCAACGATGTTCTGATTTCAGAATGTGAGTCTCTGGTATGTCAGGAAATCACTTTCTATCACTGTAAGCCACTGACCTGTGGTACTTTATCACAGAAGCCCCAGGAAATTAAACACATGGTCCTCTGCCTCAAATGTTTGACATTATACACTGTCGTTAGGCATTCACTGGCACGAATTTTAAAGTGATTTCATCTCCCTACCAGGCTATTCACTTATCAGAGTTGCAGGTCAAAAAACACCAGAAACACCCTTGGCTGCCCTTTGATATCTTACGTCATTCATCCAAACTGCACGCACCTCATTAGAAAATCTTACTTACAAAGTATCCTAACTGTGGACACTGGTGACCCCCTCCATCACTGCTGTCTTAGTCCCGGCCCGTGCTGTGTCTTGTCTGAGTCTGACATCACCTACCAGGCCTCCGCTTCAACACTTGCTGTCCTAAAGTCAACCCAGAGATGAGGTTGCTCCTTCCCCGTGTGTCAGCCAACATGTGTCATTCCTGTGTCCCAAACTTCTCATACCTCCTTTAACTTGACTTAAGAGTAAAGGGAATTGTAAGTCCTTATACTAGGGAGACAATACGATATTTACAGATGTAGGTCTGGTTTATTTCACTCATAAGTATATCTTCAAGGGGCATCCACTTAAATATGAAAGCTTCGAGTTTATCATTCTTTATAGCTGAGTAGTACTCCATTATATAAAAGTACCACATCTTTTTCAGCCATTCCACATGTGATGGGCATCTTCGTTGTTTCCAAGATCTGACTATCACAAATTGTGCTGCTATAAAATAGGAATGCATATATCACTATGATATGACACCTCCAGTTCCTCCGGGAAAATTCCCAGTAGAGGAATAGCTGGTTTAAAGGGGATTTCCAGTCCAACTTTTCTAAGGAGTCTCCACACTGATTTCCATAATGGTTG
>NW_004524586.1:20116387-20119359 GCF_000260255.1 Octodon degus | reverse complement strand
AAAAAAAAGAGTAAAGGGAAAGGCCTTCCAATGGCTCACCAGCTTCCTTGTCCCTCTGGGCCTGTGTCGCCTTCTCCCTGACATTCACCATGCCAGCCACGTCAGCCACACCAGCCAGCCTCCTGCTCTCCCACAGGGACTGAGTGTGCTGTCACCCTCAGACCTGTGCTCACAATGCCCCTCAGCCTGCACATTTTCCCCACAGCTACCTGGCTCCCCACTGATCTCCTTCAGCCCAACCATGACCTCAGCAAAGCCAGTGATGACCCCCTGTAGGCACAGCTGCCTCTCCCCTGGGCTGGAGCCCTGACCCCACTGCCAGGTGTCCACTGGTTTCATCTTCCTTCTCTCCACGGCATGTGGCACCTTCTAGCGCACCACGTAAGTTAGATCTTATCACATTTCCCACTCAGATTTGCCTCTTAGCTAGAATGTAAACTTTAGGACAACAAAGATCTGTTAGACCATGAAGATATGTCGTGTATTAGAGCAGGGCTCAGCAACAGAGATCCTTAACAAGTGTCTGCTGAATTATAGGGACTACTCTACTTTCACTCATCTGTGCTTCCAGGATTTATAATACTGCCTGGCATGTGCCAGGCTGCCAAGTTCAGTTGCAGTGATAAAACGAATAAATTTTAAAAATGTCTCTGCTCCTCCTCTCCTTTGTCCTCTTCTCTCTGCCCACCCTGCCCTTCTCTGCTCAGGCAGTGTTTGTTGCATCCTAGAAGGACCGGCTAACACAGGAGAACCTACACACCCACAGGCCACTGCACACGTCCGCAGGATGGCCAGCTGGCCCCTGGGTGGCTGGCAGCAGCCCTGAGGCCTCAGTGCTGTGAGGCACCATTTCAGAGAGCACAGCGCAGTTCCAGCAGCCAGTGAACACCCAGACGACGACACACGACTGCTGGGCCGTGTCCGATGCAGTCCCAGCAGGCACAGTGGTTACTTGAGCCAGTGGCCTGGGAGCTGAGTCCCAGCATCCTTCACTCTTACCAACCTCATACAGACCAGAGTCAGCAAGGGAAGGAACACGGAGTTTATCTGAAGCCAAAAAGCTTGGGTTTGGGGCTTAGCTCTATACTAACAGCTGTGGGGTGAAGGCCAATTAACTAGCCACTGACTTCAGCTTCCTTATTGCTGATTCAGGACTATTCCTAGGATACTGAGGACTACATGGAATAGTAAGTGCTGAAATTTAATGACGTTACAGAAAGACTCTCATGGCAAGGGCAGCAGAATCTGCACCTGACCCTGATGACCCTAGGGGCCCTCCCTGATCTTTGACTTCTAAGCCCAGGGATCTTCTGTTACCATGACTGCCATTTGACCACAGCTGTATTGTTCCACTGGCCACACACTGATGGAAGACACTTCTGGACAAATAAAAATGGTGCAATGTCACCATTGGGGTAAGTAATCATTTTGAATTTTTCAAAGGAGCTGTAATATTTTATATTATAATAAAATACTCAGTCCTGCTGTTTTCATAAAAGCTCAAATACCCCAAACTCCAGTGTTCTGGTATGCAAACACTTTCTCTCGGACTATTTCTTAAAGCCAGACATAGAACAAAATCCCTATACTGGAACAGGTGTATCATTCCTTTCCTCAGAAGCTATGAAGTGTGAGCAGAACATAGGATCAACAATGAAACTTTGAAAAATTTATTCCAATAAAAGACATCCCATTGATCCTCCTCAGAGTATTACCTCCATTTCCAAGGCACTCAGCCCATCATTCCTGCAATATTTTGCAGCAGTTCTGGACATTGTTTTGAGTGTCTTTAGCTGGACTCTTGTGACTGTCTTGATCTCTTGAATCTATTGAAAACATTTAACTTTTGAGCTCATTTTCACTTTGAGGAAGAGCCAAAGTTGTCCAGGACTGGATTCAGTGATTAAAATGGATATGAACACCTTGTTTTATTTAACAGAAACATCCAGAAAGACATTTGATCCAAAATATGGTGAATGCTTAAAGTTTTCAAATTTACTTTAGCAAAAGACACATTGTCTTCATCCCACCTCCAAATCCAATCATTCTTAGTAAGGTATCTTTTACTGCAGCATTTTTAATTTACTGAATCTATCAATCAGCCCTTTTTATTCTACTGTGAATATTTTTGCCTTTATGGCACCCAGCACATATCCCCAGGAAGGACTTATTGCCTCACAGAAAGGTTTTACACAGTCAGAAACCAGCTGGAGTTTGAACAACAGAAAGTCTGGAAGCTCTAGAGGAACCGGGACAAAGACTCGGTGCAGCACCCATAAGCAGGCATAGAATATTCAGAGGAAGACCCAGTCCTAACCCAGGTCCGGTGAGTGTGCAGAGAGTTTCCTGCTACCCTGCGCCGGTGGGACCAGTCCCAGCCCAGGCGCAGCGTGGGCCGGACCCTATCCCAGCCCCTTGGGCTGGCCCCCACCACTCCGCAATGCCTCCCACACCCCGCCCGCCGAGTAGGAATTTTTGCCCTGTCCCGGAGCCCCCAGACCCAGTCCTAGCCTAGGTCCCATAAGTGTGTGCGGAGAGCTTCCTCTTCCCCCTACTTCACCTTGCCCCCTCCAGGCACAGCTCAGGCCTGGCATACACACCTGAGGTGTAATCCTGCAGCTGCAATCCCTGCAGAGAGTGTAGAGGATATATCCAACCAGCTAGTCCAGGAGCAGAACATCTTGCCACAGGGGCACAACAGGTTCACCCTTAAGGGCAACAGCTGGGAGCAGCTGAGCACAGCAGCCAGACCCAAGCCAGAAGCAGCTGGATAAGTCCAAACTTTGTAGAGCTGCTCCTGAACTTCAGTACATGCAAAGGTTATAACTACAGCAAAGATCTACAACAAAAGTCGGAAGACAGTGCTACACAAAATGATGAGAAGGAGGAAAATGCAACCTCAGAATGCAAGCCCACCTGTAACAATTGCAGAAGTCACTAACACAGAAAAAATTGGAAATCACACAACTGAA
>NW_004524586.1:20095816-20110447 GCF_000260255.1 Octodon degus | reverse complement strand
GAAGAATATATGCAGTGTATTATTTGTTGAAACTGTACTTCCGATTTGATCTGAAACTGTCTCATTGCTGTTTATCAATAAAACTTTGAAAAAAAAAAAGAATGTTCAGAGGAGAACAAGCTCTAGGTACTTCCTGTCAGTAGAAGCAGCATCTATTTGCTGGGATGTTGGGGCCTAAAGTACAGCAGGACCTGAGGGGCACACGGGGAGACATGCATGAAGGCTGTGCTAAGGGAAGTGAGTGTCGTGGACTGCCAACTGGGGGTCAACTTGTGCCCAGCTAAACTGAGCTATCACAGTGCTGGGTGTGGGAGGCACACCTGATGATTGTTGCCCACAGCCAAAGAGGCAGAACTTGAGAGGCTGTTAGGGAAGCAGTTTGGAGAAGCTGTTGGAGCTGTTGGAAGCTGCTGGTTCTCTTGAGCTATTGTCCTAGATGAGCTTGTCATGCTGGCTTTCCTGGTGAACTTAGCTGTTCTCATGGGAGGGTGAGCTTGCGGCCTCATCATTGCTGAGAATGGCTATGGTTCACATTTGGGAGCTCTGGTCCTCACCTTCAGCATCACTTCCAGGCTCTGGAGGGCAGATGGTGCGCTGCTCAGTCTCCTGGAGAAGCAGGTCACGTTGGTTTTCCTGATGGGAACTCAGCTTTCCTCATCCTTAGAGGGGGTGCTCAGGACCTCACTGCTGTTGAGGATGGCTGTGGTGCTTCGGGGGCAATCTCTGGTGATTATCCTGAGCATTGCTTCTTGGCTGCAGTGCACATCCTTCATTCTACTAGCACAACCCTTCATCCTGCTGGCACAGACTGTCTAGCTTCCACCAGTGACCCTGGGCCTTCCCAGAGCAGATCCTTGAAGCAGGCCTGCATGAGACATCGTCATGGCTCCAGGCCTCCAGCTGGACTCCTGGGAGGCACTGTTATGAGCTCTAGGTTCTCATATGAACTCATGCAGACCCTTGGCTGGATTCTTTGGTCTTTAGTGTGTGGACAGATTTCCTGCACTCTTTGTCTATGATTCTTTGGGTGATTCATTATTACAGTAATGTTGTAAAATGTGCCCTGTATTGTATCTTTCCCTTTACGAAACCCCAAACCACAACAGTGAGCTTCCACACCAAGCTAAAATGGTGGATTCAGCATTCTGCACCTGAGTTCCTGTCTTCCACAGTGGAGGAAACAGAAAATCATGGGCCTCAGCCATCCTCAAGGTCTATACCTCGTTTTAGACAAAAAGAGGATCAGATCACTGGAACTAGAGCCTTCCCTTCCATGTCTAGGGCTGTGTAGGTTTTCTTTGAAGGCAAGAGTAGAGAGAAGGGTCATGCCTCATCCAAGCAGTGCCAGGGAGACAGCTCTGACAGAGGGCCCTGTTAGACCCAAACGTTTTCCTCAGAAAGAGGACTAAAAGGTGACTCCTCTTAGGAGCCAAAGTGAGTCATCTCTAATATTTGTTGTAAGACATGAACCACAGAGCATCAAATGTCAGGCCAGTGTCAGGAGGGGCGAATGGTGCACACCAAATTTTATCTTGGGACATCAAAATGCCAATGCTCTCTTTCAACCTCTGGTCTGTGCATCAGTATTTTCCACATTTCCAGTATTGGTGAGAATTGTGGGGACATCCTTAGTCCTGGTCATGTGCTCTTTGTATTTCATCTCTCTGTTCGTGGATCTGGCCTTCCTCACTGCAGGTTTGAAGACTTGAGAGCGAGGGGGAAATGCCAGTGCTGTGAACCACGCGCAGGCTCCTGCTCGCGAAGCATCTGACACCACAGTGGTGGAGGACGGGTCACATAAGGGTGCCTGAGCACCTTCCCTCAGTCTATGAACCATGAAGGTCTCTTGGAGTCCTCAGAGTATGCTCAGGGGATGAGCTGCTGCCAGATGACCTCCTCATGTACCTCTCCCATGCGCTAGCTGCCTCCCAACACTGAGTACCAACAGTGGACAATGAACACAAAGAAACTTACAAATGAGCCAGGGTGTGGCCACACCAAGGCGGGGGACAGGAAGCTAGGGACACTGAGCACCTGGCACTGGACTGTATTCCCTTACACCTTCTGTATTTGCCTGGTCTATGGTCTGGTGCTGGTATTTGGTGTCGCAGACTAGGAATCTACACTCAGGCCTCCCCATGCTCAGGTTCTGCTTCTATAGGTTCTGCCAACCACACAGGGAGAATATTCAAAACAAAGTTTGTCTCTGTAACTACACATGTACAGGCTTTTTTCTACCATCATTCTCTAAACACTGAAATTGTTTAAAAATGTGTTAGTTATTTAATTAGGTTCTGAGTTAGAGATTTAGAACACTAATTTATGAGGATGAATTCCATTTGTCAGAGCAAAAAATGGATCACAGGTAGCCTCAGAGTTGAAGAACAGCTTTGATTTTTCCTAAAATCTGAGTCCAATGCTTTCTGATCCAATTTGTGCTGCTCTGACATCTGTTCTCTTTTTCTCAGTGTCGAAGATCTCGCCTCCTGATGTCTGGATTTCCGCAGCTGCTTCTTGTTGAGGTAAGCATCAGTGAGATGTTTGGGGATTTTCACTTTGCTGATATCAATTTTTGTAGAGGTCGCAATGACAAATTTCTGGTGTGTTCTTCAGAGAGGAACACAATTAAGACTAAGAGGCCTAATCACAAGTAGCAAGCCACTGGCCAACTGCTTCAGGAAGACCACTCTCTTGCTTCTGTGATGCCTATGAGGATGATTAAGATGATGCTAGGAGTGATGCTAGCTCAGGGTGTCCTTACATGCTGACTGAAGGGTTTCTTGCCATGGCTCAAGAGCTTTCAGGGCACATCTTCAGTAGGGTAGTATCTAGGCATTTTTCAAAGCTTAACCACCTGGTACTTCCATTCTTGTCCCCACTGACCGGTTTTGTGGTCATAGCAAGAACTTTCTCCTTTTTCTTCTCAACCTTTGATTTAGCAGCTGTGTACTTTCTCTTGTACAAAGCCTTTCTGGAATACATAGCAGATCGGGAGTATCTACCAATTCCTCTAACCAGGACAGGATATCAGCTGCAGTGGGCTGCCCCTTCTTGGACTTTTTTGCCTTCTTCACCTTACCCTTCTTACCAGTACCACTGGCAGCAACCTTCTTGGCTTTGGGTTCTTCTCTTGAGTGTCTGGCTTCTCAATTTTTTCACCTGCCATCTTACAGGATAGGAAAGAGCAATACTGCAATGTTTTATTTATAATCTCCATTGTGTTATATATTTTAAGTAAACTAGAGATGACTTGACATTTACAGTGTGGTAGGTTATATGCAAGTGCTATGCCTATTTATTTATTTTGCAGTAGTGGGGATTGAACTTGCACTGAGCTGCATTTCCAACCTTTTATAAATTTTACTTTTTGTTTTCAGACAGACATTTGGAACCCTTTTTATTTTTAATTTTATTTTAGATTTGTCTTGCTAAATTGCACTAAAATTGCCCAGGCTGGGTTAGACTTGTGATCTTCCTGTCTCAGCTTCCCAGAGAGCTGGGATTATAGGCATATGGTGCCATGCCAGGTATGGTCTATGCTATTTCCTATAAAGGGACTTAGCACCCATAGATGGTAGTATTTGAGGCAGATCTTGGAACCATTTCCTCCATGGGTATCATGAGACATCTGGACAGGCAGATTTTTTTTTTTTTTTTCGGAACTGGGGATTGAACTCAAGCCCTTGCACTTGCCAGGCAAGTGCTTATTCTACTGAGCTATCTCTCCAGCCCGAGGCAGAATTTATACATGAAGAAACGCTTCTTCTGGGATGTAGTGACGTCATTCTGTAAACCACCTGTGAGCACAGGCAAAGGTGACCACTGCCGTGTCTGCACTGCCTCCTCCTGGAACCTGTAAGTACTACAGCCCCTGCCTGGAAACAAATTCAAAGTGCCTACAGCGAGCTGTGTGGAGACTGTGCCGATGTGGAGCAGGGAAGAGCCAGGAAAGCAGGATGCAGACTTCGTGCAACAGGCTCGTGATCTGCCAAGGAGACCAGTAAGCAAGTCAGGGCGACATGACTGTCAGAAAATAATGACACAGCTGACTCATTGTTTCAGACACTGCACCTGGAACATCCTCTCTAGTGATGTGAGAGAAAGACTCATGGCATCATGAGGGGCAACGATTCTGGGTTTGAAGTTGCTTGGATTCCTAATCTGCCTCGCTGGGAAGTCCTACCCAAGTCATCCAAGCTCCAGGTGTCTGCGCTGTATAAGACAGAGGCGATAATAATGGTGCTTGTCTTCCCTGTTGAAGAATGAATGAAGTAACAAGTACAACACACGGGTCACAGTACAGAGGGCTTGCAGACCCAGTGCCTCTGCCCCTCTGCCAGGGGTTGGAGACATGTTTTCTCCCTGTACTCTTTTTGGTCTCTGTGATACTCTGAAAGCAGCAGAGCTGCTGCTGGTACCTGTGCTTTCCTGATGATAGTGCCAAGCATCCAAGAAGGCAGTTATCTCACCTTAGGTCACTCTGTTAGGGTCCCAGCCCTGTGCGTCTTGTGCCCTTGGGCTTGTACTGGGCCACCTGTACCTGCAGATCCCTGGGCGAGGGAAGAGCTGGACTAGATTTGCTCACATTCTGCTTGTCTTGGAATAAGTACATGCTTAACCATGAATTCTAATTCTGACATTTTGGTGTTTCTCACACTTAAGTCCCATTAGCTTGACACGCCTACAAAATACGCATAAGTGTGACAAGATATGGTTATTTTTAACCTGCATTGCAAACCACTATGTGTGGAGAGGCATATTTTTGGAGCTCTGCCTTTAATTGCGCATCTGCAGCAGTGGAATTATAACACTGTGGCTCTAGAAGGCGCAGATCACAAAGAGGTATGGGGGCAAGCCTCATGGTTATTTGCCTGTGGAGGATGTGAATCAAAACCTACTCACATGGGCTGCAGGCAGCATGCCACTCTCTGTGAGCGACACAGCTTAGAACGTTGGGGCCGGGGTGGGACACAGGATAGCTGGCCTGGCCTGGTCTGGTCTGACTAGTAGAGCACCAACTTCACACTGCAGGGCAGGTATGTCAATCTCCTTAGGAGAGGACATCTGACACAAAAGACACCATCGCAGAGAGAAATCCACCTAAAGACCAACAGGGCCGGTGTGAGGATGTCCAATCCCCCTTATTGACACTGACTGGAACAGGAGAGTGAGTCCTACTGACCCAATCACAGAGAGGAGCTTGGTGACTTCCACTAGGCCACCCACAGTGACACACAGAGGGGGCAAGAAAGATGACCAGGGAGTAAGGACTGCATGACTGGTCCACTGTGGGATCGGTTGCACGGCCCGGTGTGAGCAAGCCAGGCATCAATACTGTCCACCCCCTAGCCACGTCTCCAGCAACCTCCTCCCTATACCTTGTGTGTGGCTGTGCTGTCTAGGTGCCGGCAGGTGGGCAAGACGGAGGCCCCAGAGGCCTGCTATGCCCAGGAGGTGGCTCAGATGAAGCCCATGGAGATAAGCAGAGGAGTGCTCACAGGAACTGCACCACAGAGGGAACAAAGAGATGCTCCAAGCTGGGATCTGTTCAAGGAGCAACCAGAAGTTCCCAGGAGCTCTTGCCAGAGAAATGAGGATTTTGCCACACAGTGAACCCGGGAATGTGCAGCACTCTCATGTTACCCAGTGAGGCAACTAAGTCTCAGAAACATTAAATAATTATTCCAAGGGTCTCAGAAACTAAACACTCCAGCCAGGGCTTGAGCCCAACACACCTGACCAGGGACTTTGCCATCACACTCTGCCCTGCACCTGTGGTGGGAATTCCAACAAGAAGGACTGCAGTAGTCCCCAACCTCACCCACCTATGGATTTAGGGTTAACAAAGCCTTTCAATTTTTGAATGAAAGTTTAGATAAACACAAACCTTTCTTACTTAAATGGTGACTCCACTAAAACAGAAACCATTCAGAACTTCACATGCTATTCCCTCATGCACAGAGCAGCCCCACACCCCCATCTGAATTAGCCTGGGTCTCAGTCTAATTTCCTCAGAGGTCTAGAGGCCACCTCAGCATGCTGCGATGCTCAGGATCAATAATGGGAACTCCTGGTCAAATTGAGAGTTTATGTGCTCTCCTTCTTATAAAGTACAAGAGAATGTTTGCAGTTTCCAATTGTACCCATTCAACTGTTTCTTTATAACTGTTATTTTCTTAAAATAGTATTTATAAGCCAATTCTTAGATTTTATTAAAGTTTTCCTGGAGGTGTCCCACCTGACTTCCTCTGAACTGACAAGTGGCAAGGGTGAGCAGTTTGGAGGTGCATTCAATGGGTCACTACTGAGACCTGGTGAGCAGGGTCCACCCTTCCACCTAGCAGAGCTCAGTGCAGCCTTGATGCCCCCTCAAGGCAGGAAGGGAGGAACACCCACCTCCCAGGTAGAGGACTGCATATGCACAGATGGCTTGAAATCATAGCTATGGAGCAGCTGGAGAAGAAGTCAAAAGTATGGCACTATTGGAAAACCACATGAGACAGGGCAAATCAAAGACTGATTGAGAAGGGCTGGATCAGTAGAAGCCGGAGTACATGAAAAGGCATCAGAGATGGGTAGGCAGAATAGTGTTCCCCACCAAGACATCCACATCTCTAGAACCTGTGCATGGGCAATGGTGGGGGGTAGGTAATGTAGAGTCCTTCAAAGGGAAAGAAGGAAGAGAAAACCAGAGAAATGGCAGGCAGCATGGGAAAGACTCAGCCTGTCTCTGCTGACCCTGAAGAAGGAAAGAATCATGCACCAGGAATGGGCTCGCTTCCGTGCTAGAGAAGAGAAGGAAACAGATTTTCCTTGGAGGTTCCAGAATGACCTCACACCTTGACTCAGGCTAGAGACACCTCTATCCATCAGAATTAGAAGAGAATGAATGTGTGTTGTTTAGCAAGCCGAGTTTATGCTAAGTTGTACAGCAACGTGCGACTCAGCAGAGATTTATACTGCTAGGCACATTGAGGGAAAAGAGTTCCAAGTGGAGGGATCCACTTGAGAAATGGCCTGGAGTCAAGAATTGCACGGCTTAGGGAGTGTGTGAAAGGGGCTCACCTTAGAGGGAGCCTGGACAGTGACAAGGGCCAAGGCTGCAGTGGCCTTGGAACCTCAGGGAAGAAGGCACCTTGTACCCAGCCCCAGGCACCACAAAAAATTGGGCCTACATGACCTCTCAGGTCACAAGACAGTCTGAAAGATGTCTGCATGGTGGAGATAAGAAGGAATTAGGGGAAATGCAAGGAAAACCATGTTTCTTCCATGTTCATGCCTGCAGACAGTGTTCATCCTATGCCTGCCCTTGCAGGCCGAGGAAGTGTAGAAGAGAGAAACTCCAGAGGCTGAGGCAGATCCACCCGAGCCCAGCCTCCCTTTTCCTGACAAACCATCTTCAGAGAAGACAAGTCTGCATGCCTGCAGTCTCTGTGCAATCAGGATTGCTTAGCCATGCCGTCTTCTCCAGTAGAACCAGGGCTAACTCATCTTAAATGCTGTTTCCATGTTTGAGCTGATCTCAGTGGATCCTTGCTGTGTCTATGACCGGAACAGTCCACAACCCCACCACAAGCACCCAAAGGCTGGTACCTGGATGTTGAGTCTCCCTCGGTGTGCTCCCAGGCCGTAGCGCTTGGTCGTGGAGGCGTGGAGCTGGAAGTCTGTGATTTTTAATGTTTCCAGACCAAGAGGTGGACAACCTGGAAGCACAAGGCTTGTTAGAAACAGGACAGACATTGCAAGACATGAGGCCCTGGTTTTCTACATGTGACCAGGCGCTTTTCCTTTTCCCCAAATTCCCAGCCACCAGAGCAGCTCTCACACCCCTGTGTACCAGAGGATGCTTCCAGACAGACGTGGTCAATACAGTTGTCAACATTTTGCCAACTTTCTCTCATTAGCATTTGCTTTTTAAGTATTTTGGCTCTGATATTCTTTCTCTGTTGCTATCCTTGCTAGCAGTGTCTGAGGCTGTTTCCAATTAAGGACGCTTCTACGATGTGACTCAGTCGGGGAGCAGCCTTGGGTAGAAACTTCGGAACAATCACATAGTTGGGCTCTGCAAATTAATCAGAACTTGTTGATCTTGCTTCAGCAACTCTAGGCTTTGTATTATGCCTGCTAATGAACAGAGCAATATAAATAGAAAAAAATCAATTGTCTTCTCTTCTTGGCAAAACTGAAAATAGCGACTAAGCACAGTTTGCCTTTGAAATAAACACCAGTGTTAAGGCAAGCTGCCTTAGTTACTTTTCTCTCAGTGTGGAGACAAAATACACAACAGACAAAGTTAAAGGGAGAAAGGTTTATTCAACTCAGTCTGTACAGGCTTCACTCCCTAATCAGCTGGCTCCAAGGCAGGGTGGCATGCAGCCGAGGGGCAATGGTTCAGGGCAGCAGAAGATGGCAGAAGCAGCAAGCAAAACAGGACTCTTTCTGTGCCTTATGTTGCAGGCAGGCTACCTGCCCTAGGGTGGGTGTAGCACTCAACACCTTAATCTCAGCATCAAACCATGAGTCAGTCACAGACTCTAGAGTCAGCCCCCTCTGAAAAGCCTTCCCCCATGACCACAGGAGGCTTTGGGGGTAACATCCAGAATAAGCCACAACACAGGTCTCCGACGATTGTCTATGCCTGGGCCATCATCCCCATTCATAAAGGCATCAACAGCAGTAGGCCAGACCTCAGGTCTCCCAAGGCTAGGCTGCTACTCCAACCCTCTAGTCTTTCGGCAGGCTCAAATATCTCAAAGAGTTGCCTGCTCCTCTACATCTGACTTGGAGAAAGACAATAAAAACTCCTCAGGACAGGTGAAGAAAATTCACCTCTACTTGAAGCATTCAAAAACCCAAATGACACAGGGACAATTAATAGCTATGTAGGCCACTGCCAAGACCAAAGCACCCCATGATCCCAGACCATCCCAGGAGGGATGTATATGCACACTCAGAACAAAACCCCATGTAAAAGTTTCCACTGATCTCAGAGGGTTAGAGGCAACTGTTAAGATGACAGCCACCAGGTACTGTGAGAAAGCCTGCCCAAGTGCTGCAGGCAGAGCAGTTCAGACTTGCTGGGTCCCAAGACGCCACCCACTTCCTCCCTTGAATTCTCAAAAGAGGAACCTGAGGACAAGCCATCCAAGACATGCTGGTCACAGCAGAGTAGATAGCAGAGCCAGCCACCAGAGTCTGTCCAGGCTGGCGAATGACACTGCACTGCCTTCCCAGGCCCGCTGAACTCTGAGATCAGGGATTATTCTTCACATACTTGCTCTGTCTAGGTTTGTCACTGTCCACCTGCTGGATGCCACCAGAGCACAGGGCAGCTTCCAATAGCAACAGTGCTCTGATAGCTGCTATAAGAGGGGGATACAGCAAAGGAGGTACATGGGTGGGGGAGATGTGAGCAGGGGCCACGCAGTGAGTGGGAGCCGGGCAGTGAACCCCAGATAGAGGCACATAGGAAGTGAGGGGCCACATGAAAGAGGATAGCATGGCGAGCAGGGTTCAGCCCCACAGTGAGGAGGTGCCATGCAGAGAGCGCCCCTAACTGACCTCTCTAGTTTTCAGAGCCCTCCTTTCCACTTCCCAGGTCGGGAAGACACATGGGTCTGAGTCACATGAGTGGCAACTCCTTGGTCCCAAATGTTAACTGAGTGTCTCTCCACCCTGCCCATCAGAAATCAGTGACCCGTGTTTGCCAACCGAGCCAGGTGATCTCACATGAGTTTCCGGAAACACATGCTACGTGTTGCTAACAGCAAGGCTCACTCGGGGCTTCCTCCTCTGTCCCAGCAGCAGCCTAATAATGAGCCCTCAGCACTCCTGCTGCAGGAAGACTACGGGCGTGGAAGCAGAGCCTCCACACTGGCTTCAGGACACAGAACATCTGCTTTTGGATGCCACCTGCCTCCCTGGGATCCCAGACCCAGGTGGTCCCTGCACCTGGTAGCACCCCTGGATGGAACCCAGGGAAGGGTCTGGGGCTCAGATCACTGACCCACTGGGACCACTTGGCTCCAGGACTTCCTTCAGCCTGCCCTGTGGTCCTGCTCCACTCCGTCCTCAGCCCCTGGAGCTGGGTTGGCTACCCTACTTCTCCACATTCTCCCCTCCACTCCCACCTGCTCCTGGCTCCCTGTTCCTGTCACTCATCACCTGTCTCAGACAGCCTTTCCTCAGACACAGTCAGCATCCTTAAGAGTAGCAGCCTCTGCGGAGAAGGCCCACCCCTAGCCCAACCCCAAGCTGGCTCAGCAAGGCCCCAAGCACCTGAGTCCTCACAGCCTGGGAGTGGCTTCTGTGCATCTCCATTCTGCCCTTCAGCTTCAGACTCCTGAGGGACCAGACTGTTTCAGGCCCAGACAAGGAAAACACGCTGTCTCCATCCCTCCCGATGCTTATACTGCATGCAGATCTATCATGTTTCCACTTAATCAAACACCAAAAATAACTAGGAAAGGGCTCTGCCGCCATGTTGATGAGCCTATTTCAGAGCCACACAGGAAGTGTGAGAGCGCCAGGTCCTTGCTTCTAAGCAGGAAACAGAGCAGGTACGAATTCCATCCCTTCCTCCAGCTACGCAGCCTCCCTGTGTGTCATTTACATAGTCAGACAAAATATATATATATATATATATATATATATATATATATCCACAGTCATTGCTATTCAAATCATTTCTTCTAGAAAAAAAAACACTTCATACATATATGAATATTTTAACTCAAAAAGGAACTACCTGAATAAAATTACATATTCATCAAAAGTGCTTTCCTGCTCAAATAAGACACTTCTGCCACATCCTTTCATCAAGATGCACAAAGACTTGGGGAATTCCAATGACTATAAGTGGGGTTTCATAGGTACATGGTTAATATCAGCTCAAAAGTTTAAGGGGCAGCCAAATAACTCAGCAGATTAAGCGCCTGTTTAGGCAGACACAGTGGCCGGGGTTCAATCCCTGGTGTGCCGTGATAGCCTGACCCCCGGGCATGCTGAGACGGAGACTGAGATTGGGTGTAGTGGCACAAACCTATAATCTCAACTCTTGGGAGGCTGAACACAAGTGGATCACTATGAGTCCAAACTATGTAGTGAGACCCTGTAGACTCTTACTAAAATACAAAAAAAAAAAAAAAAACAGAAAAAGGTTTAACACCTATGCTACCCAGGGAGCAAGGCCATCAAATTCCTAACAAGAGTGGAGTTTCAAGCAGGTAGCAGCTCTGGCAGAAGCCAGAAGCCAGATCCGACAAACACGTGGTCCTTTCCATTCCTGCTAGGGCATTGCTCCCTCCATCCACAGCACACTGTAATGCATTTCGTGAGGACCCAGATAAACATACAGACTCAGCCTGCGCATAGACTGTCTCCACGAGCCCAGCACTCTGACACCAGGAAATTCTTCCTTGCTAGATGATGCTATCTTTAGATCTCCCAGTTTTGTTTGGAAGCCTGTCCTATTGTCCATGCCATTTAAAAGCAACTAGAGATGCCCTTGCATCGAGAGAACACAATGTCCTTGGAAGGCAGAATCCAAGTCACTGACTCATGTGGGTACATGAGGGGCCTTTGGCTGTAGGAAAGCATCAGCCGCTAACTTAAAAAGGAGAGGTCACTGAAGGGATGGCATGAGGCTCACGGAAGAGAGAAGAAGGGGGCAGGATATGGCCTGATAGCACTCTTCACCCAGCCAGACTGTGTGCTGACAGAGAAGCCTCATTAGGGACTTCAGGGGCGTCCCCAACCCCACCTCAACCTGTGTATTCTCCACTAGAGCCCACAGTGATACAGCAGAAAGGCAGAACAAAAATCTAATCTATAGTTGTCATAAGATCATACATGACCTCTTGCTAGACACCCAGTGGATCGCCGCTTAGCAACAATGCATCGCATTCCACACCTGTGACATGCTGTACCTTTCCTGTTACCACAAAGGTCACATTCTCTGGTGTCACCAGTTCACTTCAAGTTCTTCACCTTCTTGGAGGTAGTGCTGGGTGGCTTCTCATGGTCCCCCACTGACTATCACCTGTCTCTCCCCCAGGACAGCTTCATGGCTCCCTCTGTGGTGGGGACTTGGTGATTGCAGTGACAGGCCAGCCAACTGGCTCGGGCTGTACCAACTTTACCAGGACTCAGGTGCTCACAGCAAAGCAAGAAGCACGGATGCCAAGACACTTCACAACTAACATGCTGCCTAGGGTGGGCATGTGCAGTAGCCTGTGCGGCCTGAGATCTACCATGACCAAATGCAGCCCTCAGCCTGGCCATGCTACAAGGGTTCTCCTCTCCCAGCACTGCCTCTGGCTGGGACCCCAGTAGGCTCCTTCACACTTCATCTCCTCCCATCTCCTTCTTGGACCTGTGCACTCTGTGTTCTGGCTGCTTTCTCTCTTCACAGTTGCCCTGGGCACTCGGTGGGCCTCTCTGCCTCCCAGCATCTTCTTGGCCTCTCCAGCACTGGGCCTGCAGGATGCTCTCTCCCAGCTACCCCGACTCTGCCCTGCCACCCTCATCACAGGGTGTTTCCTCATCTCCACTCCTTCTCCACCACACTGACCTTCCTTATTCCTACTTCTCTTTCCATGACTCCTCCCCACAGGGAGATATTCCTCCCTTGTAGCACAGAACTATAACCCTAGGACCAACCCCATCAGAGAGTCCTCCCTCTTCTTGCCTTTAACAGTCCACGCTGGGCACCAAACATCATAGGTGTGGTGCTACCTATACCAGCTGGAGTCAACACACACACAGGAAACTGCAACTCAGGTCCCCCATGGGCTACCCAGAAATGAACCTGTCAGTAAAAACCAGGCATCAGCCACCTGGGTCCCATAGCAACTGTGGCTTCCAATTCTACCTATCTCCACTGCTGCTGCAGTGCAGCCACTCCAAGGCTGTAGCTGCTCCTTTGTCCTCAGCACTCTGTCCCCACACATGCAGATGACAGAGCCCCAGATAGGTCACAGAGACACAGCCCCATCTCGGCTTCACTTGGCTTAGGAAGTGTTATGGTTTGTGTCTAGCTGTCGCCTCATAACTTCATGCAGTCATGGGGCAGCTTCTGGAGTTTGTGACTGGTTGTTGTGGGTGTGCATGCTGCACATGCCCTGGGGCAGGTAATCTGTGTTGCAGTGTGAGGAGGGTTGAGAGGCTAGCTAGCTACCTGAGCTGTGGCCCCTTCCTATGCCTTCTTGCTCTGTGCTACCGCCATGAAAGGCTGCTCTCTGCCATGTGCTGCTCTGCCTTGGAACCAGCTGAGTATGAACTGAAACCTCCAGTAACTGTGAGCTAAATAAACTTTCCCTCCTTCATTTTGAGTTGTCCCACCAACAAGAGAAAAGTAACTCAGACAGGAAGTTTTTCCATTTCTTCAACCCTAGTTCTTTCTTGTTCTCCCTTTGACACTCCCTGTCCCCTTCCTTCCCCCTCACAACTGTTTGCCCTGTCCTCACCTGGTTCCAGGAACCTCAATGCTACTTTACAAATGTTTGCTGCCCCCCTGCCCGGGCTCCATGCTCCATAGTACAGGATGCTACTGGTCTCTTACAAAACTACCAGCTACATTCACTGGGCATTACCTGCCTTCCCAAAACCACATTTTTAAGTTAATAAATGCTACCAGCCTGAAGTTGTTTCAGCACAAACTCTTTAACCCACAATCCTTTATGCAGCGATCAGGAGGCAGAAATTCCAGTTCAGAATCATGTGCTCCCTGGCAAACGTTCCTAGGCCCATCTCAGTGTTTATACTTAAGTCTGACACAGGAATGTCCACATTTAGAAAAGAATGGATTTTCCTATAATAAGGATTGGCAAAGAGGAGCCAAGAAAATAAAGGAAAGGAAAATTGTCTTTTGATTAAAGATCTTAAGTTAGTTCAAAATACAGAGTACTGAAAATGCTCACTCTATTAAGTGCTTAACCCTAACGTTCTGTATATTCAACATGATCCATTTTCCTCTTTTTCTTTCTACCTGAGAACATCATCCTATAGATTTTCAGCCACTCTAATAAATGTCCAAAGTCCATGCATAGTGAGCGGTTCCTCCCCTTCTCTTCACCTGCAATGGAAAACTGCGCAGAAAAAGGAATCCCAGGGAAGCATGTTCAGCTGCTCAGGGAGGGGGAAGGGCCATCTTAAAGATACAGAAGAGTCTGGAGCCCTTAGAGAGACCCAGGCAAGGGAGGAACAGTGCTGTCATAGCACTTCAAATAGGACAGGTCACTCCTCTCCAGCAAAAATCAGAGGGACATATTTAAAAAACAAAAGCATTTATATCCCCCTTTTTTGTTTACTTTTGTCAGAGATGGGTATTCCATTGCCATTCATATATTGTAGGTGCGTGAATTCTGCAAAGTAATCCAATATAGTCCAGTAGTCCATAACAGTAGTGGGTTATCTGCAAGACTGGCAGTGTCAGAAGTTGTTGACTTGAGTCTTTTACAGCTCAGCATATTAATATGGCTTTACTTTTTATATGTTGTTTTAATCCTTTTCTGTTGGATGGTTAAGACCAAAATAAAGCAAGGGGCTGGAGAGATGGCTCAGTGGTCTAAAGCACCTACTTAGAACAAGCTTAGCAAAAGCATCAGGGACCGCGGTTCAATCCCCCAGCAC
>NW_004524586.1:20094790-20095716 GCF_000260255.1 Octodon degus | reverse complement strand
AATAAATAAATAAATAAAATTTAAGACCAAAATAAAGCAAGACCTATATAACAAGAAATATAACTTTTGTATCTGACAAGATCAGTCAAATCCTCTCAGGATTTACCCTGAAACTACTACAAACACAACAATATGCAAAGTACTAATTATTGCAACTGTCTTACTAACCTGTCTTGAAACTGTGTCATTGCAACCTCTTTATCAATAAAATTAATATAAAAAATAAATTAATTAGTCTAAAAAAATAAGAAACAAAAGCACCATGCACCTGCCAGCTCTCTCTCCTGGGGCAGTGCCCGGGGCTGCTCCTAGCCCCTGAAGTGACATTCTCAGAACTTCAGGCTACCCTCTGGACTTTGGACTCCAGACACACTGGGGATAGTTGCTAACAGCACCACACAAAATGCAGCTTCCCTGCGACAACAGTAGCCTCGCAGATTCGACAGCATGAATGAATGGCCCCAGGGAACGTTCCAATCTTCAAAATCAGAAATGTAAAAGTGCAGAGGGGAGGCAAACGCCACATTCCCAGCTGTGCCTCCTGGCCCAGCTGTGATTTCTGGGAGATGACCAGAAAGCAGTCATCAGACTCCCGTGGATTTATCACTGGCAACCCAGGCATCCAAGGGGCCAAGCATAAACAGCTAGAACCTGAAATTCATTACCAGCTAAACTATCAGTCAATAGTCAAGGGAATTACAGGCGTTTTCAGACATATGAGTGCGCAGAAAATTTACCCTTCTAATCCTTAACAGCAGACCTTTGCTGAAAATTCCTGGAACAACGTACAAGAGACAAGTAGACACACAGGCACAGAAACCCCAGGGCCAGCAAGACATGATGACCTTGACAGCCAAATCACTCCAGATACAATGCAAAGTTGAAACAAGAAGTTAGAGTTCTTTTGATTTTAAATTAAAAAAAAA
>NW_004524586.1:20063289-20094690 GCF_000260255.1 Octodon degus | reverse complement strand
AAAAAAAAAAAAAAAAAAAAAAAAAAAAACAGCAGCTGGCCCTTATCAATCATACCAAGACCTGCCAGTCACAATATCAACTTCCTAGGATTAGAACCTTCCTCTAACCTGCAGGAAACATTACTAAGGAAGGCAGGGTGTGACTATAGTGATAACCAAGTAAAATAAAGGAGAAACCAGTGCTTCAAAGCCCAGTTTAAATAGCTGTAAACAGAATGTAAAACAAAAAAATCATGTTAGAACCATAACATAACATATGTGTATCACAATGTAAGCCCATGAGATAATTCTAGGATTCCAGTATGCTGGAAATAAATGAGAAACTAATTCACAGCCCTTCACCCCTCAGCAACATTCCACTGAGCTCCGGGGCAGGCTGTGGGCAGCTGAGAGCCGGTGACACTGAGGAGCATCCACCACACTTTGCTCCAAACAAGCTGCCACTCCTGTGAAAACAAACTGTCTCTGATCATCAAATCAAGTTCCTCTTGTTTCTAGGGAGAAAATGGCTCTTAACCCTGAGAGGCATGTAGGAGAGGGGAGCCTAGGGGCAGGTACGGAAAAAAAAATCAGGAAAATATTAATTACAGAATAAGCTAGGGGGAAAGAGCACCAGACACCAGAGGAACCTACCTTCTCAGAAGGCAAGCACAGGAACACCCAGTGCCAGTGGAGTGCCCTCTCCCAGCCCCGAGTTCCATTTGTCCTCAGAAGCTGAGGACAGGAACCCACCTCCCACCACCACCTCATTTTTCTTGTAGGCAAGCGCATGCGCAAGGCACTAGCTCTAGCCCTTGATGGAATTCTCTGCGCTGCAGCCACTTAGCAAAATGGAGATCGCCAGTACTCATGTCCTTGTCACCGCCTCCACAGATTACCATGTCTTCATCATCTTTTGAACGGAGTGCAAGAGTCCATTGCCTGTAATGTTATGGAGGTTTCTGTGACCCAGAAGTAGCAGGACACAGTCAGAATGGAGGGTGTAAATCCCGAATCAGGGTACCAATCCCAGCGTGATATCCACCGTGATATCCCAAATCTCTGGAGTCTGAGAAGTTGGAAGGGAAGCGCTATAAAAGGTAAGCCATGACCTTATGTTAAAGGCTGAAGATTTAGGGAGCAAGAAGCCTAAGGTCCAGACCCCCTGGAAGCATCTTGTCACTCCATCCCCACTATACTGTGAGACATAGGCATCGTCGCCCCATAGTCCACATAAACAAACTCAGAGGAGCTAAGCTGAGTTCAACAGCTACTAAGCATCCAAGTTAGAACTGGAAAATTATGTGTCATAAGATTGTGGGCATAATATTTTTGTCACCTCCATTTGACATGAAAATGTCACAGTATGATATAAACGCAACTAGGTTGCTTGGCTGGTGTCTGGGGTCACACCAGGAAAACGGGCTGGAGCTGGGACAGGCATCACTCACTTACTGGCCAGCAAAGGCAGAGTCTACAGCCAGGAGCACGCTGTGGTTACTTGCTAGGAGCAAAGTAGAAAATTCCTGAAGACATGGAGGGCACTGGAGGAACAGGCTTCTAGGGCTCCTCGGATTTTGCTTTTCTTGTCACCCATAAACCAAATAGCTTTGGCCCATGGAATTCTTTCCTTCACCTTTTTGAACTTGACATTCCCTCAGACCAATGAAGAGGGAGGAGGCCGCTTCCCAGGGCACTCAGAATGTGTTTGCAGTGGCTCTCTGCCTGTGGCACACATCACTGACTTCTAAGTGGGTCATATGCTTCTCCCAGGGGCTTGAGAAATCTCTAAGCTAACTTGGGTCTTATCTTCACACCTAGAAAAGCTCTTTCACAGCTGCTATTCAAAGAAGACCCTTCAGCCCCTCACCACAGGGGGCTCCCGACTCCTGAGCAGCAGAGCTCACTCACCCCAACTCACATCTGGATCTCTCAGGAGGTTTAGAAAAAATTTAAAAAAAAAATGCCCAGATCCCTCCCCAGAGACTCTGATCAGTAGAACACCAGCTCCCAGGGAATTCTTCTGAGACAACTGGCATCTCAGGAGCACCCCCAAATCTGGTGTCTCACCTGTGAGTCATATGAACTCAGAGATTTTCTTTCCCAGGCCCAGATGGATCCAAGAGAGGAAACGCAGAGAACTGAAAACCCAGACCCAGCTAGCTGGAGCTTCTCATGGCTGAGACTGGCCCAGAGATGCCTTTGGCCTCAGAGGCTCTGATGGTGGGTATTAGCCACCAGTCATCTGGAAAGTGCAAATGAATTCCACAGTCAGATGAGTGTACCCCATAAATATGATTAAATGAGCAAGACTGAATACCAAAGGCTGGCTTCGAAGGAAAAGAAGCAACGAGAACTCTCACTGATAACAGGAGAGTTAAATGATACAACAAATTTTTAAAGCTCTCTAACAGTATTTACTAAAGATACATACTCATGCACTATAATCCAGCAATTCCGCTGGAGGTACAGAAGTGCACACCTACAAAGACTTATATGAGAATGATCCTGACTACACTATGTGTTACAAGAAAGTAACTGGGCATCACCAAAAACTGAAAGCAACCCATGCTTATCAATATGAGCAGGAACCCATAACTTGTATTATAGTCCTGAAATAGAATACTATGAACCAGTGAAAGTAAGTAAGCCAGGCTATGTACTTTAATTACTTTTTCTTGTTGCTGAGACAAAATACCTGACCTCCAAACTTAAAGAGGAAAGGTTTATTGTGGCTCACAGTTTGTACAGGTTTTGGTCCATAACTGGCCCTCTGTAAGGCGCAGTGGCCTGGCAGTGGGACATTGCAGAGGAGAGATAGTTTGTGGCAGGAAGAAGGCACAAAAGCATCCAAAGACACTCTTTCTGTCCCTTATACATTATCCAGGCTACCTGCCCTTAAGGCGGACAGCATTCACCCAGGAGGGCACCCTTAATGCTACCCAGAACTATATCAAACCAGTCAGTGGACTAATTTAATAATCACACACCCTTCATCCCAGCACGACACGCTGTAGATCCAGCCACCTCTGAAAAAGCCCCACTTCAAGGGTATACAGATGAATGTCCATTTTGTATCTGTGTATTCAAAGTGGATGGGATAGATATATAGTTACATTCTCTTAATGAATAGAATGATTTGTTCTAATGGGTTTGTAAACAGGATCTCAAGTCCGCATCTTGTACAGCAATTAACCACTAAGAAGAATGTATGCAGCGTGTTAATTATTCAAACTGTCCTAGCGATTTGATTTGAAACTCTCATTGCTATTTGTTTATCAATAAAATTATGAAAAAAAAGCCCCACTTCTAACCACATGAGGCTTCAGGGGTACAGCTAGACACAAGAATTAACACTATGTACAGCAGGATGAATTTCACCAGCATAATATTCAGCCAAAGAAGTCAGACAAGAGTATATGATGTATAATTCCATGCATGTTTCCATCCTCAAAGCCAGGCAAAAGTCTTCTCTGACGGTGGTGATTTTTGACAAAAAAAGAAGGGCAGTGACTAGCTGGGGCAGGAGAGACTGCAGCAGTTTCTCTAATGTTCTATTTCTTGTTCCAAACCATGTTAAAATGGCACGTTCACTCAATGTGTGGATGGACAGCATAGCAATCCAAATCAGTGAGTGACAAACATGCAATCCAAAGAGTCATACTCCTATGACTTCTATGTATATGTTGGACTTCAATGTTTAGAAAGGGTTTGGCTTTTCCTGACTACTATATCATAATACTAGAGTATATCTACTTGTCTTATTCAGAAGAAGTAAAAAAGAACTACACTGAAAGTAAGAAAGTCAATCACAAACGTATATAGCATCTACCATAGATCTAATTGTCTTAATAGCCAAATCATAGAGAAGAGAACAGATTAGTGGTTGCCAAGGGACTTGGGGAGCACTTCAGGGACTTGGAGAAGGAGTGCGTCTACAAAGGAAGTTAAGGAAACATTGATGAGATAATCCTATTTCTCTGAAACTACACATGTGATACAATTGTCCAAGTGCACACACACACACACACACACACACACACACACACGTATAGCTGGGGAGATCTGAGTATTCTCTGGGGCTTGGGCCAGTAACACTGTCCTAGTTTTGTTATTATGCAATGTCAGCACTGAAAAGGACAAAGTGGCCAGCCAGATAGCTCAGCGAACTAAAGCCCCTGCTGAGGCAGAGCGCAGCAGCCGGGGTTTGATTCCCAGCATGCCATGCTGGCCCCACCCCAGGGGAGCCTTGAGACAGTGACTGAGACTGGGCATGGTGGCGCAAGCCTGTCATCTCAGCACTTGGGAGGCTGAAAACAGGAGGATCACTATGAGTCCAATCTATGGAGTGAGATACTGTAGACCCTGCACTAAAATACATTTTTTAAAAAAGAAAGAGACAGAGTGAAGGATGAGGAGGACCCTTCTCTCTAGTCTTTTGTGACTTCTTTCAAACTATAATTATTCCAAATTTTTAGAGAATGTAAAGAGAATTTAAAGTGAAAATTTTTCTCAGGCTGTGTTCAGATTATTTAATGTCTCATAAAACTACCAGTTGTTCCGAAGTGTCACAAGTTTGGGGGAATTCTAATTTAAAATATTGCAACTCCTCCCAGGCTTGTCCTAAAAACCCATAAAGATACAAAAAAAGGAAAAAAAAACTCCCAACAATGTTTCAACCTAATGTCAGATGTGGAGGAGCAGTCACCATGTGTGACTCAGATGAAGACAGTTGAGGAGAAAAAATAGAGATTCCCAGAAGAGGTCCCAAAAAAAGAGAAAAGCTTTTCCTCCTCCTCTTACTTGTGCCTCCAGTATGAAATCTAGGGTCTGTGGCAACTAGAAAACTTGACACTACCTCAAAAGTATGAGTTTCTGGAATGATATGATTCTTATCCCTTTTTGCAATTAACTTTTTACAATTATTTAACATGGTTTAAAGTTAATTAATGTATTTATTTGGTACAGGGTCTCTCTACACAGCTCAGACTCCTAGTGAGCCTTTTGTCTCAGCCTCCCCAGCACTGAGATCAAAGGCATGTGCCACCATGTCCTGATTTGGGGGCAGCATGGTGCACCCAGGGTTCCGGGGCCAGCATGGCCTGCAGTACCAGGGATTGACTCGGGACCTTGCACTTGCCACGCAGGCACTTAGACCCCTGAGCTATCTCCCCAGCCCCTTTCTACAAGTATTTGCTCTAGAAATTCTCAGAAAACAACTTCCTAGAAAGGAAGGGGAAAGGCAAACTGTCACAACAGTAAACAAGAAAGCCACTGATAACACATCCAAGTAATTACATTTATCTCATGTCCTCCAAAGTGCCTAAATGTCATTAGAGGGAAGAAGGTGGCACCTGAGAAGACAGAAAAGATGGATAGAAGGCAGCTAGACACTGTCTTCTGTACTATAGAGTTTTGCTCGTGGGCCTGATCAACACTATAGCCCTGAAAGAAGCACTAGACTGTACCACAATGGAGAAAATACAAGTGCATTATTCCTCATTTAAATTTTTTTTTAATTTTAGGGCAGGGTCTACAGGGTGTTCAGGGTCTCACTACTAGATCAAACTCATAGTGATCCGCCTGTTTACAGCCTCCCAAGAGCTGGGATTACAGGCACGTGCCACCACGCCCAGTCTCAATCGCTGTCTCTTGCACCCTAGGCCCAGGGATCGAACCCCCCAGCCCCTGCATTGCAGGTGCTTTAATCTGCTGAGCTATTTGGCTGGCCCTCACCTCATTTAAATATAAGTAAAGAGGGGCTGGGGAGATAGCTTGGTGGCATAAGCACCTGCCTGGCAAGCACAAGGTCTCAAGTTTGATCCCTGGTACTACATGCCGTGCTGGCTCCAGAATCCCGGGCACACCCTGCCAGCCCCCAAACCAGGTGTGGTGGTGCACGCCTGTAATCCCAGTGATAGGGAGGCTGAGACAGGAGAATCACTATGAATCAGAACTGCATAAAGAGGCCCTATATCAATAAAAATAAATCAATAAATCAATAAATAAATGCAAAGAATACTAATGTGCAGTATGTGATGTAGAAAACGTCCGCCCTCCCAAAAAAAAAGCATTAACAGGAGCACACCATTCAGTGAAATAGTGTATCTCTGAAAATGATTTGGCATAATAACCAGGAAGATATGTTTTCCAGAAAGTATCTATCCTAATTGTAGTTCGAGACAAATGGGCTCAGCTTGCCAAAAACAGTTAAGCTGGGAAAAACTACATGAATATGATATTTTAACTTTAAATAGGAGGGCTGGCCAGAGAGCTCAGCACACTTAAGCTCCTGCTTAGGCAGAGTGCAGTGGCCAGGCTCAGTCTCTGGTGAGCCATGCTGGCCCTGCCCCCGGGGGCACATTGACATGGCAACCGAGACCGGGCACGGCGGCGTGGGCCTGTAATCCCAGCATTTGGGAGGCTGAAAACAGGAGAAACACAGCAAGTCCAATCTACACAGGGAGGCTCTGTAGACCCTGAAGACCCTGCCCTAAATACATGGAAAAAAATAAATAAATAAAACAAAATAGAACCCCATATCAAAGAAACTAAAAAATGAAAAAGGCAAATATAAAACCCAAAAAGGAGATCTATTCTTTTTAAAATGGTAACTTTACCAATGCAAGAAAGAAAAATAAGTAAAATGTACAAGAAATGGAAAGAAACTAAATTATTATTTAGTATATATTGCGACCTGTATCTCAATTTAAAATAACATGTAATTATAATTAGTAAGAGTTTAATAAAGTTGCTGTATATGAAATCAACATACAGAACTCAACTATATGCCAGTCTGCTGACAATAAAGAGTTAAGTAATTGAAATGGAAAGCATCACAAGATACTAAGTATCTAAGAACAAGTCTAGTAAAATATATGCAAGACTTATAGGAAACATTTTGATGAAAAGTATTAAAGAAGATCTAATCAATACAGAGCTATACCATGTTCATGGATTAGAAGAGTCAAAGCTATAAATAAGTTTCTTCTTCCCAATTTGATTTTTGAAGTCAATGCAATTCTAATTTAACTCTGAATTTTACAGGACCTGAGGTGGTGTGAACACCTGTAATCCCAGCAGTTGGGAGGCTGAGGCAGGAGGACTATTGTAAATTTGAGGCCAGCCTCAGAAATCTTCTCTCAAAAAAAAAACACGGATTTTTGTAGAATTTGACCACATGGTGTAGACGTAACACACACACACACAAGTGTGGGATAGATTAAAGATAATTCAACTTCTAAAGAAAGAGGAAAAGAAGGAAAAGGAGGAGGAAGAGAAAGAGGAAGGAAGGAAAGTAGGAAAGAATAGGAGGAAGTAGAGAAGAACGGGAATGGGGGAAGGAGGTCATGTTCAGGAAACCAACCAATCTATTGTAATTAAAACAGTGAAGTTAAAAACATGAATTAATTATTACAAATAATAAGCCTGAAAACAAAGCACACTTAAATGGCCACAGTAGTTGAAAGGTAATCATTTTTCCTTTTGAGTACAGTTTCGTACGCTCAGAATGCTGTGCCAGAACACAGACTGGTTGGCATAAACAGCAGACGTCTCCCCTCACAGCTCCAGAGGCTGCAAGCCTGCGCTCAAGACGCTGGAGGTCTGGTGCACGGGGAGTCCCCTTCACTGTTCAGATGGCAGCTACCTGCCTCCTCCATCCATGCCAGTGGAAGTGCCCGCGGTACTCCATGCATCTCTTTATTAATCCCATTCATCAGAGTTCCACTGTCATGAACTAATCTCCTTGCAAAATCCCCTAGCTGTCCCCTGGGGGTTAGTATTTCTGCATATGAGTTTTATAGGAAGCAAACAGTCTCTAGCATATGTTTGCTTCTTTCATAACCAAATGTGTCGAGACAGAAAGAAATCCATCTTGAACAACTTCTACCTTAAGCAACTTAAATGTGGTGTGTTCGATACAGGTTTGCAGCATGCCATTGTAAATTTGGCTTTACTCCAAATCAGTCCCATAATCTGCAATGTAGAATGAAGGTCTGTCATAGAAGTTTGGAAAAGAGAGAAGAAAAAAGATTAGAACATCACATGAACTTGCCCTTATGAGGAACAGGAGCACCAGTAGTGGCCTTTGTCATATGAACCTGAAGGAGCTGAAGCCTAGGATTTCTCCCCTGGAAATAGATCAATAAAAACAGAACTGGGGCTCAGGAGGGTGATACAAATGAGCGAGCTTGCTTGCGCCACCCAGCTGAGCACACCGCAGCTCTGGCCCTGCACACTTGTACGGGGAGTATTCCTAGACCAGTCAATTCCTCTGATTAGAGTTTCAGACCAAAACTTCTGAAGCCACCAGTCACAAGTTGGTCACTTTACTTGATGGGTTAAAAAAAAAAAAACAGTTCACAACATGCTTACTGTAGGCAGCAGCCAGCCCAGGACCCTTGGTGACAAAACAGTGAAGACAATACCACAAGGCACTAGAAATACCTAATACACTTCTCCATCTTGTCAAATAATGCTAGAAAAACTTTCACGTTAGGGGCTAGAGATGAACCTTGCAAGCAGGTTTCAGAGGGAGCTAAAAATGTAAAAAATAACAGGGAACAGGGCAGCAGTAGTGAACCTATGCACACGTGTCACAGCCAGCTGTGTGTTAGTGAAAGCTCTAAAAGGTTCACCACCTTAGGAACAACGGAATCCCTGTTCTCCCAGGGCCACATTTCTCAGGCCTCCTAACCAAGGTCTATCGAGATGGCTGTGACTGTCCCAACTCTACTCCCCCACTAACCCTGTAACTCCTAAAAGGGTTTAAAGAAGAGATAACACTATTTGTCATCACATGAATTGGATCAGGGCCCCTACTTCTACATCAGCAGATCAAGATCAACTCTATAGTCCTCACCACCACCCATAGAATTGTCAGAGAAAAGACTACTCTGAGCCTCAGAGCATTGTCTGACCATGCAGCAAAGGGAATTGGCTTGGATGAAAAACCAAACTATCTGTGATAACAATAAAAAGACTTTCAAGTTTAAAACACATATCCACATAACTCAAATTGATGCTCTTAAGCCCAGCACCTGAGTGGGGCTCCACATCTCAGCCAGTCCAGGCCTGAGGGTCACTTCAGAAAGCTGCATTCAGTTGCATATTCTAGAGGAGATCCCTTCTTTCCTCTCAACAGGAGATCATGCCTCTTTCCCATAAATCTTGGTCCAATGACTGTAGACAAAGACCACTTCCTCGGGAGGGCCAGCCCTGCTATTCTGGGCCATGCAGGGCTCTCCTGCATGTATGTATGACACCTATTCTAAACATCAGGACACTGGTTATGATGCATCATACATCAATAAACATGTTAGCCATTCATGTCAGTCGATCCTACCAATACTGAGTAGACAAGGTCAAATCTTCCAGGCCTTGCTCTTGTCTTTGAGGACATCTCAGCTCACTATGCTGTGAGAGAGAAGGGAACCTGGATTGTGAGAAAGGGGCACAGAAAAGCAAAGATGTGATCATGGAAGGCAGCCTGAAGGCAGCACTTGCAGAACACTGATGCTCTAAGGCAGAAGATGGCAAACTACAGTCCATAGCAAAGTGAGTCCAGCTCCTCACCTGCCGTCATGCGGCACATACAAGAAGAATGCATTCCACATACCTGTAACAGTCACATTTTAAGTGGTTATACAAGCTCTTACATAATGTTTTCAATTTGTCTCAGCCAATAAAGCATAAAATATTTATGATCTGATCCTTTTAAAGAGTTTTCCAGTCCCTGTTCTAAAGCACAAAAAGTACCAAGACAGCCAACACAGTCAGCCAATGTCTGCTGAGAGCTCTCTGCGTGCTGTGCACACTACAGTCTGTAGACACCAGCTTCACAGGACGCCTCTCAAGGGAGCATTATCTCTAGTTTACAAAAGAGAAAACTGAGTCCTGGCAAAGTTAGTATTTTGTCCAGAGTCTCACCGCCAGTGAGTATAGAACCTGATCTCAACGCTGTTTTCTCACTCTCCAGCTCAGGTACTGGTGAAGCCCCTAGAGAGAGAAAATATATGAGCAAAAATGTAAAGCAAAAGACTAGTGGGAAACACGCCTTCATCTGGCTGGGGAAAAAAAATGAAGCAGGAGTCAGAAATGGGCCAGTCATGGTGAGGGTTTCTAAATAGGTAATTACTCTGCAGCCTGTGTATGGCAAATGGCATAGGTATATGGTAATTTCACTGCCACACTGTGTACAGTAGCCAAAGACTGGAAACAACTTAATGTCCATGAGTAGGTGATTAAATGATTGAATGTCAAACCAATGGAACACTATACAGGCCTTTGAAAATTGAGGATATTCTTTATATCTGCTGTATTAGTCAGCTATTGCTGTGTAACAAAGAATTAGAAACTTTTTTCAGTGGTTATGTCTTAGTTACTTTTCTTGTTGCTAAGACAAAATACCTGGCATTGAAAGTTTAAGACAGAAAGGTATTTAACTTACAGTTTGCAGATGTTTCAGCCCACATCAGCTGGCTCCAAGGCCACAGTTCATGGTAGCAGAAGACAGCAAAAGCCACAAGAGCCAAAAGGCAGAAACAAGCCTCTCTATGCCCCTTTTACACTGCTGAGATAAGTTGGTGCCAATCTAATCAGTGGACTGATCAGCAATCAACCACTCACCCTTAATCCCAGTATCACATATGAATAAATCACGAACTCTAGAGTCAACAGCCTCCAGAGCAGCTCCTTCTAAAGGTGTATAAGGCCTTGGGGGACACTGAGACACAACCATAACAGCTTGGAATAAGCCCAGGGCCTTGTGCATGGTAGGAAACTGCTCTACCACTAAGCTACATTTCCAGCCTACTACTATAAAATCCTGAGGTCACACAATAAACACTGATTTCTCAGGTGTCATTTGATTTGCGAGGCTCAGCTGCTGGCTCCGGGTGACAGCTGACAAGATCTGTGCACTCTGCTCAGCCCCGTGGACAAGGGGCTTAGGTGATGCATTTGGAAACTAGCAAAGCCTCTAAAGCCTCTGGCTCAATATCACCACTGGATCACTTATTATGCTGGCCCCGAGCACAGGGACCAGCCCCAAATCAAGGCGCTTTTACCTTTTGAGAAGGAAAGTGATAAATTACACAGCAAGCAGTGTGGACACTGAGAGGTGAAAGAGACCTAGAATAGAACCAGCCTTGAATGCTACTGCAGAACACTGAAGCTATTCAAGACATAGAAGAACCTGGACTGTAACATCATGTAACTCAGTTGTGTCCCAAATTTACTGATCAAGGAGATTATAGAGTCACAGAGGAAAGTGATCGATGATTAGAGTGTGCCTAAGGAGAGTCACCGGGAGAGAAACCATTCTCTCAGGTTTTCACAGAGATCAAATTGGTCAAGCAATGTCCATGACTCATTACATGGCTGACACTGACAAAGGAGCTACAAACTGCAGTACAGGGTTTCAGGCTAAATCCTGAGGGGATTTGACTGACTTTGTGAGATACAAAAGTTGCATATTCTGTTCTATAGGTCTTGCTTTATCTTGGATTTAACCATCCAGCAGAAAACTATAAATACGAGATATAAAAAGTAAAGCCATATTAATATGCTGAGCTGTAAAAGGCTCAAATCCACAACTTCTGACATTGCCAGCCCTACGCACCTACAATATTTAAATGGCAATGGAATACCCATCTCTGACAAAACTAAACAAAGAAAGGGGATACAAAGGAAGGACCATTTTGTATCTGTATATACAAAATAGGATAGATAAACAGCTACTTTCTCTTAATTCAATGAGAAGAAAGATTTATACTAATAGTGTTTAGACAGGATAGCATGTCTGCATCTTGTACTATGAATAGCAACTACGAAGACAATAATATGCAACTTATTAATTATTGAAACTGTGCTAGTAATCGGTTTTGAAACTGTCTCATTGCTATTCGTTTCTCAATAAAATTAATAATTAAAAAAAAAAAGAACACTGAAGCTACATCTGGGGTAGCTGGAATTGCTGACACTGCTTCTGTCAGCTTTGCCACAGTGACAGCCAGGTACATAATCTCTCCCTCAAAGCAGAAGTTCCCCATGGATGACTTGTCCATCTGAGACAAGCCCCCTAATGCCATCCATGCACACCACTCACTATGGCTAACATCTACCTTGGATGCAGTGGATGAGCATCCACACTGGCCACCATGTGGACACAACTTAGTGGGCACCGGTGCCACCTCAGCTTCCAGCACCTCTCCGTCAAGGATGCCTACTGAGGCCTGAGCAGCTGCTGAGGGGGAGTGGGCTCCGGGTCCTGAGCATGCCCAGCTATGTATGCTCAGCTCCACCCCATAGAAGCTGCCCCGGGACTCCAGGCTGCTCCCGAGTGCACACCTCCTGCCCTGCACATATTCTATAGCCACCTCCACCTGGCTCCCTCCCACCGCTGCACACCAGGGACTTTCCAGCTTCCCTTCCCACCCAAGTTCTCCTCAATCCCTCCTTGTTTTTGTTTTTAGCTTTATTAGTACATATTTGCTATATATAATGATTACATGCATCATGGGCAGTTGGCATACGTACATAACACATCTTAATTTTCTCTCCTTGTTTTTAAATAAAAGAATTTTCACAGGCCAAAATCATAGCTAGGAAATTCCATGAATTAGAGCCGTCTGAGGTGAATGATCCCATTCTGACAGAAACGTGAGGCCCAGTGGGGAAAACAATCCAGAATGGGCCCATTCGGGAGAGGGCAGGGGACTGAGCAGGGACCCATGGCAAAAATAAAAGGCAACTTCTGAGACTTCAGTGCGAGAAAATGGCACTCAAAGCCTTTCTGAGGATGTCTAATTTTAAAGACTTTTAATACCAAGAATGAAGAACTGAGATAATCCAAACAAACTCTTCTGCTGAAGCTACTGGAAAAAATCTGGACAAAATATGTTAAAATATTTAAAAGCACTTAAGACTTCACAAGACAGTCAAGCACTCCCAGATCTGATGGCAGCCAGATCCCAGTGCCCTGCTGGGGCCAGCACTCAACCCAGCCCCAGCTCTGGGATATCTGCCATCCTGAGATGATGCTGTGGCGACAGCTGGTGTTTTCCTAGCCTGCTTGAACAAGGGGGTGGAGGGTGAGAGACCCAAAGCCCAACCCCACTCAAGGTGAGGAGACTGACCACTTCCCACTTAGTTGAAACCCCAAAGGAGCAGAACATCAGGGTAAACCCCCAAAAGCCCCAGCATCCTACTGTGTACTCAATAACCTTCCTGATAGAAACCATCCCAATGGCCAGAGGGCATGGCACACACCCACCCACTTGAAGACAGAGTACACGTTTCCTTTGGTAGATGTTCTTTGTTAGTGACTTCTGTTTTATTTTAGGATGCACTGTTTGTCATAGCTATGATGTCTTTGATGGTAAGTTCTTGGTTAGAAACACATCCCCAAGTCATTACACTGTGCCTGAAGGAACACACAATTCTCTTTGTGACAATCAACTCCGTGTCACAGTTTATGGGCTCACGTGGCAGCTGAAAAGGAATTCTGCCTCTGTCCATGCAAATTCATGAAATGTTCTATGTATTTTAAGCAGCTGTATTGTTAATTAGAAAGTCTGGAATCAAAACTTCTGAAGTTTAAATGTCTGTTTAGGGGCTTGTGGGTTAGCTCAGTTGTTGAAAGCGCCTGCTTGGGCAAGCTCAGTCAGGTGCAGAGGACTGTGGCTCAATCCCCAGCTCCACAAGCCACACCAGATCTACCCTTAAGTCAGCCTGAGCTAGCCAAAAAAAAAAAAAAATCTTCCAAGTTTCTGTTTTAACACTTATGGCAATGCTAGGCAAACTACCCGTATTATGGGGTCTCATTTACCTCACCTGTAAAATATGCATAATGATGGTAAAAATAATAATAATAAAATGCCACAGTCCTTAGAGGGACACTGGGAAATGTCAAATCAAGGAGGCCTAGCATTAGGCAACTACTTAAATTTTTAATTAATATTTACTATTTTATTAGCAGAAAGGTGATGCTTGGTATCATTCATAGTTTAGAATACCAAAATGACAATAATAGTAATGGACTAGTTAATAAACTAGTGATAAGCACAGCTAGGGCTCAGAGCCTGTCTGAGTCTAGAACTAATGCCTTCAAATGGTCAAAGTATTACAAGATCCATGTTTTCGCCAGCTGCAAGACTGGTGGCCTTGCAGTATATATTTTGGTAAGAAAAGCTTTGATCTGTAACCAGTAGTCCCTGAATTGGGTCGGTAGATTTTTTTTTAATGCACACTTAGAACAACCAAGGACTGGCCAGGTAGCTCAGCAGATTAAAGCACCTGCTCAGGCAGATGCCTGCCCTGCCCGCCTCGCCCCCGGAGCATGCTGAGACAAGGATGGAGACTAAGCATGGTGGCGTGCGCCTGTAATCCCAGTGCTTGGGAGGCTGAAAAACAGGAGAATCACTACGAGTCCAGTCTGTGTAGAGACCCTGTAGACCCTGTCCTAAATACATTTTAAAAAAAAAAAAAAGAATAACCAGATGCCTAAGAGATCCCACAGAAAAGTAAATGATGCTGTCTTTGGGGAAATTACAGGGAAAGTAATTAAGTGCCCCAGGAGATTCAAGATGCAAGAACCAATCAGAGAGAGCTCACTGAGACCTCTGATGCCCCATGGAAGTGTCAGCGTCCCTGAATGTCCCTCCCCCACATGATGGCTAAAACAGACCCCAGGCCCAGCAGCCCCAGGCCCATGGTTCTGTGCACAGTCAGGCTGCTGCCTCAGGGAGGCGACGGAACCAGAGCGGGGAGTTCACTTACTCTCTCTGACATGTGCGTGAGCCGCGGGAACACCGTGATCGTCACTGGCAGCCTTCTCAGGACTCTTGCTTCTGCCTTTTCTGTTGCTATTTTTACCTAGAGAGCAAGACAGAGAGAAGGATGCCTTTACTTCCACATGTCAGAGCTGTCGTTGGATGTGCGAACTCACTGTGCTCCATCTGGTGCTCCAAGATGCCTCGTTGGACTCCAGGGGGTCTGTGGCTAAAGGAAAGAAAATAAACGTTCCTAATGACACTGTGCATCTGAGAATTGTTACTCTCCTAAGAAGGCAGAATGCTTTGGGTAGAATTTTCGGCCTCCCTGAGGCTAAGACATCCTACATGGCTGCTAAACCTGAAAGTAGAGCCCTAGACGTAGCTCCAGAACTGCCATCTTCCCCCGTGCTGGGCTGGTCCTACCTAGCTCTCCAAGGCCCAGCTTGGGAACCTAGGACTGATGCTGGTATGCCCATGCTTTGCTCCTAAGGACCCCCCACCTCTCCTCACTTGGCACCCTTCCCTCTGCTCCAGCTAGGGTGCAAAGGCCTCCTCACAGCCTTCAGCTCCTGCGCCCTCCCCACCAGGATTTCACCTGTGCTGTACCCCTCCTGTGACACCTTTCACTGCTGAGCTTATCAGCTCCTGCTCATCTTTCAACACCAGCTGTGCCACCATCTCCTTACGCCGGCCTTCCTGACTTCCTCCCCCAAATCTAATCCTCCTTTAGTAGGTTCTGATAGCTCCTTTCTAGGGCCCAGATGCCTCTCAGCAGAGCCTGATGCCAGAGTTTGGCTGTATGCAATGTGCGGGAAGAGAAAGGGAAAGAGAAAACAGGAAGAGGTTAGGACTGAAGCTAGACAAGCTGTGGTCTCAGGCTGAGTCAGGCTCAGCTGATGGCCCAGAAAATAGAGTGCAGCCCTTGCACATGGAGTGGTCCCCACTGCAACAAGATGCTGCCATTGCTCCTGCCATCAGCCTCTGGCTACCAAAGGACCCTCCGCGGAGGAAACAGAGTAGCCTTCCAAGAACACTGCTATAGAGAAGGCCGGAGTTGTGAGGGATTTCCTACAGCACAGGGAATGGGTATCTGGCAGAGAAAGAGGGCCTGGGGGCAGGAGCAGCCTCCACCACAGCTCCGGGGCTGTCCTGGGTGGATCACCACAGCTGCAGCGAACAAACAGCTGCCCCCCACCCCCGAGGGCAGGGACAGCACCCAGCCCTGCTCAGTGCTCTGCTGCCAGTCTAATACATAACAGGCAGGCAGGCAGAAAGACAAGGCAGGAGGGTGGGAGGTAAGGAGAAAGGGAGGGAGGGAGAGAGGAGAAAGAGTAGAAAAGAAGGGTTGGGGAGCAGAAAGGAATTACTGGACAAAAGCCAGAGGAGGGCAGATCTATGGAGAAAGATGCCTAAACACTAAAAGCATCTTACTTCAAAATATTAAATGCAAACTGAAAGCCTAAAACAGTTCAGGGCTTGTGCCAACTAGTGAGACCATTTCAGGTTATTTGACAATCACCTTTCTCCCTTAGAAAGGAATACTTACTGAAAAAAAAAGCCTTAAATTTTTCAGAAACTTGAAAGAGTACATTAGTCCTAGCCAAGGAAAATCTTTCTCATGTTATATTTTTGGGTGACTGTACTAGGAGATTCTTTCATTCTTCATGTAAGCTGAAAAAAAAAACAAACTTACAAAATTCCATGTCCCCAATAGGCCCTAGACATCAATAAACCAAGATGTGCATAAAAGCCACAGACATCCCAATCCTGCAATCTGGCCCCATTAACATCTGTTCGGTGCCATTTCTGGTCTGGTCCTATCACTGTGGGCAGGAATATCGTGGCTGATAACCCTTAAAGATGGCTACTTAGGAAAACACCTGACACAGGGTCTACAAAAACCTTGATTGTGTGCAAGATCAGAAACATAATCCGTAGCACCTATTGGGTTACGGTTTGTGTGTAGTTGTCCTCCCAAAGCCTCTTGTAGTCATGGGGCGGACTTCTAGAGTTTGTGATGAACTCATGATCCCCTGGGATTATGGGCGTGAGTACTGCACCCACCCTGGGGCAGACAGCCTGAATGAAACTTAAGGGAGAGAGACCTGCTCTCTCTAGTCATTGTTGCCTCTACTCCTCCCCTTTGCTCTTGGTGTTTTGCTGTACTCCCGTGTCATGAACTGCTGCCCTCTGCCATGTGCTAGCCTGCCCTGGAGCCAGCTTTCTAGACTGAAACCTCCACAAACTGTGAGCTAAAGAAACCTTTCCTTCCTTATTTCTGGGCGTAGGGTATTTGTCCCAGCAATGAGAGAAAAGTAACCAAGACATATCACAAGCTTTGTCCTAGTGGAGATAAGTTCCCAGATCTTTCCCAAAACAAACTTGATGAACGAAGGGCAAACCGGAACAGAAAGAAAGAAACCAGCACTTTGCTCTGGCACGGCATCCAGTAAGGCCTGGAGGTTTGAGTCCCCAGATGGATCCATACATGGGATGCAGAGCCACAAGCAGAAGGGCACACGACACAGGGTCACAGCGCCCTCACTGGTCAGAGGCAGGCAGTGGTCAGGAGTTGTCTGGCTCCAGTCTGGGGTCCTGTCCCCTCTGTTCTGCACGATATGTCCCTGGATGACCTACCTCCCAGACAGCCGTGTGTGCCACACAGGAAGTCACGGGGAAGAAACGAGAGCCACCTGACCTGCAGCCATACCCAGGCAGCGTGCAGCTCCATCCTTCCACAGTCAGTGCCATCTTCGCCTGAGTCACAAAGCCCTAGTGCAGCTGCAAACAGCAAGATGTGTAGCAAGGTATAGCTTTACGAGGCCTTCTATGTTACACAGATTGTAACACTGGATCTTGTCAAAGGCTCAGCAGGAAGTTTACTGGGAACACCACTTTACAGATGGAGATGCTGAGGCTTAGAGGGGAAGAAGCTGATAGAACTAGAGGGTGACTCCCAACCTGGCCCCTTCCCAGATGGCTCACAGGCCTCCATCTCCTACCCCTTAGAACAAGAGAGGTAACATATGATCTGTACAGATGAAAGGCAAAAATGCAGTGGAAATAGTGTTCAGAGAAGCCAGAGTCAAATCAACGTCTCCATCTGGGCCGCGTGACAAAACAGAATCCCTTAAAAGTAGCAAACTGAACTTCCAGTGCAGGCCACATGTTCTATTCTGGTTTATGTGATAAATATAATTCCTCTGGGTTAATAGGAAACTATTTTTTACCTCTTTATACAAGGAGCTTACAGTAGCAATCTCCAGAAACTGAAAAATGCTTTGCTTTGTTTCAGCTTTGCGTTTCCCCAGGAAATTCCAGTCCGAAAGCGCTGCACATTCTCTTTGAAGGAGGGACCTGGCCCAGGGCTCTGGGCTCCTTGCCTGCTTCTTGTCAAGGAACCCACATTAGGGGGAAAAAAATGGGTTCTGGGTCCTCTGGAACTCCCCAGAAATACAGCTTCAAGGTTTCTTTCCAGAAAGTAGTCTCAGGTCCTCAGGACAGACAATAATTACAGATTTCTAACCAACCACAAGCACACAGAATGTCAGAGACCCCTCACAGCCAGAGCCAGGAGGACTATGTAGGCGAATATTAAAGAAAAGCCTTTTTAAAAAGCAGTGGGAAATTCCTGCTCCACACAGTTGTGTGCACAGAAGGACACAGGGTACAGGAGACAACAGCCTGCGCCCCTCTCCAATCTGAGGCTCTGCAGCTCCCCAAGGAAACAGGAATCCTGGAGAGCAGGTGATCAAGGGTGGCTCAGGGCTTCGAAACCAGTCGCTGGTGAGCTCCACGGCTGTTGGGGAAGGGAGCCTGAGCAGACCTGAAGGTAGTGGGGCAACCTCTTAAGTACAAGGTGTGTCCAAAACTGTAATGAATATTGAAATTTTTTAAATAGCACAATAAAAGACACATTGCCATTAGCCCTCTTTAAAATACCTCCCCTCACTTCCAACACGCTTCATCCCTCCTTGCTGCTACTTCCGGAAGCAGCTCTAGAAGTATCATCCATGAGTGCTCTTAGATGCGCTGTCGTGGCTGCCTCAATGTCCTGAACTGATTGAACACATTCACCTTTCATGGTCATCTTCACTTTGGGGAGGAACCAGAAGTCTCACCACGCCAGATCCCTATGTTGTTATAAGTCTGCCTTTCCTTTGGGTGGGACCTGCCCAGGCTCTGACAGCACCAGTTACTGTATGTTTTAATTATACCTTAGAAAGACACTCAGAAAAGAGGGCTTCCAGAACTGCTTCAGAACATGGCAAGATGTGTTCAAAGAAAGGAGTATTGTTAGGGGTGATAATGGCACTATGCCTTTTACGGCAGTACATTTTTAAATTTTAAATATTCACCGTATATTCTCTTCACACTTCATACTTGATACCAGGGCCAACCAAACACAAACAATCCTGCCCCTCCTCTATCTCCTCTTTTCTCTCTCCCCTTTTCCCTCCCATTCTTCTCCTTGCCCCACTCCTCTCCCTTCCTCCCTCTCCCCTCCTCACTGTCTGTCTGTCTGTCTGTCTGTCTGTCTGTCTCTCTCTCTCTCTCTCTCTCTCTCTCTCTCTCTCTCTCTCTCTTCCTCTCTCTCTCTCTCCCCTCTCTCTCTCTCCCTCTCTCTCTTCCTGATCTCAGGGCCAGCCTACAAGACTGTCTCCATCATATCTTGGATCTGAGAAACAGTGGTGCCAGCTGGAGCCACAGTCCCCGTGTCACCATCATTCTTGCCTTCTATGCAGCCAGCAGCCACCTGGGACCCACAACCAAAGGGAGTCCTTTGCCTTTAAGATGATGCTGCAGCAACAGCAAGAGGCAGGCCCAGGTGGGTGTATGGGCAGCGGTGTACGGGCAGCGCTGCGCAGGTTGTCCATGGCCCTTGCCTGTCTCGGTTTGAGTCTTGCCAGAAACAGGGCATGAGAACATAGATCTGCAGCACAGAACTGTGTGTGGAGGGATGGGGGGATCATACAACACACTCAAAGAGACAAGGGGAGTGAGAAGGGAAAGAAACACCAATAACCCAGGCTCATCGCCTCCAGGACCCATGGGACAATCTGGCTGGGGACTCAAGGAGCAAGGGAATGCTGCTGCTGAGCTGTCCCCCTCCCGCGTCTGGGAGGCTGAACACTGACTCATTCCACTTCAGACCTTCTAGGGAAGTATGGAATATTGCTGTCTCCACTCCACAGTGAACCAAAGTTTAGAGAAGTCACAATGTCCATAAGTGGCAAACCAGACTCTGAACCCAGTTGACTCAGAATCCTGAATAAAACTGACCTAGAAGATGTTATCTGCTTTGAACACACCATGTATTCCATCTCTGACGTCAGAGCCTCAGATTAACTTCTGAGTGTTGTTGTGCGCCTTGCCAAGCATCCCATGATGCCCAGTGAGATCCCACTGGCTGGCAGCCAGATAGGGACTCTGGGCCTTCTTGCAAACCACTAAAGTAACCCTAACTCATGGGCTTCACAATCCCAGAGAGGGCAGCTGCAGGGGTTGGGTCCTGACAGGGCCACAGCAGGCACACTCCACCTGTACTGCTGTTAATGCCAAGCCTGAGTTCTCAGGCTCCTCAGCCTCTCAGGAGCATCCAGAGACCTCATCTCAAAATCTAGGCTCCAGGGGCCAGACCACCTTTGTCACAGTATTGAAAGTACCAACTACCATGTAGTTTGAGTACCACAAGCATTGGAAGCACAGAGGGAAACATGCAGGCTATTTTAAGAGTCAGAAAAGGCAAGCCAACTTCCCCAGCCCTGGAAGGGTCCCCCACCCCTTACTATCCAGGCATAAAACCCAGGTTCTGAACCCACGGGCACAGGCTGAAGGGAATGTCGAATTGACTTTGGAAGGCATCTTGGAAAGGGCAGCGGTGCTTAGAAAACTGATGCTTTTTTAATAATTTTCCCTTTACTGTGGAGTTTTGTACAAAGTTGACCTGGAGAAAATAGTCTGTATTTAAGGCTTTCGGTGAGTGTGTATTCTGACATTGAGGCTTGCTTGTCAGTTGTTTAGGTGTGCTAACAGCATTGCACCAAGTTGTTAAATACATGGTCAAATAACTACAAGCACGTGGAGAAGGTATTTCCATCTAAAAGCCAAACTGTACAAGTCCTGGAAAGAGAGGGAACAAAGCTGAGGAGTGAAGCCCTTCCCACCAAATGGCTACAGCACAGACAACAGAAAGGGCTTTGTTTACAACAAATGTGTCCAAATAGCAACTCTGTGGTTGCCATTTGTTGTGCTATTTGGTTGTTTTCCCCTGCAGCTGGGGCACACCACCGTATGAAATGCAATCTGGAGATTCTGGGCACAGACATACGGACATATATGGCCTATTGCCCACTCAGCAAATTCCACAGCCTTGGGACTGTGGACTCGATACAGTCTGCCTGTATTCAAACCCTGCATTCTCATAGTTCTTGAAGAAATGTCCCATGGAAGGACAAGCAGAAATCCAAATTTAAAGGGTACACACTGGAGCTTGTTTAACAATCTTCAAATCAATTCTTACTATGTGGTTTGCTTCTTATTGCCAAGTGAAAGGTGAAAAGTAGATGAGTTATACAACTGTGGCTTATTACTCTATTCCATTTGATTCGCTAAAAAGGGTCCAGCCCCAGACTAAGTCATCAATTTGGAAATCTTACAAAAAGTAAGCACACCCAAATCCACTGGTATGCCCATCGTGGGGCCCCTGATCTTATTCTTCACCCAGGTATAAGGAAAACTGTGGACATAAGGTTTACTCCCTAGACTTGAAGTTTTCTAACTTCAAGAATCTGGAAACTGTATTTCAGCTAGAAACAGCTAAATAAATAGAATTAGAAGCCGGTTGTCAAATCTATGTGGGGAAGAACATTCTAGTGGTCAGTCATGTTCATCCAGTGAACGGGCAGCCTTAAGAGAGCTCATCTGTGGAAAGGTATAAGCAAAAACTACAGAGCCCACTGGTGGAGCCCTGCCATGGATAGGAGTCTACACCCACTTAGGGACCACCACTTAGGTTCCTTCAAGATCTGAACCTCTAGAATAAACTGAGGCTCACAAGAGAACCTCAGAAATTCTATCAAACCAAAGTTCTACTGCAACCTCGAAGAAAAGTCCTATGTCTTGATGTGGGGACACACACACACACACAGAGATAATGAAATGTAGCACTGTCATTCAATTCATAGTATTTACAAATGCCAATTTCCTGGTTTCCACCATATATACAGCAATGATTCTCAGTTGCCTGAAGAGATCTGGCAGTGCTAGTGACATCCTTGGTTGTGACAACTGAAGAGAAGATGCGACTGGCACCTGGCAGGCCAAGGCTGGAGGAACAGTATGCCACAGTGCACAGGACACCATCCCTTCTCACACTTCCATGCAACTGGTCAAATACTGCCAAGGTCACCTTTACTATTCTTGAAGATTTATCATTGGCAGAAGCTGGGGGGAAGGTACATGAGCACACACTGGACTCATTTTGCAATTTCCTGTGAGTCTGTAATTAATTTAATTAAAAACATAAATGTTTTTAAAGATTCATTCCATGCAATGTATCAGGGCTCTATCCCCAAATTTGTCAACTTCTCATGGAAAATATGGTTCAGTGTGAGTAGACCTTGCCCAAACTGCTTGATGCTAGAAATATTTCAGATTTCAAAAGTTTTCAAGCTTTGGAATATTTACATACACATAATGAGATATCTTGAGGGTAGGATTCAAGTTTAAACATGAAATTCATGTGTAGTTCATATATATCTCAAGCATGTAGCCTGAAGGTAATTTCATATAATATTATCAATATTTTTATACATGAAATAAAATGTCATGGTATGGAGATTCCCACAGACAATGTCATCTTGGCACTGAGAACATTTCAGGTTTGGAGCATTTCAGGTTTCAGATTTTCACATTAGGGAAGCTCCAGTGACCTTCACCGATATCAGCACATGACATCCATAGGGCATTTTTGTAGTGGTCAAGAGCTAAAGCTAAAACTCACACCAAGACCACTTTCCCAAAGCCTTTGGCTCCTGACACAGCAAACTCCCGCCTAGAGCGGGCTACATACAGCCTCTAGCTTACCTTCCCTTGAGCCCAATCTTTGTGCTGACAGGCTATCTGGAAACTACTCCATTATCTGGAAAAGTGAAGTACAAAGTAGGCTCTTAGGTCAGCTGCATGTGCCCCTAGAGCTCTCACTCATTGCTCAGTAGAACCCCTCATTCCCACCTCAGAGCCTCATACCTAGCTTGCAACACTCACCCAGGGAAGCAAGTTTCAGACATTGCATCTAACACCCCGGACTGCAGCTCTGTGTTGCCTCCTCTGTGGGCACCTTCCTGAGATAAAACACAACCTTTTAACAAACCTGTCCAAGTGTGGACATGATGCCCCCATCGCCACATCATGAGAAGAATAAGTATCAAAGCAACATTAAAAGTGGGGAACAATGCCCTGCTGACCCCGCCCCTGGGACACACTGAGACAGCAATTGAGACTGGGCGTGGTGGCTCACTCTAGTAATCCCAGCTCTTGGGAGGCTGTAAACAGGTGGATCACTACAAGTCCGATCTAGTAGTGAGACCCTGAACACTCTGTAGACCCTTCCCTAAAATACAAAAAAAAAAAAAAAAAAAAGTGGGGAACAAGTTCTCCTACTGTGAGAACTGCACAAAACTATGACTTCTTAATCAAGTCCAGTGCCTTTCACTACTTGGGATCCAGGATGGAAGGTTCTATACACACACACACACACACACACACACACACACACACAGAGCACACAGCACACAGCACACAGCACACAGCACTAGATAGAAAGGTCGATACATGCAACACTCAGCTCACTCACACTGAGTGGAGCTCTATAAAGCCCCACACAATTTATCAGAAGACTGAAAACAACAGCAAGCTTGGAGCGCAATCCCAACACAGGCCTCCAAGGAATCCCTGGAATTTCCTAAGATCTGTTTTAGGTTTGAGGATGGGATCCAGGTGGATCCCAGAAGCTCATTTCCTGTAGGAGCAGAGACTATTGATCCAGAGGAATAGTTTCCTGCCCTAAGCAAATCTTCACCTATGAGATAGTTTTCCAAAAGCAAATGACCTTCTTGCAAATCTAGTTGAACCCTGTTCTCTCCTTCAGAGGTCTAATTTCAAGGTGGGTGTAGTGGCTCACTCCTGTAATCCCAGCACTTGGGAGGCTGAGACAGGAGAATTGCCATGAGTTTGAGGCTAGCCTGGGTTATATAAGTGAGTTCAAGTCCAGCCCACACTATAATGCAAGACCATGTCTCAAAAAAACAAAACAAAACTCATTCCAAAGCTGACAAATGCTGTTACCCAAAGGACAGAAAGCTACCTCCTCCACTGTAATGTCTGAATCCACAGACACTGTCTTCTGTGGGTAAAGGAAGCAGTCTCAGGAATGATGGCTAGTCACCAATAAGAGTCCTCAAATAACAAAGCTGGCACACTGGTCATGTCTTAAACGTCACTTCTCCTGGGAAGCATTGCCCAAGACCCTGTATTTATCTCCTTGACACCCCACACTTCTGTACAAACTCCAGCACGCCCACCTTTATTTCCTCCAAGTCCCCCAAGTTCTCTGAGGTCCACAGAGCAGACCCTAGGCTGTCCTGTGCTCTATATCCCAGTACCTGGTACTGAGCAGGCTCTTGGTAACCATCTGTAGAAGGAATGACGCTGTCTCAGGGAGACAAGCACAACTATAAGCTTGGGCTACACTAGAATCTGCTACTGAAAAGCTTTCATATTAGTGCAAAGTCTAGTGCAGTGGCTAATGCCATTCTCCTGCAAGTGAAGATGCTGAGACTCAGGGAACACAGCCAAACCCCAGATCGCTGAGTGGGCAAACCCGAGGCCTGACTGCTTCCTCCCTACCCTGGTCTCAGTGAAATGCATCATGTACCCCCCTCCAATACTAAACACACAGTAGATTTTTTAAAATAACATATGGATCTGATTCAAACTACCAAACTAGAGCAAGCACAAGAGGACTTTCAATCTTGCAAGAGAGAAGTTATTCTAAGCCAGCTACCTCACCAGTCTTAGATTCAGGTTTTTCACCAGTAAAACAGCAATACCCACTCTCCAGAGCCAAGGAAAGAATTTTGTAAATGACACAGGTGCACACAGAGCTACCAAAAGAGTCATAGCCAACAGTCCACAAATGCAAATAAGTGTCCTCTCCTGCTCCAATTCTTGTTAATCCAGCCACCTTATTCTCCTAACCCTTCCCCACAAAAAAACATTGGTTCTGTTAGAAACACAGCAAATCCTCATACTTGTACATAGAGGTCTCAGAGGGGGCTACTCTTTCAAGAGTGTTCCAAATTTTCCAGGCACCTCACTGTTGACTTTGAAGGGCTATTTAACCAAACAAAGGCCACTTCTTCTGTCTCTGGAGCCCTGTAACACAGTCCGTGTTGCCTTTTATTGAAGGCCTTGGAGGCAGGAGTATCTGGCCACAATCCTGCTCAGTCTCCACTGCTGTAATAGTGAGACTGCAGACCTTGTAGCTTAATAAGGACCATTTGGAACGACGAAAGCCCCACTCTAGAAGGTATGTAGTAAATTAAGCGGAAGTCATTTCCTCAAAGACAAAGCTGGCAGAAACTGAGGATGGATTTGAGAAGTGGGTGCGGGACAGGTAGAACGCGGAGCATCCGGGCTCTCTGTCAGGCTCTGCAGAGCCCTCTGGGCCTCCGGAGACAGCAGCCCTGTACAGTCACAGCAGCAGCAGCCACCACGGGGGTACCTACATAGGGAACCCAGCTGTGGCTGTGCTATTCAGCTGCAGAGGATTTGAGGGACTGACAGCAGAAGAGAGGGGCCTGAGAGGTGACCCCGCAGGGTAAAGGCCCACGAGTGGGGTTTCCCAAAAGGGCTGTTGGCCAGAACAGGCGGGGCCAGCCACGTGGCTGAGGGGGAAATTCATCAAGAGACGGACTGCCTTTATAGACTGAAGAGGTGGGCAGCGCAGGCAGAAACGCCAACAGGGAGGCACTTCACCCAGGAAATGTTGGAGGGGCCCAGCCTCCTAAAGGCAGAGCTCTCCTCCCGACACAGAGAATTCGAGTAGCAAAGTTCCGGGAATGCGGAGGCCCCGCGGGAAGCGCAGCTTCAGTCTCCCGGGAGGGAGGTTGCGGGCACCTGGGAAGCTGTCGGCCCACGCATCCCTGACGGAAGGCAGCTGGCCCCTCCAGGCGCGCGACCACGGGCGCCCCCTCCGGCCACCCGGCGCAGAAAGTTACCTGATGGAGGAGCCGCTGCGGCTGACTTCTCCCTCTTGGGCACTTTCTTGGGCTTAGTCACCCGCTTGGGCGTCACGGGGTCCCGCGGGCGCGGCTCTGGCTCCTTCTCCTCAGTCCCCTCGGGCAGCTGTGGCGAGAAGGGCTGGAGCTCTGGCTCGGTGCGCTCGTAGGGCTCCCTGCTCCAGACCTCTTGCACATAATGGTCGGGGTCCTCGAGGGCAGCGTCTTGGGCTCGGGCCCCAGCCAGGGACACGGCCAGGAGCGCCAGGGCCAGGGCGGGCGAGACGTCCCCCCTTCGAGCCATGCCCATTCTGCCCCGCATCCGGGGCAGAGCCCAGGTCACAGGGAGCGCCAGGCAGGCTGAGGGCGCGGTGAGACGGGACAGGGGCGCGGGCACTGCAGCGGGTGCAGGAGCAGCGGGTTGGCGCTTGTGACCGTCCCGCCGGGCGGGGCTGGGCTGGGCAGGACGCTGAGCGGACAGGGGCGCGCCTAGGCGCAGGGCGGGGTAAGGGACTAGCCCGCCCTTCCTCCTTCTCTGGAACCCAGCCAAGAGCCCCGCTGGCTCCCCTAGGCAGGTGTCAAACCTGATCCACCTTCAGACGTCTCCAACTCTCTCCTTCCCTCCCTGCTGGCCAACCTGTTGCCCTGCCTGGCCTTCCTTTGCAGAGACTCAGGGAGTTCTGATCTTGGACAGAAACTTCGAGGCCACCTCTTCAATTTCGTTCTTTCACAGGTGGACAAACATGTCAGAGCGGTGAAAAGACTGGCCCAAGGTGCAAAAGCAGATAAAGCCTGAGCTGAGCCCCACTCCAGACATACACTGGGTGTTCCCTTGGGACACAACCCTGCCAGGAACTGTGAATGAGGTCCCCAGTTTCCTTTGACAGATTTTCCTAGGAGCAGGGCCAAGTGGCCTGGGAGGACCCCGCCCCCTCTCCAACTTCAGCCTGCGCTTCTGGCGCAGAGAGAATGGAGTTATCCCAAGGGCCCTCCAGACCGGGAGGCTCCTCCGGAGCAGGCTGGTGCAGCCGCCTACCAGATCACTTTCCTGGGAGCCAGTGCTTCCCACCTGCAGCCAGCTGTCGCTGCCTTCTCTGATGTGAGGTGATAGCTCCATGACTACCACTCTCCAGGCTGAGATTCAGGGACCAGGCACTGCATATTTTTCCTACTGCTCCTGTAACAAATTAAGACAAATTTAGTGGCTGAAAACATCACCTATGTTATTACTTCACCGCCCTGCAGGTTAGAGGACTAATGCAGCTCTTCCAGGCTAAAGTCTAGGTATGAGCAGGCCTGGGGACATCAGGGAGGCTCTAGGAGAGAATCTACTTCCAAAGTGCACTTTCTGGCTGGCTGCTGAGGCCAGGCTTTCCTACCATGGCTTCCTACATCCCTTCTGGTGTTTTCCAGGGCACCTACAGATCTGTCTCCAGCCTTTGCACATGGATCCTTCACCTCAGAGCCAGTAATGGCATATCACATTCGCCCCACACCTTTAAACTTTCCTCTTCTGCCGTATCTTTCCTCCTAGCTGAGGAAAGCTCCCCACCCTTAAGGGCTTATGTGATTTGGTGGGGTCACTCCAATAACCCAGAACCATCTCTCTCTCCAGGGGTGGGGACATTAAACAATCTGCACCCTCCTCTTTGGAGCTGGCTTTCTCACCTCCAGAACATTGCAGAACTCAAAGCCAGCAGAGGTGTCCAGGCTGAGAGGGGTCAGGGATCCCTTCTTCTCCACAAGTTTTCTGAGCCTGCCAGGGCTGGACTGGATCCTGCAAGCCCTCCTCTGTGATTTGTCCCCCAAGCACATGCACAGGGGCTGTTTCCTCTGAAGCCAGGCACTCTAGACAAGACAGCTCAGTGCTGGACTTTCAGGGTTCAACAGCGAGGTGGTGGCAGCAGCAGCAAACCACACTCCTGGTGGTCTGAGCTAGCTGGAAGAAGCTAGCAAGAGACTCACCTGGTGTCCTGGCAAGAGGTTCTATACAGACTACCCAGGGCAGCACGTGCCCTGCATCACCTTATCAGGGACCTAGAGCTTTCTAAATATGCAGAGACATTAGGCCCACTCAGACCTACAAAACATACTAAGAGGGTCCAGCACTCACATGTCCAAGAAGCTTCTCCAATAATTCTAACAGAACTGGGACTAGAAACTAATCTTCCCCTCAAATCAGCAAACAAATGATGATCAGGACTAAACCCTACTTTATCCAGTAGTTAAGCCATTTCCTATAAATCTTGGTAGCCTCTCACCCATAAGTTCTTTCTGGAAGCTTTTACTTCTCGGCTCCTCTGAGGTAAATAACAGATCACACACCTGCGCTGCAATGCCTGGGAAGCATCGAGAGAATGTCCCATCCAACTGCGATTCTAAGCACATCCCTGATGTCAGGAAATGAGTCCCACTCATCACTACTGTCCTTGCTAATGTGGGCTTGTTTGTTTTCTCTGGAGAGACATAATTGATGTGAGAACAAACAGAACAAGAATCGAGTGCATGGTACCAATTCTCTCAGGACTATATCCTGCAGCACAGTTTCTGGAGGTACCATTGACCACATCTCCCTATGGCTGCTCACAGGGAGACTTACAGAATGCAGTCAGAGTCCATGCAGTGTAAGAAAATTATGAAGCTTTAGGAAGATAAGACCTCAAAGTCAAGTTCCTTCTTTGGTCTCCAAGCTTCTCTCTTCCTACCTGCCTGGGAGAGCAACTGCTTTCTTCAGCTTCCTTTGTGCAACCTCTCCCGTAGCCTCTGATAGAGCTAATGTATCAGCAAGACCCGTGGCCTCCACAGCACATTATCCTTTGCTGGAGATCGAACCTTATGCATGTCGGGCAGGTACTGCACTACTGAGTCATATTCCCAGAGAGGCACATTGTTCTTTAACTCATCTTTTCCTTTGTTCCTGTTTCCTTTGATCCTTACTCTTAGGTAATCTTTCAGGGTCCTGTGCCAGATTCCTGGAATACTTGCCCACCAGGTCCCCCCACTTCCCACTCTTCTGACATGCAGTCTGCCTGTACTCAGGGCTCCTAGTTATTCAGTGTGGTTCTCCACTTGAAGTACCTACATATAGTCCAGCCCTCCATGTGAAATCCTGGGTTCATCCACTCACTTGAACTTAGTGTTCTCCCGTCCCCAGTGGTCAACCATGGTAACATGAACTAAGTGGATCACAGGCTCCAGCACTGCATGATACTGGTGATTAGTATCAGATAATTTCACATCAGATCATTTTACAGCCTACACAGAACTCAACAGACTACAAGAAAGAAAACCCCCAGTAATTCTTTGAAGTGTGACCAACCTTGGCTGAGGTCTGCATGGCATCAGCAGAAATGTGCAGCTTTCTGAGGCCTCTTTGTTCTCAACCTAATGATGTGCCCAGGTAACTCCAGTCTGGGACAGTAACAAAGAGCTATGAGCGTCTATCTGCCCATAGACCAGGTGGAGCTGAGTAAGTGCGGACTCTTCACAGATGTTAGCCGAGCTACACAACGAGACTCTGCAGCCTGAGGCAGCCAGTGGACAACTGGGGCAACCAAAATGGTAGCTCAGGTCCCTCTTGCTTTTCAGCATTCTTAAAAAGGTGTTGCTAGCTTTCCCTGAGAATCTGTAAATGCTTTTCTGTTAAGCAAGGTAAGTCAATGTTTGTCTTTTTGTTTATCCCTTAGGCTTAGGATGGTATTAAGCCTATTTCTGTTATACAACATAAATCTACACTTGTCACATAATCCTCAAACACCTTACACAGCTAATAATTGTTCAAATATTTATGAGCCGCAGAGAAGAGATTTATACTAAGCTGCTTGACAAGAGACCATGCAGGTCCTGGAACATTCTGTTGAAACAAATATTGTCAAGGCATCAATACTTTCAGAGTATTTTCCACACCGGACTTTCACACCTGCTCATTTCCCTAATTATCCCTGAGACTTCTACACTTCCAGAGTAAGAGCAAGATTGGAATTTTTTGAAAAATCAGTAATTTAAAACATTAGCTGCTATATAAAGAAAAACACATACTCGGGCATAGCCATTTCTAAAAATATATTCTCAAGATGGACGCCCTGGGAGAGAGAGATACTGAGTTGTTATGGCAACTATGATTATAATTATGAAGCAGGAGGGTTTTTCCCGTTCATTACTATGTTGAAATGTGGTAGTTTAAATGGCAGCATCCTTTGTAATGTCCTCAATCTCATTACTACATAATTGCCCATTTTATATTTAATCTTCAACATGTTTGTTCTTACTCCCATGCTCTATAGATGTGACACCTTTTGATAAGTCCTGTTCTTAGCTTGTGAGGATCTCTCACAACTCATCTCCTTGCCTCTCCTCTCTATTGCCTCTACCCTGTGACTTCAAAAAGCCAAAGAATGAAACTGTTAGTGAAGATATAATAAATTCATTAAACTATGAATACATGTAAAAAATTTTCAAGCATCAGCTCATCAAATTGAACAATTAATTTCCTAAAATATGGTATAATCAATCAAAGAGGCCTTCTTTTAGCAATAGCATGATGGTAAAACAGTAGAAAATCTATTTATGTAATTCATCACATCACTTGACAGAAAGACAGAAACTGTATGATTTTGTGAGTCAATGAATCTATCAGATTAACAAAGCATTCACAAAATTCAACATCTATTTGGGAAAGAAGTTTTTACCAGAGTAGAAATAAAAGGCTGCATGTCTTAACTTGATAGTGGCTATGTACTGAAAATCTACAACAAACAGTATAGTTAGCTGAATAAATGTAGGTCCATTCCATTGAAGATTGGATTTAATGGCAAATACCCACCATTACCATAATCACTTCATGGCCCTAAATATTGTGGTGCAAGCCATATGAAGAGAAAAAGATAAAAAAAGATGTAAAGGTCAGAAGAAAATAAACAATGGATTATCACAAATAATATAAACAACTGCCAAAAAAAGACCAATAAAAATATCAGACCAATTAAGACAGATTTACAAGTTTTATTGATGAAAAGTAAACTTAAAAAAAAAATCACCCATGACATTTCTCCACTCCAGCAATAACAAATAAGGAATATAATTCAAGATAAAAGACCCAGTCTTAGCTCAGGTCCGGTGAGTGTGTGGGAGAGCTTCCTGCTACCCTGTGCCGGCGGGATCAGTCCCATCCCAGGCGCAGCGTGGGCCAGACCCTCTCCCACCCCCTTGGGATGCCCCCCACCACTCCGCAGCACCTCCTCCACCCCGTCCGCCAAGTAGGAATTTCTGCTGCATTCCGGGAACCCCCAGACCCAGTCCTAGCCCAGATCCAGTGAGTGTGAGGAAGAGCTTCCTCTCTCCCTTACTCCACCTTGCCCCTTCCA
>NW_004524586.1:20054682-20055404 GCF_000260255.1 Octodon degus | reverse complement strand
GTGCATTTTGTATCTGTGTATTCAAAGTGGTTAGGATAGATATATAGTTACATTCTCTTAATGAACAGAATGATTTGTTCTAATGGTGTTTGTAAGTAGGATCTCAAGTCTGCATCTTGTACAGCAATTAACCACTAAGAAGAGTGTATGCAGTGTGTTAATTATTGAAACTGTCCTTGCGATTCGATTTGAAACTGTCTCATTGCTATTTATCAATAAAATTATGAAAAAAATAATAATTCAAGATAAAATCCATACATAAAATTAACTAAAGTATATTGCATGCTTGACAAGTGCAAAATCTGAGTTCAATTTCCAGGACCAAAATAAAAATCAACTAAACTATGAATTATTTTTGAATTTCTATTACTCAAGAGTGTCAAGGTGCTACACAAAGATAATTTAGAGCTTTAGTTAAGGGCATAGAGGCTGCAGTGAACAAAGGGCCGTACATCACAACTAGTATCATAAGATCCAATTTCCACACATAAACACAAAGTATGAATACAAATTAGATGTAATAAAATTCTAGTAATTTTTTGGAGAATTCGATAATCTCACTCTAAAACATATATGAAAAGAAAATTTCTTTGAATAGCTAAAATAGTATTGATTTACCCAAAGTCATAAAAGAAAAAGATAGCTGGGAGGTAGCTAAATGTCATGAGTGCCTGTCTGGCAAGTGCAAGATTCTGAGTTTGATTCCCAGGAAAAAAGGAGAG
>NW_004524586.1:20013367-20054548 GCF_000260255.1 Octodon degus | reverse complement strand
GAGAGAGAGAGAGAGAGAGAGAGAGAGAGAGAGAGAGAGAGAGAGAGAGAGAGAACAAAAGAAAGGAAGTGAGAGAGAAGATGAAAAGAGGGAAAGCAGGAAAAGGAAAGAGAAGGAAAAAGAATTTTGACTCCAAAACAGACCACAAAGCCCAATGTCCTCAAAGAGAAAACTTAGGTACAAACATCAATGCAGCACTGGGGGACAATCCACGTATGAGAATGTTAGAAACCAATGTAGATTCTTTACTCTGTGGCCTTAAGAAGCCTGAATCTTTGTACAGAGAAAACTCAACCAGTATTCTCACTGAATATGATGCACAAAGGTGGACTCCAGATGGATAAAGAGTTAGATGTCAGAAGGAAACCACAAAAATGCTAGAACATGTAGGGAAATATTTTTGTATCCTAAGGATAGGAAGAAGCTTCTTAAATAAAACTCATAAATACAAAAAGTTAATAATTAATAATTGGTGAATTTGCTTATATCAAGAAGAATTTATGTTTCACAGATAAGATAGTGGATCAAATGAATAGACAGGTAACAGTGGGAACTGATACTTTCAATGTCTAAACCCAACACAAAATGGATACAGGACCTACAATACAAAAGGAAGGAACAGAAGTCCCAGTAGAAAAGTGAGCACAGGGGATGGATGAATAGGCTATCTATTGAAGAGAAAGTTCAAAAAGCATATCCCTCATAATAAGATTCTCAAAGTCATTAGGAACCAGAGAAACACACATTCAAATAGAAAGTGTCAGGGCCAGGAAGATGGCTCAGTAGAATAAGCACTTGCCTGGCAAGTGAAAGGACCTGAGTTCAATCCCCAGTTCTGCCAAAAGAAGGAAGGAAGGAAGGAAGGAAGGAAGGAAGGAAGGAAGGAAGGAAGGAAGGAAGGAAGGAAGGAAGGAAGGATCCTCTGATAGCTGGTAACACTTACAAAGCCAGACGATGTCAAGTGTTGGTGCAGGTGGACACAGTGCCGCTGGTAGCACTGTTGGCTCATGCCCCTTGATGCATGCTGAAGGGCCAAAAGCTACTCCTCTGTATCTGTACGAACCACATCCACAGAACCAAGTCAACGTAGATTCAAAATATTCAGAAAGAATGGATGGCATTTGTATTAAACTTGCATACATATTGTATATTCATTCTCTAAGCAATACAGTATAGCAACTGTTTATAACATATATTGTATTACAAGGTACCTAGAGATAATTAAAAGTACACGGAAGGATGTGGATAAGTTCTACACAAAAATTAGACCCCTTTTCATAAGTGACTTGAGCATTGGCAGAGTTTAGTACTCACAGGAGGCCTAAATACAATTCCACATGGGTACCAAGGAATGATTATATGTGTATAAGAAAAAGTATTAAAAGTCTTGAAGCCAATGAAAAAGAGAAAATGTAGCAGAGAATAATTTTCCTTATAAAAATATTTGTGCAAATAGGAAAGATTATGTTCACTCAGGGCATTCTGCCCTAAAACAATTTCTACACATTACCATTTGAAAACCAAGACTAAGATCAACTGACTTACCTTATTTTTCCTTTTCTACTGAATTGAATAAACCAATCCATTTCTATGCTACTACCTTCCAGAATCAGCCCCAATTAATCATCAGAAAAAAGCAGGTTAACCTTTTATCCTCCCATAACATTCTGCTTACTTTTAGGAAGTAAAACATCTGGGACAAGCAAGCAAATGCAGTGTATTAAGAGTGTTTGCAAAAATAATTAAAAATAGAGCTACACTGTAATCCATCTACCCCACTCACTGCCATGTACCTAAAGGACTTAAAGTCAGGATACTCTAGAGATCCCCACTGTTGTGGTTTGTGTCTAGGCGTCCCCCAAACCTTATACAGTCCTGTGGTAGCCTCTGGAGTTTGGAACTGATTACTGTGGGTGTAGGTGTTGCACCTGCCCTGGGGCAGGTAATCTGCATTACAGTGTAAGGGGGGAAAGAGGCTCCCACAGCTGCCTGAGCTGCTGCCACTGCCTTTGCTCTTTGATTTTTGCTTGCAGCCATGAAGTCATGAACAGTTGCTCTCTGCTCTTGGCCACTGCCATGGACAGCTAGCTGCTCTGTGCCATGTGACACTCTGCCTTGGAGTCAGCTCAGTATGGACTGAAACCTCCACTAACTGTGAGCTAAATAAACCTTTCCTTCCTTCATTTTGTGTGTCTCGTATTTGTCCCAGCAACGAGAGAAGAGTGACTGAGACAACTGCATACCCATGTTTATTGTGGCACAGTTCAAAATAGCCAAGGTACAGAATCAGCATAGATGCTGGGAACAAATGCATGGACAAAGAGAATGTGGTGTATATATATACACAATGCAGTGCTATTCAATTGTAAGGAATGAATTCATGATTTACAGCAAAATGGGTAGAAGAGCAAAATAAGCCCACCTCAGAGAGACAAGTATGTTTTTCCTAATATTTGGAATCTATAGGGAAAAATACATGGTATAAAAATGGAAGGAGACTGGCCAAATAGCAGATTAAAGCACCTGCAAGCAGTTGCAGGGGTCAGAGGTTCAATCCCCAGGACTACCCTGGAGCATGCTGAGCTGGCAATTGAGACTGGGCATGGTGACACATGACTGTAATCCCAGCTCTTGGGAGGCTGTAAACAGGTAGATCACTATGAGTCCAATCTAGTTGTGAGACCTTGAACACCCTATAGAACCTTCTCTAAAAAATAAAAATAAATAAATAAAAATGGAAGGAGGACTGGCGAGATAGCTCAGCAGACTAAGTGCCTGTATAGGAAGGACACAGGGACTGGGATTCCATCCCTGGCACCACATGCCACACCAGCCCCACCTTGGGGTGTGCCAAGCTGGCAACTGAGTCTGGGCATGGTGGCCCACACCTGTAATCCCAGCATTAGGGAAGCTGAAAAGAGGAGGATCACTACAAGTCCAAGCTGCCTCGTGAGACCCTATACAACAAAACAAAACAAAGCATAATTTTAAAAATAAATAAAAATGAAAATGGAAGGAGACTATTAAACAAAAGGAAAGAGATGAGTGGATCGGATCTAAGGGAGGGCAAGGGAAATTTATAGGATTCAAATGTGTTATACGCATATATGACAATTTTACAATGAAAAAAATTATATACAGCCAAAAGCAATTTCAAAATAATCTTTTGTCATCCAAAGGCCACATTATATATGCAATCTGCCTCGGTTATTTTTCTCTTGCTCCTGGGACAAAATACCTGACACCCAAAATGAAGGAAGGAAAGGTTTATTTAGCTCATGGCTTGCAGAGGTTCTGGTCATAATCAGCTGGCTCCAAGGCAGAGAGGCACACAGCAGAGGGCAGCCGTTCATGGCAGCAAAAAACAGCAAAAGCAGCAAGAGCAAGAAAGAGAGGAGCAGCTGCAGTGGCGGAGGGCCTCTCTCCCTTCTTCATGTTGCCTTCAGGCTTCTGCCACAGCAGGCTGGGTGCACAACCTCTAGAAGTCTTCCCCGTGACTACAGGAGGCTTTGGGGGGACAGCTAGACACAAACCATAACATTGTCCTATACAGTAAGAAAAATAGATTCCATAATACTGAAGCTAAAATTACTTAAGATCTGGGACTGCATGTGTGCCAGAAGGAGAGATGCTGCCAGAAGGAGAGATGCTGCCAGAAGGAGAGATGCTGCCAGAAGGAGAGATGCTGTAGTTTATTGCATTCAGTTCAATTGTGTCCACCTTAGGGGCACAGTAAGAAAACAGAATGTTTTTCTGAAGTCTTGACATCATTCCTTCAGAGCTGAGTTTCACTGACAACTCACTCCAAAGTTGTAAATCATGTGCTGAGCCTCAGCATGCCCTCAGGGGCCAAGGAATGACAGATTGGAGCTTTGGGCACAGCCCCATTGTTCTCCTAACACACAAACACTTTATCCCTCTGTGCACAAACAGAGGTAAATTGTCACATGTAGTGATAAACTGTCATTAGGAATCATTCCCCTGGCCTGCTGCACCGGCCCCGCCCCCAGGTCTCCCTGAGATGGCCATTTAGACTGGGCTTGGGGGAGCACACCTGCAATCCCAGCTCTTGGGAGGCTATAGACAGGAGAATCACTATGAGTCTGATCTAGTAGTAAGACCCTGAACACCCTGTAGACCCTTCCCTAAAATACAGAATTAAAAAAAAAAAAAAAAGGAATCCATTTCTAAGCTAAGTGTAGTGACACATTCCTGTAACCCCAGCACTCTAGGAGGCTGGGACAGGAGGAGTATAAGTTTGAGCTCACCCTGGGCAACTCAACATCTTAGAGAAATCCTGTCTCAAAATAAAAAGTCAATGGGCTGGGGTTACAGCTCAGTGTGAAGGCCCTGGCTTCAGTCTCAACTACTGAAGTAAATATCAGCTTAAAGAAGGTTAACATTCAAGGTCAAATTCAAACACGGACGCTGGGGCTATGCAACTAAAATGAACAACAATTGTCACGATCTAAATGCGATTCCTGACTGTTTTAAAGCTTCCAAACTCCAGTGGATAAAATGTATAATATAATAGAGAGAGAGAGAGACAGAGACAGACAGAGAGAGAGAGAGAGAGAGAGAGAGAGAGAGAGAGAGAGAGAGAAAGGTCTTACGCATGAAAGTATTTAAATTCTATATTCTAATAAGTAAACAATTATTAAATCGAGGTATCAGAACAAATAGTGACCCAGTGAGGATGTGCAGTACACAGGAAGGTTACCAGGGCATCAGAAAAGCGTGCCCCCAAGACTTTTGTTCCTGATGCCACCACACTAGCTGTGCAAGCTAGAGCAGGAATGCTCCAAGATATGTTTCTAATATGCATGATCGCAAAGTGGAGCAACCTTATCCTGAGCCAGTGGAGAACCGTGATGAGATTTTCTTGTCAGCTTTTTGCAGTTCTGTGAATTGAATCCAGGACCTGTACACCGAGCTACATCCCCAGCTCTTTTTTTACCTTGAAACAGTGTCTCGCTAAGTTGCACAGTTAGGACTCAAAACTTGTGATCCTCCTTCCTCAGCTCCCAGGAGTGCTGGGATCACAGGCATGTGCCATCATCCCTGGCTCTGTGGGGAGAATTTAATACAATAATACACACAATAGGGGCTGGGGAGATGGCTCAATAGAATAAACGCTTCCCTGGCAAGCCCAAGGGTCTGAGTTCAACCTTGGGTTCAGGAAAAAAAAAAAATGAATGAGTAATACACACAATAGCTTGTATAAATCTTGATACACATTGACTTAGTCTATTTGGGCCACTAGGCCTTAGACTGGTATAATTCTCACGGTTTTGGAGGCTGGGCAGACCAGATCAAGGTGACAATAGATGCAGTGCATGGTGAGGGCCCTTTCCATCGATGGCACTCTGCTGCGCCTCACATGGTGAAAGGGGACATGTGCTCCTGTGGCTTAGGTAGAAGGGCACTCATCACATTCATGTGGGTCCCCCTTTCATGACACCATCATTTTGGGTAAAGAATCCAACATGGTCACAGACATTCAGAAAACAACACACCGTGAGCATTCAGTGATGACTCTGGCTATTGTTGATCCTTATTATTATCATGTTGCCCTGTCCAGGAGAGAGGCATGCCCTTCTGGAGAAGGCCTCCTATACACATGCTCTTTCCTTCTCTCCTTGTCTTCAACCTACCTGCGCACACCTGGTTGACACTTCCAGGAACACCATCATCCCCTCTTCCCTCAGCAGACTCTTTTTTGCACAGGAAGCCCTCCTAGCCACACTGGGTGAGGTCCTCCCTTCCAGGCCTTCCTTGCATGTGGCTTCCATGGACTTTGTAAGTAGGCATGGTGCTCCACAGGGTTTCCTGCAACCTGGTGGCCTCCACCTGCATGCAGAAGGTCCTCAGGAGTATGGGTGGATCATGGGTAAAAAGATCTCAAGAGCAAGATCTAAACTGATTCTTCTTGACATTCCCTCAGGACCCATTGAAGTCCTCAGGACAAAGTAGATGCTTAAGAAAATCTGCACTGAAAGTGACTGTCCAAGACCATGTCCCCTGTACTGCATGTCCACTGCAGTCTTCTGGCTGAGACAGGGTAGAGGGCACCTGCTTTTGCCTCACATGCCTTCTGCATCATGACAGTCACATCAAAGGCAGGGACAATCCTGTTGTTTCCTTCACATGGGGGCACAGCCAGTCCTCAAGCAACAGGAATGGACCCCCAAGGCTGGAGAGCTGGGGGGCTCCATAGTGTGCAGAATTCCCTGACTGGTGCAACCACTTGAAATTTTGCAATAGGTCTCAAAGAAACAAAAGCTAGAGCCAAACCAATTAATCTTTAAACAGCCAAGAGACCCAAGAATTCAAGAAGGGCTGCTGCAGGTCTCTCTCAGCTGCAACAGGAGTGGAATAGAGGATTTACAGGAGCAAGCTGTCAGCTGCTGACATGGTTTTGCCCGTACCTCTCACATTGTTCCCATGGGGTCTCGGTGTAACTGTACCCCACCCCAGTGAAGACAGCTCTTAACTCCTCTGGAGAAAGAGATGGATGAGCTTAGCAAGTAAAATGAAGCAGAACAATCACTTCAATCAGTCTTTTTCATCTTTCGTCCTTCAAGTCTGAACTCAAATGTCACTGCCCCTTGCAAGGAGCCCCTTGCAATGTTCTGTCCTGGGCTTTCCCTGCTCCACTCAGTTTCTGACTGTGTGTCTGATTGTGTTCAGTGTCCCCCACACTGTTTGTTATCCTTTCCTGGCTGCCCTGAGGTTGGAGTAAACCAGAGAGTGACCAGGCAGTCGTGCTCTGCCTGTCTCACACCAGTCACTTGGTGGCACTTCATAGCACTTCCTCTCTCTGTGTCTGTGTCCTCATCTGGAAAATGGGACTAAGAAGAGCTCCCGCTCACAGACCAGAAGTTGGAAGAAATGAGTTCACTCAGATAAAATGCTCAGACTAGGTCTTTGCCACCAGCAGGGCTAAGTTGGCAGTGACAGCACTGCCCTCCTACTGTGAGCTTCCTATGTGCCCTCTTCACTAAGGTAGGGCCACATATGCGACAGTTTTTGGCACAGGGCAAGAATTCAAGAAGGGCTGCTGCAGGTCTCTCTCAGGCTCTGCTCAGACCCTGCATTTCTGGACAGATCCCAACCCATTCTGCATATGAACCCCTTCTCTGGCATGCTTGACATCTCCCGCTCCTGCAGGCATGTACTTTACCTTCCCACCGATCTGCCCCTGGCACCTGCTACCACGCTTCCAGTTGCTTGTGTCAGCGCTGTCCCGTGTCCTCAGCCTCTGGGATCTGCCTGCCTCACCCACCTCCTGGAGGGCCAGCCCTGTATCACGCCCAGGTCCCAGTGAAGGACTAACCTGTGCATGATGAAGGTGCAGTTCTTGAGGGCTCCTCTTGTGACAAGCACTGGGGCAGCTGGTGACAAGGGCAGGCGTGCAGGGAAATGAGTGGAGACCAGGACAGAGTAGGGCCTTCTCCTCCCTTATTAGAAGGCTGCATTCCAAACGGATGAGGCTCTGTGAGGCCATTCCTGATCCTAGCCCTTGAATCAAGGGGACAAGAGAAGAATGAGAGAAATCTGGTCAGTGCCGTGCAGCCTGGTAGCTGGGCCTGTTGCAGACCAGTATTTCCTTGTTCAGAGACCCTTCAGGAGCAGCCTTACGGCCCTGCTTGAAGCTGTGCTGAGATGGTCGGGCCACATGAAAGTGATGGTGGCAGGAAGACTGGGTGCTGCACAGGGAGCCACTGTGGTCTTACGGAAGTTTCTCATGGACCTGAGCCTTTCACTTGTTGCATCTGCAAACAAGTGGATCAGTCAGGCAATCCTGACCCTCTTCACTCTGTCTCATCCCTGGAGTTTCTAATGCACAGTGACCCCACTCCTGAGTCTTTCAGTCCAGAGCAGAGAATGTCAATGATGGCAGGGTCGGTTCAGCTGGGCACACTGACCTGCACCTTCCTCGGGCCCCACAGCTCAGAGCAGCTCAGGCCTGCCTTGACCACACATTCACTGCTCCTCTTTTTCCCACCCAACACCCACTGCTCAAAACCACCCTCAACCCATCGATAAGCCCCTCTGACCTGTGATTGCTTTCACTCCTGCACCTCCCTGCCCCCGGCCTCCGCCCCAACCTACTCCATTCTCTTCGCTGAGCAGAGGAGCCTCACTCAGAAATGTGCTCTTCTGCCTCCTGCCAGGGTGAAGCCTACACCTTCCAGGCCCCCCCACCACCTTGAAGTTTGAGTTCAAACCCTAGACTCAGACTCTTGGGTTCTGCACGGGTGGGTCTCTCGTTCTACAGCTCCCCGTTTCATCCTAGCGGGTATGGAAGTGAGGGCACCCCACCCTACTGCCTCTACATCTCTGCTCTCCAAGCCCACTGCCAGCCACAACACAGCCAACTCCAAAAAGCCCCTTCTGCCAACGGCTCTCATGTCTCCCACTCTACATTCTGATACTTGCATAGGACATCCAGAAGTCTTCCTAGGATGTTGGAAAGAAAGGTCAACATGGGCAGATAACATGCTGACCCTAATTTAGGAAGCCTCAGCTTCCCCATAAAATGTGACATTCACGCCTACTCACCTCCACAAACTGAAAGCACTACAGAGATGTCAATCTTGAGATTGAATCAAGCTAGCTGGCTCCTCCTGCCCTGTCACCTCCCTGCTTCTGTGGGTGTGGTGCATTTTGTCTTCCTGACAGCTACAGGATCTTAATGGATTTGCCAAATCACTTTCCCACCCCACCCTACCCATAAGTCATGTTATCCTTGCCGGGCTCCCTCTGAGCTTCTGCGCATGTGTGCAAGCCCTCAGCATATCGCTTAAACAAAATCCAGAGGCTGCTCTGTTGAAAACCTCAGACTGCAAGGTCTCCCCTCCACCCACCCATGGAATGCCAAACCAGTAAAGTAACTGCAAATGAATACTATGTTGTTGCCCCTTACATCCCAACTTGGCTCCAAAGCTGCAAGGGCCTTTCAAAGATAAGAAATCTATTCAGGAAGCCTCTCACAAATTATCACACATTTTACAGAAAGAGACAGACAGACAGACAGACAAAAGAGACAGACAGATGGAGGGAGGAAATTACTAAAGTTCAGAAGGCTGGAAAGCAATTCCAAACAGTACCCAGGAGAGTAGGTAGGATGTATTTGCTGCTTTCTGTGTGGCTGCCTCCCTGGCAGAGCCAGCTCTTCCTTCTCTGGGGGACACTTCCAGATGCCCAGCATCACCTGGGCGGAGGTCAGCCCAGGACTCGGAGCACCTGCACAGTGAGCAGATGCTGAGGGGCACCTGGAGGTCACGCTGGCTAAGGTGCATGAGTGTGCTCTAAATAGGCCTGTGCAGGGAACTTCTCTCAGGATAGAGTGTTTACCAGAGGTTGCCACCTTGGAAGGGGAGAAGTGGGGAGGGGAGGAAAGGGACACCTGCCCTGCTGCCAGGATGCTTTGCTAATGTAATTAACATTCAGGCTGATATGGGAGAAGGCGGTTCAAATCACAATGGTTATTTTTAGATGCCTCTTAATGGAAGATTCTTTTCCTTTCAAACCACCCAGCTTTCTGTAATTAGAAGAGAGACTATTATTCATGTTAGACTGTACTTTTTTCTCAAATTTCTGTGCTTTATAGGATGTTATCACCAAAATGAATTCACTTGGGCTGACCCAGAGCAAGTAGCGTCGCCCAGACAGGTGTGAGCAGGGTACTCCTACTTTCACCTGAGAAAGAGTCGTGCTGTCATGCCCACATGCTCCCAACCCCACCCCAAGGCCCAGCCTGCCCTAGGCGACACAGAGTCCTCCTAGCCAGTTCTCTCTTGGGACCTGGCTATAGGGTCTCTGAAAGCACTGGCATCTCAGGCCCATTGTTTTCAAATATTTCTGGTAATTGTTTTCGGCATAGAATTGCAGACACACTCCTTTAGATTCATTGTGCACCCACAGAACAAGGAGAACCTGCTTGGCCCCAAGAGAGGGTCTGAGCTCCGCAGGGCTCCCGTGGTGATGCGTGTCGGGGCCAGGTCTTCTCACATTCTAGTGTGGGCAGGAGTAGCACTCTCTATACAACAAAACATGTGCTGCTCAAATACTTCAAAAGAGAAAAAAGGAGAGAGAAAGACCAAGAAGAAGGGAGAGAAGGGAAAAGAAGAGAAGAAGCAACCAGGGAAAGGAAAGAAGAAATGAGTGATGGTGGGAAAGGGAGAGAAGAGTGAAGGGGAAGAGACGGAGCGTGTTATAGATGACTCCAAACAGGGGGAGGATGTGACAAGGATCAGATGTGGGATTTGAGTGGGAAGTGGAAATATAGACAACCTGTCTGGGCATCCCTCTACTGTCCAGGAGAGGAATGCTAGTGGTTTGGTGTGGGGCCAGGGACCAAAAAAAAAAGAACACAGGGAGCCCATTAAAGCCAGCCAGCAGGGGTAGAGCCAGTAGGACTTGCTTATAAGTGAAGACAGGAGGAGGAACCATAGGGTTGGGGGCTAGAGTAAGAGGGTATAAATTCCAGAGGTCACAACTTGAGCAAAGCTATGGGCAGAAGGCTCTAGGCCAAGTGCAGAAACCAGGCTGCTTGCAAATGAGCCAGGTCACCAGCTGGTGTCTGCACTCCTGCCCACCCCACCCGCAAACACTGACTGAACACTTCTGAGAGGCCTTAGGAAACCCTACCTTACGAAGTGAACCTATAGCCTATCAGAAAGACCTTTATGCAAATGAAGACCCGCCTTCCAGGAGGTCAAGGCTACAATGGAGAGGAGCACAGGAGTGAGGGGAGGGATTATTTAGTCTATGGGCTTGGACAACCAGAGCAGATGTTCAGAGAAAAGACAAGAGGGCAAGAGTCTTCCAGAGCACCTGGAGCTGCGCACGTCTGTTCACATGTTCTGAGCTGATCAAGAGTTTAAATAGCCATGAGGTTATTAACTGCAGAAGGGCACTGGAGAATTTCAATGATAGAAACATTGCACATAGAGTTTTTGGTGTGGATCTTATGTTTGGTAAAACTCAACAAAACATCTATTTCACTATATGTAAAATTCACTACAGGTACATTTTACCCCAGATGTGAAAAAGAAAGATTTAAAACAGTAAACACAAAAACATCAAGAAGACTAGCAGTAATTCTCATGAAGTTTAAGTGAACACTTTGTTATGACCTAAAGTAGTGACTTTCAAGAGGCAATGCTGTCCTTCCAAAGCGATGATTTCAAGCCTTCTGCTCAGCTCTGGCACACGCTGCCATCACCCTCAGCAACTACAACTCCCACATGCAGACAAAAGGAGAACAGGGTTCATGCATGAATGTCCATGACTGATCTGCTTGCTTCTCTCCTGCCTGCCCAGGAAAGCCTTCCAGGGGGCATGCTGCCAGCCACACCACACCTACAGCAGGTTGCCTGGGCAGGGAAGCAGGGCTCACTTTGGCCAGGTGCTCCTACCTCCTGAATTCTATAAATTCAGGTTGCAGATCACACTGGGCTTCATTACCTTTAAAACAAAACATCCTTTGCCAAACTACCAAATTAAGCAGTGCCATGCTCAGGAAGGGAAAGCAGATCTGTAATTTGTGTCCCACCTGGTCTACACTGACACATAAAAGCCTATGTATCAGCCACATGTTACCTTTCCTCTACCCTTCATTTGTCTCCAAATGTCTTCTTCCAGGCATCTCAGATCCAAAGATGCCTGACTGCTGGGCCATTCGAAGCTTCCAGAATATTTCTTTCCAGTGTTCAGCACTAAATCTCTGCTGACAAATCCCCAAATGCATGCATTAAAAGTCAGCCTTTAGTGTCTGGAGTTTGACTGAGGTGGAAGGCCAATAAAACCTGCCTAAAGGAAGTCTTTCAACAAGTCATTCTGGCTTCACAAAATAAGCGAGAAGGTGAGACATGAGGAAATGGCAGCCACCTTTCCCTCTCTGGCCATGTTCTTTGAAAGTGAACACCATAGAGAGGAGAATGTGGGCTTCCCCCATGGCTAACCAGGAAGGTGTAGCCATGTAGCAACCCACAAGGATTACCTATGAAGGTCATGGAGAGGAATCCCAAGGTCAATCTCACATACCATGACTTAGCTCCTCCACCTGATGTACATAGAAACAAAGATACCTCCCACATGTCCTCCACAGCTGTCCTCCATAGCTGCTCAGACTCTCTAGGGTCCTTGCCCTTCCTGTCTGTGCAGCCAGGTAGTCTGGAGCCCACATGGCCACAGTGAGGCCCACTGCTGCAGATAGAGACGTGGAGGTGAGATCCTGATAGCCATGGCCCCTCTGAGCCCAGCACCACCAAGGTGACCAGCTTCACAGACGGACACCTGCACATGCACTTCATCTTTCAACCCAGGCCTTTGTGACTTCACACCATTGCTGGGCTCCGTACTCCTCCTATGGGGGCTGGGGTTCAATTAATTCTGTGTACCCATGACCTTGAATGTAGGATTCTTCTTCAAAAGTGAATCACCAAGACCATGACCATGATGTCTTCTTACCTGATGAAGGCCTTCCATGTTCTATCAGCTGAAACCAAAGCTCACATAACCCACACATAGACTCTCTGGACTACACCAGCGGTCCCTGCCTCAGAGCCAGCCTACAGCTTTGGCACTTTCCTCTCCCTGCCCTCTAAGATCCTGTCTTCCTCTACCTCTGTCAGGCTTCACCTGGCCTCCCATCAGCAGACTGGTCAGCCACTGGGCATTTGTGGCAATGAGTTAAACTGTAACAGAAATAAGATGCAGATATAACCATAGATTCTCATCCGGACATATCTACCTCTATGATTCATCTTTTACTTTATACCTATGGCCTATGGCTGCTATAATAAAGGACCACAAAAGAAAGGACTGAAAATACAAATGTATTCACTCACTGTGACTGCGGTCATAGTTCTGAACTCAAGGCTGCTCTATCTTTAAAGACAACTTAAGCTATATCCCCAGCCCTTTTGGTTGTTTGATAGGGCCTCACCAAGTTGCATGGGCTGTCCACAAATTTGCCATTGTCCTGCTTCAGCCTCCTGAGTAGCCAGGATTCCAGGCACCTATCACAGCACTCAGGCTATTTTTTTTTTCTTTTTTAATATTCTCAGTCCCCAGGCGATCATTAATAGGTCATGTTTGTCTCTCTGATGTCAAACAACACATTCACACTCTGTGCTGTTTTCTCTCCCAGCAGGCTCTGCGGTGTTGTGGAGGGAATTGCTAGGCCCTCCAGGCCCAGCCGACCCACAGTCATACCCAAGACTCAGACACAGCCAGCACGTGCTAGAAGCTCTTTGTGTGCATGGTTTGCTGGCAGGCAGAGTGCGGGTGGTGGCAACAGACCTCAGGCCCCGCTCTGAAGTCAGGGAGAGCTTCAAATCTAATTCCAATAGGCTGTGGGGCTTCTCCCTTGGTTTGACTCATGAGTTGTGATTTTGTCAGAGACATTCTTGGAAGATTCTGGATTGGTTGTATGTATACATAAAATAAAAGATGTGTTGAGGGTATTTTTAGCTGAACATGACTGACAGTGATATTTATTAAGATAGGAGCAATCAAACCCAGGCTGTGGTAAGTTATACACAGATATGCCAAAGAAGGGATGCTTTGTCTAAATGCAGAGTTTTAAGATAAACAGGGGGAAAAAGCCTTTTATACTCCAAGTAGCATTTGGTGAGTGACAGGTTTGAATACATTTTTCTTTCCACTCCTTATTCTTGTCCTAATAGCTGTTTGAGTAGCACTGGCTTGGTAAAAGAGCACAGGGATTATTGCTCTATAAATGTGTTTATGTGTGTAGGTGGGTATGTGTATACATCTAAATGAATATATGTATGTGTTTGACACCTTATTCCCAGAAAGGGAATTAGAGGTAGCTAACAAAGCTACATAACAAAATTTAAGAAAACAGATGGGGAAATCAGGGCAAGTGAGATGGAAAATGAAGAATAAAAATAGAATTAAAAAGTAGAAGGAAGGGAACAAGTGGGTGTGAGGACAGGAAAGAAAGAAAAAGGGGGAGGTGGAGGACTGAGAAAAAGAGGAGAGGAAATGGTGAACAAAAGCTTCTGTTTCCATGACGACCAGCAGCTCCAGGTCCACAGAGATAAAGCTCTGGAGGACACAGGACAAGGACGGATGCTGCGGGTGTCCTTCCAGGAGCCAGTCCAGCTCAGGAGGCACCCTGTCCTGGGCACTAGCCAACTCTGTGATCGCAAGCCACACACAGTGGTCCAGGGTGAGGCAATTGCCACGCCTTCTAGGGGCCTGGAGAGTACCCTGAGGAGCAGGCTGTCGGTGTCTGTCATGGAGTGTGCTGCCCAGGGGGAGCTCTGGCCCGCCCTGGGGAGAGAAAAGCAGAAGCGAGCATGGTCAGACTGAACAACAACTGCTTCCACCACGGTCGCCTGTACACACCATGAGGCCAGTCATGACTGCCTACTTCCGGGTCCACAGCCCTCAGCACTGTGGCTGTGGACTTCTTCCCAGATGCTTTCCCATCATGGATCAGAAGCCCGGGCTCTCCTCCCACTGCCCTGACCAAGCCTCCTCACCTTCCCTGTCTTTGTTGAGTCTCTCAGTCTACGTAGGTCTTGGTCCCTTTTCTACCTCTTCGCATACTGATTTTAGTGGATGTCATCCACTCCTGTGGCTTTAGGTGCCACTCCTGCAGATGTGTTCCCAGGCAGCCTCCAGGCCCCAGGATCTCCCCATGTCCCTGACCTGCCTGTTCAGAAGCCCCTGGACCCCTGCACTAAGATGTCACATTAATAGCTCAAACTAAAGTCTAAAACAAGTCTTCCCTGCCCCAGCCTTGGTTCCTTCCTCCCTTCGGTGGCATGATCCTCTGTCTGGCCTGAGAGGCTACTACTCAGCCTTAATTCTCCTTACAACCTGAGCAGGACATCTTTCTGCATCCATTTTGTTGCCTCAGTTTCCATAAGGTGTGATGGAAACATACAGTGAATATTTTAATTTTAAAAATGTATTACAGGGGCCATGGAGATAGCTCAGTGGTCTAAGCACCTGCCTAGGCAAGTGCAAGGACCTGGGTTCAATCCCTGGTGACTGTTGGCACAATGGATCTGCCACACCCCCACCTAAGCCTTCCATTGCTTGCCCTCACCCTGAGAATAAAATTCCAACTCCTTTCCAAGGGGTTTGAACTCAGGCCTGCTCTAGTCCCTCTGTACTCCATCCCCAACTGGCTTCCTTCAGTTGCTCAAATCCACAGACTGTTTTCTGCTGCCAGGCCTTCCCACTGTTTCCTGGCTGAAGGTCTTCTGCCCTGTGTATGCTTGTGCCTTCTCTCTGTATCCATCTCATTCTGCTCCTTAGGGAGCCCTTTTCCTACTTCTATCCAAAATAAGCCCTCCTGTTATTCTTTATCTCTGTTACTTGCTGTTGCCTCCATAGCATTTATCACACTGGAATGTTTTCATTAGCTTCTTGCCTTGTGTAAGGTCAACTGTAGCCCTTTGAGGGTTGAATTGAGTCTGATTTATCTGAACTATCTCTCTACAATCTGTCACTAGCAGATATTACATAAGTGTCACTGAAAGCTAACAAAGAGAAGACAATGGGAGACTGAGAAAGCCTCCCATGAACATTCCAGGCCTGGCCCAGGTCACCTGAAAAGCCAGAATGTTCTCCCAGTTCTGGGGTCCATCAAACATGTCTGGAGTCTACCACAGAGTCCCCGTAGGCTTGAGCAACTAAGTTCTGCTCTTAAAATTGGCACCTAGCATCTGGCCTTGAGTCTTTCTTAGTGTCCTTTGAAAAACCAAGCTGCTGGCTCTGGAAGCTGGGAGAGTTCCAATCATTTGCATTGACTTGGAACTCTTACTGTACTCATGCTTGTATGGGAAAATAGTACTTGTGCACATCCCACTGATTACAAGAGAGACATCTCAGCCTCATCCTTCAATCCCTGAGTGTGCTATAGTGACCACTGTTGAGCTTGACTTGTGTCCCAGGGTTATAGATGAGATGTAGTGACTTGCATCTCAGAGGTGGGATCCCATGGAGTGAGAGCCAGCAGACCTGGGGTGGAGAAGCCACTCTGCACTGAGAAGCCATATGCCACACAAGGCATTGGATTGTCCTGGGCTCTGTGTCCAAGTCTGTGAGATTGAGATAGCAATAAAGTCATTGAATTCAATATCACTACCCTCCCCATGCACACACACCTCATGCGCACACATCGACAAGCTGTGTCAGGAGAAGCCCCCTCCTGCTTGAGTCCCTGGGACTTTCCTGTTAACTATTGTGGCCATTTCTGCACACTGTGCCAAGGGCTCTCTTCTGAGTGGTGACTGAAATCTCCAGCTGCACAGTGCCCCATGAATGCGGCTGATCTCTCCAACTAAGAAGCTTCTCAACGACGAGGGTCTTGGGGCTCCTCCCTCTCCCTAGCTCAGAGCCTGGCAAACAGGAGGCATCCAGCTAGTGCTCATTGGTTGGATCCGGCTTAGTTATGTCAAGGGCTCCTTCCAGCTCTCTGGCGGGAGCTGCCTTCTGCCATTTGATTCTCCCTTGATTCTAGTTGCTTGCTGGGTGGAGTGGGAAGGAGAGTGACAGATGGAAAGATGAGGGGCAGGAGGGAGGCGAGATGGGGGAGTGGGTCTGGCGTTCTTGCAATTGAGTGAGGCTGGCAAAGGCACAGACACTCAGAAGGAGCCCAAGGCAGGGAGGGAGGCAGTAGGAAATAGAGACAGATCATCCAATGCCAACACATTCAGAACATCCCTGAATCTCCCTGGGACACCTCTCTAGAGAGGCCTTCAGCAAAGACCCTTTATTCCATCTCTAATTAAGGATCAGCAATGATGTGCTCAGGCACAGGAAGGAAAGTTACAGTGACTAATGTTCTTAATGTCATTACAAATAATTAAATTACAGAGTCATTGCTTATATCAAGCCTGGACTTTTTTCAGTACTGCATTTCAAAAGGAAATTCTGTAAAGAAAGCCACAGGGGTGTTTGAGAGAACTGTAGGCATAATCTTCCTCTTTACCACGTAGTGGACAGAGGGTTGTAATTGGCTTCACAATCCACTGGAAGCTTTTTTGCTATGTTGTGTGCATAATGGTAGATATAATATGCTTTCACAAACCTATTCTTTTTGTATTTTGAGGAGAGAGGTGATTAGCCTCATGCTACAGAAATAGCAATTTGAAAGTAGGACATAAAAATAGACAATGAATGGCCTCCTGACCAGCGCTGAGCTTCTCATTCACTGTCATTCGTAGCCTTCACCAGCCTTGGAGGTTTGAGCCAGAACTCAACTCTGGACAGACTAGGAGTACTCAGGCTGAAGGCCTATGCCATGCTACCTGTTCAACACATATGTACTAAGCATCTGCTCCATGACAGGCACCGTGCTGGCTGGTGAGCTACAGGTTCCTGTCCTGGGGGAGGAGGAGGAGATGTTAATACTAGAGGGCACACAGCCAATGAGCTCTGAAGAAATTACAGCAAAGAGACAAGGTCAAGGGCATCAGTAGGTGGTGGCAGGACCGGGTGCTTCCTGAGGAACTAAATGACAAGAAGGACCCTTGTTGAAAGAGATACGGCAGAATATTCCAGACAGAAGGAATCTAAAAATGTTCATGTTATTTGGCTCGGTAATTCTACTTCTGTATATCTGTTGTAAGACAACAAGGTTTTTATAAATGAGAAATAGACCATCAGTGCTAGTTTATAATAATCAAAACAATTAGAAATGACCTAAAATCCAGTAGGAGAAAATGTCAAGTAATCATGACATATGTGTTTTTACCGAAATGCTATGTAGGCACAAAAATAATTTGATAGGCTTTAGCTCTAACTCTGAGATATAGAATTAAATTGGGACCAAGCAAGCCCTGGGAGGGAAGGTGTGGTCTTTAGCAACAGTGGGCGTGGCAGCCGTAGCAGCTCTTAAAGTCTGAGCAAAGCCTCTAGCCTATCTTCCCCATCAATTTCAAGTAAAATCTCAGGCTATAAAGTGTAGAATAACTGTCAGAATATTCCCAAAAGTAAATAGCAGGTGAAGCACAGAGGAAAATCAAAAGTAGGAAAAGGAAAAATACAGAGGTGGTAGTTCTGAGTCCCCACTCCTGTAATTCCCAGCTTAGATGCTATGACAGCCAAACCCTGGCACTATGCCACAGATGTAGACAGAGAAAGCTCCAAGAGAAGCCCTCTCTCAGTGCCTTGTGGGGAGAAATCCTTCTTCAGCCTTATTTCTCCTTTGACTGTCTGAGCCCTGGGCCCAAGTAAGCCCTGGGAGTGAAGCTGTGGTCTTTAGCACCAGTGGGCGTGGCAGCCGTAGCAGCTCTTAAAGTCTGAGCAAAGCCTCTGACTAGGGGAAACTTGGAGAAGGATTTACTGTGATCCAAAGACAGTGGGAAAAAATGCCTGTCCTCAGTCTCTGTCTCTACTCTGTGTCTGTGTGCGTGTCTGCATGTGCCCCTGCCTCATCTCTCTCCTACTTTGCCCCAAGGTAGTTAGTCATGGGAAGTATGTGAAAATATGAGGATGTCTTAAAATAGAAATTTCCAACCAGAGCATCAGGAAATGGGGCTGCAAGGGCTAAAACAAGTGGAAGAAATCCAGAAGAGGAAGAGGAGGAAGCTGGAGACAGACTTATGCCCACATGGAAGCTTCAGGCCTATTTCTGAGCTGTGTACGTGTGGAGCTGATGCAAAGAAGCAGCAACAGCGCTTTCAAATCTTGACTTCAGGGTAACTCTGGGAAATGCCCTTGCAGGGCACAACCAAACAGCACCAACTCTCACACTGTAAGCTGCAGTCTATAGAGGATGGTGGGAGCTGTGGTCTGACTCTTATTGTCTGCTTAAACAAATAAAACATTTAAACAAGGCCATAAAACAACATTTATCAGAAGATTCTTAACAGCCTTCATTCATAATCTCACAATTTAGTGTTCAAAATATTAGGATAGGATCCAAAATTACTCAACGTACAAGACATAGATAAATCCCAAAACTTCTCAAGGGAAGAGATAGTTAATCTACTCCAACCAAAAGAAAATCTGGGTGTTTAAATTATCAGACCAGGAGCTTCATGCAGTGGTGACAGTCACACACCATCAAGTAAGGATGAACAATCTTAAACAGTTAAATTTTTTAGCAAAGAAATAGAATCAATAAATAAGACAAGAAGAAAATGTAAAACTGAATTATAACAGAATAGCTTTAAAGAAATCATTAAGTGAAAACAATAACAGAACCAAGATACAAAATGGAATCAATTAATTGGAAGATACATAAATATAATTTATCCAACAAGCAACTGAAAAAAAGTAGACTCTCAGGAAGCGATCTTATATCAAAAATCTAATGTTCATGCCATTAGAAACCTACAAAGAATATAATACAAAAGACATCTGGATGAATAACATCTTGAAATGTTCCCAATTTAAACTAAGGCTGGTGGTACATCGCTGTAATTCCAGCACTCCTGAGAGGCTGAGGCAGAGGATTCCAAGTTTGAGCCTAGCCTGGTAACATAGTGGCTTATTTAAACCCTGGATTAAAAATAAAAATATATAAAATGACTGCCAATGTATTTGATTCCAAAGAGATCCTTGATTCAGTCATTAGCATCACACACACACACACACACACACACACACATACACACACACGCACACACGCACACAAACTTTTCAAATTTAGCAAAAGACAAATGTACAAGCTCAAGAAACTGCACACCTGAAGAAAAATAAAGTAAAAGAAAACTTATTTCAGATTCATTATCATAATCAAACTCCTGGAAACTTTGTTTTCTTTACCATCTTGTAAGATGGTGGGTGAAAAAGCTGAGAAGCCAGACACTAAAGAGAAGAAACCAGAAGCCAAGAAGGCTTCTGCCAGTGGTACTGGTAAAAAGGGTAAGCTGAAGGTAAGAAGGTAAGAAGGTAAGAAGGGTAAGGTGAAGAAGGCAAAAACGTCCAAGAAGGGGCAGCCCCACTGCAGCTGATATCCTGTCCTGGTTAGAGGAATTGGTAGATATTCCAGAACCTTTGTACAAGACCAAGTACACAGCTGCTAAATCAAAGGTTGAGAAGAAAAAGAAGAAGAAAGTTCTTGCTACAATCACAAAACCAGTTGGTGGGCACAAGAATGGAGGTACCAGGATGGTTAAGCTTCAAAAAATTCCTGGATACTACCCTACTGAAAACGTACCCCAAAAGCTCTTAAGCCACAGCAAGAAACCCTTCAGTCAGCATGTGAGGACACCTCGAGCTAGCATCATTCCCAGCACCATCTTGATCATCCTCACCGGGTGTCACAGAGGCAAGACAGTGGTCTTCCTGAAGCAGTTGGCCAGTGGCTTGCTACCTCTGACTGGGCCTCTTAGCCTTAATCATGTTTCTCTATGAAGAACACACCAGAAATTTGTCATTGCCACTTCTACAAAAATTGATACCAGCAAAGTTAAAATCTCCAAACACCTCACTGATGCTTACTTCAAGAAGCAGCAGCTGCGGAAATCTAGACACCAGGAGGGCAACACCAAGAAAGAGAGATACCAGATTTCAGAGCAGCTTAAGGTGAATCAGAAAGCGGTGGACTCATAGATTTTAGCAAAAATCAATGCCTTTCCTCCGCTTCACGGCTATCTGTGGTTTGTTTTTGCTCTGACAAATGGAATTTATCCTCATAAATTAGTGTTCTAAATTTCTTACTAAGAACCTAATTAAATAACTGATACATTTTTGAAAAATCAAACTTCTGAAAAGCAAAAATTAAAAAAAAAATAACTTGAAGCTCTCAGAGAAAGATGGCGCAGTACATGTACACATGTATGGTAACAACCGGTTGAAGGACTGCAGATTTCTCACTAGAAATCATGGAAACTAGAAGACAATTGAAGATCATTGTTAAAGTTCTCAAAGACAAGAATTTTTTATCCAGCAAAATATTCTTCATTGTAAAGGAAAACCAAGAGAATTCATCACTCATAGCGCATGAATTTTGTACGTTGGAACAATCAAAATTATATTTTACAGAGTATGTAATAATTTGAAATTTTTCTATGGCACAGTGTTTAAAAAAATCATGATTCTATTTTTTTTAATTATGATTGCAGTTAGGCCCCAAAATATTATTAAGACAGAAAAGATTAGGTGGAGGTAAAACAAAACTTATTTTTTTTTAACTTCTTTTGGTAGCAACAATTTTCCTCTCCATTTTACTTTTCTATATTTTCTAACCATTCAATGCATACTCAACTATTTTGTAACATTAAAAATTACTTCTGCTTTTTTATTTTTCTTTTTTTATTGAGAAATAAATATGAATGATACTGTTTATTTCTGATTTTTTAAAAATTTACTTCTAAATGTACTGGTAAGTTTGGGAAAACAGTAGAAAAATCTCTCCCTTTTATTACAGGAAAGTAATATGTTCAAAATTGAAGGTTTCTTTTAGAGAGGAGGTATATGGGACAGGGTCCACCAGGTGAAGAAAATTATCAACTCTTTATTTATTTATTTATTTTGCAGTACTTGGGGTTGAATTCAGGACCTTGTGCTTGCCAGGCAAACACTTATTCTTCTGAGCTATCTCCCCAGCCCCTACCATTTCATAATTCATTTATTTTCAAAGATTTTAGTTATCTAAAATTAGGCTTTCAGAAATAGCAACTGAAGTTCAAAATCATCAAACATTATACATAGCCTGCCTGACAGTTCTTGATTCTGGTTACACAGAGAATGTTCTCTGTGGAAAAATTTTCTTTCTAAGATGCTCATGTTCATGACCGTCCCATAACTAATGATGTCATAAACCAAAAAGTTAATCTCAAAAATGAAAACAGAAAACATCCAGTATCAAGTGACAAAAGCAGATTTAAAAGCCTAAGGGATGTTCTGGGCAGGAAACAAGGACATTTGAGAGGCAGCATCCAAATGGCAGCCTATGAAGACCACTACACATGAGCTCACTCTCCACACTGTGCACTGGATGAGAGAGGCCAAGACACAAATTCTGATGAGTACCAGGACTTTGGGGAACCCAAGGGTGGTGAGAAAGGAAGACAGCTACATGTGCCAGCCACTGTTAGCCTTAGTGGAGGAGAGGGAATTGGACAGCGAAGAAAATAAAAAGAGTCCCCAAAGACATGGCAGCTCTACTCCAGGCAGCATTCAGCTTTGGGAAGGACAGAAAATTTCTGACTCAGAGCTCTTCTAGGAAGTGGGAGCAGAGAACTGATTCTGAAAACAGCTGGATATGATGTCTGAAGACCCTCCCCACTTCATTCAAATCCTCTACCACCCTCCCAATTGTTCCCTGTAAAGCCCTTTGAAACTTTTACCTTTAAATAATGATCTCTTGCTCTGTTCCAGGATTTCTCAGCCTGAACACTACTGACTTTGGGGGGCAGGTGTTTCTACAGTAGGGGACAATCTGAACAATTTTTTATGAGATGCCCAGCAGCATCCTTGATCACTAGATCACAGTGGTACCCACACCCCACAGTTGAGACAGCCAAAATGTCTCCAGAATTGTCAAAAGCTCCCAGGGAGCAAAATCGCCTGACTGAGAATCATTGTCCTATGCATTTCGAAACTGCGTAGATAGTAATTTCTAAAGAAGTGGGAGATGGGTCTTGTCAACTATAGGTGTGATCAGAGAGCCCAATAGCAGCTATAGGAATAAAGGCAAAAAATATGTACATAATCAAGATTCTTCAAAACTTTGAATAAATTTTTTTCTAGATAACAATTTTTTTTATTTCTAAAAATTATTGACGTCCCTCTTAGATATCAATCTTAGATGCTTATTCATTCAAGCAAGTCACTAAACACTGGGTTCCAATTCTCCTTACTCTTTAGCACTCAGCCATCTGTGTCTGTAGTAATCCTCCACAGTTTGCCTAGGCATATATGGGACTGTACAGTTTATAAACTATTCTTGCCTGCTTGAGTCTCATAACGTTTCTGGGAACTGAGATTAAATTCCATAAATGAAAGGAGACAGAGAGAGGTAAGAGAACTCTTCCAAGTGGTTTGCATTGGAGATGGGGAGGGAAGCATCTCCTCACAGAATGGCACAGCTGCAGAATGCTGGAGGAACAGGATTTCTCCATTCCGCAGCCCCAATACATGATTCAATTAGGCCAGAACCATACTGCGTGACAAGCTGTCAGGAAACAGGATGTTCACACATGCCACTGTGTTACCCCCACAGACACCTGGCTTCTTCCCAAGGATGAGTGGGCCCAGCAGGGGGACATGTCACTTTTGACACCTCAATCAAGAGATCAGCAGAATAACTATGGCACAACTTGACACCATGCAATGCACAATCCCATCCCTCAAGTATGGGGAGCTCACCAAAGAAAACCAAGCCTCCTCCCAATACCCAGATGAGAGAAGTTTCATGGGTCAGGAGAATGCACAGCATAGGCACAAGGACACAGTGAGACAATGCAATGTCTGGAAATGAGAAATAAGACTGGAGGATTTTCTGAAAGACAGTGGTATTCACTCTTTAAAAAAAATAATGTCATGGAAAGAAAAAAGGGGGAGAGACCATTTTAGATTTACCAAGGTTTAGTCATAACAATAAAAGACACTGTGTGTGCCTGAATTGAATCCTAGGTTTTAACAAATAGATGTGAAACACATTCTTAGGACAGGTATAATATTCCAAAGTAAACTGAAGGGCCGGCAAGATAGCTCAGTGGACTAAGTACCTGCTTTGACAAGCGCAAGGACCAGGGTTTAGTCCCCTGTCCCACATGCCATGCCGGCCCCACCCCAGGGCATGCTGAGCAAGTGACCACATCTAGGTGTGGTGGTGCACGCCTGCAATCCCAGCGCTGGGTAGGGTGAAAACTGGAGGATCACTACGAGTCTGAGCTGCGTAGTGAGACCCTGTACGAAGTACACAAATGAAAAAATAAAATAAAATGAAAGTAAACAGTGTATTGTATAATTCAAATGACTGTTTTTCAAGTGGAATCATAATATTGTGGCTATATAAATAAAAAGGAAAAAATGCCTCTGTTTCTCTCTACATTTCCCTAGACCTGCACTTCTGACACAATATGTGTGTGTTGTACACAGCTTCCAAATCTCCGGACACCAATTTGAATCAGTTCTCCAAATCTCCAGATACCAACTGGCTGTTCTACAATTCAGCTACGGAAGTAAGTCTCCGTCAATCCAAGTTACGTGTTAACTATGAGCTTTCTACCTACTTGTGTGACACCCTCAGGCAAAAGGCTGCCTTACAAGACTACTTCCACTTCAAATGCCAATGGTCTGTGTGGCGGGACACAGGTTACTCACACTTATGTCTGACTTGGCTACAAACCGGGGGCTCCTGAAGAACTGGGGTTCTATAATTTGCTGTAGGCATTCACAGAACACATGGAAACTTCCACTTCCTGATCTATTGTAGGCCACATGATGAAGGACCCATGTGCAAAATCCAGAGGAAGAGGTACACTGGCTGAGGCCTGGAGGGGTCCCTGACCTAGGAGCCTCTGTCCTCCTGGAGTTGGGACATCTGTCCTCCTGGCACATGGATGTGTTCACCCACCTAGAGGCTCTTTCAGCCTTGATGCTATGAGATTCCTGCTCTACCCTCTCAAAGACATCTTAATGTGATTATGATTCACTCAGTCTCTAGTCCATTTGTCTTTCCATGAGGCTATGGTGGGGCTGAAAGTTCTGGGCTTCTACTCATAGCTTGGTCTTTCTGGTGGTCACCCCTCATCCTGAAACTATGTACAAGCCATCACTGGAACAAAAGAGAACCTTGTCACCCAGGAAATTCTAAGGAATTTAGGAGCTCTGCCAGGAACCAGGAACAAAGACAATATGTCACACTAAGGAAATGTCTTGGTTCCTAGGAGACACGAACTGAAGTTTTAGAAAAGGGAATAAATTGTCATAATAGTTGTAATTTATTTCCAGATATTCATATACATATGCATGTACTATATATAATATATCATATAATAATATATGTATTCACAGAAAGAGAGATAAAATACAGCAAAATATTAAATTGAAGTGAAGGCTAAAGGTTTTCAACTATTCTGTAAACTCAATAAATTTTTTTACAAGCTATGGGTTCTAGTCCCCATGAGGATTTGTTAATGTATCCACTCAGCACATGACAGGCAAGCAACAGCGTAGTATTTGTTCTCGAAGCTGATAACCTGGGACTCAGCTGGGTAGGGTCCTGCCCTCATGAAACCCATCAGCGTGGTTGAGGGATGTGGCCTCTGGGTAATATTTAAGCCCTAAATGTGTCCTTTTTTCCCTTATATCTGACATAAGGTATTATCAAAGAGAGACTCAGGGAATAATCCACTAGTTATATTTTTTTCCATTAGGTACAATATCTAATAATGAAAATACCATCACTTTTAAAAACATACAGAGAGGAGGCAGGCTTGAATGCTTGCCTACTTCTTCGGCAAGTTTCCAGGCCTCATTAAGCAGCGCAGATTATTAGAAAGACTCACGCACACATTAATTTTGTTTCCGAGTGAATCAAAGATCATCTTTGTCAGCCTTCTCTAAATCTGCAGAGCACATCGGCAGCTTGATTGCTAATTAGCATTCAGGGAGAGATAGTGGCTTCAACAACAATTTCATGTAGTAGAATGAGTTTAATTGAAATGCATAAATTCTAAACAACACTCTAATTTGTAAACATCGTCTTAGAAATCTTATGCCTATGCCAAAATATTGGCAAATTGCACATATCCAATAAGATTAGCATCTGCATCTCTCTGAGCATATCGGGAGCAGAGAACAATCTTCCTACAACACTAGATCCTTCCCATCCTACCACATGGACTGTCGCAGTTACTCTTCTCTCATTGCTGGGACAACTACCCGACCCCCACAGTGAAGGAAGGAAAGACTAATTTAGCTCACAGTGAATGGACGCTTCGGTCCATACTTAGCCGGCTCCAAGGCAGAGCGGCACATGGCAGAGGGCAGCAGTATACGGCTGCAGCAAAGAGCAAGAGCAAAATGGAGAAGCAGCAGCAATAACAGCTGCAGAGAGCGAGTCGGTCTCCCTTAAGTTACATTCAGGCTATCTGGCCCAGGCTGGGTGTAGCACTCACACCCATAATCCCAGTGGATTATGAGTTAACCACAAACTCCAGAAGTCCACCCCATGACTGCATGAGGCTTTGGGGAACAACTAGCCACAAACCATAATATGAACATGTTGTGTCACCTCTTCTGGTTGCCTTTCTAGCTGCTTTTCTGCTCAACTTAAGGTTCTTCATTCATTCAGCATGTGAATTGGCATCATACTGAATATCAAGTCTCTGTCTTAGAAACTCAGGATACTGCAGTAAACACTTATGGAGCTTCCAGATGTACCCATAACACGTTGCAATAACTCCACAGTAAAAATTAACCTGAAATCTCTATACACTAGGCAAAAATGATTAAGACTCATTTGCATTGTCTTAATCCCAGTAACATTTAAACATATAATGCTTAAAGTCTAGCAGGATCTTGGGCTGGAGAAGCCCCGGCACTACATACCCAAGCACCCTACTTTTAGAGAAGCTCTCCTGGGCAAGCTCTTCTCACGCTGAGTCACACAAGAGCCAGAGGGTGAGCCCAGCCATCCCTGTACCATGTGGTGAGCCCAGCCATCCCTATACCATGTCCACCACAATCCCCCAGCCAAAGCGAACCACCAGTCAACCCTGCACTGAGCAGCAGTGAAGAGCCAGGAGCAGCAGCCCAGCCCTCTGATGGTCAGCCTTACCATGCATGTTGTTCCCTCCACTCTCTACTCATCCTGTTAGCTTCAAACAGCTCTCCAGCGCCTTGGGCTTCCCTTTGTAACAGCACCCATCTCACATGACTGTTTCTCTTCCTTGACTTCAAGTTCTGTGACAGACACCTCCCCTTCCCTCCCAAGCACTTTTTCAAGTGGATCCCACTAAAACTATATATCACCCCAGATTCTCTTCCAATTTATTCATGCATAACAGTATAGCTTCTGCAAAGCTTTCTTCAAGCATATAAGTCAGTTACCTGGCCCCCTTTTACATATGGATTTATTTTTATCTGTTTTCCTGGTTGAAGCATGAATGTGATACCTGGAAGTGGAGCAACCATGACAATTAAAGGTATAAATTAAAGATGATATGAAAGGAAGCAGGTATTAAAGACAGGTAGCATCTCCAGTGGCTTCTGAGCTACTGCATCAACCCTATGGCCTAGCTTCGGACTTAATGTTATGTGAAGAAAATTTATTTACTTCCTTAAGTCACTACTGTTTCATACTTGTCCAGGCTAAAGGCACCCTAACCGAGAAAGCATCTCATAGAAAAGGCAGGTCTACTTCTTGTGCTTTCAAATTTAGCACAGGGCTTGGCACCTAATTCCATGGGAACCCAGCCAATGCCTCTCCATGGAAAAGCACCAGGGATTGCCAAGCTGTGCTGACTTCTCACCTCAGGGTTATCTTGACTCCTGGTTTTACAGTTTCCAGCCATACTCCATAGGCATCACTCCAAGCTCGGCTTTGCTTCCAGCCTTTGCATGATCACCTACTTCACAGAAGGGGATCCTCTCCTCTCTCCTGACCTCTGTGTGAGCCTCTGGAGGCTCCTTCTCTTTCATTCCTAGCTCTGCCTTCTAATGGCACCAGCCCAGCATAATGTTCTGTGCAGTAGTGTTCTTGTGTACATGGTGGCTACAATAGCAGCACCCAATTCCTGGGACTCCGGTGAGTATGATGAGTACTAGAAGGTAATTCTTACAATCAGAAGCAATAACTCCCATGATGCTTATCACAAGCCCGTCACAATTCCAGATCCTTTGGAGACCACTAACCCACTCAGTCATCCCTCCGATCCCAACTACGGGACTAACAAGCATCCTTACCTTAGAGGGGGAGCCGACTGGCACAGAGAGGCAGAGCCCCTCACCCAAGGCCAGCTGCACAAAACTAACTGGTCAAATGAAGAGTAGCAAAAAGGAGACAAGCTCTGGCACCCACACTCTTCGCTGAGACTCTGTACAGCCTCGGGGCTCCTAATAACAGTTGAATCATTAGACCCCATCAGCTGTGGACAATTAGCAGCAGGCTCCATGCACGTGCCACTTGGTAGTCCCTAAGCAGCAGGATTTACCCAGGTGAGAGCAAATGAATCACACCCATAACTTCATCAACATGGTATGGCTTCAGATCCCACCCACTCATTAGCAATCTATCCGAACTTGTTCCCAGGGCTCTCCCTTCTAAGGAATTTCCTCTACTTTTCCCCTTGGGATGAGGGAAGTTACTAGGAACTTCCACCCTTTTCATCCACCCGAGATCTGCAGCCCTGAGAAGGACTGATATATTAAACTATGACCGACCTCTCCAGGAATTGTATGAGCACATCGCCAGCTGATGGGAGAACTCAGCCAGAAATAAGATGGAAATTGTACGTGGGCCAGTTTTAGGGATAAGACAAAAGTGTCTTATAGAAAAGAAACACAGCTGGCTGTGCTACAGACAGTAGCCCAGGAGAGGACAGCCAAGTTGGCTGTCCCACAGCCAGAGAGCCTAGTTAAGGACAGCCGAGCAGGTTCGCCACACACACAAAGGAGGCCCTGGACTCTTGTGGAGTCTCATCCTGGGTTCCAGAACATTCTGGCCATTACCTCAAGGAGTGCATCACCTTACTCCTTTGAGTAACCATTTGCTGTCTTTTCCCACCGTATTACCCCAAGAAGCGCCTGTTTGTTTCCTATCTGGCAGCTACTTCGAGCTCTGTTTGCTCCCTGCCTCAGTTTCCTGTGCCTGGACTTTGGAGTCAGACCATGTGAGTTTAAATCCATCTCTTTAGCTTGCGTGCTAGTTGGATTTGAGAAGTGATTTAATTTGACCTACTTAAAAGTCCTGCTAGCTCCCTGCCTCACTAAGAGCCAGAGTGGATGATGTGGTGAACCCTGGGACAGTGAGTCGTATTTTGGGGATATATTCTTCATTTCAAAAGGTGGCTTTTAACTGGCTGTTAGTTTAATCCATGTGTTAGTTGGACAGAACAACCAACTGAATGGCAGAAAGGTTTAATTTAGCTGGCAATTTTGGGAGACTCAGTGTCTGATCAGCTGGCTTGAGGGCAAGAACACGGCAGCAGGGGGACACAGCAGAGCTAAGCTTTAAGTTCTGGGCAACTGGGAAGCAGAACCAGGGAACAGCACCAGAGAGGAACTGTTACCAGAAGCTGGGGTGCCCATGGTCTCCTTCTAGATAAGTACTCTAAAGAGTGAGTGTGAGTGAAGTAAACTCACTCTGAATGCAGCATGGGTCACAGTAAGAAAAAGAAGATAGTGTCCATTAGGCCAATGACTGCCATCTCCTGTACTCTCAACCTGACTCTCAGATCCAGGCTGTCCTGTGCGGGGCTCTGAAGCTATTCTACAAGTGTATCCTGGTTATGATTGGTTGGCCTCCATGATTGACAGGCCACGCCCCGTGGCCCTGTAAATTTACCATGCCTTAATTTCTGCCTCAGAAGAGGGAAGGGACCCAATAAAGTACCCAAGGCCATTCCTCTGTGGCCCACCCAGACATACTCAAGAGCATGTTCTACTAATCTACTAGATAAATTACTTAATCCAACAAAGTTGACAACCCAAGATTAGCAGTCACACTCTATGTAAATTATATTTTCACAAATCAGAGTAATAAGTCCCTATGTTCACAACATACTCTTCCAGCAATGTGACCTTGATCTTGCTCCACTACATGGATGAGCCTCCCTTTTCCCTATGACTGTGTGACCACCCAAGGATAGTAGAAATAGCCCTAGGTGAGCTCTAAGGCAAGATGAGGGGATGTAGCTTTGCCTGCCCGCTGCAGCCACCCTGCTATGAGAATGCCCAAGGAGCCAGATGGAGAAGCTGTCCTCTGGGGTGTCCACCAACAGCCCTGGCTGAGGTCTCAGACCACAGCCAGTCTCAACTGCCAGACATGAGTGAATAAGCCTGAAGTTGGCTCCAAGCCACAGCCAGTAGGTCTTCCTTCTACCTTTGAGCCTTCCCCAGTATGAGAAAATAGGAGACAATCAACCTCCTTGTTTTCTGTCCACAGTCCTATCCGCAGGTTGTAGACAGGAAAAATAGCTGCCTTGTGCCACAGTTTGTGGTTGTTCATTACACTAGAGTAGTAACTGGGACATGGGGCTGCCCTCAAGGAGCTAGAAAGCCACTTGGGGCCCTGAGCAGGGTAGGGAAACTCCTTCAAGTACCGTATGGCAGTCTTGCTGCTGGACAGGTGATTGGGCAAGGAATCCTGGAGGAACCAGCAGGCTTAATCAAGGCCAGAAGAGATCTGGAGTCCCATGGTCGCTCCAAGTACAAGGTGGGGCCTCTTTGGAAAGAGCACAGGGAGATGTGAAAAGCCAACAGGCTGGGACACTGCAGAGCGCAGGGAGGAGCATTCTGGAGGCTTCCTGAGGCCAGAGCTCCCGCCTGCAGGGAGGGTACTGGTACACTGCTGTTCATTGTCCCAGGGCATGAGCAGGGGCTTCCTGGTTGGCCAATTGATTCCTTTGAGTCAGAGTCACTAAAAAAAAAAAAAAAGAAAAAAAAAGTTAAGTTGCATAACAAAGTCAAACAGATACCAGGCAAACTGTAGACCTAGAAAATGACAGGGATAGGAGGAGGCAAGCTGGGAGGCTGCCCCGGAGGAAACCTTCTTTGCTCAGAGTTGCCGTTTCACCCATGGGTCCTGTGCTGAAGGGTACTGTGGCCCAAGCCTCGGCTGCTCCTGCTCCACACCTCATTCCTGTGAGGAAGTGCTCTTTTACCTTCTGCAGCCCTTTGTGTAAAGTGGCACCTACAGGTGACCTGCTGCTCAAGGGCCCTTGCCTTGGTGACAGCCCAGGGAGCACTCTGCCCTCCCAGGAGGCAGGTGCACCCACACCCTTACCCAGCCTCCCCCACCCCCACAGCCCTGTACACACCCAGTGCCCTCCAGTTCAACCACCAGAAAACCATAAGAAGTATGGGGACACACCACTCTGGCCACCTGCTCACACTGCCCTCAAGTCAGGGCCCCCTTGAGTGCTCCAGAGCCCCATGCTGTAGCAGAAACATGATCACTCCCTAGGCCTTCCATCCCGCACATCTGTGGTGCACAGGTGGCCCACGCAACCTTGACTGCCTTCCTGGAAACCCCAGTCCCCCAAGCAGCCTCCCACAGGCAGCTATGCCCAGGCTCCTTCTCACACCCAGAAAACCAGCCTCCTGAAAAGGCAGACTTACAATACCTACCCAGACACTGGCAGCATTCTCGGGACAGCTTTCATGGGACCTGAGAGGCAACCGGTCCTCAAGCCTCTCACTGGCCCCAGGGCCAGCTTCATAGCAGCTGCCTGGGGCCTTCGGGCAGGATCACTGATCTTAAGTCCTGTTGTTGGATGACAGACCCTTGGTGTACTTCTGAGGCTCCACTTACTTTTTTTTATTTTAATAATTTTATTGAGAAAGAAGTAGCAATGAGATAGTTTCAAAACAGGTTAGTAGTACAGTTACAATAATTAATAAATACATTGCATATTGTTGTCTTTATGGTTCTCTTAGTTCAATGAGAAGGTTCCACTTACTTTATCTCTGGCCTGAAACACCTCATGTGCATACAGCAACCTCTCCCCACCTCACAGGGACCTGCTCAGGAGAGGCCGGGGGCGGCAGTAGATCTTGTGTCCTGCACACTGGGCCAGCTATGGATGCCGCTTCCAAGCAGCCCTGGCACCCACTTCCCAGGACCCTCAGAGCATGCACAGGGAAGGATCAAGCGGCAGCCAGTTGAGGAGCTGCTGAACCCTCCCTGGAGGGGAATCAGGACTTGAAAATTCAAAACATGCCTGAAAGCTGCCATGTGCTTTTAATTTCCTTGTAACCGTAAAAGCAAGAAAAAAAGACATCCAGTGTGTGGGTCCAACCAGCCACTAAAAGAATGCTCCAAAAACAATTCACAATGGCATTTCCTGATATTAATTTTAATTGGATAGTTGAATGTTCAATTATCACAGGCCTTTCACATTTACAGCAAATGTGTGCCCTGGGCAGTCCCCAGCATGTGGCACTGAGCTGATGTGTCTTTCATCTCCACAACAGCAGAGCTAGCTGCAAGCTAGGAACTTTCCCAGTCCAGATTTGCCATGATATCCTAGCCCATGGCTCAGGTTCTGCAGCCAGCTGTACCTATGGAGACAGCTGACTGTAAGAACTAATGAGGCTCCCTAGTGGAGGAAGGTCTTGCAAACTTAGAGACAGGACTGACACCAAGGAGGGGCAGAGACTCCCCAAGGAATGGAGGGAGCAGGCGAGTCTCAGAGTAAGAGGAGCTCAGTGCCAGGATCTTTTTCAAAACAACGTCTGGGACAACCAAGAACATGTGAGTCTTCACGTTCCTGATGTGCATGTGTAGATACATATGCCTTCATATGCATACATACATATGCATGTGTGTTGGTGTATCTGTGTGAATATTAACTTTGCCCAAGGAGAGGCCTGGCCTTTGCCCTTGACTTCTGAAAAGTGACCTACAAAGCCCTGGAATTTAATGTCTGGTGAGTATGCTTACCTGGGCCTGCAGCCACTGCTAATGGTCTAATCAATTTGACCTCTGGAGGTGGTAGATGCTGAAGTCAGCCTCCTGAAAAACCCACATTGCCCTCTTCTTGTAAGAAAACAACCCATATTGGGTTTAGTTGTAAACTAATCCACTTTGGACCTCATCTGAACTGGGTTACATTTCCAAAGACTGTTTCTAAATAAAGTCTCAGTCCCTGGCTTCTGGTGAACATGAACTTGAATGGGAGACCCTCTCCTTAAGGGAGTGGCTGCAGCCAGCAAAGCGCAGCCACCCACAAGCCTGACCTCTAGCTGGACTTTCAGGGAGACAAGGAGCGGCACGAACACCCTTGGCCCTCCTGGGGCCAGCCCTTCCCCTGCTGCCCCACCTACGTGGAGGTCAGGGTTTAGGGACACCCCCCCATTCTCTGCTTTTGCTGAGAGTTTTACTGCACATCACCTCCAGCTTAGACCTGACTCGGCACAGTGGGGCAGTCACACATCCTGTCATCAGAGAACACTGGCTTCAGGTCCGCCATGGTCCTGGTGCTCAGCCTCTCATTCGGTCAATGCAGGGAGGTGGACATCTCACCATCTGAAATTAGAAGAAGCCACGGAGGCTGGCCAGAGGCAAGCAGTAAGCTGCCCTGTTCAGGCAGAAGTTCTAGGCTCTCCCATTCGGTGCACATCCTGCCACGTCCTCCCAGCTCCAGTAGGTTTTAGAAAGCCAATTACCTGATATCTGCCATCCTCTTCCCCGTAAGGGAAGGGCATGTGCAGTGTGAGACAATAGGATAAGTGATCTGGATAAATTATCTGTCACAAAGCCTGCTGCACAGATCACTCAATCTGGCTGTCAGCTATCATTGTCGTTTTACACAGAGGGAAAAATGGCAACCACAACTCACAAAACTGTTGACACTGCCTAGCTTAACATGCGACCCATTGCAAGCACATTTATCTTGTGAGGACCTTCTGCATGCTAGCAAGCACTCGGCCCTGAGGGAGCTGTGTCCCCAGCCTGAGAACTACCTTTTTACTTAGTAAATCCTTCAGCTGATAGCATTTCCCAACCTCAGAGGGGCTCGGACAGATGCAGACATCCTGTGGTTGGTTCAAGGGGTCTAAGGAGGCAGACCTGGGCAGAGCTTTCTGGGGAAGTGACTGCCAGAAAAAGCCTCAGAGAGCACATGGTGACGGTTCACAGTGGCTCAGGATGCAGAGTCAGGCTGGGCAGCATCTGTCCCTCGGAAATCCACCACTGATGGCATGGAGCTGCTGACGCAAAGCGTGCCCTGGTCAGGAAATAGAGCAAGTGTCCATGCTGGGGGGGCCTCAGCAGTGCCAGCCAGGAGCAAAATCTTGGCCTCTCCCCAGCTCTTGTCCTCCCTCTTCCTCTCATAGTGGTTGCTAGGTGCCCTGGACATTTATAAGCTATCATAGAGGGAAGGATATCATATGTGAAAGCTGAGAAGTAAAAGAGCCAAGGTAAGGAGCAGGGTCAGAGAAGTCTTCTGAGCAACAATCTAGCCAGAGAAGCAAACCCCTCTACCATCACTTCACCATTATTGCCACCACCATCATCACCAAAATTGTCACTCCATCAGCATGAACACCACTGTCACTATCATTACCACTTCTGAAATTTCATCAGGGTTAGGCACTGTACTTTAAAGCCACTATTTAATTTAATTCCCAAACAGCTCTATGGGGTCAGCATTAGGAAACTAAGGCTCAGGGACTGTAAATCAACTTCCCAAAGCTGTCTGGCAGAAAGGGCAGAAAGGACCATATTGTAAAATCATTATATCTCTTCAAGAACATTCAATTGTAAAAGAAGTGGATGGGTGAGACTAAGTCATTATTCAGAAGATTCCAGAAGTACCTTTAGCTCCCCTGTGCTGCATGTCTGCTTCCTGCCTGTAGTGGGTCAGACTGGTGCAGAGGCTTTGTCTCTAGGCAATAGCCACAGAAAAGGCATATTGTTACGGTTTGTGTCTAGATGTCCCCCCCAGCCTCATGTGGTCATAGGTAGGGTTTTTCAGGTATGATTGGATCAAGGGCACTAGGATTAAGAGCATGAGTGCTACCTGCCCTCAGTAGCCTGGATAAGACATAAGGAATAGAAAGAACTGGGGTCCTTCCCTGCTGTATTTGCTACCTTCTGCCCACCATGAACTGTTTCTCCTCTGTGATGCCCTCTGCCATGCTGTCCTGTCTTAGAGCCAGCCCATGATGGACTGAAACCTCACAAACCATGAGCTAAATAAACCTTTCCCCCTTTAACTTTGGGAATCAGGTATTTTGTCTAAGTCACAAGAGGAATGTAACTGAGACATGTAGTATCCATGTTTTGTGCAGCTTGCAAGTAAAAAGGAATCCCCACAAGCTCCACCTCAGCACCATGACATCCAAACAAAAGAAGGCGCTTCCTATCAGCCTCGGGAAAGATGGAAGGCTTCCACCAAATGTCCTGTCTCAATGCCAGTGACACTACACCATGCTCAAAATGTCTTTAAAATGTTCTCTGCTCTTTCATACCTTCCCTGTGTAGCAGCAGCATCTTCTCTTCCACCTTGCCCTTCTCTCTCCCCATACTTCCATCCCATGGTTCAGGGCTCTGTGGCCCACCCCAGTGACTGATTCACAACCTCCTGTCTTCTTGAGTGTCTCTCGTTCTCTGTGGGTAGCCATCAGCTCCTTCCCTCAGCTCCTTCCTCTGTGTGCAGGGACACTTCACTGTCCAGGGAGGAGCCAGCATCCAAGGCCTTAGGCTGCTCCTTAGGGAACTGGGGTGGGTAAACTTGCCTACACCTCTTGCTTTTGTTGTCCCAGTCTCAACCAGATGAGAAACTGAAGCTCAGAAGTCAAGGACAGCCTGAAAGAGGCCAGACTGGAACCTTTACAAGTTCTGAGTACACAGCAATTTTTTCCAATAGATTTTTTTTTTTTTTTTTTTTTTTTTTTTTTTTTTTGCGGTACCAGGGATTGAACTCAGGTTCTTGTGCTTGCCAGGCAAGTGCTTATTCTATGAGCTATCTCCCCGGCCCATTCCCAATAGATCTTAACCTTCCTTACAAGGTGGAAGGGAGTCCAAGTGACCCCAATATTCTGTGATGTACCTCAGGCTTGGGGGACAGAGTGAACACATAGAGAAGACTGAACTTTGGTTTGAGGCCTTACCCCAGCACCTACCAGCTGTAGGATCTCAGGAAAGCCACCACGCCCCTAAGAATCTGGCCTTCAGTCTGCATAGGGTGGAGGAGGAAGCCCTGTGGCTGGAAGCTGGGTGCTTTCTTACAGGGACACTGGCAAACCTCCTGCCCCACAGCTTTGAGATCCTCCACTGTTACAGTTTAGATTTAGGGTGTCATCCACCCTCCAGGCTCAGGTGTTCAGGGGACAGGCTTTTGACAGGTGACTGGATCCTGAGGACTCAGTTCCCACCATTGATGGGACCAGAATTGGATGGCATTGTTGAGAAGTGATGGAAAGAGGTGGCTAGACCTAGATAGGGAAGTAGCTCCTTGGGCCCCGACCTTGGAGGCTATAAGCCCAGTGTCCAGCCCTTTCCTCTTGGTTCCATCCCTATCTCTCTCTTCCTAGATGCTATCAATGAGTGACTTTCCTCTGCCATGATGTGCTACCATGATGCACGCCTTGCCATGGGTCTAAGAGCAATGGTGCCCGGATGTCATGGGCTGAAACCTCTGAAACCTTGAGCTAAAGGGTGTTTTCCTCCCCTGAGTTGTTTTTCTCATGTATTTCATGATCCGTGATGAAAAACACAGCCACCCACAAACATGTATGAGCCTGCATGCATATCATCTTGGGGGGTGGCTGGGAGAGGATCCTACCTGTTAGCTCACTTCTGGGGATACAACAGCCTTCCTGAAGGAGGAACTCCCTTTTTTCAATTCTGTCTTCTGACAATTCTTTGAAGTTGAAATTCACAATAACATTCTCCTGACTGTTTCTCTGAGAGAGAAACAAGCTTTTTTGAAAGTAAGAGCCTCAGGCACAAATTTCACTTTTCAGGGCAAGTTTTTTTATCTTCCTAAACTTAAGGGCCAGACTTCAGAGGGGAAGGGGAAGATCCGATGGAAAAAGCCATGACCCAGACATTCCCATCCCCTACAGCCCAAAGCCATGGAATGTGGGCCTGCCAGGAACCCCAGTGTCTGCCTCTGTAGCTAGCAGAGAGAGGGCCAGGGGAGCTGGAGGAGGCCATACCTTCCTTGTGATCTTAACTCTGACCGAATTAATATTGTTATCTCAAAGACGTGTGAACATGAACACAAACATACCTCCAAGCAAAGGAATTTCCACAAGTAAGCATTCTCTTCTCTTCTCTTCTCTTTTCTCTTCTCTTCTCTTCTCTTCTCTTCTCTTCTCTTCTCTTCTCTTCTCTTCTCCCCTCCCCTCCCCTCCCCTCCATTCCCCTTCTCTCTCTCTCTCTCTCTCTCTCTCTCTCTCTCTCTCTCTCTCTCTCCTGTGAGTCTGCACTTCTCACATGCTCCCAGGACACTGAAGCTGCTTTCCTGGGATCACATGTGGAGTATCAAGGGCTCAGGCAATGAGATAGTGCCTGTGCCCCATGGGCAGAGGTCTGAAGGTGGATGATCGCTGTGCGGTTTGAAGATCAGCCATATCAACACGCTTTTTCAGTAGTGTCCATGTTCCTGCTCTCAGATAGCTCCAAAGCACACACTGGCTCCCACACAGAGAAGGCAAGTAGCTCATTCCCCATGTCTCTTTCTTTCCCCTAGGAAAGAGACAAGCTCCCCTGAAGTTCCCAGATGCGCTTCATGTCTTGCTGGCCAACACTTTGTAGTTGGCCATCGAGATGCCCAAGGGTACCTGAAAGAAAGTCCTCACCTAGCTAACTGGAAAGAGGTTAGCATGAAAGATACCTTTAGCAAGAAAAGAAAAAGAGAATGGTGACTGGATGGGCAGCCAGCAGTGTCTGCCACAGCCATCTTTCAGATGCTGGAAGCCATCTCTGTATTCTCTGGTCTTCTGGGGACAATAGAAAGGAATGGGGATAGGCGCATCGATGCATCTAATCCAGAGTGTGTGGTGGCAGTGGGAGATAAGCCTCATCTGGCGACGCAGGTAGGACACAGCCCAGGTGAAATTGGGAGACATAGGTTAGACACAGCCCATGTTAGATATTACACAAAGCTGCAGGCCTGCCAACTCCTTTGATCAAACAAACTGCAGTCATTTTTGCCTTGACCGCAGCCAGAACCCCCTCCTTTCCCTAGGAGCAAAGTCATCTTGTTGCCTGGTATCCTGGATACAGCATCAGGGATACAAAGCCGAGAAGTGTGTCCACAGAGCCAATTGGAAATAGTGCCAATTAAACCCGCCTTCAGAGCCACAGAGCACTAAGTGTTGGGAACCAGATTTATTTTTTTCCTGAAGTGATATGCAGCCCCTGGTAGCCAGAGTTGCCATGGTGATGTTTTCTACCTGACTGGAAACAGGACTCACATTGAAGCCAAACCAGAAATGTGGCACAAGGCAGTGAGGCCTCATAGGCAGAGGGCAGGCACTGCAGAAGCCCTCTCTTCTCTTGGCGTCTTGGTGGGTCCCACCTTCTTGGGCACACTGGTGCCTTTCAATGAGGTGATGTGGAAGGAGTCCAGCTCTGGAATTAGGCCTGGATTCCAATCCTGTCTCTCCTTCTGACCTGCTGGGGCCTTTAGCTACTATTGACCTCTACCTACCTCAATTTCTTTAAAACAGTGGAAGAGAAAGATGTGTTCCAAAGACACGAGGTTCTTGGAATTCAAGTGAGACTCCTGTGAAGTGCCCAGCACAACACTGGTCCAGAAGTGAGGGGCAGACAGGCTCTGTGGGTGAGGCAGACCTCACATCTCAGCAAGGCTGCCTTGGGATGCATCTTTCTCATGTACACACAGGTTAACATGTGCTAAGGGACAGAGAGATGAAGTACACGTAAATAGAGAAGCCCAGGAGTGCTCCAAGTGTGCCTTATCAGGGCCGCCTGGGAAGCCAGCCCATGTATGGCAGCCATGTGGCCAGCTCTCCGTGAGAGCCCTGCTAGACTAGGGGCTGGAGACTGATGCAGTCTTTCTTTCTTCACAGGCAGGGCTAGTGAGGCACATCTGGGGACTTGGAGCTCACAGACTCAGAAGATTCAGAAAGAATGAACGCTTGATGACCCCGTTGTCCCGACATACACAGAGATCCCCAGGACCTACCTGGGCATCTGCCTGGTCACGGAGTTTCCAGGCCTGGGACCACCCATCACTTAGCTTTCCATCATGTATGTGTTGGTTTGGATCAGAACTATCAATGGTTCTATCACAGTAAAGGGTCCAAAGAGGTCCCCAAAGCAGCAGAATAAAGAAGCTAAATGTGCCCCACCTACAGAATAAGTTTATAAGTTCATCAACTCCTGTCATAGTAAAAGAATTTTCAGGATGCATCAATAAGAGGCATAAGGGGATTTATTACACAGAAATTTAAAAGTCCACAGTCAGAGAAATAGAGTGCAGGCCTTCAAGAAAGAGATGATTATTATGCTTCTCTTAAAGGAGTGGAAACCACAGGAAAAAATCACACACACACACACACACACACACACACACACACACACACACACACACGGGTCCTGGCCCATTTAAAGATCAGTTTTCTAAAAGATTAAGCATTCCTTGAATTCTCTCAACTTGTTCCTTTACCTCAAGCTCTGCTCTTTAATTTCTCAATTAAGCAATTTATAGACTTTCAATATTCTCAAGGAGCTTCGATTGTGATGGGTCTGGGAGGAAAGGAGCCTAAAGTCACCAAGGGACTGCCGATACGGTTGCCTTGGGTGACTTAGTGGGGTCCCAGAAGTTGCAATCTTCTTAAAAGGGTAACTTTTAGTTATGATTCTCCTGGTCTCCTTTCTGTCCTTGTCTCTTCTTTCCTTCCTCAGTTCCCCCCACGTCCAAGTTCTCGAGAGCTGCCTCAGTGCCCACCTAATAGACATCTGTATACGCTGGTCGCTTTTCAATTTGCAGCATTTCAGTTCTCAGTGATCTTTGGCAGGGAGAAAGAGTAGTCCAGTCCTCTTCCACCATCACGGATTGTACCAAGATTCCCACACTGATGAGAATAGCAGCAGTCAGTTCTCAAAGCCACAGGACACGTGTGACACGTCTCCCTGCATCTTCCACTGTCTCTGTAGCGACTGTATTAATTTCTTAGAGCTGTCATGACAAAGAACCACCAACCTGGGGGCTTAGAACAACAGAAATTTAAGATCTCACAAGTCAGGCTCTAAATGGCCACAGTGAAGGTATCGGCAGGGTCTTGCTCCCTCTGAAGGTTCTAGGTACACAGGTACCTAGCCCTCTGCCACAGCAGGTTCACAGAGCTCTCTGTGTTGGCACGCAAGCCAAGTCACCCTAGCAGGCTCGCACTGGACCACAGTGGACTTTTCTAAACTAAAACCTCAGGATCCAGGTTGAATTGCAGTGTTGGCACTTCATATAAGTCAGTAGATTCGAGATGGCAGCCTGGGCTCTCAGGCGCTAAACATCCCAATCACTGGGCTAGGGCATCCTTCCTTGCCTCGTGCATCTTCTGGTGGTAGCTGGCTTCCTCAGCACCCCTTTAGTCTCCACTCTGTTGTCACATGGTCTCTCCCTCATGGTCTGCATCTCTTTGAGAGATACAAAAGAATACTAATCACATTGGATCAGAGACTCAACCTGCTCAAGTACAAGCTCATTTAAATTTAACTAGTTACATCTGTAGTCACCCTATTTCAAATAAGGCCGCATTCTGAAATACTTGGATTAGGATGCTCATATACATATGTAGAGGACACAATTCAATTCTTACCAATAAGTAAGTCAGAAATGTTTTAACATTTAACGAAACATGGATATACAAGTCAATAAAATAAAAATTCTTCATAAATTGAAACCTAAGCCCCTCTTACCTATAGTAGGCTATTGCTGTCCAGCCCCATGGGCTCCTCCCCCTCCTCACTTCTTGGGTTGCTTTGGGAAAGAGCCCAAAAATCAGGGTAGAAGAGGCTGGTGGCACAAGTGCCTGCCTGGAAAGAGCAGGGTCTTGAGTTCGATTCCTGGTGCCAAAAAATTATCAGGATAAGAGGCCAGAATGCTGGTTTTCTCTAACCTCACGCACATCCACTGTCCTGTCTGAGCCTAATCTGAGGATGAAGACACCAAAGCATCTAACCCCAGAATTAGGAAGTGTGCTGTGCTCAGCTGTCAGTGCTCTTGGCTCCTTAGGAGCGTGTCCAGAGAAAGTGAAATAATTTGAACTGGGCAGAAAGGCGCTGGGCATTCAGTCCTGCATGCCCATCCAGCGTCATCCAGTCTCCTTGTCTTTGAGTCACCAAATATTCTATACACTGCAGGGTATTTGGTCACACAACTGATGCTTGTTCCCAGAAAGGCAAGTGAACCCCACATGGTGGGGCGCAGTGGCTGATGCCCTGTGGATACCGACCCGCTTTACACCCGCTTCTAAGTTCACTTCACCACGCCTGCGTGCCCACGCCTGCGTGCCCACGCCTGCGTGCCCACGCCTGCGTGCCCACGCCTGCGTGCCCACGCCTGCGTGCCCACGCCTGCG
>NW_004524586.1:20000669-20013267 GCF_000260255.1 Octodon degus | reverse complement strand
CGCCTGCGTGCCCACGCCTGCGTGCCCACGCCTGCGTGCCCACGCCTGCGTGCCCACGCCTGCGTGCCCACGCCTGCGTGCCCACGCCTGCGTGCTCTTTGTTTCCCTTTGAGTTCATTGTAGCGTACCTTTGGTTTCTTGATTGAATCAAATAAGCTTGACATGTGTTCCTTTCATATTTTATTCTAGTCATGATTTGACCTTAGAAATACCCTTTTCAACAAAGGCAGCAGGGAGAAGCATTTGAAATATATGATGAACCTGTGAATTTAGAAAGAACTCCTTCCAGAGGTGGCAAGAATGATGTGTTCAGTGTTGGAAGTGAAAGGGTGTGTGCTGAGGAAGACTCATAGTAATGTGGTTTTAACTGTAATAAAATATTTTTGACAAACATTCACAGGCTGGGGAGATAGTTCAGAAGCATAGACACCTGCCAGGCAAGCACAAGGTTCTAAGTTCAATCCCTGGTACCATAAAAAATAAATAAATAAATAAACATTCACTGTGTGGTTTTTGTTTTGTTTTATAGTTTTAGGGAAGGGTTTACAGTGTTCAGGGTCTCACTGTTAGATCAGACTCATAGTGATCCACCCGTTTACTGCCTCCCAAGAGCTGGGATTACAGGCACACACCAACACGCCCAGTCTCAGGGTGCTCTGGGGATAGGGCTGGCCTGGCAGGCCCAGGGAGCGAAACCCCGACCCCTGTACCTGCTTGCAGGCACTTTAATCCACTGAGCTATTTGGCTGGCCCTCTCATTGTGTTTTTGATCTCACCTCATACACATTCCTTGAAAGTTTCCAAGTATATGATCACAATCAATAGCAACAGAAGTAATTATATTGGGCTCAACACCTGGAGGGATGCTCTGTAGCTGTAAATAAGGACTCAGGAGGAATTTACCAGCTGGGCAGTATATGAGTGGTCAGCAGAGTTTCAGGTGGCCAGCAGCCCACAGGAAGGCCAAAAGCCTCCGTGGGCCCTACACAAGGCTTTATTTCAGCCCCTGAAGTGCAATTATATTAGGTCTGAAAAGTAACAAACAGGGTCATAAAACAATGTCCCTCCTGGCAGCAGGACTAGGTCAGGAGCGTGCCAGCTGGCTGGAGTCTGGGTGCCGCGACACTGCTGACAGCCCTGGCAGGCAGAGGTTTGGGGCTGAGGCTATGGCAAGACCATTTGCAGGGTGAACTGAGCCAAAACGGAGCAGCACAGCCCAGGATGGCATCCATTCTGCTGCGGGGCCTCTTCCTGCTCCGTCAAGAGAAGAGGGTTTATCCTAAGAAGCTCTGTTTATGCCCAGAGCCGAGGTAGGACACGCTCTTTGTGGCATTCTAATGAAAGAAGCCCCAGTTGTGGGCAGCGGCTGCTGCTTCACCCATGCCCATCCTGCAGTGCTCATAGCTTGGGCCAGCATGTGACGCCCCTGCAAAGCCAAAACATCGACAACTCTATGGCGGAGGGAGGTAAAGGCCATAGTGTGCATGCAAGGATAACACGCCTCAGAGTCCCCACTCTTCTCTCTCACTGCGGCGCAGCCCCACAAGAGATGCTAACTCAGCTTCCTCTTTCCACCAGAGAAAAGGTGGGCAGCTGGGGAGTGGCTTAACTGGATTCATTGGGGGCGGACCTACACTACCTGGCAGGGTGACAGATGTCTCACGTAGGACCTCCAAGTACAGCGCCAGGTTTGGCCAATGTCCAGGAGCCAAAATGCCTGAGTTCTTCTCCCAGCTCAGATACATTCTTCCTCACCTTGCTGTGGGTCTTAAAACAAGGAGGGAGGTAGACCAGAATCCTAGAAGGTAACACACCATTTTCTAGGACTTGGGAAAACTAGGTGCTCTTCTAAGAAATGCTTGCAGAGTTTCAGCAGTGTTCTTCCTGAGCCCCTTTTGAACCTCCCCAAAGAGACAGTTTGCCCCTGGATGGAATCTGTGGACAGGGTAGAGCGAATCTGAGAGTGGCTCCTTAGAGTTCCTTGTGGAATTCTCTATAACCCCACTGCCCTCTGGACAACAGACAGCATCCAAGCTGTACTTCTAATGTTCTCATTCTCATTTTCTCAGAAACTAACACATTCTGCTCTTGTTAAGATGGTCTCGGGCATCCTGGGGCTGGAGTCTGGGCTCAACAAAGCAGGTGCAGAGTGCTATCTGTCCCAGAAAAGTCAGGCAGCCACAGGTGGGTGCGGGCTGCCCGGTCCCTTATTCCAAGTGGTAGAATTCTCTGGCCCTCAGAGCTCACCTCCCTGATTCTGGCAAATGATTGAAGTGCTAAGAGAAAAAACATTGCTAAGAATCAAAGGGAACACATGTCCTCAAATAACTCCCCCAGCTGCAGTTCTACTACCTCTTCACCCCGAGCTTCTGGTAGCAACATCAGCTTCAGGCAAGGCCCAGGAATGCCATTCTTTCCCTCTCCTACAAAGACCACACTTTTTCTGTAGGTCATTTCCTGCTCTGATGACTATTCCAGGAATGCAAGGAGGGGCAATATTTTTCTTTCTCAAAGTGATGCTTCCAGACTTTGAGCTATGCTGATGCATATGCATGGACAGCTAAGAAGAGTCCACAGTGTGCTGCTGATTTAGAAGCTGAATGAACAGAAAGCTGCCTTTAGACATCCCAAAGGCCCTCTCTAGAGCCCTGATAGTGTGTTTTCAATCATCCCATTAATGACAACCCACATGTCAATGGGATCTCGCCTCCCCTAAGGACCTGACCAAGACCTGCACTGGCCCTTCTGCTGTGCCTTGTACAGTCCACAGCTCTGGGTTACTCTGACGCTTAGTTTATAACTTGTGCTCTCTCTCATTACTCACAGTCTTTCTGTTGCTCATGGAACCAACTGAGATATGAACCCTGAAGTTTGCCCTCTAATACACACACAAGCACCCCATTCATGGCATTCAGGTATTTGCAGGTGCTTTTGGGTTCATTAGGAGGCAGGAAGTGCCTCCCCATTCACACAATGGGTTCTATTCCCCTGACCCTATTTCCCAGCTGTACTTTAAGCTGGGTTGGACCACGTGACTTGTGTTTCAGCCAATAGAAAGAGAGCAGAAGTGAGAGTGCCAGGGTCTACCCTTATGATAGAACGTGCTTCAGCAACAGATATAAAGTTCTGACACGTGCTATAGAAGGAGGAGCCTCAGAAACAGGATGCCACGTGAAAGGACCCAGACACAAGAGATCACGTATTGCATGATTTCACTTAAGTGAAATGTCTAGGAAGGCAAATCTACAGAGACAGAGAGTGAAATGTGGCTGTCTAGGGAGACAGAGTCAGAGAGTCACAAGAAATAGGCACAAGGGATCTCATTTGTGCTAAAACCAATTTATGGTGGTGGTTTGTACCACCTGAAGCTACAGCAGGCTGTGTCCTGCTATCAGTTACCCCATGTTGTATAGAATAGTAGCTTTCAGGCTGTGCTTTGCCCCAAGTGACTCTGTTTTATAAAACAACAGTTTGCTTTATTTTGAGCAAATGCAAAGGCAAAGTGACTTGATGACTTGTCTGTGTAAATAAATAAATACCAGATGTTGGGCACACCAACTTTAAGGACAAAAATAATCCCCCACTGCACAGCATGATTACAAGGTATAAGCTGATAAATAAATTAATATTGCTAATGAAAATTGCCTCTTGGAAACTTAGCAAACTAAACTCAGGACACACGGACACATGATATATCTAATGTATATGAGAGAAAACCATGGCTGTGAGTTTATCATACACAGCAGATCCACAGAATGCAACCACCCTTGCTGGGATCACATGAAAGTCTCTGACGCAGATAAACATGTCACGAGATCAGCAAGCCACACACACTCCAGCTCTCTGTCTCCCAGCTACATCTTGGATCAGTCTCCCTGCTTGACACTGTCCTGTCCTCCATCAGGCTTTGAGTGAGCTCTATGCACACAACACCACATCCTGGACCTCCTGGAAACATCTCTGCCCCATCTGTATGAGTCTTACCCCACCCCACCCCCATGGTGACTTTTCACACCTCCAGAGCCTTTCTGCCTTGGCATTCAGCTCTGCCCCTTTGAAGTCCACAACTACTTTTAACCATTTCTTAGCCATTCTACAATGAAAGTGTGATGTGTGGTCTGAGTGTTATAGATATTAGTAATTAAGATTGTAATAAAAGAATCTATAATTGCCCAGCTCATTGGCTACCAAGTAAACCTTGAGCATTCACCCTGGATAAGACTGACAGGATTGAAATAGCTCATGAATTTATTGTTATTCAATAAAGCTGGGTGAAGACACATGTCTGGCCTACTCCTGCCATAGCTTGCTTACAACAGTTTGGTAAAATTAACACAAAACATTGTGTTTTATACCTGGGAAAGATAAACTTCCTCTCGATTAAGTTGTTTTTAAAAAGAGAGATCTGAGAATGTTATTTGCAGGCCTGATGTGAAAACATCTTGCACTTGTTCTCCTCTGGCCTCTTCCCTTCCTGCTGACAGTTGCACACGGTGAAGGAGATTGGGTGAGAGACCCTGAGAGACCCCAGGAAGCGAGCTGCCCTGCACCATGCCCTCTTTGCTGGATTTCCAAGTGAAGCAGCTGCCCCACGCCATCTCGCCCTGGTGGTTCCGTGACCACCATGCACATGTCCATCTGAGTGGCTTCGTGGTTCTCTTTGGCCAAGCCAGGAATTACGCATCTTAGCTGTGAGGTTGCCCATCTTCTCCACATCTCACAGGTCCTCTTTTGCTCTCCACCTTCCTCTCTGCTTACTCCTCTTAGAGATGTCATGCAGTGTAACTATCAGTGGACCTGGGGGATCGTTTTTCATGGTAGCGCTGTGGAGACAGAAATGAAGGAGCAACCTGTCCTTGTGAGTGCCGACAATGGTGGGCTGAGCTCTGTGGTGGGAGGAGGCAGGAAGCTTTGGGGTCACATTTGATCCAACTCTGCTGGAGGTGCCCGAGCAGAGCTGAGACTACATGGTCCTGGGCACAAACCAGGGAAAGGCCTCAGGCAGGCATTATCCGGGGCACTCCACAGCCCAAGCCTTTTTCCTTCTCCGTAATCCGAGTTTTTCTGCTCCTCCGGAACCAAGTTGGTGTGTGGGTGGTAGGAGTCAAAAACATTTCTTTGAGTCATAAAAGAGAAAGGCGGTGCATATTAGTGTGGAAGAGATATTGAAACAAGGAAATGCCTCAAAGTGCGCACAGTGTCAGCAAAGAGCCAAATAATTTTTTAAGCATCATTGTAACTGTGTAGGAAAAAAATCCTGGAGACTTTCTATAGCACAGGCAGTGACAAACGGCAGCTAATTTTACATGCCCCATTGTTAACACTGGAGGTATGCATGATGGCCTGGGCATTTTCTTTATTCCACACGCAAGCACTGTCAGGCTCCCAGCTCTACAGAATCCTCCCCACTTCCCGTCATGTGCTTTCCCCTCCCTTCTCTCTTGTACCACTTCAAGTAGCCCTTTTGGAGACTCACCTAGATTTCTAGACTTCCTCCAATCTGTTTTTCCTGATTCCTCTATTTCTCCATCCAATCATCTCAGCATAGCCAGTGTGAACTTTTTAACACACATGGATAATCAATCTCTTGCTTCTGATTCTCAGAAGGCTTTCTGTCAGGGTGCAACTCGGTGCCTTCATGAAGCAGGGTCACACTGTTCAGCAATTCAGTCTTTCAGTCATTCAGGGGTGCAGCCTGAATGGTGCACCGCACAACACATACATCCGTACTGACATAGAGACTATACTGACAGAGAACAAACTCCTAGTCCCTTCAGCTGCTACTCATTAAAAGCACGACTTGTGATTTGTTTTATTGCATTTGGGTTTTTTTCTGAGAGGGTCAGGGACTTAAAAGTGGTTTTTGACAAACATCATGACTCTTCACTTGGTCTTACAGGTAGAGGTCAAATAGGTAACTGAAAGGACAACAACGCTAACCTTTCACTTTCCAAAGCTCTGAGTCAAATCCCTTGCTACCATGCATATAGACACATTAGTCAGGTAGGGAATGTCTGTCTAAATATTGGCACAGCAAAGTTAATATCCCTAATTTACCTGTCTGTCCCACTGTTCTTCAGACAGAGGACACTGGGATATTAGAGCTGTAGGAACATTCAGCGGCAGAACCCAGAAATCTCCATTGTCCAAATCCAGGCCTACCTTGGATTCCAGCAAAGCCTCACGTGACTCCAAGCCGAGACAATCGTCCCTCATGCCATCTAAACTCATCTTGTGGCAACCAAATGACCACTCAAACTGGAAGGACTTCCAAGGTTACAAAAGTAGGGCTGTGAGACTGATCAGCCAGACCCAGCCCACCAGTTTCCCATAAAACTAGACTGAGGTTTTTCTGTAAATGGGCCGTGTTGTAGTTTGGGGTGTTTGCAAGGGGAACAATGCAATACAGGACACAGTTTTGCAAGATTACCTATAATGAATCACCCAAAGAATCATAAATAAAGAGTGTAGGAAAATCAATCTACAAACTAAAGATCAAAGAATTCAGCCTTGGGCCTTCATGCTAATATCCTGCACGAGTCCAGCTGAAACCCTAGAGCTCATAATAATGCCTCCCATGAATCCAACTGGAGGCCTAGACACTGCATGACAGTGTCTCGTCAGGCCTGCTTTACAGATCTACGTGAGAAAAGCCCAAAGCTCAGCGGTGGAAGCTAGAAAGTCCGTGCCAGTGGGATGAAGGATCTGTGCCAGCAGGCTGAGGAATCTGAACCAGCTAGGAAGCAACTCTCAAGGTAAGCACCAGAGCTCCCCCAGAAAGTACCACAGCCCTCCTCACAGTGAGATCCCAAGCTACTCTGAGGATGAGGAAAGCCGAGTTTCCACTAGGAAAGCCAACATAACAAGCTTTTCCAGGAGACTGACCTGTGCACCATCTTCCCCTCTGGAGCCTGGAAGGGATGCTCAAGGTAAGAACCAGAGCTCCCCAAAATGAACCAGAGCTGTTCTCAACAACAACAAGGTCCCAAGCTCCTCCTCCAATGAGAACAACCAAGTTCACCAGGAAAGCCAGCATGACAACGTCACCCAACAGAATAGCCCAAGAGAACAAGCAACTTCCAACAGCTCCCCCAAACAGCATTCCTAACAACCTCAACACTTCATCAGTTGTGACTCTTATGCTGCTGGCAGCAACCCTCAGGTGGGCTATCTGCACCCAGCACCACCCTAGTTCATTTCAGCTGGGTCTAGCAAGTTAACCCCTAGTTGACAAGCCACCACAGGGCCTTTCTCCCTTTCTCAAACAGAACTTTTTTTTCCCCTATCTTCTTTTTGTTTTACTAGAGATCAGGACTGATTTTTGTCAGAGCTGTGCCCCACCCCTTAATCTTCTCCAACTTTCCAATTAAGTATTTTGCCTATGGATTCATCCTATTGCTTTTGGTCTTATTTCCATTATCACTAAAGCAAGGACCCACACTAGTCAGTGACAATACCATACTCCCCTGAATGTAATACTCCAAGGTCCCCAATCTCTCTGGCCTCAGCAGTCACCATCCTTGTCAGACACATTCTGTCTTACCACATGGAGTCCCCAGTCCTGTGCTGAGATCCTCCTGCCCAAAACCTCTTCTCCCTCTTCTTCACACACCAGTGTCAGCATCACAATTTCCAGAAGGTGTCCAGGCCCTTGGCAGTGCCCACATTCCTCCACCACAGTGTTCTGTGGCTCCTCCAAGGTTCACATCAAAGAGCACTCCCCAACCCCTGTATTGTGTCATCCATGAGTTCCTGGGGAGAGCCCTGCCTCAGGAGATGGAAGGTGAGGTCTGGACTATTCTGACAAAGAGTAGAGCAGAAACCCAGAGACCCCACCTCAGCCATGGAGGCCAGGACCTTTAGGTTTACATCAAGTTTTGCACAGGGAAACAGAAGAAAGATGGTGACTGTTGTTGGAAATGTTCACTCTTCCTTCCCACCCTGTACCTCTGATCCAGTTAGGCTTCTGGCCACAGTCACCAGGCCCTGGTTGCCCCAGGTTAACAAGATGTATGTTTGTCCTCTTCTTGTAGATACTGGACATGGAGTTCTTCAATGCAGTGATAATAGAAATTGAAAGCCAAGCCAAGAAATATGAGAACATTGGCACAGCTTGTCATTGAGAAGGAAGAGAAAGCAGGGAAGGAGTGTCAGCTTATGGAGAGGAGCTGAATAGGGTGCAGCTCTGGCAGAAACCAAGCTGGCCCATTAACCAAGGAAAGGGACCAGCTATGCTGGGGTGGACTGAGTTCTAGCTGATCATTGTCTCAGTGCAGTTCCTATGGCTCAGGGTGCAATCCAGGTGCTGTGATAGGGCTGCTCTTCTTGGGGGTGGACACCCTCAGTTCTGGTCATGGAGCAAAGTGGTCTCATCATGGGGTGATTTTCCTGTAGAGACCACCAGAATCAGATGTGACTGGAGACTTCTAGATACACCTCTATGGGCTGGGGGTGAGGGTCACCGTAAAATCTGGCACTGGAATCTGCTGCACATCTTGAAAATACCTTAGCTGCTCTTGTCTTGCTGTCCTCAGTCTTGAAAAGGGGAGAGACAGGTTAGGTAAGTGTAGAGTTAAGAAACTGTATTGTAAGTTCTTAGACAGGCCTTAAGTGATTAACACACCTACTTACAGAGCAGAGCAGGGGATCTGACCCAAAGTTTAAGACAATTCAAGAAACAGAAATGCGGCAAAAGTGCCAGACTTTACCCTTTCAGTTGAGCATTTACAGACCCAAGGGAAGAGCCAGTGCCTTTTGCAAAAGCAGGTTTGAATTCCTGACTGTCTTAGTATTACCACCCTTCAAGGAGCCTGCGCCCTAAGAAGATCAGGCCATTGCATGCGGTGCACAGGCCTGGATTTGACCTGGCAGAATCACCATAACACAATCAACATTGCTGGGCCCAGAAGAGCCAGAGCAGTGTGCCGCTCCATCGCCTGGGAAGTGGACGCAGAGCCCGTCTCTCCTGGAAACATGTTCTCTTGATACCACAGGGGCCCTGACCCATGGCCCTGGCAAAGGGCATCTCAGAGAGAGCTTCCATGTTTACCCACAAGGGCAAATAAACAGGTGGCCATGGGTGGGGCCAAGCAAAAGCCCCAGCAACTTTTGTTCTGCTGGAATGATTCTCCAGATGGACGAGATATCCATTTGAAAGGTCAGATAATTGAATTTTCTCTAAAGGAGGAGTTTGTCCTTCTGTATCTTCCCAGGAAATACTCACTTGAGGGTAAAGGCTGAAAAGGCTGGAGGGACACAGTAATAACTCAGGGTGACTTAAAGAGGTATGGGTAGGGCTTATACAGAGAACCAGCAAAGAACTGGCACTGGCTCGCACTGGCTCGCTCTGTCTCTGTCTCTGTCTCTGTCTCTGTCTCTCTCTCTCTCTCTCTCTCTCTCTCTCTCTCTCTCTCTCTCTCTTTCTCTCTCTCTTTCTCATTGCTAAATGGAAAGCTTTGTTGTCCTCTACTGGGTTTCTAAATCCTGGGGTTTTTTTGGTTTGTTTGTTTTGATTGTCTGCTTTAAATGAAAAACAGAGCAGAACAGAGGCCCTGTGCTCTGTCTCTTGAATGCAGACTGCCTAGAGAGATCAAATGAAAGGGCAGTGCAGCCCAGGCGTGGGCAGTGCTCCCCTACAGAATGTTTCCTCATGGTTCTTCCTGACAAGCCACTTTCTATAGCCTCCTTCGTGTAGAAAGGGGTATTTTCCAAACACTTTCTCAATTAAGGGGTAGGCCTCTACAGGGCTGCCTGGCACAGTCCCCATCCTGCTCCTTTCCTCCCTGTCCCTCTCCTTTCCCCACAGCTCCACTGATTCTCTTCTCTTGGTGTCTGGTTACTCACTCATTGGAGGGGAAAAGCAACTGGCTTAAGTATTTCACAAGCAAGCAGGAGAGTGGACTGATCAACTGCGAGGAATGAGACATACCCAGGACCAGTTGCCTCTCGCTCTTCCTGTTGGTCAGGTGATTTCACGTCTCCAGGCTTAATTTTCTCATCTATAAAAATGGGACAAGAACGTGAGAGCTAAGTGACATGAAGCCTATGCAGGACCCACAAAAGTGCCTGAATACACTGACATTACGTTTTGTGGCTCATGTATACCAAGCTTGCCTCTGAGCGCTGTTCTTACAAGGGAATAAATTTAATACAGGACACATAATTTATAAGATTTTTTTATAATACTCAAAAAAGCCAAATCAGAGAAGATCAAAAGATCTGTTCATGTCCTAGAGACTCAAAGAATTCAACTGAGGGCCTGGATCCTGTAGCAATGTTGTGCAAGAGTCCAGCCGGAGGCCTCGAGCCCATGACAATCAATGTTTCATGCAAGTCTGTGCCAAGGTTCTGCCCTGGGAAGGCCCACAGGTCACTGGTGGAAGCCAGAAAGTCTGTGCCAACAGGATAAAGGATCTGTGCCACCAGGTTGAGAGACTTGCACTGAGCCAGGAGGTGACACTCAAGATAAGGACCAGAGCGCTCTCAAAAAGAACTGCAGCCACCCACAGTGACAGCAACAGCTGAACTCCTATCAGGAAAACCAGTGCAACAAGCTTGTCCAGCAACAGCAAGCCATCTTCCCCATCCCCAGTTCTCCTTTTATGTCGTTGGCAACCATCCTCAGGTGGGCCTCCCACACCCCAGAACCATGCTAACTCACTTCAGCTGGGTGCTCCAAGTTGGCCATTAGATAATCCACCACACTGATTCTCAGAGAATGCAACTTCTTGGACCTGCGGACACCCTAAGTCATTATTCCAACACCCCTTCTGACAAAGGAGAGTGATCTTAGGGAGTTGGAGATGGGGATGTGGGGCAGTAGGGCCAGAAGCAGGGAGGCAGCAATGAATTCTTACTGAGTAAAGTATTCTGTGCCAACCGCCATCCATACTTCTAGAGTCTTGCCTGCCATGGTTCTCCAGCCTGTCCTGGGGTTGCCTGTTGCCAGGTGGTGACTGCCAATCTAGCACTCGTGATGTGGACAAATGGCATGCACTGGAGCACACTGAACCTCGAGACCCTAGAAGGCATCCTCCTACTTCCCAAGCTCTCCACATCTCTGAGTCTTAGCTGGATCAGTCAGGGCATTATGGGATATTATTGTGAGCAACAGATCCTCACTACCACCATGACCAGATTACATCACTCCAAGGTCAATAGAAAAGCTTGTCTTCCAGAGCAATCAGAACCAGGACCATGTATGCCCCCAGGAGACTCAGAAAACCTCCAATGCACCTGGTGCATCTGTACCATAACGCACTAGGACCTAGGCATGATGCCAAGCGCTTCCAGCTAAATTTTCCCATCACCCAGTGAGTTCCAATTCCCAAACAAGAAACTGAGGCATGGAGCAGTTCTGACTTACCCAAACTCACTTACTCTGTGGACTGGGGGGTGCTGGACTCTGAACCAAGCAACTGGTGTATCCACATACTTCACTCCAATTGGCCCAGTCAGTCCAGTGTATGTAACCCAGGACCAATCCGCATGGGCTGAAGAATGGGAGACACAATGCTGTTGGGAGCCACCAATAAGCACAAGAGCACTTTTTCCAGAGAACAGCCAGGAGTACAGCCAGCATGATCCACCTGCCTCTTCTCCTCAGCAGCTCAAGGGAAGAGCCCCTCCCTCAGGAAGGTATTCTTCTTCCCACTGTGGCTTCACCGTCTCTCTCCCTTTAGGACAGTGCCTTCCACAAGCCCTGCATCTCACATAAGGGCTTCCTATTGGGCTCCTCCTCACGTCAAGAAGAGACACCATAGGCCTGAGCACATCAGACACATCTGTGTCCCCTAAGATTGCTCCAGCTGCCCTCAGGCTGCTCAGGGCAGGCATAAATGCCTGCACAGTGCCTTTGCACTCTCTTCCCCGCTGTCCCCTTCAATGTCTTTCTGCTCAAGCTCCATTTTGAAGAGGCTACACATCAAGCTTAGAGGAGAGAATAGCTGATGAGTTTCTTATTCTCAACAGTCTGATCCCCAAATCACGCATTTGCCCCAAGACTGGGAGAAGGCCACATGAAGCGGAAGTTGGGGAGGGGCAGCCCCAGCAATCTACCCCCAAAAGGACTCTGAGTGACCACCTGCTGGTTGTCCCCAAGGGTTCTGTGTGAGCCACTTGGGCTCTGAAGGTGACAAAGAAGCTGCATCCTTCAGTGCTGTCCTTAGTACTGGCCTGAGGCTCCTCTGCTACAGAGGTAGACGTAACCAAAGCCAGCACCACAAGGACAGTCACAGCTCGAAGCGCAGGCCTGCCTGCTGGTGCCTAGGAGCTGAGTGCTCACAGAGCCCCTCAGCAGACAGCACAGAGGCACGCACTGACCCCAGGTGCAGCTTCAACACCTCATGCTTGGGAAGCAGACTCAGGGAAGAGGGCCATCAGAGGCCTTTCTCTCTCTCCCCCAGCCTCCCAGCCTTCTCAGCAAACCAGATGGAAAGGAAAAAACTTAAAAAATGCTTTATGAATAATGACATTTGAGTCCTAGCCCAGGTCCGGTGAGTGTGCGGAGAGTTTCCTGCTACCCTGCGCTGGCGGGACCAGTCCCAGCCCAGGCGCAGTGTGGGCCGGACCCTCTCCCACCCCCTTGGGCCGCCCCACA
>NW_004524586.1:19969968-19992812 GCF_000260255.1 Octodon degus | reverse complement strand
ATTATTTGTTGAAACTGTACTTTCGATTTGATTTGAAACTGTCTCATTGCTATATGTTTATCAATAAAACTTTGAAAAGAAAAAAAAAGGATATACAATTATAGACCCAAAGACAAAAAAAAAAATACATGCAGTGTATTATTTGTTGAAACTGTACTTCCGATTTGATTTGAAACTGTCTCATTGGTATCTGTTTATCATTAAAACTTTGAAAAAAAAAAGAATAATGACATTTTATCACAGTAGCTTTGTAGTATAATTTCAAGTCAGGGATTAGGATGCCTCCTGCCTTTCCTTTGTTGTCCAGGATTGTTTTTGCTATTCTAGGTCTCTTCTGGTTCCAGATAGATTTTAGGAATGTTTTCTCTAGATCTATGAAGTATATTAATGGTATTTTATTTCAGAAAAGAATTGCACTCTGATTTCCTCTATATCTTTCTGCTGTTGCTTATTTATTATCGACACTATTAATTCATGCATTTATTAATGGTATTTTAATTGGGATTGCATTGAAACTGAGTAACAATTTTGGGAGTATGGATAAAATGAGACCCATTATCTTTCACCACACACAAAACTACAGTCAAGATGGCCAAAGATTTAAATATTAAAATTGAAACAGAGGCTGAGCGTGGTGGCACTCACCTGTAATCCCAGCTCTTGGGAGGCTGAACATAGGCAGATCACTACAAGTCTGATCTATGTAGTAAAACCCTGTAGAACCTATACTAAAAATACAAATAAAGGGGCTGGTGAGATGGCTCAGTGGTTTGAAGCACCTACTTAGAACAAGCTTAGCAAAGCACAGGGACTGTGGTTCAATCCCCCAGCACCACATGCCAGCCAGCCCCGCCCCCTGGTGGGCTGAGCTGGACACACACCCACACACACACACACACACACACAAATAAATTTTTTAAAAAACAATATTATAAAAATACAAATAAAATAACAAAATATATGCAGAATGAAAAATACCCAGCTTCCAAAATTCAAAGACCCAATCCAAAAATGAACATCTGAGATGAATACACACTTCACAAACAAAGAAATACAAATGGCAAATAAATATATCACAAAATGTTCATCATCATTGGTCATTCAAGAGATGCAAATTAAAATAACGTTCAGATTCCACCTCACCCCCAGAAAGAATGGCTAGCATCAAGAAGTCAACCAATTACAAGGCCAGAGAGGCTGTGGGGGAAAAGGAACCCTTCTCCACAGTTGGTGGGAGTGCAGGCTGGTGCAACCACATTGCTGGTGCAATCTAGGTAAATTGAAGTGTAGTCTGCTAAATTGAAGAATCATTCTCTCTCTGAAAAGTTGTCTCTTATTCCCTCAGGCGTTGTTTCTGTTCCATCCCTTCTGTTCCCTGCTCAAAAATGTCCATTCCTTTGCCATCCATACATTCACTCCTACTCTACAATCATTTTGTGACAATCATTTCAGAGTGGCAATTCCTCAAAAAGCTAGGACTGGAGGTCCCATTCAAGCCAGCTGTTCCCCTCCCAGATATTTTTCCAAAAGAACTGAAAATATTATACCACAGCAATATACATGCACCCGTGTTTATAGCAGCACAATTTATCATAGCTAAATCTTAGAAACAACCCAAATGCCCATCAGCTGATGAGTGGATCAAAAGGATATGGTATTTTTACACAGCAGAGTATTACTCGGCCATAAAAAAGATAAATTTGAGGCCTTTATAGGTAAATGGGTGCAACTAGAGACTATATTCATAAGTGAAATAAATTGCACCCACATGTGCAAAAATCATATTGTCTCACTAGTGGGAGAACTTCAAATAATAAAATCTTAAAGGTACAATAAATACTGTAAGAGGGAAAGAATCTGTTCAATGGGAAGAAAAAGCTGGGATAAGAAAAAGAACAAAAGAAAGAAGGGGAAAATATATATTCATGTATATTTGCAGGATAATGTGAATAACTGTACTGCTGATTTCTGCTGGTCACTGGAAAAAAGCACTTAATGCTTAAATTTTTTATAGTTTTTCTTCTTTTTAATTTCTTATAACATTTTAAACCAATTTTGCAGGTTTATATCCGGTAACCTAAACAACTAACTTGAAGATAACATTATGCAATACAACTATTGTCTAATTCTTATTACTTTGTTTAATGAAATTTTGTATCATTTCTAATGGGTTTTGGGGTTTTTTTTTACAATTTTGTACTCTGGTTTTTTTTTGAGATTTACTTTTTTTGATTAATTTTATTGAGAAACAGCAATGAAACAATTTCAAAACCAATTAATAGGACATTTCAATAATTATTACATTGCATATAGTTATCTTCTTCGTGGCTATTCATAGTACAAGATGCAGACATGATATCCTGTGCAAATACTATTAGTACAAATCTTTCTTCTCATTGAATTAAGAGAAAGTAGCTGTATATCTATCCTAACTATTTTGTATATACAGATACAAACTGGTCTTTCATTTGTATCCCCTATTTTGTTTAGTTTTGTTAGAGATGGGTTTTCCACTGGCATTTAAATATTGTAGGTATGTGAATTCAGCAAAATATTCCAATATAGTCCAGTAGCCTATAATAGACTGGCAATGTCAGAAGTTGTTGACTTGAGCCTTTTACAGCTCAGTATATTAATACGGCTTTACTCTTTATACTCCATTTTTATACTTCTCTGTTGGATGGTTAAGACTTTTTTTCTTTTTCCAGAACCAGGTATTGAACTCAGGCCCCTGCACTTTGTTCCAAGTTTGACTTCCTGCTATGAAAGGCCAGCAAACTATCTCGCCTCTCCTTTCAGATGTGGTACCTGGCACCACCGTTTACAGGGGCCAGGGTTCTGTCTTTCACAGTGCCCTGTAACATAATCCCACAAGTGGTTGAGTCTTATTTCCAAAGGAGATGCCTTCTGTGCTCACCCTACGTGGTGCTTAGCACTGTGCCTTGTTTCTGAGCTCTGCAGTTTGATTCTTCAGCGTCTGTCAAAAAGGGCTTCAAGGAATCTTTTCGAAACTCACACAGGCGGGAAGGTGTCTGCTGCCTTCCATCTCAAGGATATCAGCGGGAGTGCACGTCCTTCCTCCTGAACCCTGGAGACACTGGCCATCACACTGTTTTGTCTGATTTCACTGTGGCTTAGTGATTTAGAGGATTCTGCCCTTATTTCTCCATAAACATGGTCATGATTCAGCATCAATCATCCTCTGTGTTTTGTCTTGTTTTTTTTTCCTTTCTATGGTACAGCGCAGTACCCTAGAAAGTACTGCAGTTTCTAGGTAAATTGAAGTGTAGTCTGCTAAATTGAAGAATCATTCTCTCTCTGAAAAGTTGTCTCTTATTCCCTCAGGCGTTGTTTCTGTTCCATCCCTTCTGTTCCCTGCTCAGAAACGTCCATTCCTTTGCCATCCATACATTCACACCTACTCTACAATCATTTTGTGACTTTTTCTGCAGGTTTATTCTTGTGTGACTTGGCAAATTTGCTGCATTTGTGGTTGTGAAGCTTTGCATGTGCTGCTCATCTCTGGGGTGGCATCTCCATGAGTCACTTTCTTGTTACTGGAACAAACTATCTGACAACAACTGCAAGGAATGGGTTCGTATTTCAGTCCCTGGATGACTGACTCCAAGCAAGAAGGTATAGTAGAGAGGAATAGGGGAAAATCTGCATGTATCAGGGAGCCCTGGAAGAAGAAAGCAGAGAAGAGGAACACCTTAGTGGGAGATACGCCCTTCCTGGCCACACCTCCACGGCCTGCCTCTTCCTACAAGGCCCGTCTCCCAACCACAAGTCAACTATATCAACCTCATGATTTAATCACCTTTGCAAACTTCTACAGAAGGCTGCACAAGGCCTTTAAAGGATACTCTCAATCCAAATCATGTCCACATTTTTGTCTCTTGTCCTTGGCCCCTGGGCTCTGCCAGCTGGCCCCTTTCCGTGGGGCCCAAGAATCTGCAGATGTCTGTTGAGCTCAGGTTTTTGATCTGTCCTACCGGCCATTTCTTACGGACTGCAATTGCAGGGAGTTCACTCCAGCATTTGCTCTTTGCCTTTCCTCTTCGAGCTCCCCCTCCCTGGAAGTATTTCATTCATCACAATTTACCTACATTCTGTTTCTCCTTTTTTGTCTGGACTTTTCTCTTGCTGTGCACAGGCACATGTTTTATGCTACTGCCTTTCTGCTTATTGCTCAGCCTGAGTAGGGTCAGCTCTTTGCCACCAAAAGAGGAGAAGATACAAGCTCAGAGAGTCCAGTCTGCCTGGGGCTGGGGCTGTAACTCCCCTCCAAGGCCAGCGCTCAAGAGAGGCATGATGAGAAACAGCGAACTTCAGGCCACAGCTCTGGAATCTGCCACCCTCCTGCCCCTCTTTCACAGAGACTCCAGCATCAGACTCATGACAGTGACAGACAATAAAACATCAGTCTCCTGTTTCACTCCTGCTCATTGTCTTGGGCCCCTGGGGTAGGACACCAGGGGCGGCCCAGGTCTGGGTTCATGGACTTACAAGAGGGGAGATGGCAAGGGGAAGGGTACACAGATCTTGGCTGTTCTCTATGTTACTTGTCACTCAGATAAGGTTGTCACATGAGTGGTTGGATTTCAGACTTGTTTCTCTGACAATCTTTTCTCCACTGTCTTCTCTGTCTCTTCCTGGCATCCTTCTGCAGATGTTTGATTTTCCAATTTAACCTTCTAATTTTCATATCTCTTTTTCCCCTCCAATCTTCTGTTCTTCTTTCCCTCTAATTTCTTTTAACTTTTCCATTGACTTTTTAAAAAACAATATATGATGCTGTCTTTAATCTCCAAGAGCTCTTTTTGTTATCTGTAAGTCCTCTTTTCTAAACTTCCTGTTTTTGTTTCAAAATCGCTATAAATATCTAAAAATATTAAAGTTTTTTAAAGGTTTTGTTTTTCTTCCCATCTCTATGTCCCCTACCACCACAACACACAAGTATTTTGTCTCTGTCTCAGCTTTTCCCTGGACTGGCAGTCCAGAGGGAGGTACTGAAAGGTCGTCCACCCTCCACCAGTCATTCACTCTCATTGCTGTGGTCTGAACACAAATGCTCCCCCAGTGCATGTGTTAGAACCTAACCCCCAGGCTGGTGGTATTGAGACATGGACCTATGAGAGGAAAAAAGCAATAAGGGCTCTGTCCTCCAGAATGAAATTAGCATCCTTAGGATAAACAGCCTCTGGGACTCTGCTCACCTCCTACCATGGGAGCATGCAGCAAGAAGACACCACCTATGAGGAAGGACTCTCACCAGACCCTGGGTCTGCGGCAGGCTTCCCTTGGAACAGAAGAGAACAAGGGTGCAGCTCCACTCCAAGGCTGAAAGCCTGGGGGGTCACTGGCAAGCGGCTAGGGTGAGTCTACATGGAACAGCTGAGGAAGGTGGAGTTTGATAGCCACAGTGAAAACCCCCCAGCTGGGGCAGAACTGAACTTGCAAGTACAGCTGCCTTCCTCATCCTTCCCCTTTGCATCCCACGTAGGCTGCCAGCCTATAGGATGGCGCAACCCACAGTCACGGTGGGTCATCCCCCTTGACTTAGTTGGCACACATGGCAATCATCTTTGAAAACACCCAACAGATACACCCCAAACTGTAATGCACTGTTCTAGCTGGCCCTTAACCCAGTCACGTTGATAACTGGGATTCACCATCACAGATTCCACGGGGTTCTGCACTGGACCGCACAGTGTGGTGACAACAGGCTCTGTCTATCCTGCTTTTGCCTAGACCCAGACCTTCTTTCTTGCATGCCTATGTTCACCCTCCAGCTCCTCACATCCCAGATCTTCTACTCATGTCTGTAAATAACCCACCTTGGCCACACTGAGCCAAGAGGTGCCCACGCAGTAGTATGACCCACCCGGGGAAAGCGGGCCTGGGAAGAAAGCAAGCCCAGGCCCTAGAAGGGCCACGGAGCCTGGGAGGTTTGATTTTTCTGTACCCAAATATTTTGGTTAAGTGTTGTTCTAATGTGCCCACTGGGGTGCTTCTGGATGAGATTAACATCAGCATTTCTGGGCTGAGTAAAGCAAACTGCTTTTCTCCATGAAGGTGAGCTTGTGCAATCCATCAAAGGTCTTGGTAGAGTGAAACACCAGACTAAGTCAAAGAGAATTTACTCCTCTTTTATGGGACATTGTTCTTTTGCCCTCAGACTCAGACTAGAATTTACATCTTTGCCACTTTGCAGATCCTGGGACTTCCCATAGCCATATGAGCCAGTTCCTATAATAAAGCTCTTCCTATATACATACAGTGCTTCTTATATAACAGGGATCTATCTATCTATCTATCTATCTATCTATCTATCTATCTATCTATGGAATTATTTATAAGCAATTACATGCAGATACAGAATTTATTATAAGGAACACATGTCTACCTCTGATTTGCTTTGTTTTTCTGGAGGATCCAGATTATCAGGACGACCTATTTGGACCAAGCCTTCCAAGGTTCTAGGAACCGGATCATTACACTCAAGGAAAAGTATATAGCAGATAAAAATATGGCACCAGAAAATGTCTCCATAAAATCTATTCCGGGCTGATTATTTTAAGAAGCTACAGGCTCAGGAGAAGCTCTGTGCTCTCTGAAAATGTAATAGAAGTTATTCTTTGCTGAGGGAAACTAACATCTCTAGGGAAATCTTCCCAGCTGCACGAGGAAGGGCAGGGTGCACCCCACTGCTGCAGGTTCCCATCAGTCAGCACAGCAGACTTTGCTCGTGTTTGCCATGCTGCTCCTGGGTTCTTCCTCAGAAAAGCTTTTCCCGCATCTTTCTTTGCTTCAGGGGATGCTGGCATTCAAGCCTGGCTTCCCAGCCACCTCTCTAAAATTAACTCACCTCTTTGGGCATGAGATACACATGTTAGCTCTAGTTTATTTCTCTTTGTTCATCTCTCACAACTCAGCAGTTTATTCCAACTAAGCACTATAAAGAGCAGAAAAAAATAACCTTTGCCTTCTTTATAGGGGCTCTGAGTCAGTATGGCAGATTGGCTTTAGTCCTTTTGACCCCAAGGAAAATGCATAGCTGGAAAAAGGTCTAAGGGGAGATATGGAAGTGTCACAACAGCCAACTACTGGTGTCTTAGGTGACTTTCTCACCTCACTCACATCTGACACAGAGGAGGGAAAAGGCTTCTCTATTCAGGCTTTACTTAAACAAACAATTCCATGTTATACTGACATATATTCCAGGCAGGATCTAGATGGCAGCTTCCAACTCTAGGATTTGGGGAACTAATAATTTTAATTTTAAGTTAATTCGGGGACCATAATTACATGAAAGAAAGCCGGGTGAAGTGCAAAAATATAGGAACAGCATCATTTAAGTAAAATGAATACTCCTTCACATTGAAAGAACCTGGCTTTATGAAAAACTTTGTATATTTTTTATGTTTCACATTTTGCCTCAGACCCAGAAAACTTCTTTTCTCATTTTTTTCTACATAGACAGAAGTTTAAGGCCTATAATGGGGCAAATTTAAATGCCATTATGCAAAGCCAGAAGCATGACAATTCCCAGATTGCTGGGGTGGCAAAGGGAGGGTGCAGGGAAATCAAGGAGATTTAGGAGCCCCCGCCTAGCAGAGTACATTCAGGTGCTGTCAGGATGTTGGCCTTGGGCTCAGCGTGAGTTCCGATGTTAGCTGGGCTCTTTCTGTCTTTCTTTGGTGTCTAGCCTGTCTGTCCCAGGTATAGTCTGTGCTGCAACCTCTCTGCCCTGGTTTGCAATTTCCTTGCACTGATTTGGTTTGGGTTCTCTTCTTGTCTTTCATGTCAGGACTAAAGGGTGCCCACCTGCCCTATCCTGCCTGCTTTCTGTGCTGTGGGGGGGTTTATCCTACCAGCTCCCCTGCCTGCCTTTGCTGTGCAGCTTCCCTGCCTGTACTGCTCCCACTTTCCATCTGCTCAAATACTTTAGAACCTACCCTGATGCCTGCTAAGAAGCCCCAGGAACCTGTCTGAGCCCTGAGCCCCAGGACCCACTGGGCCCCTTCTGCTGCCCAGCTACCTCCAACCATCCTCAAATGCACCCAAGTGCATCCTCCAGGCCTGAGCTGACACTTTCATCACTCGCTGTCATGGACACTTGAGCATCTCCTCCTCTAGAGCAGTCTCTCCCTCCTGGGAGTGGGGTGGACCGTCTTCCCCAGTCTCTAGCTCCTTTCTCATGAGAACTCAGGCTGGGACAGACATGAACTGATTCTTAGACCAGAGCAATTATAGCTTCAGACTGGACTGCAGCTCACTGGCACGGTGGGCGGTCTAGCCCCAGAGTGCAGGGCTGTCCTGCCTTACCCTGCTAAGGGTTTCTCCATTATTTTAATCCAAGTTCCTCCCTGGTGCATTTGTTCTGCAAATTCTCTGGTCTCTCTCCAAGTCCCTGCCTCTGCCACGCTGGCTGATATTCTGTCTATAAACATGACAGTCACAGGGCTATATTAGGATTTTATGAGCCTGGGGAAGAGATTTAGATTCAGTGTGAAATTCTGCTCCTTTTGAAAACTCCCCTTCCTCCTGTCTCCCATCAGTCCTACCAGCCTAGCCCCAGTAGGTTTGGCTGGGCCCAGGAGCAGTGATTTGTGATTTGCAAGTGAAAGCAGGTAGCCTTTTCAGGACATATGGGAGAAGCCACTCTCCACTCCTTCCTGCCATCCTGTTACTACCGCACTGGGTTCTTCAGCCCACTTTTCTCAGCATACAGGCATCAAGGGAGCTTTTGAAATGGTGTGTCTTTCCCTTGCCAAAACAAGCCTGTCTTGAACTACAGGCTCCTCCAGTAAGCATGCCACACTGTGACCCACAGGCCTGGCTTGCGCATGACCACTCACGTTCAGCCCCAAGAGCCCATGGCCACAAACCTCTCAGTTAAGGGAAAACCAGGAAAGTTGATTACCTTATAAAGAGGGATTATTGCTAAGCCATCAAAAGTTACAGCCAGCAGATTCTGAGCTGCTAGATCTAAGGATTTCCAACTGATTTAGAGCTACCAAGCCTTTTGTCAAGTGAAAATCTATATGAAAAATGATCAGCAGCCTAAAAGACTAAGGGCCCTGCCTAGACCCAAGCTCCTTGATGTCCAGTGGAGGAGGCCCCAACTCACCTCAAACCAAACTCCCAGAGAAGCTCAGCTGTGCTGACTGTGATTAATGGCAAGAGCAGATGAGAACCTGCAGCCCTGGGGTGAGGAGCAGGCAGTCTCCAAGCCAGAGACTTTAGAACTCAAAGTAGAACTCTTCTTCCTTAATTTCCAAAAGAGGCACTGAGACACGGCAACCTGCTCCCTCAGGCAGCACTTCCTTCATCCTCCCATGTGCTTGCTTTCTGAATTTGGAAACCTCTCAGAACCCCCACCCTGCCTCAGGGACAGGGACACCCAAAGCCCTCCTGCACATGTGCACTCACACACAGTGTGCCCTCTCCAGAGGCCTTGCTGACCCTGAGTGGGAGGATGGTGTGTAGTGAGGTGGAGCAAGGAAGACAAGGGCAGAAGAGAAGCAAGAGGAGGAAGCAGGGTGGGCACTGGCCCTAGCAGTCCCAGTGGTGGTCACACTAAGGACTTGGAGGAGGGCCCACAGGGAGGGCGACGGGCAGGCATCTGCTCGAGAGCCTAAGTGTCCCGGGCCTCCTAGATTAGGGCTGTTCCTACAGTTCATGGAGAATCGCCCACCAGAGTTATGGTGTTTTGAATGTTATTTGGTTTGGAGGGGTTTTTAGTACTGGGAATTGAGCCTAGGGACCCTGTGCCACTGAACCTCATCTGCAGCCCTTTCTATCTCTTGAGACGGGATTTTGCTAAGTTGCCCATGTTAGGTTTGAAGTTCCTGGGATGTGACTGTTTAATATTTAAGATGCCCAGAAATCAGAGATTCTGTATTTTATATCTTGGCTTGAACAGGTGGCAGAAACTGTAGGTGAAGAGGGTATGGCCTCTACCCTGTGTCTCCAATGTGGACTTCTAGAAAGGTGCTGGGAACTTACAGGCTTCCACTCATACCTACTACTCAAATCCTGGTGATCTTATAAACACAACTTCAGCGTGGTGGCAGGACAGTTTTTCTTGCACGTCAGAAGTAGCTAGGCTCCCCACTTACCTTGGATCCAGACGCTTCTGTGTTCAGAAGCTTGTGTTGTACTTCTCAACAATCCCTGCAGCACTCTGGTAAGGGAACTTGTTCTGGTTTTCAGAGTTTGGGAGGAAGAGGCAGGCCTGCCCAACCCTGGCTGTGCTGGCGCTCGGCCACAGAACCTGCCAGTAAGGGCTCACCAGCAAGACCCGGTTTCCATGGAAATGTCATTCTGGGCCAGAAGGGCCTTCTCGGTCTGCTCCGCGCCACCTGCCTGCCGCACGTCATGAGGGGCTCCTGCCCTGTCTCCTCCTGGAGCCCAGTTCTCCCTGCTTGGCCAATAGACTGATGGTGGCCCACTGCACAGGTGTACTCAGGGACACTGTGTTTTTATGCCTTGCTCTGACTGGCCTGAGAGGCAGGTACTCAGTCAGAGACTGGAGCAGAGTCCCAGAGAAGTTGTTTCCCAGACACCTACCTAGCTAGCATGTGAGGGCAGGGAAGCAGGTGGTATCTGCAGGACCTGATGTGTCCCCTCCCTCCCTCCCCCGCTCAGAGGCGAGCACATCAACCTGTACCTCTGCTACTGCTCCAAGTGGCCATGCTCTCCTTGGCCCCTGGCCTGGAGTCTCTCTGCCCAGCTCCTTCCACTGTCCCAGGAGGCCTGGGCTTCTAGTTTCCACCCAGCCCTTGGCCACTAGAGCATGAGTCACTCTCATAACCTTCATCTTGTCACTCAAATTTACAAACAGGGAAACAAGTCCCTTCCTGTGCAAGGACTGAGGGCCTCACTGTTGCTCTCCTGACCCCTGGCTGTGCTGCTCCTGCTTGGCTACCCGTCACTCAAGGCTTCCTTTCTGTTTCTAATCAGAAGGCAATCACTATGGTAAGAGTCCTGTACCGCTCATCACCCCAGCATGTCAGGGGCCCTGGGGTCCCCACTCATGAGTGACTCATGTAGGGAAGGGGAGTCGCTGCCAGTCCCCTTGCCCCACACCTAGAGCCCAGCAGTCTTCTCATCATCCTGCCTCCCTCCCAAGAGCCCAAACTCCATGCAGAGATTCCCCAGTGTTACCGGTACTATTCACATACTTCCTAGGGCTTTGCCACTAGCAGGAAGATTAGCACCCGAAATGTCTGTTGTGCCAGCAAGCGACCAAGACCAAGAAAGCTGAGAAGGCCAGGGACGCGGCTCAGAAGATCCTGGGGCAACTCCCAGGAGATCCTGTCTCCTCCCCAGGCCTGTCTTGTCCTCCGCTGAGGAGGAAGAAAGATCAAATCACCTCCAGCTCCATGTCCCCAGCCATCTTTTTGTAATTAATACTTCAACGGATTACGTGTGTCAGAGGAAACCAGACAGAAAGAGGATTAAAACACAAAGGTTTTACATTGGAATTCACAGTGCACACACCCTAGGACTCCCCCAAATAATAATAATAATAATAATAATAACAACAACAACAACAATAATAACCCTTCTAAAATACAGGCAGACACAGCAGAGGCTGGTCCCTGCTGTGGAAGCAGAGGGAATCTGAGCTGTTCCCAGGAATCTTGGTTAGAAAAATGGTCTGCGTGCATGGTGGGGGCTGCGCAGAACCTCAGGAGCCAACACTGGCCCCCAGGGAATTTGAGCCAACAAAGAAGCCTTGTGCAGAAAGGAGCTCGGGCCCGTTTCCTGAGCTGTGGCCCAAACAGAGGACATCATCCATCTCTGGACCTCTGTCCACCTCTGCCCATCTATGCCCAGCTGTCTCCTGGTTCATACGCTAGCCCTGGCTGGGTGTCCACTGCCTGTCTACATCCCAAGGCACTGGGGAGAGAAGCAAGGGGGGCTTTGGGGCTCCATGGAGCTCTCGGCAGACTTGCAACCCTCTAGAGGCTTCTGGAAGGATCCAGATCTGTATACAATTTCAGGATTGCCTTACTTTTCCAGAGTCCAGGACTGAAACTCAACCTGGAAGCATTTAAAAGAAACAATAAGAAAACTCAATCCTCTGTCTTTTCACAGCGCGTGGGAGGAGAAAGCCTCACAGTTTAGAATCTCTGTACAGAGAGTGCAGCCTAATGCCCTGGGTGGAGAGGCCACAGGTGTGTGCGTGTGTGTGTGTGTGTGTGTGTGTGTGCACTTCTCGGCCTCAAGGTAAGGGCTGCTTCTGACTAGTGGGGCGGGGTGACGCCAGAGCTCCCACCTCACCCAGCATCCTATAGTGCACTGAAAAGAAAGGTATGGAGAAGCGGCGGCAGCGCAGTGCTACCGCGAGGCAGAGCTGGGCACCGGCTGTCAGCTAAGACATGGTCCAGGGCAGAAGGGGGCGCTGAGTAGAGGGGGGCAGCAGGCCGACCCAGGGCTGCCAGGCCTCACGCACTGTCGGGGCTAAGTGTCCCCAAAAGGGTAGCAGGACGGAGGGAACTAACCAATCCAGTCACAAGAGCTCCACTCAGGACCCCGCCCCCCCAGGGCACAGGTAGGCAGGCCAGTTCCTGGAACAGGCTGGGCCTTGCAGGGAGGCAAAAGGAGCAGAGCAGGAGAGCTTGGGAAGAACTCCAGAGATTTCTCTTCGGTGAGGAGAAACCCGAGTCCTGGGAACTGTGGAGGAAAGAGCACATCGGGCCTCCTTAGGCTCGCGCGGAAAGCCGCCTCTCCTCGGTGGGGCGGAGCCTCACCAGCACATTCCCGGGTCCAGCCCGCCCTCTCCTGGTCCTTCTTGGGAACTGAACACAGACGGCCTCGCTGGGCAGAAGTGCTCTTTGCGAGGCTCTCAGGTGCCCCCTTGGAAGCGCACGTTCGTAAACTGGGAGCCGCAGTTTGAAAACTGAATAAGAGAGTACTGGGTATGCTTGTAGCAGCTTCTGGCCATTTGTTTGAAGTTAGAACTTTTCAAGGCTGTCAGGGAAGTCAGTTCATAGATTGTATAAAATGCAAGAAAGGGATACTTCTACTCAGCCGGGGACAGGGAGGGAAATGTCAGTCACAGGTGGACGCCAGACCACCCACCTTGGTACGCTGGGGTCCATTCAGATTTACACGGACACAAGACTGTGCCTCTACATCCCAAGTTAGATCCCCTGGGCCGGAACGGCACATCCTTGATCACCGGTCACCTTTGACGCAGGAGAGAGCTCGGGTTCCGAGGCAGGGGCGGCACCATTTGGACTCTAACACTCAAGACCTAAGCGCCTGAAATATTTGACTCGTGGCTTGAAAATTAGTAGCAGGGAATTCCAATCCTGTTAAGGAAACAGACTTTTGCTGGTTTCACTGAGATCTTTCTCCCCTCTGTTAAATTCATTAAGTCAGACTGGATGTTTTTCAAAGCTCTTTCACAATTACTATGAAACACACTCTGGTCCCCTAGGACTTCAGAGTTCAAAAGACCATCGTTTAATGACCCAAACTTAATCACCAATAACTCCCAGGCTGGCTTACAGTCAGCTACTGGTATTTGAGGATATGGGGGCAGAAAGCACAGCATGGCTTTCTCTTGGCTAGGACGTCGGACTCACCTACCACAGGCGGGAAACTAAAGCCAGAATGAATTTATAGCCCGCAAGCCCAGTAGCAGAACACGCATTGTTTTTCACTAGCTGGACTTAGTAGCTGAAGCCCTCATTGCCTACTGGCAGCAGTCACCGCCTTGTCACTTCAAGTCTCATTTCTGGGACACTGTCTGCTTCTGTGGCCTGTCTGCTCCGAAGGATTAAGATGCCTTCCAAGCCTGGTGTAATGGTGCACACCTTTAACCCCAACACTGTAGGAGGCCAAGGCCAGAGGGTCACTAGTTCAAGCCCAGCTTGAGCTATTTAGTGACTCAGTAAGACCATGTCTTAAAATTTAAAAAATACTAATAAAAAGGCCTGGGGAATGTAACTCAGTGTGAAGGGGCCTGGACACCATCCCCCATACACACACACACACACACACACATACACACATACACACATACACACACACAAAAAAAAAAAATTCCAACTAGCTAAAGATCCCTCCAGTTTCCCCCACAGACCAGACTCTCCCATGTAGCAACCAAATAGAAATGTCACACCCACCTGATGACCCTCAGGTGGATTGCACCAGCTACACAAAATCTCTAGCCACAAGCCTGCTCCAAACTTCTGTTAATTAAAGTGAAGTTTGAATCAAAGTGCTCACCATCCTAGCCAGGTTCCAAGTGCTCAGTGACCACTGTGCTGGGCAGTACAGGTGGGGACATGGCCACCCTCAGGGGACCTGCTGGCATGCTCAGGGAACCTGAGCTGCGACCTTTGCCTGTTCAGCCCAGCTGCAGCCAAGTCACCTTCAGCAGGCAGGCCGAGGGTTCTCTCTGAAGCGTAATTTAGCTCACATCACATTTGTCCTTACACTGTCCTTTGCCTATTATGGCAGCTAGGGAAAAATGGAAGTTCCTTCAGGAGCAGACTGGCATGGGGAGGCCAGAAGCAGGGCGGGCCACTTGGATTGGATCATAGTAATAAAGGCAGTGAGACAGGGGTCAGAGCATCCCAGGGTTGGGGATGGGGATCAAGGTCAGAGTCCAGGCGGACTCCCGGGGTCCTGAGCTCCAGGGGAGTGCAATGGCCTGGGAGGACAGGGGAGCAGAACTCGAGGAGACAAGAACCTCAGGGTGCTCCCTAGAAATCCAAGCCAGGCCAGGTGGGGCTAGACCTGAGGGCACACAGCAGTGCCCAGAGATCTGCAACACGGGTGAGCCCAAAGTGACCCATGGCTGCGTGGTCCCCTCTCCCCTCAGGTCCTTTCCACTCACAGTCAGCCAGGCTCCTCACAGTGCGGCTCTTCTGCAGCTACCTCACGCTTCTCAGTGCACCCAGCAGCCCCAGGACAACATGACTGCTCGCACCCTGCTACCCAGCCTCCCAAGGGCACAGAGCTCCTTAAGGCCAGGTGTCCCCAGTGTGGGTTCTCAGTACCTAATCTGACCTCCCTGCAGCCTATATTCACCAACTGGGTCAAGTGGGGCCTGATTGGGAGGCCCAGGACCCGGATGTCCCAGATGAAAGAGGCCCCACCTTCGCATACCATAAGACCCTGTCCTAGGGCCTCAGTGGTCAAGACACCGCCACACTCACAAACACCTCAACACTCATCAACCGACACAAACACAGTCACAAACACACATCCACACACAAACACACAATCACAAACACATTCATATCTACATCCAAACACAACTGCAAACACACATCTACATAACACCCATCCCCCACACAAACACCCCACACTCATATCCACACGCAGTCATCCCACACTACAACACCCCAACACATCCACCCACAAAGTCACAAACACCCATGCCACACATACAAACAATCCCGCATGCTCACATGTACACTCACAAAATCACAAACACACATCAACACACACTTCACACACAGGGACACGTCCACACATAGAGTCACAGACACAAACACATACCACACACAGCCACACACTTTCATGCTCATAAGCTATCACCCTTCCCCACTCTCACCTAAGACTCCTGCTTGGGAAGAAGAGAGCCTCTCTCTGATGGTACGTGTTTGTAACTGAAGACAGTGTATCCAGCTGCGGCTGTAGCTCAGGGGGAAAGCACTCATCTACCACCTAGGAGGCTATGGCTACCGTCTCCGGCACTGCAAAAGACACAAAGGGGAGGGCCATGACAAAGAAAATGCTCCTCCTCATCCCCTCTCCTAAGTCAGCTCCACACACCTCCCGTGTGAAATGCTGAGTGTTGTGGATGTTCAGACAGGCAGTGGTGGAGACGTGTGTGAGTTCATGGTGGGGGTGATGACTTTCCATGGTCTCCTGAATGTCAGTGGACCCATGCAGGAGAAGGCCCAAGCTTGCAGCCTCATGGAGCAGGACAGCCCTGTAGGAGGCTCTGTGGATGGGGGCAGGACATCGTCTGCACAGCCTGCAGCCCCAGGCTGGCTGTCTTCAAGAGTGACCTCATCATGGGTTAGAGGGCTCCCCATCCTCTCTGCTGGAAAGGATGGGCAATCTGTCTTGGCAATAGTTTTTAATTTTTTAATAAGCACCATCTGATTCCCAGCTCAGGAAGCAGCAGCCACTCCCAAAGCAGGGGAGGTGAGCTGTGGTGAGGCTGGGCCAGCAACGCCAAGGCCAGGGGACGTACGCTATCTGCCATTAGCAGCAACTGAGAAGCACTGGGCGGCACACCAGCTCTTCCTGCGCTGCTCTGGGTTACTGGAATCTTCCTGCAATTGTGCCTCCAAACATACTATGCCAGACTGATTTTCCTCTGAATGTGAGATGGGTGGTGGCAGGCCTCATTGCAATAAGAAGGTGACACTCCCCACTCCTAGCACCACAGTTTCAGGGACCAGGCTGGGCAGCAGACACCATGAGCCACCCAGCCATGGGCACCTGCCACAAGATGTCCCGTAGCCACAGTGTCCAGACGTGGCAGCTCAGGTGGATGAACCTCAGCAGAGAAAGGACAAGAGGGATGGCCATAGCTCCCATTTCCTGCTTGGCCTCCAAGCGGGTGACTTAGACTGAGAGGACTTTCTAGAATATAGGACTTTAGTCCTGAGATCATAGACATCCTGGCTCAGCCAGGATGAGTGGGTCACTCAGAGGTCAGCACATCCTATGGGGTGAAGCAGTCACCCTCCTGCACTAACCCCCAGGTGTGCACCTGCTTGGAGAGTGTTTCCCTCATTCTCTCCCTGTCCCAAAGATGCAGAGATTTCACTTATCTTATTCAATTCTGCGTGTCTGCATTTGGACTTGGCACGCCCTCCAGGGAAAGGAATATGCTTTTGCTTCTTATAAGCCCAGAAGTGCTGATAAATTCCTAATTTAGGAGCAGCAGTTCTCCAATTTAGCAGCTGGCACCAGCCCATCCGGCTCCATGAAGTGTAAGTTTCTGTAGATCGAAGAACAATGAGACCTGGCAACCCTTTCCCTGGGTTTCTGGCAAGCTCAGAAAGGCACTTCTTAGAGTGCACTGAGCCTTGTCATCTCTTGCAGATTCTTTTGTTTCCTTTTGTTTTCTGACCCCTCCCCTGAGGCTCCCAGGGAAGCAAACACTTGAGCTCCCAAGCACACCATTGTCCTCTGCAGTGGCACCCCCTCCCTCCCCTCCCAGGAGGAGCCTGCTTCTTGCCACTGGGGACCCCTAGGAAGGGAAGTGATTGTTGATGAAGGGTGAGAGTTGCTTGAATTTCTGAATCTTTGCCTATTGGTTCTAATCCAAGAAAGTTAAAAGCCAGTAAACTTGCCAAAATTCTGTTTTGTGTCTGATTTGCCTGGGGACAGTGTGATAGTCTAACTACCAGCCCAATTAAGAGCTTTTTGGGATTGAGGAACCCACCAGCAAACTTTTCCCAAGTTAGTCCCAGAGGACACCATTGGGCTCTGCTATCTGCCTCCTGGCTAACTAACTAGCTGGCTTGTCGGTCTTCCCCTCCTGGTCGTAGACCAAGTGCAGCTGTCTCCTGCTCCACACCCTCCCATCACCCACACTCATCCATGGGAACTTCAGGGCCTTCTGTGGGCAGGACTCTCTGCCCCATTCTTCAACCCCATGTGACTGGCTTTGGCCAGTGGGATGTTAGTAGAAATAACATTTGCATTTCCCTTCATTTGCATTTTCCAGCTTCTGTATGGTCTTCTTTGCCCTGAGAGCAGGAGTATCCTGGAGGCAGAGCCATGTGCAGCAGAGTCAGGCTACCCAGGTGTCCCAGCTGCCTCCGTCCTACATTGGCCGTCTGTGGCTGAACAGCGGACATGTGGACACACCCAGCCAGCACCTGAAGACCTGCCCAGCAGAGCCCCCTGAGTCCCTGACCCATGGACTCGTGGACCACTTAATAGTGCGACATGGTTGCTAATGTCATGTGAAGTATTTTTCAATTGTATTTTTTAAATTTCTATTTTCACTAGTACATATTTGCAGCACACAATGATTGTCCTCCTTGGGGAGTTGGCACATGTGCATAACCTGTCTCGGTTCTTTTCTCATCCTTCCTCTGCTCTTCCCTTCCTCTCTTTCCATCTCTTGGTCTTTTCTCATTTACAAAAGTATCTCCCTCCCTGTTTCCTATTATATCTTATTCTACTCTTTATACTTTGGGTTTCGCACATGTAAGAATCCACGCAATGTTGAAACTGCATGTCTCGTTCATTTCGCTGCCATTATGGTCCCACAGTGCATCCATTTTGCTACAAATGACTCACGTCCATCCCCCCTCAGGGCAGCCTAATACTCCCATGTGTACTGATGCCACATTTGTATTATTTATTTATTCCCCACAGCGTGATCAAGGCAGTTGATGACAGTCACTTGAGGGAGGAGGCTTTCAGGATCTCTGCCGTCTTAGGACCCGTGTGGTACTGGATGCAGTTGGAGAGAGGAAGCACCAATGGCAAAAGCCTAAGTGTGTGACTGGGGTCCACCTAGTACGTTGCTTCCTCTCTTATTTGCTTGTGTCATCTTTGGAACAGAGAAGCCAGGATGGTGAACAAGAAGCCTTTGAAGAGCTAAGTGAAATTTGCAATCATCTCACTGTTCTGAGATGACAGGAACTAGAAATCAGGACTCCTTCTAGAGCAAAAGCTGGGCTGAACACAAAGTCCCCCCCAAGCATCCCTTGAAGCCCCCTGCCCCAGGAGCAAGTCTGCGCTGGGTGTGGGTAAGGCCCAATCCTCCCCTCCCCAGCCTTGAGTTGGCTCCGTCTCTGCTTGGGCTAAGGTGACTAAAGCCCAAGCAAGTCACCTACCAGATGAAAGGAGGAATTTTGTCAGGGATTCATGAAGCCCCCAGCTGTGCCCAAAGGCAGGATCAAAGGGCCAAAGATGAAGGAAGAAACACCAGGAAAGAGAAAGAAACCCAGAGTGATTCATATTAGGACTTGGCTGCTAAGGGCATAAGACAAAGATGAATAATATGATAAAGGCAGCAGAGAAAAAGATAGATGGGAAAAAAACATACAGAATTTCAAAATTGAAACTCTATGGAAGGAATTAAAAAGGAAAATTTGAGATCTAAAATATTCAAGAACTAAACTTAAGAATTCAGTAGATGGGAGTTGAACCCTCATTGGTCATCACCACCCTAACAGCAGTGCAGCCTGTCACTTGGAGAGCTCCAGCCAAGGGACAAGGAGGCAAGGAAGGAAGTCCCCCTCCTCTGGCTCTTACACAACAAACTGCCCACAAAACCAGCAGTGGCAAAGCACCCAAGAAATTGGCTATAAAAGCCCCTCGCAAGAGTGAAGCGCCCCCTACTGGAAGGGCAACATCATCCTTACAGACCTGGCTCTGAGCCACCAGATGAAATCAGACGCGGTCATAAGTCTCCTGAAATTCTGATTCTCATACTTTCTGTTCAGCACCTGGTGTGAGAAACAGCTCAGGACTTCAAATCAGACCTGTGCTTGCTATGGTGCTCTGCAGGAGGCAGGTGAGGACTGCCCAGTTGGCCTACTTGCAGACACCAACTGTGTGTATCGGGCTCTCTGTGCCTGATGTGTTGCAGTCGTGCCCAGAGTGATCCAACTAGAGGCCAGGAAGATAGCTCAGTGCAATAAGCGCTTGCCTGGCAGGTGCAAGGTCCTGAGTTTGATCCCTGGTACCACAAACAAACAAAACAAGCCAACTAGCATGACTCTTGAAAGAGAAAGACAATATACTTAAGAATCCATTCTGATTCTCAAAAACATTGTTTTTTTCTTCTTCTTGTTATAGTATTTCTGAATGTTAATCTTTTTCCCCAGGAGGTCAAAAAGTACCTAAGAATATGACATTGGATAGAAAAGTAGAGGACAGAAATCAGGTATTTATCCATTTTTGTGTGTGAGCAAATTTTTAATAGATTGTGGGAATATAAAACATTAATATAAATCAAAATATTTAGGAATAATCTTCAACAGATATATGTTATAACCATTATAAATAATCTTCTTAAATTTGGGGGACAATGCCAGTATTTGGATTATTTTCAAAAGTAAATTCCTTATTTATGACAAAAAATAATCTAGTAGACGTATTTATTATTGATATAACTTATTCTTTGTTATTTATTTATTTTTTTGATACAGGGTCTACCTACACAGCTCAGACTCATTGTGATCCTCCTGTCTCAGCCTCCCAGCCCTGGGATTACAGGCGTGTGCCTCCACGCCTGGTTTCAGTGGCTGGCTCAGCATGCCCGGCATTCCAGGGCCAGCACGGCATGCAGTAGAGGGGATCGAACTTGGGACCTTGCACTTGGAAGCAGGTGTTTATGCTGCTGAGCTCTCACCCCAGCCCATGATTTATTCTTATGGCAATCTATTCTTAATAGATCAGAACCAGTCAAAAAAGAGAGAAAGTGAGGGGATGAGGGGGGAGAGAGAGAATTAGTGAGTTGGAAGTAGACAGATAGGAAGAATTGAGACAGAAACAGAGAAGAAACCTCAAATATGAAAAAGAGCAAGAAAGATACATGAATAAAATGTAAAAGCGTGCACACCTGTAGCCCAAACGAGAGGAAAGAGACTGTAAGGTAAATAAATATTTGCAGAGCTAGTAGCTGACCACTTTCTGAAGCTGAGAAAAGATGTTAATCTGTAAACTACAAATCACTTGGAGAAAGAGAAATATAAAAGTGGTGATACCACAGGATAGTTAAATGGCTAAAAATAAAAACAAAAAGAAAATCTTGAAAGCAGCCAGGAAAAAAAGAAAGAATCGCTTGAGAGGCACAAAAGAAGACTAACAGGAATGTCATGAGTGAAGTCCTGGAAGGCAGGCCAGCCCAGAATTCTGCACCAGGTGAAAAGCGCAGTGAGTATCCACCAAGGCAACAATATGCAAAGTATTCATCAGTGAAACTGTGCTAGTAATCGGTTTTGAAACTGTCTCATGGCTATTTGTTTCTCGATAAAATTATTTTTTAAAAAGACACAAGAGAGGATTTCAGAACAGCTTCAGGAAGTGGTAAGAATGACGGATAAGTGTGTTCAAAGTGAGGGAACATATTTTGGGGGGATTAATGGCAGTGTGTCCTTCACTGCAATAAAGTGTTAAAAATTTAAAAAAAAAAAAAATGAAGGGAAGGGCCGGCCAAATATCTCAGTGGATTAAAGCGCCTGCAAGCAGGTGCAGAGACTGGGGGTTCGATCCCCCAGCCTGCCTCGCTGGCCCTGACCCTGGGATGCACTGAGACAGCAACTGAGACTGGGCGTGGTGGCGTGCACCTGTAATCCCAGCTCTTGGGGGGCTGTAAACAGGTGGATCACTACGAGTCCGATCTAGCAGTGAGACGTGAACACCCTTAGACCATTCTGTAAAAATACAGGGAAAAAAAGAAAAGAAAGAAGAAGGGAAAACACAGGTATTCAAAGATAGCCAAACAGAGACTCTGCCACCTAAGCCACAGTCTAGAACAACACAGAGGAACGGAGCCTAGAAGAAACAAACTGAAACGCATAAAATAATTAAGAGCTATAACCACAGAGAGAGTAAATACATAAATACAAATAAACACTTAAGTCTATCCTGAGCCAAAATTTGTGTCTTGTGGAATTTTAAAAGAGGTATAGATTTAAATGCTGCACAACAGAAAAGAGAGGACTCAATGGAGTTAAGTCTAATGTACTGGGGAAGAAATGTCTTATGTGACAGTTATGTCAAGAAAGCAAGTTACGTATCTTGGGGGCCTGCCCTTCACTCACTTGTTTAAGGGCCTGCTCACGCAAAAGCAGTCAGGAGCAGGATTCCGCTGTTCCATCCCCAGCTCTACCTGCCCTTCCAAAAAAAAAAAAAAAAAAAAAAAAAGAATGCAAGTTACAGTATTCAGGGTAATTATTAGAACACAAATAAGAATATTTAGGTACCAAATAGACATGGGGAAAGTAGATAATAAAGCTTAAGCTAAAAGGAGAGAAAAAACTAAAGTCGTGGGAAAGCAACCTAAAATAAGTGCAACACAGGGAAAAACAGTAGTTCTAAATCCAAATGTTATCTACAACTGGGTAGAATATTCCAAGGGAGACTAAAATGGCCTGAAAGTGTTTTTGTTTCTGGTTTGTTTGTTTGTTGTGGTGTTGAGGGTTGACACAAGGGCTTTGTGCATGGTGGGCAAGAATCCCCAGCAGCTATCCCCTAGCCCAAACCTCAGCTATGTTGACTACAAGAGATCTGCCATTTGAGAGCAAAAAGAATGAAAGTAAAAGTTGGAGGGAAAGAACTGTTTCAGATAAAAGAAAGCTGTTAGCACTGTGTTACTATCAGACACGTAGACTGGTAAGCAAGGGACACTTAGAGACAAAGCAAATATTTCATCATAGTAAAATGAGCAATCTATCCACACAATGAAAATTAGAGAATGTGATGGGTTCCTAATAATAAGAAGAGACACTATAGGTAGAGAACCAGGAAGGACATAGATCAGAAAAACACACTTACTGCGACTTAGTACCACGTCCAGTGATGGGGGAACACATACTGCTAAGTGCTCATGAAACTCTTAGTCAAATGAGCCAGATGCTGGGTCATGAAGCAAACCTCAACTCCGAAGGGATTCACACCATTCGGAGGCAAGTCCTGGGATCACCATAAGATTAATCTAGGAATTAATAACAGAATGTTAAATAGAAAAATCCCCTTCTCTGCCTTACTAGACAGATGAGGTGTCTGTCCATTCCTTTGCAGTTTGTAGAAAAGCTGGAAGGAAGGAAGGAAGGAAGGAAGGAAGGAAGGAAGGAAAAGGAAAGGAAAGGAAAGGAAAGGAA
>NW_004524586.1:19966663-19969619 GCF_000260255.1 Octodon degus | reverse complement strand
GAAGAGGTGGAGGAGGAGAAAAAGGAAGGAAGGAGAAAGAGAGAGAAGAAGGAAAGAAAGAAAGAAAAAGAAAGAAAGAAAGAAAGAAAGAAAGAAAGAAAGAAAGGAAGGAAGGAAGGAAGGAAGGAAGGAAGGAAGAAAGAAAGAAAGAAAGAAAGAAAGAAAGAAAGAAAGAAAGAAAGAAAGAGGCACCTAAAGAGTCAGTACAGAAGTAGAAGAGACATTACAGTATCTGATCTGGGAGAACGCCAAAACCCACGCCACAGAAGCCCAGGGAAGGAGCAAATGTAAATACACTGGGCTTGAATGCCCATAAAGTAAAAGGAAATACGACTTTGACCTTCATGAAGTAGAATCAACTGAACTCTGGATAAAGCTGGGACCTTGGAACACTGCCTCTTCTTAGAAAAAAACTAAAACCACCCTAGCTCCTGATCCTGCTCAGAAATGGTGCAAGCAAAGTCTCACATTAGCAACTGAGTCCCTAAATTCACCCCACCCTAACCAAATGTGAAGTTTTAACTTTTACTTTCCACAAAAGTAGAGAAAATCCCACTGTACAATGCAGCTTCAGCAGGGCGAATCCTTGGCTTCTTGGCTAAAGCAAAGGTCGCTCACTTTCTAGAGACTTCTAGCTCACTGAACCCCACAACAAACCGGCAACAGGCTGAGGGAAAACTCGCCGTCATTCTTCAACACCACAGAATTTGAGAGGGAATGATTCACAGAAAGTGAAGTACAGATATCTAATAAGCAGGGTGTCTGGTTCCCGAGGCTATGGTAACAGAACTGAGCAGATCAAATTATAAACCCAATATGCTCTAAATGATTATACACATTAGAAGGAATAAAAAGCATATTGAAAAGCAAGATTCTATGAAACCAAAAGACCAGAAACCAATTAGAGTTTTAGAACTGAAAATTACTCCCAAAGTTCATTTAGAAATGTGGTAGTTATTTTCGTAGCAGAATCAGAAGCGCAGGCCGGTGGATGAGTTGGTGGACCAGAAGACAAGTGCAAGGACGTCCCAGGGAAGGCTGTAGGGACGCAAAGAGGCAGAAGGACAATGGAATTGCCAGAGGTGAAGGACAGAGGGAGAAGCAAGGACCACGAAGCCGGAATGCAGGGGGCTTCTGAGCATGGTGACCTGCATAAGACTCCCCAAGAAACGTCCCCATCAGGTACGTGGCAGCCTCTCCACTTCCCAGTGGCACAGAGCTTGTGTCTAGCTCTGACCACAGAAATACAACAGAGCTGGGCTGACATCAGAGCTGGGTCCTCCAAGGTTCCCATCCTGATGCTTAGACTGAGAAGACCATTATTCCTGGGGCACTGTGTGGGGCAAGGGTGTGGCTGCTGTGACAGTGAAGGGACATCAGTGGGGTCAACTAGGAAGCAGAGCTACAAAGTGGGGCAAGGGTCACAAGCTGGCAAATCGAGGTCACTTTCTTTGATTGGACGTGTACCATTTATTTTTTTTTTGTTTTGTTTTGTTTTTGGTGGAACTGAGGATTGAACTCAAACCCTTGCACTTGCAAGGAAGTGCTAATTCTACTGACGTGTACCATTTAGTGCTTACTACAGAAACAGATTTAATTCAAGACAGACAAATATGTAAGAATTCACCAGCCGGGCTCACAACGGCCGCCCGCAGGATCAGGTGTGGAAAGACGCAGAAGGCCTGCATGAGCACCAGAGAGGGGAGAAATGTAGTTGAAGCTCTGGCGCTTGCTGTGGTGTCTAACGCCTAATGTTTCATGTCTTATACATTATAACATCTGTATAACCACATGAAAGCACTAGTATTAGGTCTACCAGCACTATAGTATCCAGGACATTATGTGAGAACTACTATGATTACAATCTTTATTTCTTTAGCTGATCACACGGTCATAGCTGGTATCTAGAGTGACCTTCTTCCACTGCCCATTCTGTAGTGCCTTGGCCTTCAGCAAGCACCTCAGCAACTCTTGGTTCTGTTCCTGGTACAGCGGCCCACACCTTCACTCCTGAAGGTTCTGGATTATTTGTAACCTGCCAAGATTGTGTTGTTGCAGTTTCCTGATCTTAATGGTAGGACATGGTAGCACTAGAAGGCACCCCAAGGGATCTCCTGCACTCCTAGAATATTCTTCCTTTCTTCCTTTATGGAGTAATAGTCCAATTTCCCCTTACTAATCTGGGTCAATCACCCCTACCAACACCTCCCTTTTTAGCTCAGAGGCATGAGAACACCAAAGTGATCAGGGGGAAGTCTTAGTTTCTAGTTCATTGTTGTGCTTCCTGGGGCAAGCCTTCCCCTCTCTGGAACTAAGACTTCTAAGCCAGTAGAGCACAAGGTCATAGGAAGATTTTTTTTTTTTCCCGGAACCAGGGATTGAACTCAGGCCTTATTCTACTGAGCCATCTCCCCGCCCAGTCCCCACCCGGTCATAGGAAGAAGATACACAAATATTACTAGTGAATCCCTGGGAATAATGAGGAGTGGGACCAATCCAATCTCCACCCCTTCATTCCTAGACCTGTGAATCCTGGCTATGTGAGACTCCATACCCTAGTGGATGCCAAATTAGAGCATATACAGCCTTGTGAAGAACCGTGGCCCAGCACTCATGTGCCAGTAAACTGGATCACTTTCTTTGTGGGAGAAGTGTTTCTTTGAATGGCCAGGTAGCATGGGATTTTCCAGGGGCGGGATCAGCTTGGCTTCTCATGGAGATGTTGGGCACACAGGCCTGTACTGTAGCAGCGCCTTCAGATTTCTGTCCTTCACAACCCTAACCCCATACCCAGCCAGGTCTAGCAAATCCCTGACTGCTGGAGGAGAGAGTAAAGCAAGGGGAGAGAAAGAGCAGATGAGCGGATGCAGTAGGGTGAATTCCAAGGCGAAGTGCACGAGCAGGCTGAGTGTGCTGCAGTAGAGCAGAGCTGAGGGCATCAGATGGCAGCCTTAGG
>NW_004524586.1:19799190-19966388 GCF_000260255.1 Octodon degus | reverse complement strand
GTCTAAGGGCAGGCTGGGTGTGCTGCAGTAGAGCAGAGCTGAGGGCATCAGATGGCAGCCTTAGGCGTCTAAGGGCAGGCTGGGTGAACCCAGACCCATGGGCCTGCCAGATCCTCTCTCCCTCCCAGAACAGGACCAGTCAGGTAGCTGGGCAGGAGAATCATCCTGCAAAGGCCAAGAAGCCGCAGATGTGAGGGTGGAGGTGGAGCCTGGCCTGGGGCCTGGTGGCCACACTGCTGAAAGGAATGAGGAGAATCCAGGGCAAAGAATGGTGTGGGGAGGGGAGAGGCCAGATTAGGGCCAGATTGGGGGTGTGGGGTCCCTGCAGGGTCTGAAGGTGGAACCCTCATCCTGCTCCAGACCCTCCCACCACCAGCACCCCAAGTCCAGGGGCCCCCCAGTTGGGAGTGGTAAGGCTCTGCAAAGAAGGTTGGAAAGGGAAGTCGTCCAAGATGAGAGGACAGGTGAGAGGCAGGAAGTGCCTGGCCACTGCAGTCCAGAGAGGCCCAAAGAGCTCCATTTCATCTGTCTGCAACTGTGATCTCAGCCCAGGATGGAGTGGTCAGAGTGCTACATCCGGGTCAGAATGCCAGCCCAGAAGTGCCTCTCCTTGTCTCCTTTTTGCTGTGGGCACTGTCCGTGGGGCCTGCCTGGGGCTTCTGGACACCGCTGATGACTGGGCAGATGGGGAATACTCCACGTTGCTGGAGGGAGCACAACCACCCGATTCCCACCTCTGCCCTGGTTGGCAGAGTCCTTCAGACCTTGGATGCTATCTTGCTAAGATCATATTTGGTCCGGTTCACAGACCATCCAGGAGGCAGCGATGGTCCAGTGGGCAGTCAGAGTACGTTGTTGAGAGGGGGGAGGATTGCGTGGGGAGAAAGGATTTCTGGATGCAGTGTCAGTATTAGCCACAAGAGGGCAGCACAGGGCCACTTTTCAGTATCTCCTGTTCACCCAAAGCAACCTGTAGAATCTTGGGGGGTGAAAGGGTGCTGTCATTCAGGGTCCCCAGGCGCCTCCCACATTTCCTCTGTAAAAACATGCCCTGGGAATGCAAGTAGCTTGGGGAAGTGGCTGATGTGAAAGTTTATAAAGAGGCAGATCCAAAAGGGCCCCTTGAAGGTCTGAAGATTTTCAGCTCGGAGGCCAGGACGACTGGGACCCAGGTTAGATCACTTGCATAAGGTGGTCCAGCTCTTCCTCTGGCCCTCACTTCTATTCTCCCCTCAAGCTTCCACTGCTACTTCAGGAACATCACTGTCCCGGGGTTGGTGGACATGGGGCAACCCAGGCAGCCCTTGCGGAGGAAACAGCGGCGCTTGAACTCGGCCTTGGAGTGAGGCAAAAGCTGACTCCACTTCTGCCTTACCTAATGTGTGGTGGGCATGTAGCAGGGCAACAGCTGGGGCAAAGGCAGATGGAGCAGGAAGGGCCCAAGTGAGGGGAGGTAGCAAGAAGGGGTGGGCAGGATGGGACCCTTATGGTATGCTGGGTTCCTGCTGGCTGCCTGGGTGCCTGCCTTTACAATCCGCGTCTGGCTTGCTAAGGAATTTTCCTGAATTCCATTATGTTGAAAGTGCAGGATGTGGCAGGAGTTCTCCAGATTATCTCATGTGGAGGTGGGAGTAAGCAGATGGTTGCCATGGTCACGGTGGTGGGTCCAGCTGCCCCTTGGTGGATGGAGGCCAACCCCGAGGAGAACAGCCTCGCCCCATTCCTCTATCATGACTCGAACCCATGGCAGCCGGAGCTCTGTGCTGACCTCAGGGCGGGCTGTCTCTGGCAGTCCAGGGCTCCTGACTGCAGTGGCCTTATCTGGGAGCTGCAGCAAGTGCCCCCCACCCTCACTCAGCCCCCTCAAAGTCTGGGGGCCCCTCTCCAGGGTCAGAGCATCCTGCTGAGTTTCTTGCTGTTCCTATGCAAATGCTGGAAACTGAAAGGACACACAAGCGGGTGGGGGACGCCAGGATGCCATCTGTCTCCACAGCACGTGTGGGGCCAAGGCCAGGCCAGGCGCAGTTGCCCCCATCAGTGCTGCTGCTTCAGTGGGGATGACCCCAGAAATGCCACCAGCCTGCCCTCATCGCTCACTGCCTGCATGGGCCTCACCTGCTCATAGCCCCGGGCTCTGTCCGTCCTCTTGAGCAGCCTTGCTTACGAACTCAGATTGGAGAAGCACAGGTTAGGACTCGGGTCCTGGAAGCCAGCAGAGCCAAGCTCAAGGCCCAGCTCTACTACTCCTGAGTCGGAGCCTGAGCTTGCTACTAGGCACTGGAGCGGGGGAATAGATGGAACCTCCCCCAGGCCATGGTAAGCTCAGATGTGAGAAGAACTGCAGGCGTCCTTGGACAGGCCTGGCAGGCACTACTCAGCCACAGCTGTTTTTATCCCTTTTACCATGGATGGCCTCTCCTTTGGGATCCCCAGGGACAGGCATCTTCCAGTGTCCTAAATGTCCCAGCTGGTGCTCACGGCATGCTCGACTCTCCTGGCTCCAGGCCATTCTGTAAAATGTTCTCCAATGAATCTTCTACTCTCAAGTTAATTGTGTTAGTTCCCAAGCCTTTTTTATCTTAGTTTTTCTTGATATCATAAATTCACTATTTAAATATTATATAAATGGGTAGTGTTCAGGCCACTTACTCCTGTGGCTGCTTTACACCCATAAGAATGACTGAGGATTCCAACACACTTTTTATCCTGTGATTTATATCTGTCTCTCTTTACCAAGATCCAAACTAAGCGAAGAGATTTGCAGAACACAAACTCATGTCTGTCAGCGTGGGCCAGGGCTGCTGGAGATCTCTGCTTGTACATTCATGAGAATATGAGAACTTAAAAGAAAATTGACATTTTAGTATGATCTTCAAAAAGCTTTGGCCTTGTAGATTCCCTGAGAGCGTCATGGGACCCCCTAAGATAGCTGGTCTGCCTTCTGAGAGCCACTGATGAAGTACAAAGGAGGCTGCTGTCTGTCACCCACGTTGAAAGCGTAGGAAAGGCCCTGCAGATAAGGAAATAACTGCAGGAAATAACCACAAAAACAGCGGAGGACTCGCCTCCACATTGCTCGCCCCTTTAGGAACCCAAAACCAGAAATCGGTGGTGATTATGACAGGGCTTTGTGACAAAGGTGCCCCAGGGCTCCCGTCAGCAGACCCAGGCTCAAGAAAAAGGTTTTGGCTCTATACCAAAGGACAGTGAAATAAAGGTGTGTTAAGTACTTGCAGTGAAAATAGAACATTTTGGAACTGTCCATAGGGTTAAGCACGATTTGCACACCTAACAGCCCGCCTAACTAACTGTATTTACAGACACCACAAGAATGTGGACACAATCCAGCCCTCCTCCACTGTGACAAGTGACCCCTCTGCCTTTAGGCTGGCTACCAGCTCCAATCCTACTCCTTACCTCTGGTCATTATGCCTTGGACCATCGCTACCTGGCACATTCTTCAGTTATTCTTGAGCATGGGACTGGAAGTCAGATTTGCTGGATTCCAGTACTTGTTCCCGAAAGAAGTCAACCGGCCTCTCGAAGCTCCACCTTCCCCCTCTATAAAATAGGAAACTACCTACAAGCCCACATGTCCACCAGCTCTCCACAAAGGCTAGCTACTTGTGCAGCTGTGGTGGCTGCTGTTTCTACTGTCACACTCTCCCTAATGCAATGCCCCTCACGAGTCCACCTCACTCCCAGCCTCGGTGACCACACCGTCTCGCAACTGTCTCTCTGCCTCTGGCCTCTTACATCAAATCAAGCAGTTCCTCTGCTCAGCAAATGCTAGGGTTCAGAGCTCACTACACTACTCATCAACCGAAGCCTTTTTGATCCAGTGCCCACCTGCTGGGTGCTTTATCTCGTCCTGCTATAGCAGTTACTTCCTGCCTAAAGCGCATAGCTAAGGCGCCCTCCCACCTGGAGTCTGTATGCATGAGCCCTAACTCTTGTTAAGAGACCTGGACAACTGAGTACATAGTAGGAAGACGGGTACAGCTGTAACACTAAGTGCCCTCAGGCATGAGGCCAAACAGGACAGGGCAGAGATTGCCCCAACACTACCATGAAATGTCCTAGTTTCACTCTCGCCTGTGACCCCCTCTGTGGCTGTCTTTGCTCACCCTGTGTCTTCTGTAAGCATGCCCTCCCATGTCTCTATACCTGGCCAGTCCTCTAGGATCTAGATTTGGTGACACCAGTTACTGGAGCTGGCTAACTATCATTCAGGCTGAAAAGGCAACTCTCCTCCCAGAGGGTACACCGGCCTGGGGCTCAGGAATGAAGTCTGGGATTGGCCAGTGAGATGTGGTAAAATCAGTGGACTATATAAGCCCAGCTTTGGAGAGGGCATCTGTCAAGAGGGCTGAGGCCTGGGCCATAGGGCACTGACAGGTTCAGAAAGAGAGGGCCATCACCAAGGCCGGGGGACAGCAGCACGGAGTGCGGTGCTGAGTCTCGGGCAGCCAGAGTGGTCGGCAGAAGCCAAGAGCAGTATCTGCAGGTGGATTCGCCCTTGCACTGTCGGGCACTAACGCTGAATCCCAGATAAAGACAGTCACACACACACACACACAGAGGAATGCTTTCTTCTTGTAAGCAAATCTACTGCCAAACAACTGGGTTGAATTATTTTATTTCAAGGTCCCTCAGTAAATATTTTAAGAATGCTTATTTTCTCTTTTTGTGTATTAGTACCTAATAGCTTCTGTTTTGCCTCTTGGGCCCACAAACTTGACATCATTTCTGTCTGGCCTTTTATATAAAAACCTTGGTCACATTGAGCCAGAGCAAGAAAGTGATGTATGTAGCGCTTGCCTGTAATCCCAGTAGGCCACGGCAAGAGGATTGAGGAAGGCAAGAGGAAGCTCAAGGCCAACCTGGGCAGTACAACAAGACCTTATGTCAAAGTAAGAGATAAAAGGGGCTAGGAATATAGTATCCAGTAATAAAAAGAAAACGTGAAAGAGGCCCTCTGAGGGTAGCTGAGGGTACCTGGGGCCCAGATGACCCAAAGCAAAGGTTCAGTGGCTCCTTCGGAGCTTGGATCAGGAGTCCAGACCCCTGGGGTAACCTAGCTAGCATGGGCTGAAAAGGGGCTGCCATGTACAGGGAGTGGCTCCCATGATGCTTTGGGAAATCAGAGTCCCCAGCTCCATCTTCTCCTTGGTCTTAGTCTCTGAGGCAGACAGGGAAGTGACAGTGGCTAAGAAGGTATGGGGGTCTCATCAGGAACGTGTCCCTAGCCCAGAACCTCTCCCCACAGCTGTTGAAGTTCTGCGTCACAGTACCACATCAATGTCTGTCCGTTTCTGATCAATGTTTGTCCTCTGCAGTGGACCCTGGGAAAGGGGTGGGGTGGGAATCGAGGCTGCTCTTCTGGGTACCTCATAGTGGGGTCTTTACCAAAACTTGTTTTCTAAAATGCTGGAATCCATATATGTTTATGATACAAATGAATATATTCACTGGGAGGTTTTGGTGAGTAAGGGAATGAACAACCTGCCCCGCCCCTTGCCGGCCCACCACCTTGTACAAAGCCGATGTTACAGAAAGTTCTACTGGTAAGATGAAATGTTGTTTTCTTTGTATAATTTCTGCCTCAGGTGTGTACCTTGATACCTTTGAGGCTGAGTCCAGAGGGCAGGGCAGTCCACAGTTGTGACTCAGGTCTCAGGGGACTCCCAGCCACAACCAGTCCTTGAGTCTGCGCATGTGGGAGACTTAACTAGTTGGCTGGAAGGAGAGCAGCATGCTGGGGTTGGCCAGTCGAACCTTCTCTGTCCTCTGTAGACTCTGCTCACCAACTGGAGCCCAGCATGGGTAGCCCCCACAGAAAGCTCCATGCTAGCAGTCCCCAGAGGCCACTGTCCTCCCCAGGGAGCATTTGAAATTAGGCTAAAAGCAAGAGGAGGAGTCCTGATGCTCAGAATACAGGCAGGCGGTGAGGGCAGGCTGCAGGGCAGGGGTGGTGTGCACCACAGTCAAAAGCACTGACACCAACATTTAACAGAAGGCTATCTGAGCTCACCACCTGCTCTTCTTCTAAGGACCTGAGCTGTGTGACCTTGGACAATGGTATACCTCTGACCCTCAGTTTATATTGTCAGCTCTGACACCCTCTCATACGTCAGACCTATGAGTACAAATAGGGACAGTGGTGCCCCCCAGGCTATGGGATGGCTGTCCCAGCCCTCTGCTAGGGTACCAGGCATTTAATTCAGCTCCTCTGAGACCCAGAGCTCATTCTACCTCCTTCCTTCAAGGGTCGAAGAGCACAGGTCGAAAATCAAAACACCCTTTCTGGTGGAGAAAAACAGAAGACAGGGAGGCAGGCAGGCCTGGGAGTAGCAGGGTGGGTGGGCACTTCTCCACCATTCTCTGCTCAACTAGGAGGGGGGCCGCCAGGAGCCACAGCTCAGGGTCCTTGCTGTCACCTTCCTGTGCTACCTTAGGCAAATCACATGTCTCTGGTAGGCCGGAATTTCAGGCTCAACTGATGTCTGTTTCTAGATTTCACTGGGGCCTGGTGCTCAAGGGGCCTTTCAGGGAGCAGAGAGCTGGGAAGCACCCAGAAAGCCCCCTCAGAGTCCCATGGCAGCCCAGGCTCCCCCAGGCTGCTGCCCCAGAGAGGAGCTTTCACTGTGGGCCAGAAGGCTCCATTCACAATCTTCTATATGCACCAGACACTAAGCCAGGCAGGCACCCACAGGGCAGCCAGCCCTGCTGCTCAGAAAGAGTCATACACATACATCCTGCCTCCTCTGCCATGGGCCTAATGGTGAAGAGCCTGGCAACAGGGCTGCCCTAGGGCCCTTGGGCCCAGAGAAGTACACAGCCACATGCAGGCAGACATTAAAATGCACAGCTGCTCTGCTGAGCCCAAATCCCTGCCCTGCAGTGGTTCCATGAGAGTCCACTGTCTCTACCCTCATGTTAGCATGTGGGATCCCCAAGGATAGCATCCTACAGGGACCCACTGACCTCCCACTGGCCACTAGTAGATTCCAGGGGGCAAGGCCAGCCTGGGGCCATCAGGAGGACAATGCCAGGGAGGTTAGATATCAGCCTTGTGAAGTAGATGAGGCTGAGGCCTTGGAGGCCACAAGGCCATGAAAGGACATCCTCTTGGAGACTAGAAAATATTTCCATTTTGTGTCTTTCACAAGCTTCTCTCTCTCTCTGAAGTATAACGAACTCAGTGACAGCTGGACTAGAGAAACTCCAATTGGACTTGTGGGTGCAAGTAGGCCTGCTGGGGAGCTGACAGTGTGACTTCATAGGAAGAAGCAAATCCGTAAGCATTCAAAAAATCACTGCTACCAGAGAGGAGAGACAGCTCTGTCTTGGCTAAAAGCAGGGTCTTCGCTCACTGGGGATATTCCTGGGGAGCAACAGCGTAGAAGGACCTGTGATCAACCTCCTGTCCCTCCAAGTCAGATCAGGGCAAGAGGACTGCCACGCATCCAGCATGGCTCTCCAAGTTCCTGGAGGAAGGAGATAAAAGGATGGAGAAATAGAGACAGAAAGCTGAGGTCAGGTGGAGACCCCTCTCCAGGTAGGAGGAAAGGAACCACCCAACCACCGCCATGCCTTTATTTATACGTTTGTCATATGATGCCCCTTTAATTAACTAGTTCACCCCTTGCCCCTTACCAGCACTCCCATGCTCCTGGGGCTGGACCACCTGTTCCCCTGGGGCACTCCATGCCCTCAGGGCACTCCTTGGGTACTCTGTGCTTTTGACTCTACACATGTGAAACCATCACTAGCTCCACCACTTCCAACTGAGGACATTCAGGGCAGGTTAGCCACCCAGCAGCTCAGCTCTCTCCTGGGCAACTGCTGCCCACTAAGCCCTGTCAGGGCCTCACAGGGAAGAGCACACAGATGGGCTATTGGGTACCCACATCGGTCCATTTGCTGACCAGGTCACTCACTGGTCCACCTTTCATGGTCAGCTGAATAATGACTTCCAAAGATGACCACAGTGTAACCCCAACAACCAGGACATAAGTTCTCTTACATGGAAAAAGGGACTTGTGGGCCCTGAAGTTCTAGGAAAATCCAAATTGACAAAGCAATGTTTTCCTATGAGTCTCCACAAGATCCACCTTCCTTTCAGGCCAAGTGGAGCCACAGGAGGAGTCCCCAACCTGCATGGCATTCTTCTTCCCCTTGACAAAGATTATGGTTTTTGCCTCCAATCCCAGGTAGGAGCATTTGGAGGAAGAGCATGAGCCTCATCAGAATCATTCCTGACCTGGCTCCTGAGGGGAATGGGTGGCCATGTGGCAGAGGGGTGTTGGGAAGAGGTCCAGGGAAAGGGAGTCCTCAGAGCTCCACCTCAGCTGTCCTGTTCCCAGCTTCCCCACACAATCCCCCTCCTCCTTGAGCAGACACTGTTGCTGAGCTAAGCTGTTCCTGGCCTATGCTGAAGGGATGTGGTCTCCTCTTTTCTCAGCCTGAGCACCAATCCCCCAACCCCAGTGCATCATGTCAAGGGCAGCACAAGAAAAACAAGCTTTCTCAGGGACATCTTCCTAACCAGGGTCCATGCTATGCCAGGATGGCCCAGGTTTCCCAAGCACCATGTCTGAGACAACCTCTGAACTGTGTCCCCCTTCAAGCCCCCAGTGCCTCAGAATATGACTATATTTGGAGGCAAAATGTTTAGGGAAATGATTAAATTATATGAAGTCATTGGGGTGGTCCCTTGTCTAATCTGACTGGTGTCCTTCTGAGGAGAGGAGGGCACGCACAGAGGAGAGACCAACCTGCTGGCACTTGGCCTTGGCCAAGCCTCAGGACTGAAAGAACAAAGGTCTGTTGTCTAAGCTACGTAGTCCACAGTAGTCAGTACCCTAGCCCCCAATGAGCCCAGCAGGATACTGAAAGTCTAGTGATGATGACAGGTACCTAGAGACACAAGAGTCTCGGACTCGCAACCCACGGAAGTCATGAAAGCCAGAGGGGTGAAGTCACCCCTGCAAACTCCAACATCTAAAACAATGGAGGCCCACTGCAGCTAAACCACACCACCACCCCTACTTGCACGCTCAACTCTTCCAGGAAGTTCCCAAAACATCTTCACCCTTGTCTCCATGCTTGAGTTTCTTTCCGCTGCTAAGGGCAGGATCCTACCCTCCTCTGACTGGCTGCCCTCTGCACTAAGTCCCCTCACATACAGGGAGGGGAGTGTTTGGCCCAGGTGGGTGCTGACTGGCCCCCACCAGGCTCCTGCACATCTGACATGATATGGAAGAAAGTGACAGGCTGCTTGGAATGAGGGGGGCACAGACTCTTCAGGCACCAGTCGCTTGGGTCCATCTTTAATTATGTTAAATATTACTAAAAGTACAGCATAACAGTGATTCACATAACATACCTTACAGGACTAAGGGTGTACAGTTTCATACAATCCATCCACGGCTTGTGGGAACACAAAGTAACTCCAATACCAGGTTGGGAGAAACACTCCATCTCGCTTTGGTTTGGGGTGACAGGCTAGTGAGCCACCGCCCGAAATGGTACCTGTGCTATCAACAAGAGCTGGGTCTCAACAGAGAGAGAACAAAGGCAACAGATGTGGCCTCTGGAGAGGCCCGAGAGAGAACACCACGTCTGATGGCCCTGGGTGGCACAGAAGGGGTGGGCCTGTGTATATAAAAAAGATCAGTAATGAACCAAATAATATTGGAAATAATATCTTCAAGTAGTACTTCTGTAAGAAGCAGATTACACTACATGTTATTCACATGCATAGAAGTGCATGAGGAAAATCCCTCGTAATCATGGTCGGTGTGGAAGAGTAAAATATATACTGGAAACAACAAGTTAATTGGCAGAGAAATGAATCTTCAAGGGCTTCCTGTCCAGAGCGGAGGAGCCTCATTAGTGACAGAACTGAGGGGAACCCACTCAGAAAACACACCTACACATGCACACGCTCTGCTCCAAATAAATACACGCACACGCACACTCTGAAGTGATATCTCCCTAAAGCGTCCTTGTGCTCGGGCCAGATTTTCCCGCTGGCTGCTGCTCTGAGCACCGGCTGTGAGGGGAAGGCGGGGCTGGTCTTTGCACGTGGGTGTTCAAAAAATGCAGCTCCTTCAGTAGCAGAACCCGGGCCGGACACACCAGTGCTGAGAGCTCCGTGTGCACCTGCCCGTGGGCTGGTCTCCTGCCTCTGATGACAGAATGATCGCAGCAGTAGGGCTGGACCGCTGAGCAATCACAGATCCTCACTCCACCAAAGCCAGGCCACCTCGCACGTGCAGTTTACAGCCAGGAATTTAGTGTTCTGGGAACAACGGGTGACAGGAAGCCTCCCTCAGCAACACTCAGCGCAATGCTTGGCCTCCTGTCCTGGGTCCGCCAAGTGGGCTTAACACCCTCTCCAGTCTTCCTCGCAACTTCCAAGGCCTTCAGCACATGCACCATAAACAACACTGCCCCAAGGACTGGAAAGTTCCATTAGGAACACTGCTTTTGGCAATCACATTCCGCAACCCAGGACTCCATGTTCAGTCCAAGTTTAGCTTGTGCGTTGTGTTTCTGATTCAGGACACAAATGCCTCACAGTTCCTTGAGTAAGGAACTCTGACCACCCTTGGTGGAAAACATGGATAACAAGCTCCCCCCAGCTGGGAAGGTGAAGGGGTGGAATATGTGGCCGGCAGAAGAAAAAACGAAATACCCTCAGTTCTCGCACGGCCCTCGATGCAGGATGAGGGCTTCAGTTACCAAGAGCGACTGGGAAACGTTCAGTTCCTTAAATTGCTCTATTCTAGCACTGACAGCAAGACTTTCCCCTCCAAATATAAACTGAATTTCTTAAATAAACATCTAAAGAAGGAGAAAAGAGAGCTAGGGGCAGGCAAATGCAAAAAGCAGCGTGTTTTACATGTATCCATTTTCTACACTAAACACAAATGTACGAGGACATGGAGGAGGAGGTGGGGCTTGTTAATGTCGCCGAAGGGCTGACCTGGGGGAGTAAAAATGAAAATCAAAGAGCCTCCGTTCTCCAGAGAGGCTGGGCTCTGCACAGATGAGGCCAAGATCTAACAGAGAATGTTCCGAGCTGGAAAGTGCATGTGAAACTGAAGTTCTGGTAACCCCTGGGCCATGACCTCTAGCTGCTTAATCTGATCCCAGAATTGTCAAGCCCCAGACTCCAGAGGGTGGGCAGGCAGAGCTCAGCGGTGACCTCCCACGGCCTCCTCTCACAGCTCCGAGCACTCCTGCAGCAGAGCTGAATTCCTGCCAAGTGCAGCTTCCAGCGGCCTCAGGTAGAGGGACTCTGTGAGGGGGCCTCTGAGCTACAGAACATCAGAAAGGAAGTTCTGAAATGGAGATAATTAACAGGTGCCTGGGGAGAAAGAGAAGACTGGAGTCTCCAGGGTTTTCTCCTCACTGTGAGTAAAACGGCTTCCTACCCACACAGACTGTTAGAGTCAAGGCAATTAGATAGAGTCGGTGGGCCCAGTGCCTAAAGCACTCGGCTCTCAGGGCGTCTTCCACGCGAAGGCTTCATCAGCGAGAACCTGTGCCAGCCTGGCATTGAAAGGCCCGTAGAAATCCTGCAGAATCTTCTTTGTGACTGGCCACATGGGCCCCAGGTTCCGATCCTCAGGACGCCTCGCGTTGGATGCTGGGCTCTTGGTCATCAAGGCCTCTTGCTTTTCACTTAGGGGCCCTGGAAGGGAAGGGAAAGAGGCTTACAGAGCTGAAAGGATGGCAGAATTTTGCAAAAATCCCAGTTATACTTCAGGCTGAGACAGGAGATTCTTTTAAGTTGGACACGTTTGAGGATTCAAATTCTTTGGTGAAATCCATGTGGAGATGAGGGAGAAAGCAGAACTACCATTATGAAATTGCAAAGAAATCTTGTGGCCTGGTGTCTGACTCCACCTTCAAGGCAGCCTGGCTGGTCTTTTAAGATGCCACCTCTGCCTAAGGCTCACCTCAGGGATTCAAGTCCGGATGCCCTTCATGGGCTGGTCTCCACTGCCCTTGGCCTGTCTTGGATAGCTGTATGACCTGCCAGGCACAGTCCAGGGCCTGAGCTTTACCTTCTAGCAAGCCTTCTGCGATTCTCCCAGTTATTTCCACTTCAGGCTCTGAATGCCTAGGGCTCTGTGCCCGGGAGCTACGTGTATTGCTGTGAAGAAGCTGTAGTGGGGATAGGCCACCTGTGTCCAGGACCCACATATGGGACATGCGTCCTGAGGACAGGCCCTGGGATGAGCCAGCAGGGGCTGCCACTCCACCCTTGGTCGGCTCGCCCACGAGCTATTCACAGGCTGAACCCATCTGCCTCCGTCACTGCTCCGGCCTCGTGAGCCCAGGCTCTCAGGATCTGGCCAAAGTCCTTAGTGTATCCTAGTGTCCTAGGGTTATGCCAGATAGAAAATGGGTCTTGCTGTCCTTCTTAAAGACAAAGGATGAGCTCATTAGTGTAACAGAGACCACAGGTGACTATATCAAAGAACAAAGTGACCCTATTTTGACATATTAACAGTGCTCAAAAAAAGGGAAAGAGAAAAGAAAATGACTAAAGGGTCCTGAGTCCCAGTGGTAGGCAGGGATAGTTCAAAAAATACTCATTTAACAAGATTCCCAGGCAAGATCATTACAGAGAGCCCCCTAAGTGTTCTGGGAAGAAACACAATTTGTTCTGACCCTACTTGGCCTTCCAGGATGTCCTTGGTGACTACCCACCTAGGCAGCACTCTGCACCTTCGCTCATGTGCCTCTGTCAGTCACTGCCACAACTTAGTGTCATGCAAGCTGGCCCAGTGTCCCTCAGAACCCCTGTCTGGTATCCTTGGGCTCCTCCACAGAGCCACGGCCAGCAGCCAAACCCAGCCTTGCAGCCTTGACTCTAGAGACTCCCCCGGCGATGCCAGGGCCTGCTCCTTCCTCCATAGCTCCTCTAGCACTGCTCCGGCCACCCATGGTCACAGGGCCATCCCTTCAAAGCTCAAACTGCTTCCTTTGCTTCCACGAAGCTTCTATAGTGCTGGAACTGCTGGGCTCTCAGCACAAAGAGTAGGCAGCTCGTCACTCAGTGTACTGCCCTGCAGCCCCCTTCTCATCCTCTACTAGACTGTAAACTTCCTCTGCCTGGCGAGTCCTCCCCCGCCATTTGTGCCCAATGACCCACATGTGGGTGCTACTTGACAAACAGGTAGTAAACCAGCCTCCTGGGCAGCCCTCTCTGCCCAGCTCACTGTGGCTACACTGGGCCCAGCACCCTCCTAGAGAGCCAGTGACCACAGACTCGCGCTGTGCCGCCCATATCTGAAGCGTAACACACACCCAGGTTCAGGAACTGGAAGACCCTGTGCATGGTGTACTTGACATTAGATGCGTGGTCTTCCAGGCGCAGAATGAGGAACTGTTCCTTATTAAAAACGGTGAGCCAATCCAGAAGGTACACAGCATACAGCCCAACCTGGAGCCTCACCTAGGGAAGAGGACAGGGACGTTACTTCTGGAGGCAGTTTTCCGGGAGCATTACGGCACTTCACTACAAACCAACATAAGAGAGGCATCCTGGCTAATGACCGCCTTCAGAAGCTGCATTTTAGCACACGCTCCTGCATCTTCATCAGGAGCTTTGTGCTAAAAGAGCAAAACATACCCTCACTGAGGGCTGTATGTGCTTCTTACCAACTCCCATAGGTAGCTGCCCACCTCCACACTGTGGGTGGGGACTGCAGTCCTGGACAGAGGTCGAGGCTGCAGCAGCTGGGAGCACACATGTTCTCTGCACAACACCTCAGCTGTGATCCTGCTCCCGGTATGACCTCTATGCCCAGCACACAGTATTCTGGGAAAAAGCAAGCCCAGGTGTCTCAGTGCCAGTCCAGTGCAGTGAAACAAGTGTGCATAAGTATCTAAATATAATTAGGATGGCATTAATCCAGTAGGTGTAACTCCATTCCCCTTTGCACCTATTCATTGCCTTGGTCATCTTCCTTCTGTTCCTTTTCTTGCACCAAACTGCTAAATGGATCATGAAGAATTAACCACCAAGAGAGGTCTGACCTTTGGCCTTGGCTCCGAGGAGGTGACTGCCAGTTCCCTGGAATGTGCTGCCCTCCAGGAAAAGTGCAGTTAGCCTGAGGCTTTGACCACAGACAAGCTAATGTTGTCACCCATGAAGGGTACCAGGACATGAAGGGGGGATCCTGACCTCTGTAGGGACTGATGACTAAGGGTCAGCGGCAGACTGATACGTGCCTGAGCCCTGGAAAGACCTCGGGGCACTAACATCCTATGAGAGTGGTCACATGCTCATCACAGCTGGAAGGCACCTGCACGACCCAGAACTCCAGGAAAGAAAGGACCAGCAGCTCTGGACCCAGAACTCACCATCATCCCAGCCCCACCCTCCCTCCCCTGCCCCACACACGTCTTCCCTTGGCTAATGTCAATCTGCTTCCTTCCCCTGGAATGGGTCACAGTCCAGGGGACAGCAGCCTTCAGTGTGTTCTGTGAGCCCTTCTAGAACATTAATGAACTCTGAGGGTGCCTGGGGGCCTCCCTCCAGAACATGCAGTTGTTGTCAAAAGTGAGGGCAGTGAGAACAGCCTCTCTCACCATCTCCCTGCTGCACTCTGCTCTTTGTCCAAGCCATCGGCACAGCTCCCAACCAGATGTCCCACCTCCTGTTCTGATGCCCGTCCCTTGTGCTGCCACCAGCAGGTGCTCTGTAAGGCACGGTGGGCTGTGGCCAGCCCCTGCTCAGACTTCACGGCTCCTCGTGCAGAAAGCTCTCGGTCTGCTTGAACTTCTAGCTCCTCCCTCCCATGTGGAGTGCCTTCCAGCCCTGTCCTCCTCCTCAAGGCTCCCATTCCTTGAGGCAAAGCTCTGCAGTCCTTGCTTCCTTCCCAGCTTGACCTTGAGCCCTCTAGGAGCAGGGGGCACGACTCTGTTGACAGGCTAGCCCACACAAGGCCCTCCACCAGGCTCAGTCTGGTTTTCTGTACGATTGTTCAACAAGGTATTTACAATACATTTGGCAAAAATATGTGCAATTGCTACTAGCTTCATCTCTCTCTGTGTTCTTTTTCCATTTCATTATTTTTTAAACGATGTAGATGGAAGGGAAGAAAAACAATTAGAAGGAACAGATAAGTTATCTCCAAAATTCATTAGCTGCTTCCAGCCCACACTTCTTCCCTACCTTACACACCAGCTCATAAAACAGACCTCAAGCTGGGCTGAAGCTACAGAGAAAATTAGTACATGCCAGTTTCAGAAACAAATACATGTGTTGCATTCAACACAGAAGAATGGGTAAGAGAACATCATGTTGTTAAATCACAGGCTTTGCATGGCTTTGCAATTCTCTTTCCCTGGCCAGCTCACAAGCAAACTACCCCCCTCCCTCCTCTGATTCAGAAAAGGCCACGATGAACAGGTTGGTCTGTAAAGAAGCTGCCTTTGTGAATTGAGAGTCTTCTCGGAGAAAAGATGCCAGATGTTTATGGCAGGATGCAGGTGTTTAGAGTAGGTGTAGCATATCCCTGTACCCGGTGTGATGACAAACCATTCTCTGAAACCTTGTTTAGGCCTGTCTTCTGCACATCCCCACCTCTTCCCACTACAAAGACCTGCAGCAGGGCTTTCCTTACAGGCGGGGAGGAGGTGCACTTCCTGCGTCCCATGCAGCAAGACTCTGTCTTACCACGGCCACCCACAAAAAAGAAAATGCGGTGCTACGAGAAGCCTTAGACCTACGAGTGGGAGCTGACTCACTGATTGAAGCACAGGCGCTCCAGTGGATGGGCTGGCTTAGGGCCAGGAGGCAATGGGAGTCAGAGGCCCAAGCACCAAGGGAGAAACTGAGGAGCCCAGGGAGCTCTAAGACGGAGCCCCAGGAGCCCCTCAGAGCAGCCATGGAGCAGCACAGGGGAGTCCTGAGACCACCGCAGGGGCGCTCAAGGAGCACTGCAAGGGAGTTAGTGCTGAGCTGAGCCTGTGCAGGCCCAGCTTCTCCCGGCCAGGCGCCACATGGAGTCTCTCTGTCCACTGCTCAGGATTTCAGCTGGAGCTCCTCCCCACCAGCCTCCCAAACGCCCTCTACTTCATTTGTGCATTCAGAAAATACTGTTGCGTTCAGGCCATGTCTAGGTACCAGGCTAGGAGACAGAGATGCTACTCCTTCTAGGCAGGAGCCCAGCACCCTGGATGCTCAGCCAAATGGCAACGGAACGAGCATCTGTACTCACCAGCGTGACACAAGCTTGGAGAAAACGAACCAGGTGGCCAAAGAAAACGGATGATGAGATTAAAGGAAACCTGAGAGATAGGAAGTCCTTTAACAAGAAGAAAAGGCATCTTGGGGCAGAGAAGAAAGGGTGAGAAGGCTCCACAGCCAAGAGGGTTCCCAAACCTGAAGGCACAGCACACGCACTGCAGACCTGCGGGACAGACGATGTCCCCACTTGCTAGGTTTCTGCTCCAGGGGAAGGGCAGAGTATGCATTTCTGATGAGTTCATTCTAAAAGACCAGGTTAATGGCAAACTACCTGTTCCGGCCATGTCTGACCAGTTCTGTCCTGTCCATTGTCCTGCCCTGGGGATCTCTTGGGCCAGAGGAGCCTGCTTAGCTACTGTCCTGTCATCCTCAGCCAAACAGAAACTAACTTTAAAAGCGGTGCCTCTTGTTGGCTCTACACTTTGCTTCTAGGACCCAAGTGGGAAGGTGGTAACACAGTAAGTTTCTAAGCACTCCACACATGAACCATGAGCCTTTGCTAGCTTCAGCAGGAGCACCTCTGTGGGCCTCAGTGTCCCCATCTGTAAATCAGGGATGACTTAGGGTAGTGGTGGCAGCCCACGGCATGTGTGTCACAGTGGGCACACAGAGCCTTCAGTGTCAGCATATGACCCAGCATATGACCCAGGTCACCCCAGTACTGCCCCAGCAGCCAAGCCCCAGGTACAATAGGCACCATGTGCATACTAATGGTCAGCGGCGCCTGGCAGTGACATCACAGGCTGCGACTCCTTAGCCACAACCTCTCCAAGCATTCCCTTGGCCGGTCTGAATTCAGGCTTAATAACCGTGTTGGCACTTTGGAATAAATAACGGTTCTGGATTGCAGTTTGGGCATTTGGTCTCTTAAAAGGCTCACTATTGCCAAGTTAGGCATCTATGAGATCTGAAAGCAACGAGGGTGGTACTCTTGCTAACAAGAGTCCGTTTCCTTCCACTCTTGTACCAGTGGGGTTTTTAAAACTCCCCTTTAAAAAAAAATCAGGATGCTTCTTCCAGGCATGCACAAAAATGGAGCGAATCAGGCAGTACTCAGGTACTTATGGCCCAGTTTCAGGAGTGTTCCCACATTCACAGCTGGAGTGTGGACTGGCGGGGGGGGGGTACATTCTCTTTTTCATAGGAGGAATTGACCATAGAAATCCCACTTCCAGGAAACCTATTTAAAGATAGACAAATGCACATCTAGCCTCCTTAGCCCCAGGCACTGCCTGTCACCAGAGAAGGTGCAAGAGGTGTGGCCCACTCCCCTCCCCATTGTCTAAAGCACCAAGCATCATGCAGACCCCCACTTATATATGAGACCACAGCACAATTCACAGCTATCAAGGGGGCTCTGCCAGAGTCCAGAGCTCTGCTCTCTTCCTATCCCTGCCAACCATCAGCTCAGCAGGCTTCTGTTGCCTGCCTGAACCTGTCCCTCTCTGCCTAAGCATATTTAGGACCTGGTGGCAACAGGGCCTGGAAGAGCCAGTTCCAGCCCCTCCTGGAAGCCCTACCAGGCAGACACTGCGTCTCTCAATGTGGTCATCTGCTGACAGTGACGCTGACCCAGTCCCCGTCTCTAGGGAGCGCACCAGCTCCCCTCGGGTCCCAAGGGATCACACACAGAAGGTTCAGAAGGCCAGGTGGAAGTGGAACACCAAAGAGGGGTCACATGCCTTGCTCCAGGTACACATAATCCTTCTCCCCAGACACAGGCAACCCTGTACTTTCTTTCTCAGTTCCCAGGACCTGCCACACAGTGGTGTACAGAGGTATCTACTCAAGGCTGCACTGTTGGGGACACACTGAATCCTGGAGGATGCTGGGTCACACGGCCTACATGTGGGCCTTCCGGTGCTTCCACTCTTCCACTGACTATGTAGGTGACTTCAGGAGAAGGCAGACTGCCTGAGGCTGTCAGTTTACCCAGCTGTACACAGGAAGCCCCAGGCATGGGAGGGCCTACATGGAAGTGCCATGCTGGTGTACAGTCCACACTGGCTGAATCCATCCGTTTCCAGCCACATGCAGTACTCTCCGTGGACTCCATCAGGGAGACACCTGGGAAGAGGACAATCAGGCAGATAGGATCACCTGGCCAGCTGGGGCTGCAGTGCCATCCCAGACCCCATGGAGGCCTTTTACCAAGCTCTGCCTTCCTGAGCTGAAGGCCCGGTGAGGTCAGAGCTCTGCTTCGCTTCCTCCTGGATTGGCTAGAAGGGTTCCTATAAGAGGAAGCCCTAAAGAGATCAAAACACATCATTTAGTAATACTCAGGGATTTCCCTGCGTTCTCTGCCTTGCAGTTACAGATGCTGGTTGACAAAATAAGATCTGCACGCCAGCCGAAGACATGACCTCAGGGGCACGAACCTGTGTGGATGCTGGGGTCACCCTCTGCGACTCTGAGTGGCCCCATGGCCACCCTCACGGAGGAAACAGGAGTCCTGGGGAACTGTCTGCCTGCATGCCTTGCCCAGCTCATTGCCTTCCTGACACTGAGCCTGAGCCCTGTGAGTGGAAAACCAGTTAAGCTGAGGAACAAGAGGTGGGCAAGAGGCTACATGAGGCCCCATGGTGGTCTCTCAGCAGTGGTTTCCAAGCCGGCACAACAGGGGCCCAGGAGGAAGAGAGGAGCCCTGGGACAGAGCCCTGAGTTGGGGCTCAGATTTCTTCCAGCACTGATGAGGGTGCTGGGCACAAAGTGCACACCTGTGTCTGCTGATAGAAACAAGTCTCCACTGGGACGAGGCTGGTCCTCATTTCATATGCCTAACACTTTTCTCCTGGACTCAGCTCTTCTCCCTTGCATCCCTGCCTGGGGACCTCCAGTCACAGGCATGAGCACAGTAATAGCTAGCAACAGGGCCACAATAGGCCGGACACTGCACGGAGCATGCAGGATTTAGTTTCCCCTTTCATCCCACCACCCTGACCCAATCTACCCTGAAGTCCTTTCCCTCTTCTTCCTCATACTTTCTGGAAGCCTCCTCTGTGCTACTACTACCTTTGCCACTACCCTGACTCGGCCAGCAGTTCCTGTACAGCAGCCCCTGGGAGACACCTCTGTCCCCGTGCCACCCTAACTCAGCTGCTCTCTGCACAGGGTAGAACAGCTGTCACTACAGAGGTCACCGAGTATGCTCCTGAACATGGCACCTTGGCAACTGTGACACCTACAGGAGCACGAAGGCCACTCTCCCCTCCAAAACCTGCCCCCCTGATGCTGGCCAGGATCCCGGGCCTGGTCTGAGCGGGGAAGAGCACCCTCCCTATACCTGAGGGGAAGGCTGCTCTCACCCCTGAAGACACAGGAGTCACAGGAGGTTCTGAGCCAACAGGCCTCGCTGAGTTCCCTCTTTTCCTACCCTTAGCTCACACTGCCTTCGTCTACTCCTACTCTATGCTTCCCCATCTATGCTCATGAAAACATCCAGCTGTTGCTTCAGGTCTTTATTTCCTTCTTAAGCCTCCTGTGTCAAGTAAAGCTTGTATTAAATGAATGTGCTAGAGTTTTCTCCTTCTGCGAAGTCCCCTCAGCTCCCCACCCTGGTCAGACAGAAGAGAAGCGTAACTGCCCTGATCTTACTGAGACTTCATGCACAGAGAAGACCAAACTCAGCACAGGAAGAAGGGCTGAAGTCTGGAAGGCCGTCACACACCACTGTTCTCTATTTTGGTCTCACAGAGAACCCTTTAGAAACTATGTTCATTCTGTAGGACGAATGTACTTTTTCCAGGTCATTTTATGTTCTTGCAGCCCACGGAACTCCCTTAAAAATCCTACGCTTCTCCCCCGACACTTCCCTTCCCTATTTCTCCTATGGAAAGAGGGGTCTGTAAGTTTCTGGATCACTCTGGCCTACTGGGTGACCACCCTTCTGTGGCTGTCCCTGCGCTATGATTATTTCTCATGTTAAGTGTTAATGAATCTGTGTAGCTTTCCTCCGCTTTCATCTGCCTACGAGCAGAACGCTCCAGCAAAGCATCAGAGGATGGAAAGGATAATTCCCTATACTCACACGCTACGCATCCCCCACTGAAAACCCTTCATGGTTTCCTGTCCCCATTCAGACATCTTCTGAGACTCACCAAGTTCCTGGCTACATGCCCATGCACCCTGCCCTGGGCTACCTTCCTCCCACCCCAGGCAGTGCTCTGCTCCAGCAAATGCCGTCAATGCCCCTCTGGCCACTGTGTAGAGCACTCTGTCACCTCGGTCAGCTCCTCCTTTATGTCTCTGCACAGACACCCTTTCCTAGGTAGCACACTCTGCACTGCTCTATCCCAGTGGTTTCTGTGGGCTCCAGAGCATCCTTGGCCTCTGTCTACTCTTCCAGGTGGCCTCACTGGAGCTCAGGCCCAAGCCTGCTCTTTTCCTGCTCCAACCCCACAGCCTAGCATCATGCAAGGAACGTAGAGAAAAGCAGGAATGCAAGACCACATGAAGACCATCAACCTCTAAGCCTTACAATAGCATAGGAAAGCAATACTACTACCCCATTTGATGGCAAAGCAAGGGAGTCTCAGAAGCTAAGACAGATTCCTGGGACCTGAAACCATGTTACTGTCAAATTTGAAAGCCACTCCTTCATAAGGCCTGGAGCTGTGGTCACCTGCCCTTCTTGGTGAATTACAGGGCCACCAGCAAGGCACCCTGGTATCCTGCCCACTGCCTCTGCACGCTGCCTTCAGACAAAACATCCTGGATAATGAAGCAGAGGGAGTAGAGCTTCAGCATTGAGCCCCACTGCCCTGGGATGTCCTAGCCTCCACCAGAGTGGCTCATGCCTTGCCCACTGGGTAGAGCAAGGCTGGAAAACCCTTCTGTGGGCCAAGTGGAAGCCTTGACTACCTGCAGCACAAACCCCACTGAAGAAGCACTCAGGACCACCCAAAGCCAGCTGGAAAACCATCTTCAGCCAAATGGCACAAAACAACCACCAACAATTTATTGCATAAAGAAGGCTGAAAATATACAGTTACACTCCTTAAGGGAAAGCACACACACAAAAAAAAAATGGATAATAGGAACAATGGGAAACATTTTTCAATTGAGACCCCGTCAAAGAATATCCAAAGTCACTGATGGGTAATTTCTAAGACAGAACAATCCATAGTACAGCGATGCTTTTAATACAATTCAAGAGCTAGGTGTCCTCCTGTCTGTGACTCTAATTGCTGGGTGTGTTTTAGCAGTCTTGCTAAATGGTAATCTTCCTAAATGCTCCCTGGTTCTTTCACAGAAGGAAGGGACAGCACCGTGATTGCTGATCAGCAGGCAAGAAAGCAAGGAGCCCCCTGAAAGGGCCATCCAGATTGCCAGCTTTTATGTCCGTGGATTTGTTGTCCCATTTGCCACCTCTCAAAGGCAGCTGAGTGGCATTTGCACATTAAAACGCTGCCGCCTGAGCTGCTGTGCTAAACCCAGGGCCACGATGCCCCTCACACACCACAAAGCAGCCTGCTCCTTGCAGGGTGCTCAGTGAATACGTACAGGCATGGCATTGTTGAGGGTGTTGTTGTAGACGCAGGCGCGCAGCGAATAATCAAGCATGCAATTTTCAAACAGCTGCAGAGCCTCTGCCACTTTTTCATGGAAGTCATCTGCGGATTTATTGGAACTTGCAAAGTAGAGATAGTCAGAGTACAACCTGTGAATAAAATAAATGGATAATTTTACCATCTACCAATGTGAAATCTCGCCCTTTGGGTGACAATGAAAATCAATGTGCAATTACATGATCTCATTTTGTTCATTAAAACCCAACCATTTCTCTCCCTCTCTTGCAGTCAAGGGCCCTCCCTGCTTCCCTCTCACCACTGCTCTTCACACACCACAGAACCTTCCAGCTCAGACAAGTCTGAGCTGCTCCCAACAATAGTCAGCCAGAGGGAGGTGGGGTTTTTTTGTTTATTTATTTTAATTCTTTATAGTCACCTCCAGTCCAGGCTGTTTCTGCAATATCAGATTACAACAATCACGTACAGAGAAGTCATGAAAATTTTATATACCTTCTCTTCTTCATTCCTCTTGGAGGGAACAAACACAGACTGCCTGTCACTCTTGCAGTGTTATAGTCCCTCACGAGACTCCCAGCTCTTCCCATAGACATCCCTAACACTTTAAGAAAGTACTGAGTGTGTCTGTCCAGACTCATAGGGACCTGATCTGTTACCCAGCATTAAAGCACCCACATTTATGTACCTGCAGACAATTGTGTTACCCCATGGACTATGACCTGTGCACACTCATGTGCATGTAACCACGTTTCCCATACAAGCTGATGGTCTTCTATGACCAAACTTGGCTTCAGTCACCCATGTCTGCCCTTGAACATGTTAACAATAATTCTAATGTTAAAGAAAATGTATGGGAGGCCAGGGCTTGGGGCTGAGCTTCTGGACTGGGGCCAACACCCTAGATCAAATCAACACTGAATCACTGGCCTTAGGTGTCTTGTAATTAAAGTGAATTTAGAAAAGTTGGTTTTTAATAATACAGAGGATGAAGGGGCCAGTCAACCCGAGCCAGCATGATAAGTTCCCTCTGCTTTAACCTGTACCAACCAATCCACTTCTTGTTCTCTGCTTATGCATCTTCTACACCCTGCTGCTGATATTTCCACCCAGTCTGCTCAGCTTATCAGGACGCCTTTCTATTACAAAAATAAAGCATCACCCAGTTCAGTAACCTCACTCATACAGGCCAATTCAATCCTAAAATGAAATCCATTGAAATAGGTTTTAGACACTGCTGAGCTGATTTAGAATTCGGCATCACCTAGATCCATCCGATCACCCTCTGATCGGACTGGTTCTCATCGCCCAGATGTCTGGCTCTCTTCAGCCAGAAGCCTATAGGGCTGGTATAGCTAGGATCCTCCTTCTCTTGAAAGGTTACCTTCCGTAATTTTCCACCCAGCAGTCCCTCACCCAGCACCTCGGACATAAAATCCATCCCTTTTTTGTATGTTTTCAGTTGAGCTCAATCTCTCTCCTTTCCTCCCATCACAGCAGTCCCTATTCCTAAGGTAATGGCTGTGTATAATGTTTGCTTTATGATTTTAGAAGATGTCAGGATGATTTTTTGTTAATAGAATTTCTGAGACGTGAGTCTCCTCCTCCTTTTTCTCCTCCATTTCTACTTGCACAGAAGGTAAGAATTTCCTGACTTTAGCTTCATGAATCCCCCTTTGTTGGGGTTTTCTCCAGGTACTTCTTCCTCCTTTTCACTTGATATACTTCCTCAGACCTTCACAGTTCTGCCCATGCCTTTGACCATGTGCACAAGCCCCAGCTGTGCTTCCTGCCTGGGTCGAGCCAGGCCGATGCCAGCTATGGCCCCGCGGCTCTAAGTAGACCGCTCCCTGCTCAGTTCCACATTTCCCATTTCCCTAACACCTCCAGCCTGTTCTCTTCCAAGAGAAGGCAGCTCTGTGATCCCACTATGCACCACAGCTCTGGTGTTGCACATCTGCACCGATGATCACACCAGCTGTTTCCACTTGGGACTCAGCCACACACACCTTTGTAGAAGCCAAGGTGCCCTTGCAGGGTGCACAGCAGGGCCCCTCCTCTACCACCCTTGTTTCTAGTTACACCATAACTCCTCACACATCCTTTCCTAGGGACCAGAGCTGATCTTATTACTACGGCATCAGCCAGCAGAGCACCTTCTGCAAGACACTTGAGAATTCATCCTCATCCTGTGCCCAAGACGTCTCTTAGTCATCTTGAGCTGTCAATAGGTTGTCTGAATCCACACATACACCAGAAAGGACTGTCTTGTTGATCTTACACTGATAAGTCAGACTTTCTAAAAGGACTTGCCTTAAGATGAGTAATCAAAGTGCTAAGTGACCCAAGAGAAAATCAGACACATGTGAACGCATCCCCTGTGCCGTCAGCCAACTACTGGTACCCCAGCATCACTGTGCTATTTTCCTTCTTGAAAGAACATGCACCAAGGCAGAAACATGCTGTCGCTGACACATGGCAGGCCACTCATAAAAGGACATAAGAGCTGCCAGTAAATGCCTGTCAGATTTGCATGGATGTTGGCATGAGGCTCAGCTGCATGAGCTGAGGGTTTCCATATGAGAGTGATGGGTGACCTTCCTAGCTCACATATTTCCAATCAGTCCTAGCAACAGTATGGCCAAGGTAACTATGCCAATAGAAATTAGTCCTAAAACTGTTGATGAAGTTTTAGGCCTACATTTGTTGAGCCTACATTTAACAAGCCCAAGTCTAGAATTCTTTTTTTTTTTATTTTTATTTTTTTAATGTATTTGGTACAGGGTCTCACTATACAGCTTGGACTTGTAGTGATTCCCCTCTTTTCAGCCTCTCCAGTGCTGGGATTTCAGGCATGTGCTACTATGCGCAGCCTCAGCACACCCAGGGGCGGGGTCGGCATGGCATTCAGTGCCGAGGGTCAAACCCTGGTTCCCATGCTTGCCTAAGCAGGCACTTAGTCTGTTGAGCAATCTCACCACCCCCAAGCCCAGAGTTCTTACTAAGGGAGATACTCACAGAATTATCCAAACCATTCAATGGAATTAGATTTCTAACACATAAAATCTTTTGTAAAAATCCATCATACTGAGATTTATTTCCCTCATGGCATAATATTTCTTTTGGGCATTTGGCTCATAAATAGAACAAGAGTACTGAAGCCTGCCTTGATTTTATATTAAAAATGACTGCATGATGAAGAGCAAAATAGGAGATAAACAAAATAGGGAGTTCAAGTAATTCCCAAATTAAGATACTGTTTCAAAAAAAATACTTTAAGATATATGCCAATTTGTTTCATTTATACTAGTAGTTTCTTTTTGTTCACTGACAAGAAAGTTCTGTCCTTTTGTTTGTTTCTCCTTTGTAAGATTTGTCTGTGATTTATATGCTAAGTAACATTTTGGCCATTCTTTTAAGATCATGAGCCACAGTACATTAACTATTGCTATTGCCTAATTATTTTGTTGTGAACTCTTATTTTTTCATAGAAGAGTACTTATATTTTATTAATATCTACTTGTATTACATTAAAGTAAAAACAATTTAAAATAACATCATGAAAAAGTCTACTAATTCCACACAATTCTTCAGAGGTCAGGAAGTAATCCCAGGGGGAAGTCTGGGACATGTCCAGTGTTCCAGTCAGGCAAAAGCACCCCACCCAGGTGAGAGGGTGGATTTCCATCCATTTGCAGTGCGCTGAGGTAAACACAGAACCCTCTTCTGTGAATCACAACCCGTTCCTGTGAGCCTTCAGCGTTAGGTGCCAAAAGGCAAGGGGAGGGGGGAGTGGATCTCCTTGGATGAGAAGACTCAGCAGAAAGCAGACTTCTGTAGACCTGAAGTACTGACCAATGTGTAAAAGGCTCGGGAAGAAAGACCAACTGAGAGACCAGTTTCATCAATGGAAAACTTCTCTAGTCAGGGAAGTGACCCCAGTGACTACAGTAGCCTTGGCTGGCGGGGCTGAGGGCTCCAGGGCCACAGGAGAGCTAGAGGACCTGACACTCTCCAGTCCAGAATCTCGAGCTGCCCAGCCCCCTCCTGCTGAACCCACCTCATTTTCTTACTCCAAACCATCCTGAACAGATGGGTGTTACATTTGGCCAGGATTGTTTCCAACGGCAATTCCAAATATAAGCCCAGCTACATTCCAGGCCTTCTGTGCTTGGGTTATTTTAGAAGGCTGCTGGTGGAGCCTTACACACTAGGGTATCTCAGCCCTCTTCCTGTGGAGTACAGGGGCCCTGGGGCCTCAGGATGGGCAGAGGATTGGATGAGTGTTCTGGGGAGGAGGGAGGACCCATCTGCAAGTGACCTCTTCTCCCATGGTCACAATGGAGTGGCCTGCCCCAAGGCCCAGCCACATAAACTGCAGTTGGGTACCCAAGGGCACTGCTGAACTGACTCAGTGACATTTAAAGGGCACCACGCTGAGCCAGCAGAGCGCCATAGGACAGAGCGAACAACTGCGTAAGTGTGGTTCACAGTAGATCCTGCCTAGCAGGTATGAGTCCCTGAGTCCCATCCCAACACTGCACAAAAATAACAAAATAAATTAAAACGAAACAAAACAGAGCAAGAGCACCTCTAGTCTACGGCCAGGCAACTCAGAAGTACCCGCAGCTTTAAGGCCTGCAATCCCCTCAGACTGATGTGACTCTTAGCAACTCTGGGGAGTTGGCCCCTGAGCCTGGGGCTAACCCGGTAATGCATTCCTGCTTCACCTTTACCACCACCACATGAGATGCCCACTGCTCATCTCACAGAAGACACTCCACAGAAGGGGGATCAGCACCTTGCTCCAGGTGATGTGATCCAGAAACAGACTCAGCCACTGGGACCCCGAGCCCGGAGATCTCACAGGGCGGGGCTTTCCCCCCATGGCTTAGGAAGGGAGGTAAATCAGTGGCTGACTACACTGAAGTGCTATTTGAGCCAATAGTGGGTTGTATTTGTTTTGATGTTTCCATTCCTTGAGCTACGGAACGATTTGGAAACACAAGTCAGTTTCGTTACAGAACTACTTAAACAGTCCCGGAAGACTGATAAACAATTATAAGGGGTAACAGAGCAGCAAACAAACACGAGGGACAAACATGAGGGGCCTCGTTGCCATGATCAAGGAAAGCAAATGTGCTCATGGAACACCACACTGGGTCTGGAGAAGAACGACAGCAATGACAATGAGTGTTGAGGAAATTATCATTCAGCCGCACACACTGCGTGCTGTTTTATCACTTGGCTAGCGTTAGCTCCTCAATGGGATATTCCTCTTCACCAGCCCTTCCTGAATGATGGGGAAATCTCTAAGTTCTAGTTCTAAGATCACTAGTTTGATGAAACCTATTTCTGCATTTGATTATTCTTCCTTTTATAGTATTTCTGTTCACAACATTTTTGTAATATTTTATATTAAGATAACTTTTTTAAAATTAGTACAGGGGCTCATTACACAGCTCAGACTCATAGTAATCCTCCTGTTTTCAGCCTCCCCAGCGCTGGGATTGCAGGCATGTGCCACCATGCCCAGATTCTATCGCCAGCTCAGTGTGCTGGGGGCGTGGTGTGTGGCCAGCACAGCATGTGGTACTGGGGATCGAACCCTGGTCCCTGCACTTCCTAAGCAGGCGCTTAGTCTGCTGAGCTATCTTGCCAGCCCTATATTTTATATTTTATGATAATATTTATATTAAGATATAATGCACACATCATAAAATTCACTCTGCTACAATAAACATCCCAGTAGGTTTTTTTTAAGAAAAGAAAAATAAACAAAAAAAGGGTATAAAATTTCAAAACACAATTGTAGGAGAGTAACAATGGTTAGTATATTGTGTATTGTTACCTTCAAAGTAGGTGCTCATAATACAAGATACAAGCATGAAAAACCAATCAAGTAATACAGGCATTTGCCTATCCTTTCAATAAGCTAACATCAATTAGAAGTATACCTATCTTAATTATCTTGCATGGGTATATATATACATATATTTCTTTCTTCTTTCCCCCACTCCAGCCATCTCAGTAGTTTTTAAGGTTTGCACAAAGCTGTACAGCCATTCCTAACAGTTTCATCACCCTAGTGTCTGTTGGTTCTAGTAGGCCAGTTCCCAGACAGGCCCACATTAGAAGTTATTAAGGTTCAGCCAGACGATACACAGAAGTACAAGCTTCAGTCTTGGGTTCAACTCAGGACAGCGCAGACTCTTGGTGGCTCTGAGCTGGGACACTCCTCCAGTGACTGCTCCATGCAGAGGACTTCCCAGAGCCACACTCTGAGACAGAACCCACCGCAGAGCTGGGGCAGCGGATGGCTGGGCGCACCAGCCCCTTCCAACCAGCACTCCACAGCTCAATGACCTCTTCCCTGCACTCCTCCAGTGCCCACCCACCCATCTCTCAATGACACACACACACGTGACCACATGTCCTCACCTGGGAGCCCCCAAAGGGTGGGACACAGTCATGTCCTCCAGCTCACCCCCACCTCCATCTCACAGTTCTGCAACTACCTGAAGGTCATAACAAACGTGGCAACAGAAACGAAAGCCAGAGCACCTGACCTCATTATTCTCCATTCACCAGCATCCAAATTTAAATCACCGATCAATAATTTCCCAACCTCTGATATGGTGGCATCAATAATGATTATATAGGTTTTTTTCCAAGGAAAAACAGGCTATTTCACATAGCTAGGAGGAACTCTTTTATCCCCTGCATCACAAGCTGAATATCTCATTATGAGACACAATGAGGCAGGATTGGGCAGGAGAGCCTACTTGGAAGAAATGTCTAAGGACACCTTACACTGAAAGCACAGGTGACATGATGAAGGCTTTCTATGGCAGGTGAGAGCTTCCATGTTTGGGCCTAAAACGCATAGATGGATACAAAATTTTCTCTTTCCTGGAGGCATTGTGCAGGGCTGTCTTGTTTTCTCCCATGAGATCCAAGGTCCTTTAAACACAAGTTGGGTTCTGAGCGCATCTGTTTCTTCCACCGCACCCACCTGGGGGAGGGCTCTCAGCCAGTGTTTGCAGAATGAAAGTCCATCCCTTCAAGCAGCACGCATCCCCCATACTTGGCATCTCTGACCCTGGAGGGTTTGCAAAGCGCCCCTCACAGCTAGCCACTGATTCTGAAGGCAGAAATCTTTATAGGGAGAAACCTGTGGGAACCCTGCTTAGACCAAGCCAGGCCTCGTCCTGGGCAAGGGCTCTCACTGCAGACCAAAGGACAGTGAGCGTAACACACACCGCCACCCCCTCCTTTGGCACAGCCAACCTCCAGGAGTAGCTATAGAACCCAGGGTGCATGTCTCAATTCCCCAAATTCTGACCTGAAGGAATACCTCTCTTGCAGCTCTACACCTCTGCAGGTAGACCAAGGTAGGCCTCCGCACCCCACCTGGAGCTGCTCTCTCCAAAGCCCCTCTGGGAATGCAGAAGACTGCCAATGGCTTTGCAAACACATCCTCAAAAAGAAACAGAGTTGAACACATGAGTTTTCGGCCTGATAGGTTTTTTCCCACCAAAAGGAAGATACAGGCCTCATCGGGTGGCCATTCCTCAATGGTGACCAGAGAGCCCCTCACAAAGGCCCCAGATGTTCACAAGTCCTGGCTGCTACAGGCTCTCCTTCCCTGCTCCGTGGGGTGAAGCCAAACCCCTGGCACTCCATGCTGGGCAGTTCAGCCCTGTAAAGGAGAACTCAGCCACTTTTAGGGCCCATGGAAAGGTAAGTCATTGATGCCTGCACAGGAGGCTTCTGAGAAGCAAAATGCCTGAATTCACCAGGAAATTAATGGGCAACTTAAACACAGACTGTGAGGCAGCTTCCTCAGAACCACTCTGTCTTTCTTGATCCTCCAGCCTTAGAGCCAAGGAGAGGGAGAGCTGAAGAAAAGAAAGGGGGAAGCTGAGAGTCAACTGCAACCCCATCACCAGCTTTGTACCCCAGCAGCCTTCCTCTCCCCACCATCTCCTACCCACAGGGAAGCTCTCATGAATTCCCCTGGAGAGTGTGTGCATTAACAGTGAGTCCTTTAGTGGTGGGGAATAGCCTGCTTTTCAGCCCTTGTGCAAATGTGCTATGGAGAAAGGGCAAGGGCCGGGCACTCTCTCTGCAGGGACACACCTGTGCCTTCATTTGGTCTTCTAGATCTAGACAGGAGAGCTGGTATGAGAACGGTTTTCAGCATAGACTGTGCAGCAAGAGAACTTCATCTCAAGTCATATGTCTGTGGCAACCCCAAGATCTGGATCCACTCACTATGGGTCTTACCCTAGCGATGGTACCCGTGCCCTCATATGCAAACCAAATAGACCAGGCAAGGCCAGACTCAGGCACCAGAGGCCACGATCCACACTGCACCCAGAACTTTGTAGAAATGAAACCATCCTGCCAGGGGCTCACACTCCCCAGCTGCCCATGGCTGAAAAGACCTCCCTCCCTCCCTCAGGGGAGGCCTCCCAGGAATCCACAGCCAACAGCAGAAGCTTCACCCAGGGATAACTCTGAAAAGCATTCCAGCCCCAGAGCTCCCATTGGGTGAGCCTTTGTCTCACTATGCCGGAGCTCTTTCTGCCTATCCCATCCCCAAAACCCCTCACAAGGATTTTCCCAAAAGCACAACCCCGAAGTCCCTTGCACATAAATGGTGGTCACAGAATGCATACCCTGGGAATGACCCCAAGATCCGGGGACAATGCTTGACTTCCATCAGACCCACACTGGAACCCCTGCCTGACCTCCCACGAACTGTGCACACATCGTAACAGCTCTGTCACCCACTGGCAAAGCACAAGGGAGGAAATGTGCAAGGAGAGCTTGTCACAGAGCGGGGCAGGGCCGGGGCTGCACATGGCAGGGCACCGATTTCACCAAGGCCTGTCCCTAAGCCTCCACAAAGGCTCATGGATTTTTGCACTCCTCTGTACACAATGCCTCAAAACATCAAAAGTGCTAGGTCAACATGTACTGAGTGAGCAGTTTTGTTATTATTACTATTAGCCACCAATGCTATCTGACTATAATAATAGCTAAAAGTAGATAATATTTATTCACCACAACGTAAACACATTACTATATATACGAAGTCACTGAAGTCTCACAATCATTAAGGTAGGACTACTCCCCACTTGGCTCATAAGGCAACGAGACACTGAGGTTAAGTTCCCTGCCCAAGGCCGGCTAGTGACAGAGCTAGGGCTCTGCTGCAGCCCGGCCAAGCACTGCAGTTGTCTCTGTCATCACAACCCTGGCATACTTCCCCACGGCACTCAGTGGCAGAAGCTGCTCCTTACCCACGTGCCCACCACTCTCCACAGAGAGAGGCAAATCAATGAGACCCAGATTTCTGTCCAAGTGTTCAGCCCCATCATTACTGTGTCCCCGCGAGCAACTGCATACAAATGGGCATATTTCATTAAAAGCCTCCTTCCCTTCCTAATCATCATAAGTACATTAATTATTTAACCAGTCCAAGAGGGTGCTTAAAAAAATCAGTTTACATAAGTAGATAAAGTAAACCCTTTCCCAGGTTCTAAGGCCCAAGGGACTTGGGTCAAAATCAAGTTCTACTTCTTACTAAGCTCAAGTCCTCGTCCCTGCAGGCCCATTGTCATGAAACGTGAAAACCCACCATTTCCTGTGGTGGTTATTTTGGGGCATGGAACTAAGACTACATGCACAATAAAACCAGAATGTAGAAACTATAAAACCCTTAACAGATGGTACATGACCCCTCTCAAAATATCCCTTGTATGGAAGAGGGCTACACGGATGTCAGCACCTCCCAGCCATTTTTTCACATCGAGCGGGGCTATACCTGCCCCTGAGTTAAGATGCCAATTCTGCCAGCCAGCTCACAAATGAAGAGAGGCAGGAGGCTAATGTGAGATGCCTCTGAAAAGAACAGTCTTTACCACTGAAGAGCGGGATTAAATGAAGAAGAATTCTGCCTATAATTGGCGGCTTCTTTTTAATTAAGTGGGCCAATTCAGCATAGGAATGCATTCCTTTATTTCCAATTTGTCGCAATCTCTTAAAGAAAGAAGCTTGGAACCAGCATTCTTGGATGGCTTCTCTGCCAGATGAACCATTCCACCCATTTCTTTCCATTAATTCTCTATTTTCCTATAGTGGGGGGAAAACGCACTTACTGTTTATATCATTCCCTGGAAACTTAAAAGTGATTTGGCTTGGCTTCCAGTTCCAACATGTTCAAAACCTCTACCTTTGCTCAATTATAGAAATAAAAGCTAAATGGGAATCTAAAACTAGAAATAATATTTTGCCCTCCAACTGGCACTGAACAGCCCAAAGAATCTCCCACTCCCAGAAGTGCAAGGTCATAGAATAACAGAAGCGGGCTCAAGGCCCCGGAGCCGGTTAGACCAATGGGAACTTGGGCTCGGAGTATTTATTTTTGAAGGATAACCTAAACACACAATATTTATCATCTGTTCTGGCTGGAATGGGGAAGCAGCCAGCTCCTTCAGATAGGCCATGAGTCATGGGTTGTAAAAGGAGGAATTTCTATTGTTATATACTTTTATAAATGTTTAGGAAGTAATAAAACAGCTGCTGCTGTCAGTACCTCATAGTGAAAATATGCACAGAAGCATGTATTCCTGCTGCTGCTGGAGCTGGCATCAAGCTAGAAGGCATTCTCCGGGCTGCAAGGCCAGGCACCAGTCGCCTGGCCACCAGGCGGGAAATGCAGAGACCCCAGCACTAGGTGACGCCCTGACTGGGGCCCGGAGAGTGACCCTGAGGTAGAGAATCCAGCAACAAACACCCTGGTTGCCGATCCCCAGAAAAGTGGTACCTATTAATGCTGTTTTAAGAGAGTAACTTGTTACTCAGCACCAGGCATCAGCTACCCACAGACCGATGCCTGTGTTGATGAGTGTCCCAATGCCCGCTGCTGCCCTGCATCCTGCCTTCTGATCTTCAGCACTGTCACACTTGTCAGCACAAAGTCAAAGCCTACTTTCCTGCTCCCAGAGGGCAGGCACGGACTGGGCTACCTCTGTCACTCACCATTCAAATACTTAGCATCCCACATAGTACCCAAGCGTGTGGAAAGGGATTAATAAATGTTTGAACTAATGAACTATTGCCATTAAGCTGAGGACCAAAGAGGAAAGAAATCTGCCTCTTTTTTTTTTGGTTTGTCATTTTTTTAATTAATTTTATTAGGTAATAAATAGCAACGAGAGTTTCAAAACAGGTTAGTAGGACAGTTACAATAATTAATACATTGCATATTGTTGTCTTCATAGAAGTTATTCATTGTACAAGATGCAGACATGATAGCCTGTCCAAACACGATTAGTACAAATCTCTTTTCTCATTGAATTAAGAGAAAGTAGTTGTACATCTATCCTATTTTGTACATACAGATACAAAATGGTTCTTCCTTTGTGTTCCCTTTTTTTGTTTAGTTTTGTCAGAGATGGGTATTCCATTGCCATTTAAATATTGTAGGTACATGAAATTTGCCTCTTAGTAAGTCTTTAAAAAGCAAAAAGAAAAGCACAGGCGTCCTGGGAGGACCCAGCTTTGGACCTGAGCCTCCTGCAGGATGACAGATGTGTGGCTATGCAAGGGAAGCGAGGAGGGTGAGGCCTGCTTCCCGCTGAGCATCTGACCTGGGCAGCATGAATGTCCTCCCTGCTCAAAGGCCCACTGCCACAGTGCTGGGGTCCTCAGAGGCAGATCCAGGTCCAGGAAGTGAAGGACACCTCAGGGAGCCTGGCCCATGCTCCAATGGAAAGACACTGACCTCTCTGCCTCTGTGCGCATGTCCTTCTGCTCAGGAAGTTTCTTGCTCAAGGCCCACCTCCCTCGCTCATGGGGCAAGCTCTTACTCACCCTTGAAAACCCTGCTAGGCACTGGCTGCTACAGCTCAGGGGCCTCCTCTCCGGCTAACCATGGCCCCGCCAGTCTCCCCAAAAAACTGGGGCTCCATCTCCCTGGAGCAAAGAGGGCTGCACACAGAGCAGCACATCCAGACAGACTGGTTCTCACTCTGCCCAGGGAGTCACCCAGGCCTGTGGCTTTCACTCTCTCAAAGCCCAGAAGTGAACTTGGACCACAGGGGTGGGGGTGGGGGGAGAGCAGCTGTGAAAACACCCAGCGGGTGGCAAGGGGAGGGCTTCCTCACTGGCCTATCCTATTACGAAATCATGTCTACACAGAGCACCCATGGCTTAGGGCAGCTGTTCTGGGCCCAGAGAGCACACCCCGCTCTAGGAGGAACAGGCTGTAGCATGGGGCTGTGCAGTTTCCAGGGCTCCTGAGGCAGGGAGACACAGATAGCTAAGGAAACCACAGACAGCAGCTGCCCAACACCAGGGCGCTAGGTGAGCTACTGTGTGCTCAGGCAGGGACAGTCCAGCTTTCCCCTGACCAGTCCCACTCAGAGAAGACGGATCTGCTCTGAGGCCTCCACAGAAGGACGCAGTGGCCAACACAAATACGGACTTTTAAGTATTCACTGGCTCCAATAATAACAGTAGTTAGTTTATTGTAGCTGTTAGAAAATACATTGAAAGAGCAATACATCTAAACAAAAGAAGAAGCAAGACTATATTCACTAACTGCTCACACACGCACACATACACACACTTATACTTACCTGCATAGAAAAGAAGTCTGGAAGAAAATACACCAAAACATAAATCATAGTTATCTGGATGGGAGATTACAGGTGTTTTTGACAACAGTGTTCCTTTATAGTTTTTCAATGTATTTTCTAACATCTTCACAACAAACTAACTACTACTATAACCGGAGCCAGAAAGGCACGCTCTATCAGAGAAAAGAGTCAGGGGTGTATGCGTGTTCTCCTGCTGCTGTAGCAAACTACCACACATCATGGGCACATGACACGACGTAGTCTGTTATCATTCCGGAAGCCAGAAGTCTGCAATCCTCATGTTGGTACACTTGGCACCTCCTGGAGGGCTGGGGGGAGACTCTACTCCACGCTTGCTCTTAGCTCCTCCCAGTTACCGGGAATCCCTGGCATGCCTTGGCTCGTGGCCGCATCAGGCAACGCTCCCTGTGTCTTACGATAGGACAGTGCTCCAGTAGATCTGCAAACTTGAGGGTGTCTGCCCAGATCCACTATCCAAATAAGGCCACAGTCATAGAAATGAACTAGGTCTTCAGCTTGTCTTTTGTGGGAAGGACAGACATAATTCAACTCATACCAAATCATGGTAGGTCCAGAGGAAAAGAAGACAAATATCTGTGCTTAAATGTCTGACAAGATCTCCCAGTCTGAAAGGATTAGACCTGGACTGCATGGCTCTATAAGGAAGAAATGAGACTAGTGTGAATATCCCCAACAGTCAGGCTGGCTCCCAAAATAGGAGCAACTATGCTGGCCTGGCCTGTACTGGCCATGGTGGGTGGGAAATTCTGTCTCAGAGGATGCTGGTTAGACTAGAGGCCCACTTATGTCTGATATGGCATTACTGTAGTGAGCCCCCAGACTAAATAATATTAAGGGCCTGGCTGTCTTCCCTGATCACCAACGGCTTCTGTGTTGCCCTGAGCTGGACAGCCTACCTCCTACCTATCAGTATTACGCTAGCTTCATGGCATCCAGCCCGGGAAACCCCAGATCTTAAAGACAAAGCAGCAGTGTCCAGCTTATTTCTTCTTTATGGTCTCAAGGAAAGATGAAGAAAGACATTCATGACTGACAAGGAAAAAAGGTATCAACCCAGTCAGGAAACACGGAATTCTGAGAGATAGACAAGAAGACAAGCCCCACACCGCTTTTCTTAAGGGTGACCCCAATCCCTGACAGCACCAGGAACCATCCCACACCCCCAGGTCAAAGCTGCCGGAGACCACAGCCCACAAATAAGGTTCAGGACTGCAAAGGAAACAATCTACAATTTGTTTAAAGGGAAAGAGGGTTGCCTGCAGAATAATATTTACATGAGAAATAGCAGCGACAGTGCAAGTCAAGCCTGTTTATTTATTTTTTTTTAAATAGAAGCAAAATCTTGTTAGTTATGGGAAGGAAACACTGCTCTCCAAAGTGCCTTTTCTTTTCACCCCAAACATTAAAAAAAAAAAAAAAGGAAGGAAGGAAGGAAGGAAGGAGAAGAGAAGAGAAGAGAAGAGAAGAGAAGAGAAGAGAAGAGAAGAGAAGAGAAGAGAAGAGAAGAGAAGGGAAGGGAAGGGAAAGAAAAGAAAAGAAAAGAAAAGAAAAGAAAAGAAAAGAAAGGTTCATGGCTCACCTCTCCACAGGGTCCCTGAGCATGACGATCAGCTTGGCGTCTGGCTGAAAGGCGTGGATGAAGTCCTGGGTCAGGAATGGTGGCTCTCCATCTGTGCTGTTGTCGTAGAAGAAAGTCCACGCGTTGTTGTCCCACATGGTGGAAGCGCTGGCCTCCCCTGCAAATAGAAGTGCCCGCAGATGAGCAGCTGCTGGGCTACAGGGTGCAGGTTCCCACTGCACGCTAGAGGCCAAGCCCAGCTTCCGTTTTTCCTCTTCAGTCCCCACAACAAGCAAGCCCACCAGCCACCCTCGGCAGACAGGACTCCAGACAGGAGGCCTGGTGCCCACCCCTGCTGTGGTGACCCCTACTCCTACTCCAAGCCTCTATCTGGAAACCTAGGAATCCATGAAACACTGAATTCCCCCTCCCTAGCCCTTTTCTTCAGGTGAATGAAAACACAACCCCTTTGAGCCCCTTAATTTCACAACATGTAATTCTTCTGTTGGCTCATAGCTCTGTGGCATTGTAAGGGCCCACTGAGAATATTCTAGACAGTTTCCTTTGCGAAGGATCAGCAAGAAAAGAATAGTTTGGGGGAACTAGCCCTCACTAGGAAACGGGATGCAATTTTGATTTATCTTTTCGGGAACACTAACAGTCAAGAAGTGCCTTCTAGGTCTAGCAAGAATGATGCTTTGCCAAAAGTACAGGGGCCTCAGCCTCAAGGTCTGTCTGTCCACTGTTGTCCACTGTCCCCACTCAGTGCCAGCTGTGTGAACAGATCCCAGTCCCTGTTTTGGAGGCCAAGTTCATGTGGCCGGAGGGTAAGACAATATATCAAGCCTACCTTGGAGGACAGGGCTGAGGCTGAGACACAGCCATTTCAACTGCAATGACTCTTTAAAACTGAACCAAACTCCATGATTTTTTTAGGGCTGCCTTCAGAGATTTAGGAAGAAAAGCAAATCAGTCAATCAGTGCTACAATTTCTGGATACCATGCATAGGATGACACAATAACCTGCAAGGCACTTATTCTGGGAAAATCTGAACTAAAAGATTAAGTCTCTTTGGTCACTGATAAGCCTATTAGGATCATGCAAGAAGTTAGCAGGCCCAGTTTCTTCTGCTGGACATGTAATCATGTTAGGTGAACACTGCTGTTCTATTCTAACCTTTCTTCCTTTCTTATTTTTTTAAAGAGGTAATACCCTAGGATACAGAAAAGACAAGTCAATCAGAAGTCCTTTGAAAACTCTCCTCACAATGAATAATGAATATAAAAGACATGCGAAGTATCTAAAACTAAATTAGCATAAATTCTGTCAGATCTCAAAAAGAAACTGGTTTTACCTACAGAGCCATGTGTCCATTTACTGAGGGCTGTCTGTCCATCCATTCACCTCCATCGCTCATCTGTCCAGAAAGCATGTGAGTGATGTCTAATCTGTGCCCTGCGTTGTGCTTGGCACTGGGGACAGAAAAGGGGAACTAGACAGACATGGACCCTCCCCTGTTGGATTTCACAATCTAAGGTGAAGACAGACAATTCAAGAACTATCAGCTACCATGTGCAGTTGCCAAGAAGGGACAGGGCATGCTGCCATGTGCGAAGATGCAGGGCCTTTTTAGCATGCCCAGAGTCCAAGCCCCTTGGTGCCTGGCCTCTTGAGTCCTGAGGCTCCCCCATGTCTTTCACTGCTAGACTGACGATAGAAGGCCCACTGTGATCCACGGGCACCAGGCTGAGAACTTCCTGCTTCTGCCAAGGATACCGAAAGGAAGAACAAAACAAAACTAAATCCTATTCCAGGGCTGACAGAAGACTCGAACTGATCTGCTCTAACTCTTCCCTCTTACAGACATGTGGATCAAGTTCAGGACCAAAGCCTGGCTTATTACATGGCACCGGGCTATGACACCGAAAAGGCCGGATGCCAGTGCGTCATCTGCCATTCCGCCCTGCCTATCATGCCACAAAACTACCATTAAGCACATCAAATCCTGCTTGAAGTAAATATCACTGTGGCATTTTTATTTCTTGGTTTTTTGTTTTGTTTTGTTTTTTATAATTGAGCAGTAACTAAAATCAGAAAACCAACAGAAGCTTTCCTTTCCCATTCACTAAGTCTCTGTTTCCTGGTCCTAAAATGAACATCTTTAGCTCTTTCATAGAACCTGAGATAGTCCCAGAAGCATGTGATACAGGAGTCACAGGGAAATATTAATTAAACTTATTATCTGGGTGTGTTTAGACCCCCAAATTTGCAAGAAACAAAAACTAACATCCAGCTTATACAGACGGTATAGAGCACAACCTCACTGGCTCCAAATGACTTCTGAGCTTAAAACAAAAAAGGAATCAGTGCAAGCCGAGGCACATATGCCTCTCCCTAGCCATGAGAGTCTCAAAAACATCCTTGTTCAAGTGGTTGATCACAAGTCACCCTACTCACTAAGAGATTCATTTAATTTAGAGGCTCAAAATATAATAGATCTAGGAAAATAAAAATACATCACTGCCTCAGTAACCAATTTAAGCAAAATGAATGATTAAATTCCTTGTTCAGAGAGTACTGGTAGATGAATTCCTCATCCCAAGCGGAATGCACAAGAAAGAGTTGTATTGGATGAACAAGCACAGCTAATACTGCTGAGTTGTGGAGTGGAAATGTGCTAAGAAAGCAGATTTCAGGTGCTTTGACCTTCCAAGGACGACGGGTGAAAGGGAACTATGTGCAAAGGCAAGTATGCTAACCTCCTTGGCTATAGGAACGATTTCACCATGTACATGAAAACTTCATGCGTACACCTAAACATATACAATAAAAGTGAATGTAAAAAGAATGCATCTATACAATAAAACATTTCTGTGAACTTTTAAAACAAGTGATTAAGGGCTGACCAAATAGCTCAGCAGATTAAAGCACCTGCAAGCAGGCACAGGGGCCAGGGGTTCGATCCCCAGGCCAGCCATGCCAGCCCCCTGGCCCCAGGCACACGCTGAGACTATCATTGAGACAGGGCGTGGTGGAGTACACCTGTAATCCCATTACTTGGGAGGCTGTAAACAGGAGAATCACTACGAGTTCAATCTAGTAGTGAGACCTGAATACCCTGTAGACCTTTCCCTAAAATACAGGGGGAAAAAAAAAAAGCAAGTGATTAATCAAGCAACCTCATTTTAATGCCCAAAGCCACTAGGCTGGGAAGGATGAGGCCCTTTGAACAGCGATGAGCCCTGGACACCATGTGGGCTATGTACACTTCAGGGGTAGACATGGTCACGGCAGCTGGAGTTCCAGAAGCCCGAGTATGAAATCAACAACTAATCCATTGTACTGATGACCTTCCATCCAAGCTTAGATCAGCAGATTATGAAAGGAAGTCAAGGCTACCTAGTTTAAATAAAAATAAAGCTATGGCAATTCATTTAAAAAGCCGCCTCAGCTGTCCTTGAGTCTGCATGTCATTAGAAAGCTGACTAGACATTTCTGTGTCTTAGAAATGGTACGAGGGATGCGAACATTTCACACAGGAGTGACAGTAACAGCGTGATGATGGCCAGGTAGGGAGGCGGAGCCTCTGCGACCACCTGCAGTCATCTGAGAATGCTTCTGAGGTGAGGCAGAGCAGGACACAACCCAGAAGGTCAGCTGGTCTCTCCCTCCAAGCCCTAGAAGGGTCACAGGAACCGTACCAATAATGATTTGATTCATCTTGCCCTGCTCCTTCACAGCGCTGGCCTGCAGTCCTTGATGGATTTGGAGAGCAGCCAAGTCAAAGAGGTCCAGGTAATCTTCCACGGGATAGCGGTCTCGAAGTCCATCTCTCAGGCGGACAATTCCTACAGAAAGTAAGAAGCAGGAATTTGAGGATGAAGATGCCACTGATAGGGTGGCAGCTTCCTGGAGTGACCAGAGAGGGAGGGAAAGTCCTAAGAAGCCCAGTGACAGCAGCACAAGGCCCAAGCCAGGTAAGCTTCAAGAGGGAGCACATGGCATGGGGTGAGGCCTCTGCTCACCAGGTATCTTTCAAAGTGTGTACACTTCAAGGTTAGAGGGCATCAGCACTTCAGGGCAATGGCTGCTCAAAAGACGGCACACCTATTCAAGAGCTACAAATGCCAGAGTTTGGGCCTGGTTACCATGTTTATCAGTAAAGTGGCTGGACATTGGGGGTATACAGGATCCACATAATATTATCAAACAAGAAAAGATAAGAGGGCCTCCAGTCAAGAGGAACAGTAGTCAGTCAAATTCCTAGTACCTTTCTCCACCAGAGCCCAACCAGCAGGCTTTCTAGCACTTGACCTCATCGGTCAAACAGCCTACCATTTATTTGTCAGAAAAGTAAGGGGAAATGAGTGGACAGACTCTGGCATTGGCTACAGACAGCCTGAATTTGCCCCTTGCCTTAAAAATAAATAAGTTTCACTTGTAAACATTTTCAAAACACATGGCCAGGTAGTGTTAATAACTACCAAAGTTATTATAAAGTAGAAAGACAATGTATATGGACAGAGCAACAGTAGGTTCAAGGTGACATTGCATACCAGGTCCCAAGGCACATCCTGCTTTTCCCCTCTCCTCCCAGTGGGAAACTGCTTTTCATAGGGAGCACCCAACAGTAGGAGGAGAGTACATCCAGACATGTACGCCCAATGTATATGGACATGTGACATTGGCTATCATGGTGGCCACTGTTAAACAAATGAAGAAATAAACTCTACTCTTGTTCACTCTAGGGTGAACATCAAAAGCATAACATCAACAGGGAGGGAAAGGACTCTGCACTCCCTCAGACTTTGCCAGGGAGCACATACAGAACTGATGTAAAGAAAACTTTCAAGATTCTCTTCTGGGCATCCTTTATGCAGAAAACGCCCTCGTGGCCCGCCCAGACATTGGCAGACAACAGACCATATATCACCCTTGCTCCAGTGACCGAATGTCTCCTGGCAGAAGGGAAAGGTCAAGGAGAGGAAACAGTGACCAGAAGGCTACAGGGTGCTTAGGGCTGAGCTGGAGCAGAAGCCACACAGAGAAGGATGGGTGGTGGTGGCCAGGGTCAGCTGCATGGCAAAGGGTGTACAAAGCAGGATCCCCCATGCTGTATCTTTTGGGTTTCAGACCAAAAGATGCAAATAAGCCAGGCACTGAAACTAAGGCACAAAGCACCAGGTATGGGGGTTCCTGGGAAATCACTCAGAACTAGGCACCAGCCACCCCAGCCCAGTGGGCCGCTTCCCACTGATCAATACTCCTGTATGTACTGCTCCTCTGACCGAGTCACATGCCAAGGCTCTTTGGGACAAGAGCCACCTGTTCTGCATACAGCTGGCACTCAATCAATGTCTCCTGGGTGGCTTTCAGCCCTTGGAGAGTCTTTGCCTGTAAACTGCTCCTATGCTTTGGAGATGGTGTGTGTGTGTGTGTGCTCCAAAGTTTCATTTGCTATATACAGTTGGTCACCAGTGTGGTGATGTTTTCAAGAGATGGAACTTGTAAGCACAGGGGCTTAGTAGAAGGTCATCAGGTCAGGGGTACACCACTGGCAAGATTCATGCTAGTCTTCTGGGGTGAACGAGTTCCTGCCAGAGTGAGCTATTACAAAGTGAAGCAACCCAGCACTTAGCTTCTTCTTCTTCTGCATTTGGCCCTTTTCCTTTCTCTGCAGTGCTGACACAGAGCCAGGGGATTCTCTCCAGGTCTGCAGCATGACAGTCTGTGCCCTTCAGCCCCTAGCATTGTGGACCAAATCTCTTTCCTTTTAAATTACTCAGTCTCTAGCGTTTTGGTATAGCAACACAAAGCGGACTGAAACAGCTGCCTAGCCGCAGGTGAAGTATCAGATCTCTGTGTCTCAGTTTATCTTCTCATCTCCCCTGTGCTGCTTCCTCAGGGAGCCTCATCCTGGCCCCAGCCCCAGCTCTAAAGTGTGCTGAAGGAATTGTAAAAGGGAACAGATGAGAGCAGACAAGGAACTCACCAAACCGCTTACGGGTCCACCAGTGCGGCTCTTTGATGGCAGAGAACTTCACTTCTGGGTGCAGCCGGAGGCGGTCGTAGAGGTCGGTGGTGCCACACTTGGGCTGCCCAATGATGTAGAAGTGTGGCAGGCAGCGCAGGCGGAAGTGCTTCCCGTGCGCATGAGAGAGGTGGCCCCAGAAGGCTTTGCGCAGGGCGTGGAAGGTAGAACGGAAGCGCTTGGAGTAGAGCACGTAGGAGTTGGTGAGGTAGGGGTCGGTGGTGTTTCTCCCAGAAAACTCCTCGTACCAACAGGGGCTCTTACTGTTGGGAAGGAATTTATTGGGGATGACAGAAAACATCTGAAATAAAGACAAAGGATGGAAACATGCCAAATGAAAAGAACAATTAGTGAACACTCATTCTAATCACATTGTAATTGTGCCCTAAACTGGATTACAATGTTCAAAGTTGAACTGTATTTCCAATCACTCAAAGACAAAATAAGGCTAATGTTGGTAGATAGCCAATGGCTGTGTATGTTTTCTTTATCCCAAAATAAAGTTCTTTATTTTTTTTTAAATAATGAAGATAAAAGGTTTAAGCAGCATTCATTCTACCATGATTTATATTTCCTATTCACAACACACACACACACACACACACAGACACACACACATACACACACACCAATCTAATTAAACAGGTGGAATTTTTTACTAGTTGTACAATTAAATTACTTTTAGAAACAAAAATATAGATTGTGACAAAATAGAAGAAGAAAAGCAGATTGCACTCAACTTTAAATCTCTAAATAATGATGGCCTGCCTGAAAAGTCAACTTTAACCACCATGACTCCATTCTAACCAAGATGTCCTAGAATGCAATTATGAAGGTGGTTCTTAAATATTTCTAGCCCAGCTAGAAATATGTGGGGCTCCCTAGTCTAAACAGTGTGCTCTGATCCACAAGGCTGTCAGAGTACCCTTCCTACAGCTGAGAAACTTTTCAATCATTCTTTTTTTTATGTTCCCAAAGACAGTGATAGGAAAGGACTTAGCTATTTTTAAGTCAATCAACTGAGAGCAACACCATGCTACTTACGTGCAACTCCTGCCTCTTAAGGTCTTGTAAGTCTGGGAGCTGTCTGGTGGTGAACTCAATCCTGGCTCGGATGCTGTCAATAATTAGTTTAATGCTTGGGTAGTCCTTCACGTATGAAATATTATTTGCAGAGGGTTGGTAATGATGCTCTTTCGTATCGCTGGGGTTTTCACCATCCATCAGGCTAGGGTTGTTGGGGAATCCTCCGTAATGGAAAGGAGACGAGATGAGAAGTTCCTGGTGGGCCCCAGAAAGGATGTAGGAAGCCATCACCAAGGTCATTATTATCAGCCCAAAAATAAGGCTACATCTCTTGCCCTTTTTAAAGCGCAAAAAACCTCCCCAGTTCTCATTCCCTTCAGTCCTCACTTCCAGAACAGCAAGCAAGTTCATCTGCTTACTGTCTACACGAAACAGAATCTTATTCTCTCCCTTGCACGTGGGGCACGCCTGGTGACTGTGCTTGAGGCCTCCTTGGCAGCCAACTTTCTCCTTGTGCGTGCTGTCGGGTAACGACTGTATGCAGCAATTAATGCAGTGCCTCATGGTAGTGCCCTTGCGCTGTGGGCTTAGTGAGCCATGGGCAAATGCCCCAAGGAGTCGGGACACGTATGACCAGGAATTGTAAGGACGTTTTGTGATGACGTAAGATGGTCAGAAAGCAAAGGCAACGGAAAAAAATATAACCATGAGCGGCCAGCAACGCACTAGAGAAGGAGGAAGTACATTCTTTAGCTCGGTTCTGAAAGACAACGAAAAGAAGTGATCTCTAATTGTCATGTTTTGCCAGAGCCACTGGCACATGGAGGCTGTCAGGAGTACAGGAGTAGTTCTGCCTGTTGGTCGTTCAAGTGTTTCCCATTGCACACAAAAAAGGAGGAACAGTATCACTGGCGAACATGAAGAGACACCAGAGATTTGAAGCTATCATGGTCTTCTCTTAGACAGATGTCCCAGCACGCGAGCCATGGAGACGCCTAGAACGTTTGTACCTCTGCAGTGTTCCCTTGGGATGTCTTTTTCTTCATAGGGAACAAACTCTTAAATATGCCAGATTACCTAAACATAAATAAAATAAGACACATTACATGATGTAGTAACAGTCAAAACCCAGCAAAAATGTTTATAGCAGCACAATTTGTGATAGCCAAATCTTGGAAACAACCAAGATGCCCATCACCTGAGGAATGGATGAAAAAGACGTTGTATTTTTATACAATAGAGTATTACTCAGCTATAAAGAATGATAAACTCAAAGCCTTTATATTTAAGTGGATGCCACTTAAAGATATACTCATAAGTGAAATAAACCAGACACACATGTGCAAATATTGTATAGTTTCCCCAGTATAAGAACTCAAAAGAAGAAATACAAATAGAAAGGTATAATACAAGTAAAAGGAAAGCAAGAACTTGAGGACTAACTAATTAAGAGAGGGAAAGGAGAAGACCTAGGAAACATGAGAGTGACAAGCCATACAGTTACATGTAGGAGATGGGCAAGGCAATGATCCTGAGAATCTCCAGAAGATTTTTGAATCTAGCAGTTAATTGGAAAGATTCTCACCCTGACTAACTATATATACTGACACCTGTGAACTAAGAAACTACACTGAAGATGGCAGTTTCATACTTGGAGTGCCTGTCATTCTGGTCTTCTAAATACGGGCTGCTTATCATGACATGCCAGTTGCTGCTGTGCTGTCTCTTGGGTAGATGATTGTTCAAAAAGTAGGGGGTGGTGAATGAAGGCAGGAGACAGGAAAAGGAATATTGTGGAACTGTCCTGATTCAAGGTTGTATATGGTTAGATGTATAAGCATAAGAAGTATATAATTCTTTATGCCTATTTTTAAAATATATCCTAATTTTTAAATGTTTTTTCATCATATTCTGTAGGGACTTCAAGTTCAACATATCAATATTTGATGATAACTACCTGTTCCATGTTATGCCTAAGATGTTTGATATTCAGAGAGATAGTGAGGTTAAGCTTAACAGCCTACATGGTATGGGAATAACAATAAGCTTGTCTTCTGGATGGTTAACAACCTAAGTTTGCAGACCAAAATTAGAGAAAAAGGAGGGCCGCAAGAAAAGCCAACATTTTGGCCCTAGCCTTGCAAGGTCAATTAAGACTCAGGACATATGAAAACTTGTACTATAATGTCACGTAACTCTGTAGTGTCCCAAATTTTCTGATCAAGGAGATTATGGGGCCAAAAAGGAAAGCGATCGATGATGTAGAGTGTGCCTAAGGAGAGTCACATGGAGAAAAAACATTCTCTCAGGATTTCACAGAGCGCACATTGGTCAAGCAATGGCCATGACTCATCCACATGGCTGACACTGACAAAAGAACTACAATCTAAGATACAGGATCTCAGAATAAATCCTGAGGGGATTTGATTGACCTTATCTGACCCAAAAGCTACAACTCTTGCTGTATGGGTCTTGCTTTACCTTGGTCTTAACCATCCAGCAGAAAAGTATAAAAATGAAGTATAAGAAGTAAAGGCATGCTGTTATGTTGAGCTGTAGGGGACTCAGGTCAACAATTTCTGACACTGCCAGTGAAGCAGAAGACCCAATACTATTATGGACTACTGGACTCTTTTAGAATATTTTGTTGAGTTAACACACCTATAATATTCAAATAACAGAACTAAACAAAAAAGGGGATACAGATGAATGTCCATTTTGTATCTGTGTATTCAAAGTGGTTAGGATAGGTATATAGTTACATTCTCTTAATGAATAGAGGGATTTGTTCTAATAGTATTTGTAAATAGATATAATGTCAGCATCTTGTAGAGCAACTAACCACTAGGAAGAATGTATGCAGTGTGTTAATTATTGAAATTGTCCTACCAATTTGGTTTGAAACTGTCCATTGCTATTTGTTTCTCAGTAAAATTATGGGGAAAAAAACCCACAGTTTGCACACCTGGAAAAAAAAAACCCAGGGAAAAATAGATGTTCATTTTGCTTTTCCATTTCTCACTTTCAGCCAACTTGGCACGGTCACAAGCAAACCAAGAAAATCATACAGGATTAAAGGAAGGTTCCAGATCCTTGTGCTTGGCTTTGGGGTTCGATCTCTGCCATCAAACGTGGTCCCAATAACTGGTACCATGTCCAGCACCACATATCATGTGCAAACCCCATATTCTCTAATACCTTTGCTGTCATACATTGAAGTTAATGGCACCTTGGAGTCCTACCCAGGACTTTTCACAATCCTTCTCAGATTTGGGCAGTCACAGCTATAAAGTTGAGGGATGAACTGAAATAGCAATGGTGTTTATATAAAAAAAATTATAAAAAGGTAGTTAGTATGAGAACAAGCAGAGCAAATAGGGTTTTGTTTTGTTTTTTTCCTCCCAATCTGTTAAATAGAACTAGCCTTTACTATCAGTTTTGGAAGCAAAAGTTAATGAAAATTTAGAAACAATGAAATGATTCTCTCCTTCAATAGAGTATATCATATTAAAAAAAAAAAGCCATTTGACTTTAAGTTATTAAGCAATTAAATCCAATGTACAATATTCCCCTGAGCAGTGAACACTTCAGCCTCTAAAATAATTTTTCATTTTCATCATCCTAGAGAAGACATGATTCTTAAAAATCCATTAACACAATCCTGTGGTTGTAAAATGTATTGTTTCCCAAATGACATTTCTCTGTAGCTATCATAAAAGGACTATTGAATGAGCAAAAGGAGACGTACTTGGTTTCTAGCCTGGTAGACCCCCAACTACCATCATTCTGACCCTAAGCAAGCCATCCAACCAGTCATGGTTTCCTCACCAGTAAAATCAGAATAATAAGTGTCTCCATCACAAATTTGTAACAAGCACTAAATTAGTTAATATATACGTAAAGAGTCTGCATAATGACTGACACATATGTAGCATCCCATAAGAGGTAGATAACTGATAATAATAGCATCATCAACTATATTATAAATTTTAATTGTCAGTGAATGCCAGGAACATTTGAAGTACAATAAAAAATGACAGATTCCCTGCCACATTATTTTTCTTGTAGGGACTGAAATTACCTAAAGATGGCAGACTCACCGCCAATTCTACACACACTTTCCTCCAGCAATCTTTATTGTCCCTAGGGAGGTGACAATAAATTATCCTTCAGCAGAGCCTCCAGGGACTGACCAGAGGACTGAACAATCAGGATCTACCGGGACAAGTTCTCACTTTTCTTGAACCAAACAATCATCTTTTCTTGAATTACCTTGGTCAAAAAATAGCCAAGTGGTATTTCTGAAAACATCTTCCAACTCAAAATGTTCTGCATGCCATCAGCAAGTATCTTTGCTGGGATTATTTGGAGAAAAAGTGGGATGGACAAAATTACACAGAATTCTTTACAACAGGGATTTTAATATGCCAGTAAGCCCTGAGGGTCTACGCTGGAGGAATATAATACCCAGAATTTGTGAAACACATTAGCCGATAAATTTCTCCCCAAGATCGCAAGGAAACTGTGAAAAGGGCTGGTCAGGAAGGACTGAGTTAAGAGTCAGGCGGAGGCAAGGAGTTTATAGGAGTACAGAGGAGAAGGGGGGCGAGGAGGAGCTCTCCTAGACACCAGGCCAAACATCTGACTCCACTGTCCCCTCTTGCATCCCTTAGGGCAGCTGGACAGGCACATCAAGAGCCTCAAGGCTCAAACTTGTTTCCAACTTGCTCAATCACCCCTGACTCATTGCTGGGTACAAATAATTTTTCCAAACCAAAGAAACAAAAGGGCAAGATCCCCTACTCGGAAACTCTATCACTACAGCCAAGAATGCATTCCTTCACATATAGAAGACAAGACCAAATCTGGTTAAAAATGAGCCTCCCACCAGGAGCTCTGTAGGAGGGAGTTTGCCTTGCGCTGTCTTTCTGCTGTGGAAGGTCTAATTAGATTCACTTTTAAACAAACAAACACAATGGACTTTGAAGCCACAAGACAAGAGTGTGCATAATCTAGACACCACAAGATGGGCAAAACATTCCTAACAGGCCGGGGAGACGGCTCAGTGGAATGGGCGCTTCCCTGGCAAGTGCAAGGGCCTGAGTTCAATCCCTGGTTCAAAAAAAATTCCTAACCAAGCCCAAAGGTGTCCTATTTCAAGCAACTTGTGGTGGTGGGGACATGCAGATCATCTCATAGTTTGGGGAACCGGGGCAGACTGAGGGTGATGCCTGGCTGCGCATCTTTCTGGACAGCTGCACCTCTAGCCACATTGGCTACTCTAAGGCTCACTTCATAAACATAAATAACCAGGAAGACGATTCGAGAAGCCTTAGGAAGGCACTCTGACACAGTGTTTGGTCACCTTCTCTCAGTCAGCCATTCACTCTGTCAGCAGATACATTCTGAAGGCTGTGTGCCAGACACATCCAGGTATGGGAACTTGAAGCCAATGCAAGATGGGAGGGTGCACACACACGCATGCGCGCACACACACACACACACACACACGCACACAGCATGCATGCACACTCATCCTCTGTGCTTGGTGCACCACATTTTACTTGGTTTCCTGAATGACAGGAACAAGCTTTGTTGTTCCTAACAAACTTTGCTCAAGCTCTCCTGAGTTTATGCGAATTAGATGATTCATGGCCCCCCACGAGGAAGATTCTGGATGGGGGCTGATCACCAGGAAGACAAAGCCTTGGTTAGAAGCGTGGCATTTTCACCCTCCAGGTAGGAGGAAAAAGAGACTGGAGATGAAGTCATGATCACCAGTGATCTATCAGTCAATCTTGCCTTTGTAATGAGACCTTCACAAAAACCACTGAACAACGGAGATCCTCAGAGAGCTTCGGGGTTGGTGGACCCAAGAAAGTGCAGCACTCAGAGCAAGGGCAGGAAGCTCCTCGACCCCAGCCCCTGGCCCCTGCCCCGAGCATCTCTCCTATTGGTTACTCCTGAATGCTGTAAACCCATACAGGAAGTTGCTGAAGCTCCCCTCCACTTTTGTGGCCAACCTGGACAGAAGCATGGGTTTCCCAGGGACCCAGTAGTAGAGAATGACATGTGAAGCAGAGCCACTCTCATCGTATCAAGTTCTTAAATTCCAGGAGGTTGCTGTCAGAATTGAACTGAACAGTAGGACTCCCCAGTTGGCATTAGCCATTTGGAGAATTTTGTAGGAATTGGAAATACCTCCAGGGGGTAGGATGGAGCTCTTTGAAAAAATATTAAAATACCTTACACTTATGAGCATAACCAAAACATATAGCCACTATAAAATGCATGTAAAATGCACCTCAACAAAACTGATGAAAAATAACAGTCTTATGGCCAGAGGAGTACACTCTGGCAGCCTTGAAAGTGAAGGGCCTAGGGGTGTGGGGCTTCTGAAAATCTCTCCCCTTATGGATGGAGTTGTGCAGAAGTAAGCAAGAGAGAGGACTTTCTTCCCACCTGGACTTGTTCTCCCAGGGGTTGAGGACTTGAGGACAGGAGGACATAAAGAAGTTACAAGCAAGTAAAATAATCTCATAGGCCAACAAAGGGCTATGAAGAAAATGAAAAGGCAGAAAACATTAAAACTATCAAAACAGGATACACAGCTCTGCAGTACAGTACTTGAGCTGGGTAATTCTTTGCTGAGGGGGCCACTCCAAGCACAACAGGCTGTTTAGCAACATCCCTGATCTTCACTTACTACGTTCTAGTAGCTCTCCTGCCCTAAGATGCGACAACCAAAATTATCTCCAGACATAGTCAAATGTCCCAGGAGAAGGGGCCACAGTCACATACAGGATGAGAACAGCTACCTTGGAGGAAAGGGTATGATGCACAAGACGACCAGAGAGGAGCTAACTTCAGGGAGACACCTGAGCTGGAGCCTCCACGACAGCAAGGAGGTCTGTCCCACAAAGCCAGGGGACACGAGGCACCATGGAAAGAAGACAGGGGAGTCAGTGCTCCGGAGTGCTGTTGGGGGGTACGTCCTTGAAGGATTGAGCTGACGAGACTAGAAGACAGGGTTGGGGTGGGATTTGTCCAAGTACAGAAAGGGAGGCATGCTCCATATTCTTTCAAAAGGGTCTTTACAATATGTGTAGCTTTTAAATGACACAACTCAGTGGAGAATAATCAAATTAATGTGATTATAGTGGGAGGAAAATGGATTGCTATCATGTTCCTTAATTGGCCCTTTCCATGTACCACAGATTGTCCTGGGAGTAGCAATTCAGAAACCTAATGCTCAGATGGTCCTCCTTGAAACCAGCAATGGCATGCCCCTCCCCCGCTCCATGCACCTCACCTGCCTGCAGGGACCACATTCGGTGTCAGTGGACTCAGATTAGACCAGCGTCTCAGCCTTCCTATTCATGTATTGAAGCAAAGCACCTAGGTATATATTTCAGTTAGATTGCTTCTCAACCTGGGCTGCATTCTGTGCCCTACGGACGTAGGTTATAACTGTGGGAACTCGGTACCACTGTGATCAGATAGCGATCCCCAAATAGAAAGCATTCAATTACCCAGCCTTTGCTTGGGTGCCCCCTATTAACCTCTGTACCTCAGGCATCATTAGCGGGCCATTTATAACAAAATTGTAATTGAGAGATCCAGAAATACCGCTTTAGATTAGGTAATTGAATGCCCCCTTAGTGTAAGATCGATAAAGGGCATCCAATTTCACCCTAGGAAAAACTTATTAAATTATTGTAGCTATAAGCTGATATAGCAGAAGAAAGATGTATGAAACTTCAAAAGAAATCTGGATGGATTTAAATAAATAGCTTCATTGTAGAAGAACATTTACATCTGCCCTCTGGGAAGAGACAGAAAAAAATAGCTAATTACATTATTTTACTTTTATGTTTTACAGAAAAAAAAATTTGATGGGTCTTAATTAACCTTTACTAAAACACAAAGCGCTCTTCTGATTAGTATATCTAAATGCTGGCATCTCTTTGGGCTATGTAGAAGGAAATACATTTTTTTCAAAGAATATTAATCAACAAATGAAGGATTTTTTTTTTTTACATTTAGCTCAAGTATATAAGATTGTCATTGAGAATGAGAACAAGCTAACAGACTGAGGAGTTCTGTACAAACAAAAAAAATTAGCAGTTTCAGTCTTACACCTGCAGTTTCACACTTATAACCACACCGCAGAATTCAGTAAGCAGAATAAAGCTATACTTCTGATGGACAGGGGCCTCTAGTACAGTGGAAAGGACATAAAAAGTGGCCATAGTGGTCAGGATCATGTGGACCTAGTGATCTCAGATGAGCTCCTTAAGCTGTCTGGGTTTCTGTGTTCTCAAATGACATCCCCGTGTGCAAGAGACCATGCACAGCCCTGAAGTTAAGAGTCTGATTACAGGAGCCAACTTGCCCAGACTGGACCTTGCTCAGGACAGTAAACCTGTCTTCTCCCTGTTTCTTTGAGTTTAAATTGGAAATAACTATATCATGCCCCTGCTGTGACCATTAGATGAGCTAATTTGAATAAAGTGCTCAAAAGAATACCTGGTCATGGTAAGTGCTCAATGAATGTTGGTTAGTATTACATAGGCATAGCCCTGGCACATTGTAAATATCTGATAGTCCATTATTGTTTATGATGGATCTCCCTTTATTTCTGTTCTCTGTCTCATAAATTACTTTACTGTTCTATCCACTAAAGGAGTAGAATATTTCTTTAAGCTTTGGCTTAAATTGGTTGACTCACTTCAGCCAAAAGAATGAGCCAAGAGGGCTGGGGAGATAGCTCAACAGATTAAGCTCCTGCTTAGGCAAGCACAGGGACTGGGGTTCAGTCCCCGGCACCACATGCCATGCCAGGACCACCCCCAGGCACTCTGAGCCAGCCACTGAGACCAGGAGTGGTGGTGCACGCCTGTAATCCCAGCACTGGGGAGGCTGAAAACAAGAGAATCACTACAAATCTAAGCTGTGTAGCGAGTCATAAGTCCCTGTATGAAATACCTTTAAAAAAAAAAAAAAAAGAATGAGGCAAGAAGGACTACATTCCTTTCTTTAGGCCAGGGAGATAGCTCAGTAGAATAAGCATCTGCCTGGCAAGTACAGGGTCCTGAGTTCAATCCCCAGTACCACAAAAGAAAAAAAAAAAAGGACTATTTTCCAATCATAAGCTCAGACATTAAGGCGTGTCCTCTGTTCACCTGTCCATTAGCACCTTTGCTTTTGCCAGGGAAGAAAACGGCAGGGCTGAAAGAAAGATGAGAGATGCATGTAGCAGAGCTACCAGGCTGAGCCCCTTGAAGCAACGAGCACCCAGCTAAGCCCAGACCCTCCCTAGGATATGAGAGAAAGAATAAAGAGCTGCTGTTCAAAATGACTGAGGCTGTCCAGGGACAGGTTATCCCTTGACAAAGCTAATGGACATACTCCGCTCCAGGTTATGAGCAATACATGCTAAGGTTAAACTGGAATAACTGCAGGTTTATGAGTTTCAAGAAGTGTGTTTGTCCCAGTAAACCAAATTAGGGGCAACATAGGCCAAAGCAAGTCATTCAAAGTCAGCAGTGAACCCATTGAATCGGGGGTTTTCCCTCCGACAACACCAGAAGCTGATAGGTTAAAATGGTGCTGGATACCCAGAGGAAAGCTGAGCTCAAATCGGGACACAAGTGTCCCAAGTAAGACACCCAATTATCTTGTGGTACACATGTGTTTACGACAGCCACCGCTGTTCTGTTTTAGTTCTCTGGGCAACTGAGCCCACTGCCCCCCTCCTGATGAAGAGGTCTTCCTTCCTTTGGGCTCTGCAGAGTCACTGTAACTCCTCCCTTGCTTCCTTTCCCTGAGAAGCCTTCTCTTTCTTCAGATCACGATGGTTTCCTTGCCCAGTTGTGTCTTTCCTGGTGCCTGGGATGCCCTATCTATGCTCTGTCTGCAGTAAGGATTCTCTAACGGAATCAGCGATGGCGTTTGGAAATTCCACAAACAGGATCTATAAGAAACAGACATTTTCACAGAGGTCAAATCTCTAATCTGCAGCCATCTACCCCCTTGCATCTTGCTGAGGGAGCCTTGCCCAGGAAGCTCATTGACTCAACGTGGTAGAAAGGTAGAGGCAAAAGCAAAAGTGGTTTCCAAGCAGTCAACATAAGGCCCTGTGTTAGGCTTGGGAGTGGAGTGCACATGTCTTTCAAGCTAGTTCGACTCAGGCCACAAACTTAACTATCCTGTGACTTGGTTTCTTCATCTGTAAATAGCCGTATAACTCTCATGGTCTGCCGGTACAAATGTAAGCAGTAACACACACAAAATGATCAGTCCTGTACCTACCTTACAGCAACACTCCATATGGGACACATACTCTGCATTATTATCAGAGGATGCCTTGACAGCAGGGTTGGTAGTCTGGGGGACAAAGGATAGCAGCATGGATGACTCTGGAAAGCAGCCCTGCACAAAGGCCATCCAAGGTAAAACTGGCTTCATTGCTAACCAGAGAAGGCCAATTTCTAGGGATGTGTCCATTCCCAAAGATTGGGGGAAACCAGCTACTTTAAGATGGGAGGGGAGAAACCCACAGGGGATGCCTGGGAGCTTCTACTGCAGTCATTCACAGTACAAAAGACAGTGGTGGGTGCAGGCAGAGCCCAGGTCAAACTTTGGCAGGCTCCAGAAAGCCACCCGCTTGGCAGTGTAAGCCTGCAGGTGCCTAGTCTTGCTCTCTATGGGAGGAAACTGAGGCCAGAATGGTTCTAAGTTTCCAAGCTCCTTTGAGAAGGGTAGGGCAAAAGACCCAAAGGGCACCCAGCCCCTCCACCCCAATTCCATATAACTGAGACACCCATCCTGACTTCTGCTCATCGCCCTGCCTGGCCTGAGATGGTCCAGCAGCTCCTCCAGGCAGCATTCCATCCCTCCTAGTCCTTTCAGGAGTCTCTTGGTAAAGAACAGCTTCACTGTCTCACAGAGACGCAGGCCAGGGAAGGGAGGGAAGCATGCCAGGAGGGAAGAGGAAGAAACCGGGCTGCCTCATTCACTCTCTGCAGAGCGCCTTGTCTGCCTGGGGCACTGAGTTTTAAACTGTCTCAATTCCGACTCTATTCATCACTCAGGCATGTCTCCTCCAGGCTGCGCAGAGGGATGGCAACAGGCACGCACCAGGATAGAGACAAGGAATCAGGAGCGGAGGCTGGCCCGGAGCCAAGCATGGGGGCAGGGAGAAGAAGCAACAGAAAGCAAAGAGGCCCAGGCCAAGGGGTGGGGGCTGGGAAGAAGGAAGAGGCAGGGTTGGCTCAGCTGCAGCTGAGACCACTGCAGAGAGGAATGGAACCACCCTGACCCAGAAGGCAGGCCTTGGAATACAGCCCTGGATCCTTTTGTCCCTGCACATCAAGGAGACACACCAGATGCCCCGGCACTTGTGTGTGTGTGGGGGGGGGGGGTACTTCCTTGACAGAACGCATTTGAAACTTCAGAGCCTGGAAGGTGTCACCTTCCCAGCAAGACAGACCTCTTCCCCCAAGGATGTCCCCATCCAGACTTGCTCAGTAGCCTAGCTAGGAACTTCTCCCAGGCTTGTTTCCCAAGGTGAGCAGAAGCTATGTGTTTGGGAGGACCTCTGTCAGCCCTAAAACTCACAAATATGCTCTGAAATTAATTTCTGCTTAATAACCACCTCTCTCTCCCACCCTGCCATCACCTGTTTTGTTTTCCCAGGCTACTCACCCAAAGCTAGCATAGCACTTGCTTTATTAGCTGGGGAAAAGGTTGGATAGTCAATTCACAAGGTACCCCACGACTTTCTTCCTGAGAGAAGAGCCCACGCCCCTCAGCACAAGCTGACCAGTCACCCACACCGTGCAGGACCCCTGTTTGCTAGGGCTGTGGATGCCGGGAACACAGAGTCTGCGTTTCAGGAGCTAACTCCAGAGCTAAGGCTGCCGAGGACAATGGCCTCCCTCCGCGTGGCGCAGCCCATTCCAAGGTCAGCCTCACAGCCTACCCTACACAGGGAATCTGCAGAAGACCCAACTGGGCTCAGTGGGGGCCACAGGAAGTAGTGCTACATAGAACCCCAGCCCGTGGCAGCCAGGGCAGGAGGTTACAGGGGTCTCTTTATCTTCTCCAATATGTCAGGGGTTCCAGCTCCTTGTGCTGCATCCAGACGCTTCAGTCTCTGAAATGCATGAGAGACTGAGGTTTTCTCCACAAAAGGACAGAGTGGAGCAGAGGCTGCAAATATGTTCACGCTGTAGTTGTCACCCAATGATTCCAGTATGTACAAAAGACTCTAAAGGTCTCTATGACGCAACCAATCATTTTCTTTTTCTGAAACTAATGGGGCAAAACCTTCTTCAGAGCACTCATTTTATTATTTCCAGCAGTAACTCAAATCAGTAGGTATGAGATTTTCCACCCAAACTTGTCTGTCCACAGAATATGAGTTTCTGCTGAGCTGAAACCTACTTAAGCCAAGCTTCATGGTGTGCTACGAAGCCCACCTACTAAAATGACTTAGGGTGATAAAATGACCTTAGCCACAGAACAGGAAGTATTTCAAGGGAGTATGTGGATCCAACGACCCCAGAAACATACAATTCTCCAAGGTTAGCATGGGAAGCTCAAGTTCTAGATGAGAAAATGAGGCATGGCAGGGTTAAAAACATGTGCAGAGTCACACAGCTTCTCCATAGTGGTGGAGCCGAACTCCACTGCAGGTCAGCTTAGCTGCCGAGCCCGTGATCCCTCTCCTGGGCCACAGGAGCAACGCTGTCATGAGCAGAGGCTCTCAGAGCACTATGTCAGTCATCACCCAGCCCTCAGGCTACCTGCCTCCCAGGCCAGGAGAAACTAGACTGTAGCCTTACCCCAGGCAAAGGGCCTTGCCCAGAGTCAGCACTCAGTGAATAATTTCTAAAGTAATGAAAGAAGAAAGAAACTCAGAAAGCACAATGAGTCCCCAGCAAACTACAGAACAGGGCTCCTGCTGTTTATCATGAGAGTGACACCAATGAACAAATGGGGCTTCCTTGTGTCCAGCCCCTGGCTGAAGTTTAGGTGAACGATCTTGTTTAAATGCCATGATGGTGTAAGAGAAAAACACAAGCATTAACTCCCCCTTACACATGGGGAAACTGTGGCTCAAAGAATGTGAGGCCGTGTACCTCCTCCACGTATGACTTGTACAGGTACGAGAGCCTGGGTCCAGTGCGTGTTGGGGCTTACGGGCCTGAACTAAGCCCCAGCTATGCCATCACTTCCTTAACTAGCCATGCGGTCACATACACCCCCGCTTCACCACTGAGATCCTCATCTTCTTCTCAAAAGAGATGAAAGGCTCCGCACTGGCACCCAGACCAGTGACCTCAGGAACCTAGGGCATTTGAAAAACTCTTATTCTTTCTTGCATGCTTATAAGAATCCCAACATCTGCAACATTAAACCTTAATAACCTAGAAAGAATAATCATGCATTTTCAGATGAGGGGCATTTTTGTTCTCGTGCCCCAATGCCACAGAGATGCACGGTCCATTCTGCTGGCCTTCCAGCAATCTTTCTCTGATACAAATACAAAGTGAATGAAAAGACATGGCTCAGAACCTGCAGATGAGGCCCACAGGAACAGAGGAGCTCTGGTTCTAAGCCCTTCCTGCCCACACAACCTGACTTCAGGGACAGCTCAAAGGCCACAGAGCAGCAGAGACAGCCAGCCCAGATGTCCCTCGGGACTGGTAGACATGAAAGGTCTTGAGCAGACACAGAATTTACACATCCAAAACCAACTGTGAATAACGACCCTGCAGATGCACAATGGCACCCTAGAATGAATACATCAGGGGTGGCACCCTCGAAAGGGGAGCAGCTGCATGCTCCCCACCAGATGGCTTCCCCGATATGAATAGTTTTAAACATTGTTTTATTTCCAAAGATAAGCAAAATAAGAATCTGCTTAACCCTTGAAGGAAAAGAACCAGCTGAACACACTTCACTGGAAGCTAGTTCTTTCTGATGAAAATGCTGGGCAACCTGACCAACTGTCCTTTGGACGGTTTATATCAGATGAAGCAGGAGTTAGTATTCACCATCCACCCAGAGGCAAACTGGCCCTTCCTACCAGGGCAAGGGTAAGCAAATCATCCAAGCACCAACCCCAGTGTGGTCATGGAGACCTAGGGGGAGGCAAAGATGCACCAGGTTTGCAGAGTTGTTTGACCTCCCCCCCCTTCCCCAAGAGTATATGGAGCTGTACAGGCCTTCCCACAGCAAATGGGGATGTGCTGGCCCCCACCATGTGCAGAGGTGTTCCAGGCCCCAGGTTTCCATGAGGGTGTACCAGTCCCCCAGGGGCTATGTGGAAGTGTGCCGGTACCTCCTCCAGGGAGGTACAGAGGTGCATCAGATGCTGCAGGGGCCTGCAAGGCCAGGTGAGGCTTTCAGATTTAAAAGATTTAAATATCAATAACATCACTTTAAAATTAACTTAGACCCCGCTACACTACAAAATGATATACAATCTGCACTGAGTTTCAGCTTGCCCCGTTGGCTACAGAACCTCCAGGAGAACATCTGTCTTTTGCCTTTGGGGGAGATAAGCTGAGAAACAGTATGATAAGATGGAAGAAAGTAGACGGAACCCAGCACCTGTGCTCTTTGCAAGCTGTTGGCAACACCACAGGTAAGTGTGACCACCCCGGCACACATACAGGAAAACCAAGGCTCTGGGTAGGGAAGTGACTTGCCTTAAGTCACACTGCAGGCAAGAGGCAGCGCTGACAGAGGCACTATGGGACAGATAAGACTGAGAAAGGGCTCTCTCCCCACCAATACTGTACCATTGCAGTGAAAAGAGAAAAGACATTAAGTACATAAGTATCTACGTATGTGTATATGTATCGCTGTCTAAATATATTAAATATAAATGAATAACAAAGCACTGAATATGATTGTTTAATAACCCAGAAATCATTCAACTGATTATATTTGCTTAGGAGAAGGAGGCAGAGCTGAATTTAGACACAAGCTGAAGCTTCAAATGGACCTCCCTCCTTGAAGATGGGCAAGCGTACATGCACATCCCACACCATTTTCCAGGTGTCCACTGGGGGGGTGTAACATGGGGGACTTCATCTTCCACATACACAGTTCTACTCGGCTTGCAGGTTGGCATACACTAACCCAGTATCCCTTCTGGAATTGCAAAGACAACAATGTAGTAGTAATAAATACGGAACGAGAAACGTGCAGCAACTAAAACTGACTGTGGCCAAAGACTCCAGGCTTCAGTTTCTCCATGTTGAAAAGCATGTACTCCCTCCCTCCTTCATCAAACCGAGTAGAACAGAGATGGGAGGGAGGCTGCAGGACTGCTCAAGACAGGGAGGATTGGGCTGGTGACCTGCGTGCAAAGTGCAAAGGGGAGGCATGCCTGAGGCTCATTTAAACCCTTCCTTTCTCAAGTTGCCATGCAATTCCTTACAGCCTTCCACCCGCTACCCTGTGCCATGCAACTGCCTTAAAACAAGGGTGCTAAGCCAATTCTCATTCAGCTCAAAGGACGGACCTGGGAGTAAGCACGCTGCTCTTCGCTTTCTCTGTCAAGATGAAGAAAACTCGGAGCAGACCACAAAACTTCCCAGGGTGGGTGTACACTTTTATGAACATGCACAGGCCAAAAGCAACAGATCTAAGGGCAAAAGGGACAACTGACCCTGGAACAACACTGTCAAGAGCTTTCCACAGAGATGGCCTAGGCTCTCCTTCCATCCAGCCACGAGGCAGGGTGACGGGCATGTAACCATGAGAGAGCACATAGACTAAAAGCCCAGGCCCAGGAGTATGCACACACACACACACACACACACACACACCACACCACACCACATGCCTATCTACTGTATAGATTGTTTCTATCCCTCCCTGTCTGCCTTTCCTTGGGATAACTACTTCAAACTTCAAGGCCCGGGTTGCTCCCCTATACGTTGAGAAAAATGTAGCATGTAACACAGCGAACCATGAGATTAAGCAGGCTTAGCCATGCAAAATGTTGCAGTGGCGCTACCAACTTCCAGGGCCCAATAAGCCCCAACCCTAACCACTACAACCTTCCACCTTCTTGCCTTTTCTGTCTCTGCAAACAGGACTTCAGCCACCCCCAGGGACTTTGGCCTCGTGTCCAGAGTCCCAACCAGGCCTCAAGCAATGGCAGAAGACTTATGGTGGAACCAAGACAAGACATGGGCAAGGCTTGAATGAGACCACCTGGAGGCACCCACCTTCACACAGTGGGCCCCCTCGACCCACTGTGGCACTGGAAGGCTGCAGCTGCCTCAGGGTGCAAAGGAAAAGCCAGAGAAGAAACTTTTTGATTTTAGAAAGTAGATCTAAAAGGGGTTTCTGAGAACCCCACTCAGATCTGGAATTTAGATTCGCAACCTCTGGAAACTAGGTCAAACAGGTATTTATTTATAGATATATCACCCAAGACCCTGAACACGCGTGTGCCCACTCTTATCACAAAAGGCTTTTTTCCCCTCCCTATTTTCTTCTTCGTTAGTAAAGAAAATTTGAAAGCAGTGACATTGTTTTAGGTCTAAGTTTCAATATTTAAAGCTGGAGAAGTGATTATTCAATAAATATCATACGCAGGGTAAGTTCTCCAAATCCAAACTCCAATGTTCTCCAAATGTCTCTTGGGGGCAGCTGAGACACCGCTCCAGCCGTGGTGCCTGTGGCGTCTCGGAAGAGCAGTGCTACCTCTGAGGATGCTGTGGCTCACTGCTAGGTGAAGCAGGAGAAAATGGGTGGCCAGGACGACGCATATAAAATCAGCACATTTCAAGAGCTGATCTGTGCCCTCTGTTCTATGTAAACAAGTGAATAAAAGAAAATTTGATCAAAAATCGTAAGTGGACCTTGGCTCAGGCAAACCATCTCCCACAAAGTAAATGATCCGTGGTATGAGAAACGCACAGCCTCCTCGAATTAACCACAGGAAAATGGAATCGCTTCCACAAAGAGCTGGAAAGAATTCATGCCTCGTTAAGAAGGTCTGGACTTAGGTGTGGATAGCAAACTTCCTCAGGGTGAAAGGCAGTTCTCAAATTAAAAAACAAAAAACAAAAAAACAATGCCTTCATAATTGACTTTTTTAATTTTATTTATTTTTCTAATGTATTTGGTACAGGGTCTGCAGAGTCTACAGGGTCTCACTACTTAGATCGGACCCATGCTGAGTCTCCTGTTTTCAGCTTCCAGCACTGGGCTCACAGGCACACGCCACCACACCTAGTCTCAATGGCGGTCTCAGTTAGCCCCCGGGGCGGGGCTGGCGGGGCACGCCAGGGCATAGTTGACTTCTTATCAAGAAAATTTCCCTGGTTTCTCTTTCATAAAAATAAGTATTTGGCTAGAGTACACAGTTATTCAGGCCTTAAGTTGGTTTGAAGTCAGTCAAGATTCCCACAACACAATCCTCGTACTCATGTGATGTCACCCCACCCTTCAGGAGGTACCTGAGCAACAGACTTGGAGTCCGGCATAATTCAGGATGAGTGTAGCCAGCACATTCTGGGCACCTGGCTGTGTGGCAGTTACACCCTAGGAGACCCACAAGATACGGCACAACCACACCAACTGCACTTGGAGCTCCTCCTCATCCCTTGGCTTATAAATGACAATCCATGTTCCCTCAATCTTTCAGTACCACAGTGAGATTTAAACTGAGAAACAAAGCTTTCCCCCAAGTTATCTGCCTCCAGCCTTCTCCCACTGTCTTGATCCACCATTTTTGTCTCTGTCTGCATGACCATCTCTCTGCCTCCTTGCCCTCCCTGGTCATCACTATTTCCTGAAAACCACTGACTCTGCTGGACCCATCTCTGCCTCCTCCCTTCCAGCCCTGAGGCAAGGCATCCCTCCCTGAGCCCACAAGCCAAGCTGACCTTCCCACTTTGCACCTATTTGGGTGACAGTCCTGACTGGCACCAGCCTATTGCAGGCAATGAGCTGCATGAAGGCAGGGGAGGCTCCATTCATTGCTACAAAGGCTTTCTGGTGGAAGAAGATTAGGAAGGCAGGCAGACAGCATATATAAAAATATAGCACCGCCACTCTGATAATGTTTATATTTTTATATTCAGAAACACAATCTAAAATTCTACAGGTTTTTAAATCCAGCCTCTTAGGGCGAGTCTCCTATCATTGAAAACCCATTTCTTGGTGTCTTCCTGGCCAGGCGCTGTCACCAGCCTCTGCCGGGGGATGCCTAGGAGAATGGCTCTGGTATAAGTGGCCTGAAGGTTGCTGACTCCCAACAGAAAGCTGCATCCTTCCTTATTTCATTCTGCTGGGGCAGATACATGCGGGCTCAGGGCTCCACAAGGCCACTCAGGCCTGTCAACCTCAGGCATACTTCCCTGCCTTTTCCAAATTAGGTTTCACTCTCAACAAAACACCAAAATGGGGGCTGGCAAGATAGCTTAGGGGACGGAAACACCTGCATAGGCGAGCTTAGGCAAGCGCAGGGGCCGCGGTTCGATCCGCAGCACCACATGCTATGCCGGCCCCAACCCCAGGGCAGGCTGAGCCAGCCAGAGTCCAGGCATGGTGGCGCATGCCTGTATCCCAGCGCTGGGAAGGCTGAAAGCAGGAGGATCGCCACAAGTCCAAGCTGCATAGTGAGACTCTGCAACAACCAAATACATTAAAAAAAAAAAAGAAAAAGAAAACACCAAAATGGCATGTCTTAGTAAATGACCTAATTCTTACCTGTGAGTAGTTTCGTTTTCTATGTTTTGTTTTGTTTTGTTTTACCCATTTTTACTTCTTATGCCCCTTTCAGGCAGATTTCCCAAAAAATCAGCATGACACCATTAATTCACAACATACCTCAAACTCTCAGGCACTGAGACAGGACAAAAGAAGGGGAGAACTCCCTTCTCTCTATGGATCATATTCCTTTCTTTTCCATAAAAGAAATTTGGAAGTGTTTCAAAAATATCAAGTGTTACGGCTTGTGTCTAGATGTTCCCCTAGACCTCATGCGGTCCTAAGTGGGCTTGTACAGAGGTGGCCTGACCCTATTCAGAGGCAGCACAAAGCCCCTAGATACTACGGCTGTGGGACTGATTCATGATGCAGTGCTCAGAGTGAGCTGTAAGGTTACAACCTTCAGCCCGCTGAGGGCTCTGGCATGCGTCTAATTCCCTAGCCTAGACAGACCCTAAAGGGTGAAGAAAAAGACTGTTACGGTCCCTTTCTTGCTTGCTTTTGCTGTCTTCTGCTTGCCGTGAGCTGTTTCTCCTCTCCAATGCCCACCCTGCCTAGAAGCCATTTCTCTTCTACGATGCCCACCCTGCCTAGAAGCCATTTCTCTTCTCCGATGCCCACCCTGGCTAGAAGCCAGCTGATTATAGACTGAAACCTCTACAAACTAGGAGCAAAACAAACCTTTCCTCCCTTAATTTGTGTATGCTGGATATTTGGTCTCGGCAACGAGAAAAGCAACTAAGGCACTGAGTATTCAAAGTCACCTAAAAACCTAAATTAACCTTTCCTCTTTTCTTCTTCTTTTTCTTGTTCCGGGCATCTGGGCTAATTTTTCCCCTTCTAAACTACAGAAAAGTTAAAGACCACATCACTTAATGAGTTCCTTCACTGACTTAATTCAAGAGACTCACTGGTTTTTATGGGGGCAAAATGTTTGGGCTCCATAACCTACTACCACATTAAAGAATGCTGAGACTGCAAAGCTTTCGTGTCCCCCACTCCATCCCAGCAGGGCGGGGGGTCGGGGCACGAAGGGAGAAAGAGCCTGCTGTTCCTCAGCCTCCTTAGCAACCACTGACACTCCATGCCAGGGCTCTGTCTCTGCTGCAGCCAGGTCATGCTCTATCCCCGTTTCTGTGTCTGCTCCTGGGCCTGCCCCAGGCCTCTTATAAAAATAGTAAAAGAAATAAGTCTAAGCTGTTATGAAGCAATTTCAAATTATCTTGCTTTCAATGCTAGTAGACACGGATTTTTTTATCATCTGATGCAACACAATTGACATCATGGGACTGTTATTTAGTTTATTCTGTCTGACCTTTTCACACCTAAAGCCCTGAACAAAAATGAATGATTATAAAAATATCCCAAAGACTTTTTTCCCCAGTGTTTGGTTTACAATTTTAAAAAGAGATGGAGACATTTCATCTGGGGGAGGGGGCACCCCCACCTAGGCTGCCAAGCACCTTCCTGTCAGGGGAAGGGGTTCCAGCCAAAGTGACAGCTCATTCTCCACACTGCTGCCCTGTGGTCCTCCTGCTCCCCCACCAGCTGAGTCCCAGCCTAGCCACAGCCTTCTGAGACCACGCAGGGCATTTGGGTGATTGCAAGACAGTGCTAATGTGCACTGTAGGCTAAGCCTCCTCTTCGCAGGGTCCCTCTCCCTCAGTCCCCATCCCACTAGGGTCTGACCCACCCTCAAGGGACTCTGCAGCTGGAGTGGGGAAGCAGCTACACAGAGCAGAGCACCTGGCTGAATTTCCCAGAGCATCACTGGGCCTTTAGCCCTCAGACCCAGGAGACAACAGCACCCCAAACTCCCATCCCACACACCCATGAGGATACAACTGATATATCAGGATATTTGCAAGTAGCATGCTTCAAAAACCCTTAAAATTATCTCTGGGGACCACATGGAGAAGATTAGATACATTTCAGAGGTAGCAAAAAGCCCTTACATACTATCTTTATTGGTTGGATATTTTCTGGACAGTAATATATATGCAAATTATTCATTGAAATAGCCTGCATCTTTCAGACTCATTCAGACCAATGCAATCCAGGTGAGCATGGAGGCTGCTTAAGGGCCAGATGGAGGCACCTCGAGCGTGCCTCATTTAAAGCCCTCCCTTCCCAGACAAGCAGCAGGGGCAGGCAATTTGCCCAAAACCAAGGCTGACTTGTAAGTCACGCAAACAGAGCAGTTGGGGAAGTTTACCCACTGGGTGATTAAGCTTATAACTCAAAGCCTACACCATCGAGTACTTTGGGAAAGAAAGTTAGGAGTTGAAGTTAATAGCATTCCCCCCCAGTAGAGCTGGGTTTTCAAATTTCATTAAAGTTTATGTCTAAGCATATAAAGTGACAATGATGCATTGAGGCAATTATCATGGTGCTTAATGTCAAAACTCCCAAAATCTTTGCCTCAATTAACGAAATAACTGAAGCAAAAAATAAGCATATGGGTAATTCCAGGTAGAGCCAACTCAAATTCTCACCTCCAGAAGGCAGAGGCAGGGGCAGAGGCAGGGCATGCTGAAGCCCGTTTCCATGTCAGAGTGCTTGTAGGGAATGTGCACCTGGGCAAAGTGGTGGTCACAAGGGGCCATCTGGACACCTGGGCCTCTTATTAAGCCCACCTCAGTTCTTCATCTTAAATATGGGATGACAATAAGGTTCATCCAGTGGGCCACAGAGAACTGAGCTACTGCACGGAAAAGGCTGAGCAAGGAGTCTGGCACCAACAATTGTCGGAATGGTTGGTAGCTGTCTTTATTATGATAACCACTATTGTCACCGTTATTCCTAGAGTACCGTCTCTTTGGTTTAAATCTACTGACACACAATCTGTGTCTCTGATTTGACCTGGTCTGTGTCATTTGAGCTTTTCTAGAAGCCTGGCTCTCTGTAATGCATCAGCAATGAATTACTTCACTGTCTGTTGCAATAGCTGATCTTTCATAGTCTAATTCAGAAAAAAGAAGATCAAAACACATGCATTTTAATGTATTCCAAGTCAGTTGTGAAAAGCATCACTATGTTCACATAAAAAATTCTTCCATCACCTGCCTTAATATCCCTTCTCTTATCCCTGCCCAAATAAAAGGGACAACTTGTTTTGGGAATAACTGCAAAATATTCAATTTTAATAAGAAACACAAATTCAAACAATAAAACCACACTCTCTTTTTTATTTCAGAATGTTTGGTTTTATAGTATTTTGAACCTAAGAGAGCACAAAGGAAGTATAGCAAGGAGATAATTAAAACCAGGAAGGAATTGTCAGAGCACGCCTGAGCTGGTCTCTCTGGATTGTTTGTGGCAGATACCAGTGGGACAACACCTGGCAAGGTGAATGCTTGGCTGCTCAGCCATGAGGCCAGCTCCTTGTCACCTCAAAGACACCCTTAGGGGTCAGCCTCGCTCCCTAGGAGCCCTTCGGAAGGAACTGGTGAATCTTTGCTTTGGGATTCACTAGGCTAAGTTGCAAACTCTCATGACCCAGCATCCCATTGAGTCCCCGCATCTTGTAACATTCCGGAGTAAAAAGAAAGTTGAGGGTTAACTGAATTCTGCAGGCTCTGCAGTGTGATAATGCCGTATGACCAGGAAAGGCAAGAGTTTAGCAACATTCATGTTAGTCCTTGATGTTTTCAGGGCTCCCTCCCTTACTGCCAGGACAGCACGGATGAAGGTAGGCAAAGAACATGACACTGTACCACTGCAGACACCATTGGGAATGGCTCTGGGGATTCAGAAGGGGATCCCAGGCCTCTGGCAAGGTTCAGGTGCCCCTACACCATGCTGTGAGGTCAACACTGAGGTCATTGAGCAGCAAAGGATGACACAGAAGAGAAAGAGAAATAGGAACAAGCAGAGCACCAGGTAGGGCCTGTGGCTTGGGCAAGGCTAATGAGGTTCGAGAGTCCAAGTTTATGTTTTTAGCTTAAAGAAATTTGAGGGGAAACAGAGCAGAGGATCCCCAAGCCAAGACCAATGCTCCTCCACAAGCTCCTACTGAGGAACACGTGGACACAGAGGCCAACTGGAGACCTGATTTTCATAGATAGCCAGCTTGACCCTGCCAAGCAGATTTCAATCCTTCTAAGAAGAGACCCAGATTTCTCTCACCACCTGACTTCAGTATTTCCTATCTCCACAGGCCTGGCCAACCAAGACTGCATGCTTTAGTTGCATTAAATATTAACTATAATAAAGATAAAGAGGCCACCTGAGTAGGTGTCACCCAGAGTCTAAGATCCAGCTGTGTCCCTCTTTAGCTAAGCACATTGGACAGTGGTTCATACCTGCTTCCCAAAAGTACATGTAAATAGTGATGTAGGGCAGCACACTTCAGGAGAAATGATGTAGAACTGTTGGGCAATACTTTGTAAAGAAAAACCCTGTACAAATCCAAACATTTCTCTTTGCCATAAGTAAAAGTCATATTGTGTCCAAGAAAACAATTTCTGGGAGAAAAAAATTGCATTAGGGGTTTCAAAATAAAGCACAGTGTATATCTCAGGTTCCTAACAACCCCATGCCTCTGCCAATGGAAATTTCTCACAAGAAAAATGCAGGTGACCACCTATTGGACGTCAATCTCCCTACCCCAAGGGCCACAAGTGACCCTTGGATGAAGACAGCTGGCTTCAAGTAAATCCAGTCCACATGGCAGAATAGTGGAGAGGTATTCAGAACCCAGTGAAGCCTCAGACAGCACGGCAGGTGGGCCAAGGGCTGAATCTCAGAATCTACTGACGTGCTTGCGTGCTGGCGTGCTGACGTGCTGACATGTGACGTGCTGACATGTAACGTGCTGACATGCTGGTATGCTGGCTCATGAGTCCTTGCCCACTACAGCCCCCACAGAACATCTTTCAGGAGATCCCCCAATAGTATCTCAGAAACAAGAGATACATTCAGAAGGCAGAAGTGAAATGAAAATGAAAATGAAAATGGACAGAGAACATGACACTGTACCACTGCAGACACCATCAGGACTGGCAAATGGGGTCTTGGGAATGGGCGTGCAAATGAAACCCCATTCATATTTGGGGCCTGTTTTTCTTTTGTTTAGAATTCAGAGTTGCTCTCTAGCCCACTGGAGTTGAAAATTAAGTTAAATTAAATTTGAATTTAAAAGCAGAGTTCTCACTCTGATTGCTGCTGAAGGTATACTTAGGGGCACAAATTCATGTACCCACCTCCTGGCTTGGAGTACTGAAAAGATACTCATTCTTAAAGGTGATACATGGGGTAAGTGGCAGGAAGCACAAGGGCCAGACTTTTAGGACATTCCGCTTTGGGACAAGGCATCCAATAGGCAGGACTACGACCTGTCAGCAAACAGTGGAGGCATCCACAAGGCCCTCAGGTAGTCAGAACAAAATCATACTCCCAGGAAAGCAAAATAATGTGAAGAGGGCTCCCATCATCCCCTCCCACTGCCTGCTCAGCTTCCACCATCAAAGGAAGAATCCTCAGAGCAGAGCGGTCCAACAGAAACAGAATGTGAGCCACACAATTAGGTTCAAAACATTCCACAAGTTAATTTTCATATTTTATTCATCCCAGTCAATCCAAAATATTATCATTTCAACATGGATCCAGTACAAAAGGTATTAATGAATAGAAATTAATAAAAGTTTCTATTCATAAGTCACCAAGTTTTCCATGAAAGTTTATGGCTTGGCTTTTTTTATATTTATGAACATCTCAACTTAGATCCTAACTTTTCAACAGAAGTACCTGTTCTGTATTTAAAGTTCAGAAGACACACAAATAGAAAAGGAGAGTTACATACCTACATTGCTCCAGACACTCTAAAGTCTTCCAGTAGCTAAACTAAAAATCCGTTTCTTAAAGGCAAATTAGTTAGAGTGAAACAAAACATCAAATTTCACTTCCTTGTACAGTTACAGTTCACGTGCTCATGGGCTGTGCGAGTGGTGCTGCCCTGGGAGACCTCAGAGGTTCCTGCTACCCTGGGCTTCTGGGGCCAGATGAAGCCCCTGAAGGGTGAGATCAGTTCCCACCTCCTCAAACCCCCTTCCTGCCAGCCTCCTAACAAGCTCTGAGAAGCCAGCTTCCTAAAAAAAATTTTTTTATTTTTCCAGGACTTTTTTTTTCCATAATTTTATTGAGAAATAAATAGCAATGAGACAGTTTCAAATCAAATTGGTAGGACAGTTTCAATAATTAATACATTGCATACTGTCTTCCCAGTGGTTATTTGTTGTACAAGATGCAGACATGATATCCTATTTACAAACACTATTAAAACAAATCCCTCTATTCATTGAATTAAGAGAATGTGGATATATATATCCAGATTCAGAATGTGAATACACAGATACAAAATGGTCATTCATCTGTATCCCCTATTTTGGTTTAGTTCCATCATTTAAATATTATAGGTGTGTAAGCCTCACCTCAGGCACTCGCTGAGATCTGCTGAACCTTCCTAGGCAGGGCTAGGGCAGGCAATAGTAACACCAAGTGGAGTGGTGTACAGTGCTCCTCCTCCGATTTCCTGTCTATAGGGAGTGACCTGTACACCTGTGCTCAGCTTGCAGACAACAGTACTCAGTATTCCAGCCACCTCTTTTCAGTCACACTGGGCAGCCCTGAGGGCAGAAGTTCACTGTAGGATAGGGGAAAAAGTAGGAGCTGCTCAGAAGAAGGGAAGGCACAGAACGCCTTGGTTCTGACTCAGGACTGATCTTCAAATAAACACTGCTTTCCATGTGGTCACGGAGTGTTGGAATCCAGAAGATTTGGGTATGTTTCCGGGGAACCATGGGAACTTCCCTCTCCTCACTCTCCAGTTCATCCATGCAGTGATTACTCCCGGGGTCTTTTCTTTTGAGGAAATTGAGCATGAGATGAAGGGAAGCGCATCTCACCTTCTGTTTTCCTAGGCTCTTAGCTGATCTTTCTGGAGAGTCTCCCACTGCTGGTGGGGACTCTACAGCTGTCGGATCACTTGGATGGTCCCCAAATCAGTCATCTACTCTTGGGCATGTGCCCATCAGAAACCCATCCTGCACTCATCAGAAGATAAAAGCTGGAGCATCCCCTGGTTCTATTTGTAAAGCTCCAAGCTGGAAATCACATGATGTGTACACAGAGTAGAATGGACAAATGCAATCTAGCCATGAAGATGAATGAGCAACACCAGGGAAGGGTCGGTCAATGGAATGTTGAGCAAAAGAAATCAGATACAAAGGAGAACATACACACACAGTTCCATTCACAAAAATCCAAAAACAAGGCAGAAAAATCTAGGCAATAACAGTCAGGAGAGAGTTTTCCCTTGGACAAGGGTGGAGAAGCAGTTAAAGACCTGAACTGGCCTGGAGTTTCTAGAGTTCTGTCTGTACACCTGACCCAGGTGCTATGCACCTATCTATGAAAATCCACGAAGAGTACACTTATGATAGGTGCTCTTCATGGATGTTAGACTCTAATTTAAAAATGATTTTTAAAAACTAAGGAAGTTTGATGGATGCATTAAGTTTCTGTCCTACGAAGAACTAAGAGAGAAGTGAAAGGTCTAGGGCCAATTTCACACTAGAAAATGAGCCTACACAACTACCCACAGACCATGGATCACCTGGCCTTTGCACTTTGACATGGAAGGTGAATGTTCTCCCATCAAAACAATGCCCACATCCAGACCAAAGCTTCCTCTATCCCCACATTCGAAAACAGTTAACATAGCTTATAACCACTCCAGGTTTATTTTATGGTCCAGCTTGTCAATGTCAGAAGGCGAATGACCACTAGTTGCTAGATCTGATGGGTTTTGGGGGTCTTTAGCTGCTCCTCGGGTGAATTCCAGATGGGCCTCTTAGCAGCCACCTGTAAGCCAGGCATACAAGAGCAAGGGAAAGGTCCAAGGTGGAGCTTTAAAAGAGAGGCCACCTCTACATTTTCCTCTTTCCACAGAAGGCTTTCTTATGGTAGAAGTGTGTGTGCCAACCATAAGCCAAAACACATCCAACTGTAGACCCAGAGAAGGTGACTTGAGATTTCATCCTAGGGTCCTTCTGTCACTGTACAGAGCCAGAGTCCACAGGACAGGGAAAACTCCAATCCTTACACTTTTGCCATAAAAAATGTCCTATCTTGCATATTGCTTCCAAAGCATCTCTCAAATCTCCCCATAAGACAAAGAAAATAAAGAACTCTCTGGACCCTTAAATGCAACCTGAGGAGGCTGGGCTCCCCTCGAGGCACTGAGGGGAGCCCAGCAATGTTCATCACTTGGACTGCAGGGGGGAAATGCCGGGAGCAGGCAGAGGAGAGATGTGTGGATGCATTTCTATGGGAAAATTGGCCAGCTGTGGAAATCAATCTAGTCTCCAGGAACAAGGATGCGGCCACATTCTGAGCCTCCACAGAGGAACCACAGGCCCAGGTGTCTCGCTGGGGTTTGGGTAACGTCTACCCTGATGTTCCTGTGAACGACATTTTACCCATCTGGAGGCTCTGCCTGTCAAGAAGGCTTTCCAGGCCCTCCACCCCTGCCCTCTGGGACCAGAGCTTCCTTGCCTCACCCCCTCCTGGCTCCCTTCATCACTGCCTGGAGCTCCAAAGCCACCCTGTATCCTTCATCACACCCTGCACAGGCACACCCCACCCCATGCCTCACCTTGTGGTACTGGTCACAACCAAAGGTCAACGATCACTAGACTAAGTGCAGCCACATGGTTCATCCCCTAGGCTCTAAGCTCTGGAAGGGCATGAGTTGGGCAAGTCACACACTCCTGCTCCCACAGTCAGTGCTAAGTTCCCTGTCCATGTCCTCTGTGGTTTAGGGTTCACAGTGGGGTTGCCAAAGCATTCCCAACACCTGGCTGTCCATAAAGTCATTCTCTCTCTCTCTCTCTCTCTCTCTCTCTCTCTCTCTCTCTAACACACACCTATTGCACAAGAAGGACTGAACACAGCCACTGGGACAAGTCTTTAAATCAAACATCAGCCAGAGACTGGTAGCTGGGTAGACCTGGGCAAGTTACCTAATCTCTCTGAACCTCCAGAAACAGGTGTCATGTAACCTTCAGGACCAGACAGACAATGAGCCATGCAAAGTAGACAACACAAAGTCACAGCTGTGACAACATACCCTTCCCCTACTTTCCCAGTTTCTTCCACCTGAGGTCATTGTCCAAGAACACCACCTAATGGAAATCTTGTACCTGACCCACCCATTCATTACAAGACCCAACCAGGTGCAAGGGGCACAGTGGGTAGACGCCACAGATGGGATCCCTGCCCCTGTGGAGTCGACGGTGTTTTGCAGAGGGGAGATGGTCTGAACACACATCTTTTCCTGTTTCTCTTGTTCTCTTTTTTTTTCTATTTGTGTATCAAGATTTCCTTCATAGTCTTAAGCCAAGATGTGTAAGCCAGTGTGCTGCTCACAGGAACATCAGGTGGGGGTTCCCCAAACCCTGTGAGGTACCTGGACCTGTGATTCTTTTGTTAAGGTTCAGAATGTGCCAGAGTCCTTGTTCCTGGAAACTGGTTTGATTTCCGCAGCAGGCCAACTACTTAAGCTATCTTAGACTTTCATATCAGGAAATAAAAGTATCCTTCAGAAAAGAAAAATATTGAGTGTAGATGCTTAAACAAGGCAAGGAAACAAAATGAGCTTTGGCTTGAACACACAGGTGTTCTATTTGTTATGGACTGAATAAGTCAAGTACTGGCTGAGTTTTCCCACGACTGGGAGGATCAGATTCTACACAACCCAGGTACAACTTCCCTTCACAGGACCCCAGGACAGTGGACTTCCTGCCCTGCTTTCTCTCCATAGCCAAAAGGCAAAAAGACTGTTTCTGTCTGTCTCCCAGCCCACCTGGACTGTCAGCTTGTGACAATGTGGGGAGAGTGCGGTGTCCTGGCTTGCACTGAGCTCACATGTCCTGGCCTCGGTACAAACCCAGGACAAAAGGAGGAAATCCTAGCAAGGATACAGTTCCCTCCCCCCTTGCTGCTCGATCTATTTGCTCTGAGCAGAGCACGAACCTCCCCCACTGCTCCCTGGTATAAAGGTAACTTTAATCCCCATTCAAGAGCCCAGCTCTTATTCAAAGCCTGAGAAGTCTGGGCTCTCCTTGGCTGGGAGCCCCCTCTTTGGCAGCCAGCCCTGGATGCTACTCTCACCTTCTCCTGGCTTCGGAGAGGAAAAGGGCGCCCGCTGGGCTTGGACAAGTCCAGGCTGGACATGCTAGAGGAGAACAAAGACTCAACACAAAAGAGCATGGGCTCCTTCCCAGCCTGCAGCATTCACTCCAGGAGCAGGGTGCTCCTGTGCTGGACTTGGTTTCCTCTCCTAGACGTGCTGTGTCCCCGCAGCAACTTCATGAGTTGGCATCCTTTGTGATTCAGAAGTGACAAGGGTACCCTGCAACGGGCCCTGAAATCATAGGGTCCCTCCTTGGGCTTTCCATCCAGTTAAGAAGGGCAGAGCCCAAGAAGAAAATAGCAGAGATGAAAGCCAAGAGGAAAGGAGTCTCTGGGTCCAAGACACAGAGCCGTTAGACATCTTGGCCATTCATTGCCCTGGAGAATTGCTGTTTGTCAGCCTTTTCCATTTTGCAGTGAAAAATCACCAGTTGGTACACACAGAGAGAGAAGGATGGAAAGAGGGAGGAAGGAAGAGAGAAAGTGAGGGAGGGAGGGAGAGAGGAAATATTTTATATTCAAGTTTTCTTGTCTTCTCAAAGCAGTCAAGACAGTGGATATCATTAGAGAATTTAGCTCTTGCTCCTGTCCTTTCTGAATACCCATAGGTAGACTCAGATTCCTGATGCTTGGAACCAGAAAGCCACCTGAAGTCCCAGAGACAGATGCACAGAGCAGCTCTGCTGACTTGGCTCAATAAACATCTCCTAGGTTTGTACTCAGTCAGGTGCCCTGCCCGATTTCTGTCACCAGGGTGAGGCAGCTGAGCCCCTGCCCATGGTGCACTTACAGTCTGCTTCCCCAGTTACTCTAAATCAGCTCATTCCAGGTCCAGCATTGTAAAAGGCTCCAGAGCCAGCTCTATGCATGTGGACCCAAGGGTCACACTGTCGCCTCAGCCCTCAGACCCTGTCCATACTTGGCTTAATGCTCTGCTGTCACCATCCTAAAATTCTTAATAATGTTTTTTTAAGAAGGGATTTACATTATCATGTTGCCTTTGGACCCTGCAAATTATACGGCTGACCCCGGCACTGCCTCTGAACAAATCAGGGTAAGAATGAAGCAGAGAACCCATCAGGGAACCCTTCGTCTTCCTGGTATCTGTTACATACTCGGGAAATGGCATTGTGCTTTGGTTTTTGGCTCACCACTGGTGTAAGCAGAGACTTTTCCAGGAATGGTTCAACACTAACACCACCGCACTCTCCACCAGTAGGAGAGTGAGCCTATTTGTCATCATAACTCTGATCTCTAACAGTATCTCCTTTAATGCAGCCCTGCCTGATGACTTAAAAAAACAGGGGACCCTTTAATTTATCCCACTAATGTGATTATACCTTCATCCCCAGAGTCAGGCACTCAAGCAAGGCCACTGGGGAAATTTATGAGCTGAGGCTTGACCCACATTCAGGCCCTATAAATGTGCAAATCTTTACCTTAGTCAAATGATTTGCAAAGCCCAAAACCTGAAGAAAACTTAAGCCCTTCAATTTACTGCCCTGCTCTGTTAGTTTTTACAACTTACCCAAGCCTGCACAGTTAAATACCCTTAACAAACAAGTTTCACTTGACCTTCCTTGGTGGAAAATGCAAAATCAATTAGGTACACACAGATAAAGCTTTCATGTCCCATCCTTGTGGCACCTCACAATTAAGACTGCCTATGAGACCAGATGGGAGGCCTAGGTGTGGATACACACACACACACACACACACACACACACACACACGTGTTCTCTGGCTAAGACAAAAATCCTCCCCAATCTTACAAGCACTAAAAGGTACAGGATAGAAATTTTGAGCACATCCTTTGAGTGTTTTCAGCATTTCAGTTCTGCTACTCGACCCATAGAACACTTACACCAGGAAAACCAACTTCACTGACGCAGAAGACTAGCGACAGCTCTCCTCCAACAAGCCTCTGGCAGGTGAGACAAGAGCACCCAGAGAAGCCAAGCGAGCAGCGCTGAATGCAGAGCAGTTTGTGAGAACCACAGCCAGCAGTGTACTGAGGACACAGCCCATAAAGTAAGACCCAGCAGTCTCTGACTTCAGACCGCCTGGGTTTAACCCTAACTACCACTGCACTGTAAGAATCTGGGCAGGATGGACACTTCTGAATTCAGCTTTTGCTTCTGTAAAATGAGGGTGTTAATAATTCCCACTACAAAGGTGGCTGAGTGTATTAAATGAAACTTATGGAGCTGGGGAGATAACTTGATGGTCTAAGCACCTGCCGGGCAAGCGCAAGGACCTAGGTCCGATCTCCTGTAGCACAGGCCATGTTGGCCCTGGGTCCCCCAGGTGTGCCGTGCCCTGGATTCAGATGTGGTGGCGCACACCTGTAATCCCAGCACTGGAGAGGCTGAGACAGGAGGATTACTATGAGTCTGAGATGCATAGTAAGACCCTGTATCCAAAGAATACAAATTTTAAAAAAAGAAACTTAAGTAGGTAATGCCTTGATCACGCTAACTACCCAATACATGTTGGTCTCTGATCAGAACTCCAACTCCTCAGGTCTCTGTCCTGTACTCTGCTAACCCACACCACTCTGATTCCTTATCTTGGAGAATCTCTCATATCTGGTGAGTGCAATAGGGATGATGTATGAAGCAACACACAAGCCCCAGGACACGATAAACATGTACCACGTGGTTCTTTCAAGTATTTGTTGATACAGTGGGAATTAATTTTAATTGACTGCCAATTGGAATGGATCCAAAAAATAATCTAAAAGATCAACAACAACGTTGAAATTTATGAAATTCTAAATGCTTCCAAAGTGCTGTGGATCCTTAGATTTAATAAAATTAGAAAGGAAGCAGAATATGGCCCATAGCTGGCCTAATGATAAAATACCAGTACCCATTTCCTGGCCTTGATGTCTTAGGGTTACGTGAACTATTATCATTGTGATTGTCATTGTGGGAAGCTGAGCAAAGTCAACAAAACTCTGAGCTAGTTTTGCAACTTCCTCTTTGGTTTTTTTGTTTTGTTTTGTGTTTTGTTTTTGTTTCTGTAGTGAAGACTGAATCCTGGGCCTGCACACTGAACTATAACCTTAGCCATCCACCTTTTGGAGATAAGGCCTCATGAACTCACCAGGCCCAGCTAAGTTTTGCAATTTCTTGGGTCTTAAAATATTTCAAAATAAAAAGTTAAAATAGACTTATCAGGCAGGATTCATGAGTGTCAAAAGATTAAAGGGACTTCCAGTACATTTTCAGCAAGTCAGCATGGTCTCCTGGCAGTGGTGTAACATGGGGAAGACTTCCTCAGGAAAGCTCAGGACAAGATGCTGAATGAATATCTGCAAGGATGCTAGAACAAGCTACACAGGAAAAACTTACTTCCTTTTATCTCTCCATTTACTAATGCACAGGAAAATTTCAGGTCTTGTTCATAGCTTAAAACTTAAACCTAAACAGCATAAAATAGAGCTGTGTATCATTACTATAACTACTGATAAACATTTATGGGAAAAACTTCTTCAAGGATGTCTATGGATGACAGAGAGATGTTCTGTATTTGGAAATATGATAAGAATAATCAGTTGCGTATCTGCTGTGCCTGGAGTTAACTGGCTAATGCTTGGGTGTGGTGTCCAAGCTAGAAAAACTGATGTCACTGTAACATGTCATAAGCACTGGCTCACTACGTGCTGCCCACTACATGTTGTCCAGAGCGTCCTGACACAGTGCCTAGTATACTAAGTGCTGCTCCTATGAAACACTGTTGCCCTGGCAATGGCAGAGCCTGGGGTAGGAAGGCAGACTAGGAGTCCACAACAGCAGGACCCTCAAGGAGCTGGGTGCCAGCTAATGACTGGACACTTCTGCAGGCAGCACAGGAGGGAGCAAGAATTCTACCTGAGAAGGTTCCAGACAAGTTAAGTTCTGAGGGTGAGCAGGACAGGCGAAGGATGCTCCTCCAGGGTGGAGCTAGATCAGTGTAGGAATCGTCTATAGCTAGTCCCTCTCCAAATCATCCCATTTCTTGGAACCAGGCTGGGAATTGTGGCCCAACTCCAGTTAACAGCCTGCATTCACCTTTGGGATTTCACAGTATATTTCAGTCTTGTCTCTGGAAGGGTGCGGCCCAAGCTCTCCCCCTCAAGTGTGCGCTTACACAAAAATAGCTTCTCCTCAGATGCCAACCCTTCAAGAGACAACAGAGGTGCTGGGAGTTTTGTTTTTTGCTCTTCATGTTGACTGACACTGCAGCAGCCACTGGCCAGCCAGGCTCACACAGGGCTTCTCCATCCAGAAGGGGCTGGTCAGAAGGCGGAATCACACTGGATGTAGACCAAAAGAGAACCAACCCCCCTGTGCCATAGCCTAAGCTTCTCTCTCACCCAGTTATACTCAGTCCCACCAGCTGCTTCCTCCCTGGCATCTTGGCATTGGCTGTTCCTCTGTCCAAGTCTGAAGCAGTGATGCCTTCTTGCCATTCATTCAAGGATCAACTGAGATGTCACCTCCTTGGTAAGGCTGTCCCCACCATCCAGTCAAGCCCTCCCTCACATGGGTACTTAGGACTCTGTGTCCCTCACCAGCTGTGATACGACCACTGACTGTGTCTCCCCAGGAGAACAGATGCTGTGATTACTGGGACTGTGTTGCTCTAGGTCTCGGAGCAGCATGGGGCACTGCAGTTCCCAGTAAAGAATTCTTTACACTGAGTAGGGCAGGCTGAGCCTGAATCAGAAGAGTCAGAGAAAAGAGAGTGCCAAGTTTCCAACTGTCCTTCATAAAGAAAGCTGAAGGTCAAGGCGAGTTACTTAAATCTTAGTTTCCCCTGCCATTATAAAGCAAAGTGAGCAGGGTGGGGAACGAAACAATCTGAAAGACCTCACCACCCTTGCCATACGGGTCAGGAGTCTCAATCACCAAGACACTTCTGCCCACTCTCATCTACCTTTCTTTCACTCACCTACCCACCCACCACCCACCCAACCCCTCGTTCCCATAGCCTAGGCCCCAGGGACACAACTTTCAATAAGATACATTTCCTCTTCCAAAGGAACAGAGAACCTTCTAGCCACAGAAACAGAAAGGGGCAATTCTGCCCTGCCAAGGTAACCATCATAGGACGCTCTGTACCTCTGCCTGGCTGCTGTGGGAAGGTGGGATGGAACTATGTACAGAGAAAAGAAAAGCAAATCCAAATTCACACAATCAAAGCAGAGTAGAAAACAATGCATGTTAGGTCCATCCCAGAAATCTAGATGTGAAACCCAAAGACTGGTACAGTATGAGTCTCAACACAGACTGAGGATGAGTGAGGATTGTTCCAAGATCCCCGTGCTGATCACCTTCTCCTCATCTTTGTCATAGAAGATCTGGAATTGCTCCTCAGTGGAATGAACAATCACTACTAGATTCCAGGAGAGTTCTGTTATGGCTTGTGTCTGTTTGTCCCTCCAAAGCCTCATGCAGTCATGGGGCGGGCTTCTAGAGTTTGTGATTAGCTCATGATCCACTGGGATTATGGGTGTGAGTGCTGCTGGGATTATGGTGTGAGTGCTACTCCCAGCCTGGGGCAGAAAGCCTGAATGCAATTTAAGGGAGACTTGCTCTCTGTAGCCATTGTTACTGCTACTCTTCCCTTTTGTTCTTGCTGTTGTGCTGCCTTTGACCATCATGAATAGCTGCCCTCTGCCATGTGCCGGTCTGCCTTGGAGCCAGCCAAGTATGACTCAAACCTCCACAAACCATGAGCTAAATAAACCTTTGCTTCTTTAATTTTGGGTGTCGGGTATTTTGTCCCAACAATGAGAGAAAAGTGACTGAGACCAGTTTCTTAGCTAAAGAGTTGAACACATGTGGGCCCATGTATGTGTGCATACAAACACATACACAGGCACACACAGGCACAGGCACAGGCACACACACACGTCTAAAGTATTCACCTCCAAAGACCTGGTGCAACAGAACTGATGGAGGAACAGAAGATGTACATTTTTCCAAAGACCCTGTGAGGAATTCCTGTGTGGCACCCTTGACTACAGCCTTTGGGTTCCTGCCAAATTCACCTATCCCAGTTGTGAAGGTGCGTCAGGTTGTCAGTGATAACAGCATGACATAAGTCCATAAGGATCTGTTTTGAGAAATAGTTTTGTTCCGGTCCCCTTCCTCGTTCAATTTTTCCTGGGTACTGTAGCTAGATCCGTGGCATCATCAAATCTCCTTTAGACTTTACCAGCATACCTTTCTGTGCTCTTCCCACAGCTTTGCCATCTCGGTGATGGACAGCTGCTTCTCATTCTCATGCATGAAACAACCACACCTCTCCTACATCTCTTTGCTGCATCTTCAATAGAGATGGCAGTGTTTGTGGATTGATCTTGAGACAAGCAGCATTTTGGACAGAACAGGAAGAGGGCCGTCTTCTGGGGGCAGTAGGAGGCCTTCTTGCCTCCCTGAGCTGGACTATAATCCCTACCTTGACCATAACATTTGTTGTTTGATTTCACTATCTGTCTTTGCCATTTCATCCATTTTAGGCTTCTCTCTCCCAGACACTGTCTTCCACCTCTCAGAGAACTTCTTGGAAAACTGTCTAAAGTTGAAAGGGAACTTTAGGCTTTTCTTCTAGGTTTTTCTGTGTGCGTCTGCACCTCCAAGGAGGCAAAGCAAATACCTGGCTTTCTGGTTTCTTAGGGTCGGCTTCAGCCATCCTTACTATATTGTTCTACAATCCAAGCAGCCCAAGTATGGCAGGGAGCTCAGAATTGCCACAACCAGTAGAGGGGTTCCATGAGTCTCTCGTACAAGGACTTCCTAAGCAGAGAGAACATTCCAACCACAAAACAAGCACGGCTGCCTCAAGCGGCTCCAGTGGGGCTTGGAAACAAAGTCCTTGCAAGGACACAGTCAAGTCCTAGGAACTGTACCCTCAGTCCACACAGACCCCCAGCCCCTAGTGGCCTCCAGTTTGGTCCCTGTATAACTCTTCTAGTAATTTCACCAGCACAATCCTCTAAAAAACAATTTTACAATGTATCTTCAAGTCAAAATCACAGCCCCTTGTTTATGGTTTGGCCAGATCAGATAAAATTTCATTCTCTGAATTGGTTTCTAATTTAATTACTCCCCAGATAAGCAATTGGCTTCCCATGGCTGCAGGGGGAAAAGAACTAGAAAGCTGCTGGCGCCACAAGTTGCAGCTCTTGCTTGGCAGCTGGTAAGAGAATGATCTGTTCTCTGGTCATCGTCAGGTCAGAGAGGGTTAGAATAACGGGCTGAGGCAGGCAGCCCCCATCTGTCACCCAGCCCTGACCTTTTGCCCCCGGCCAGTCAAGAAGGCTTCCTGGATCTTACCTAGAGTTTATGCGGACATGCTGAGCACCTAAATTGTGACTTCAAACCACTGGATTCAATCTGGCCCTGTGTGTGGACTCTCTCGGCCTCCATTTTCCCTTCTGTAAAACAAGGTTTTGAACTGTTTGCCAGCGACCTTTTCAACTCTAAAATTCAGACTATTCAGTATTTCAGCCAAGTTCACAGTAAAGGGAGATACAGACATCATTTGAAAACCAAGACTTCTCTAGGGCCAGGGGAAGGAAAACAAACAAATAAATGAATCTTATTATTAGGAGAAAATAAAAACATTTCAAAAAATATAACCCTAGAAATAGAAACATATTTGCATAAAAAAACCTGTCCATAATTGCTGTTTATAACAGCATTTTTAATAAGGGCCAAAATGTAGAGACAACACAAATATCTACAGGTAGAAAAAGAGATAAATAAAACAATTGGGGTACACCCATACCACAGAATATTATTTGGCCATAGAAAGGAATGACATACATACATTACAGCATGAATAAATTGTGCTTACCAGGGCTGGCGAGATAGCTCAGCGGACTATGCCTGCTTTGGCAAGCTCAGAGACCAGGGTTCAATCCCTGGCACTGCATGCCATACCAGCCCGGCCCCCAGGCACACTGACCAGCAACCTGACTGAGTCTGGGCATGTTGGCACATGCTTGAAATCCAGCACTGGAAGGCTTGAAAATAGGAGGATCACTATGAGTCCGAGCTGCAGAGTGACACCCTGTACCAAATACACTTTAAAAAAAAAAAAAAAAAATTGTGCTTACCTAGGTCAAGAGAAAGAAACCAGTCATCAAAGACCACATTCTGTATGATTCTGCTCATACGAAAAATCCAGAATCAAGGAATTAGGATTGACAGAGGTGAAAGGTTAGTTACCTAGGGCTGAGGAATAGGGAGACAAGGGGGAAGCAGCAAGGGATGCCAGGTTTCCTTTTGAGATGCTGTAATGTTCTAAAGTTGGCTACAGTGAAAAACAAGTGCTGACACTGTGAAAAACAAGGTTGTGCAGAAAAGGGAACTCTTCTGCATTGTAGCAGAAGTGTAAGGTAGCAGAACTGCTGTGAATCAGTAAAAACATTCCTCTGAAAATTAAAAAAAAATCAAGATTCCATTCGAGCTAGCTATCTCTCTTCTGGGCATCTTCATGGCATATAAAGTCATTATGTTATAGTGATTCATGCACATAATCCCGTTTCTAGCAACACAACTCATAATAGCTAAATCTTAGAAGTAGCCTACATACCCATCAATGAATGAATCAATAAAGAACATGTAGGTCCACAAACACAATGGAGGACACGAAGGAGTAAAGGAGGATAGATCTGAACCATCTGTAGGAAAGTGGATGCATTGTGAGACGGCAATGCTGCATGAAACAAATCAGACACAGAAGGTTAAATAGTGTATGGCTCCCCACATGAGGAACTCAAAGTGTAAGTAATTTAGGAAAAAAGTAAGAGATAGATTGTAGGAAGAAGAGAGCTAGACGTCGTAGAAAAGAGAACTAGGGATAGAGGAGAGAGGACAGAAGGGAAAGGGAAGAAAAAGGGTCAAGAAATGATAAGTACATGAACCAATTCCCACAGCAAACATATTTTATGTATCATAAACACATATTGATTAAAGAAAGACAAAAAAAATTGGCTCTAGTGATATAGTGCATGTACCTGTGAATACACCAAGGAATACTGAACTCTATACTTTAAATGGGCAAATTGTATGACATGAGACTTATATCTCACCAAATCTGTTTTTGAAAAAGAACAGGTTTGAATGAGTTAAAAATATCTGTTGTGATGATTTTCAAAATATATTGTCTGAGTTCATATATATTACAATAAGTATTTATATACATTCTCCAGTGCTGGCAATGCCTGAGCCATCCAGAGGTGATCTTCAGTGGTCAAGTCTTTCTCCTGTAATCTAAAAAAACTGCTGACTCAAAAAATAGGCAGGCTTGCATTCTTCTATTGATTTGTTTCGATTTTAACAGCTGAAAGTGAATTTATTTTCTACCACTCAAATGGCAACTGAAGGTTCATGTGCTTTTTAATCCATCATTTTTATTCTGAGCCAAAAGCGTACAAGGAAAAGGGTCCATGGGCTTTCAAATGCTGACCAGAGAGCAAATGATTTTCTTTGCATTTGGCCTGGAAGACAGTTTGCCAAGATCACGTTTGCCAGCTTCCACTCTCCTCCTCGGTACATCCTCCCCATCTAATTTCTCACTGAAGCTGCTATCGAGTGGGTATAAATAGCTTTGCGGAGTTAGGATGACACAAAATGTCAGGCTGGAATCGCTCTCATTAATCGGTGTGTCCTTTCATTCCCTCGTTTATTCTCACTGATAACTTTCTTAGGCAAGTCCAGCAGGTCCTGAAAGCAGCTGTTTCCTGACTTTCAATCTAATACTTTTGGAACACTGTCCCAATACGGCCTTGGATAGGATCTTTCGGAAGCGTATTATCTTTATCAAACACTGTGACAATAGAAGGGTCACACCATCATGGATATGATAAAGTGTTTCCACAATTCAACAATACCCGGAACATGCAAGATGCTGGTCCTCATGGGTGAATTCCTATGATGCATCTGTCAGGTGAGACTTGGTCAAAGGGCCAAGTGGAAAATTCCATGCATGATGATATACGGCACAGGAGGGACTTGAACTCAGGGTCAGTCACTCATCTCCACTTGAACCACCTCCCCTTCATTTCTTGCTTCCTGTGGGTTTCAGCACACTGAGATCCCAGTGAAGGAGAGGCTCCCAAATGGAAAGATGCCAGACATTCCTATACCCAAGATTCCATGTTCTTGGCAAGATGAAGAGGGAAACAGAAAGTAGGAAGGATCCCTGCTTGCAAGGATCCTGGTCCCGAGCCATCAGAGCTCAGTGGGATGGAAGAAGAACTCTCTCTGGCATGGGAAGGGGTATAGGCTGGCTGGGAAACAAAGGCAGCAGATGTCCTTGGTTCTAGGCTTGCAAGGAGCCAGAGGTACTGGCCAAAGCCAAGGCTCAAGGGCCCTACAAGGCTAAGGGTCTTCCTGGCTCTTGACTCACGTGTCCTTCATCCTGCAGTGAGAGAAAGGCTGCCAACTGGAGGGCCAGCCTGGACTTGGGGCCTGGTTGTCACCTCCAGGAAGCAGTTAACCTCCACTTTCCCAGGCTTCTTTATTTGAACCTCCGGGCTGATGGGTTGTTTTTAGAGTTTTGTTTTGTTTTGTTTTGTTTTGTTTTGTTTTGTTTTGTTTTGTTTTGTTTTGGGGGGTGTTTGGTTGGTTGGTTGCTTGCTTGCTTTCTTGATTGATTTCGAAACAGTTTTTCTATGCTGTTTAGGCTGACCTCAAACTTCTGAGGTCAAGAGATCCTCCAGCATCAGCCTCCTCAGTACCTAAGACTACAAGCTGATGCTACCGTGCCCAGCTGGGCCAGTAGGTTGGAAGGCATTCAGGAAATGCCACCTAAATATGCCGCTTAGTATGCTGATTTTTTTGAACTAAGACTACATGCTGAAGTGGACAGAAGCAAAGGCTCCTGCAAGCCCCCTTATCTGCCTAGAGAGGACCTTCCAGCACAAATTCAATGCATGTACCCCCTCTATATGTTACTTTTCTCATTGCTGAGACAAAATGCTTAACACCTAAGGTTAAAAGAGGAAAGGTTTATTTTGGTTCACATTATGTAGAGGTTTCAGTCAAAAGTTGGCTGGCCTGAAGTCAGGATGACATGGCGAAGGGGCACTGCAGAGAAGAAATGGTTCATGGTGTGGCAGGGCAGGCAAAAGGCCCACTGCAAAGCAGCAGCAACAAGCAATAACCACCGCAGCCCCCTTTCTGTCTTTTACAAATCCCATCCAGCCTACCCACCCTTACACGAGTGGCCCTCACACCCTGGGAAGACCTTCCCATTATCTACTTCCAGAACTAGGTCAAGCCAATCAGTGGACTAATCCAGCAATCATACACCCTTGACTCCAGCATCATATACTTAGTCCCAACCTCACACACTCTAGCTCTAGCCACCACAGAAAAGTTCCATAACCAGAAGTAGCATTGGAGAGAACATCTAGACAGAGGCCATAACACCCTCCCAGGCTCTCATCAGCCAGCTAAAATCAGCATGGATCAGAGGAGAGGAGGCTGGAAGACAATTTAAAAATTGAAGCTGCCCCCTTAGACTCTGACAAGAAAAAGACATTCCACTCCTTCAACACTGAGTCACACAGAAATGGGAGCTTCCCGCTTCCTCCACCTTCTTGCCCCCCACTCTGCCCTTTCTGCTCTGTTCTCACTTATGCTGAGCCTGCTGTATGAAATTTTGGTGACTCGACAGACTACCACAGAACAGTGGCCCCCTGGCCCTCCTGTCACTTGCTGGCTACACTCAGAAGCCCCAGCCCCTCCTCCTTTTCTGGCTCAGGCTCATACAATCAAATATTGGTTTTTCTCCTCATCTGTGCTTTGTTAATTTAATTTGTAACCCAGCCAAGGAAACTAGAAGGGTAGAGGGAAGTCACTTTTCATCTTGCCTCACTTTGGGCTGCCCCAGAGACAGGCTCAGGAATACAACTTTCCCGGTGTGGGACAGAGAGCCCAGGCCAGCTCCTCCACAGCCTTGCCATGCACATGGAGAGCATAGTGGGCCAGAGAGGCTGGCAGCATTGGACATATCTGGGCTCTTTTCATAGCACAACTGAAGAGTGAGGCCATCGTCCCCTGGGAACCTGACAGAGGAAGATGTCACACAGAGCCCCTCCCAGTTCCAAGCCAGGTCTCATGGCACTGAGAACTTCCTGCATCCTCCACTAGGCCACAGAAAGGGCACTGACCCATTCTCAGCAGCCTCCTAAAGCAACAGCAGCTCTAAAAGAAGTCAACTAAGAGAAGCCAAGGCCCTACCTGAATGTCCAGGACACAGGACAGAAGAGCCAGGCCATACAGTCCCAGGAGGTTGGGGCCCAGTCTCTCCCCACAGTGCTGAAATTAACAGGTAGAGGAACTGAAAGAAATACACACTAAGAAACTCTGTCACCCAGCCCAGATTTCTCCTGGGCCACCACAATTTCCTTAATCCAGGAGATCCCCTCCACATACAAGGCAAACATGGTTTGTTGTGTGTACATTTGGAAGAAGTCATTATATAAATAGGTTTCACAAATCAGAGGAAAATAACCCTCCATAGACCAATAGTCTCATTTGGGACTTAGAAATTATGTTTGCTAAAAATACATGTCGTGACATACTATATATTTTAATGCAAATATTTACATTCTAAACAAAGGATCCTGAAACTTAAAGACAAGCTATTTATACCAACTAGAAGAAATACGAACAATTCCCCCATGGGTTGATGGCTCCTACTTATATTCCTGAAACACCAACCAAATTTCCATGGTATTTTTCCCCAGGACTCTAAGGTGCACACATACATACACAGAGAGAGATAAATAAATAAATAAATAAATAAATAAATAAATAAAAAAGATGGTTACTACTTATTTTTAATAGTCCTCACATCTGATGCCAGGAAGCCCGAGCTCATCACAGTAGGCTCTGGACCCCTTGGGTTCAGTGGCAAGCACTAACTGTCCTATACAATACTACCAAACCCAGGATTTCTTCCTTCCAAGTGAATACTACATTGTCTCCAGGAGAAAGTAGTCCTTGGAAACATCACTCTTCATCCATGGGTGAATTCAACAAATGGCAGTCACTCATAATTAGGGGTTTCTCGGGGCAGGGAAGATGGCTTAGTGCAATAAGCATTTTCCTGGCAAGTGCAAGGGCCTGAGTTCAATCCTTGGTTCCGCAAAAAAAGATAATAATAATAATAATTAGGGGTTTCTAGCTTCATGAAAGTACAAGCCCAGCATGTCCTCTCACCATAAGGGAGGGGCCCACCAGGCCAGGCGAGCAGACCGACCCCAGAAAACTGGAACATGGTACCACATGAGACAGGCTTCAAGTCAAGAACAAGGACACCATGCAATTGCAGAAGCCAGAGGAGGAAGGCTGCACTCAGGCAATGTTTGGAGGGACATGCAGGAGATGGCAGCATGACTGGCAAAGTTTCCTCGGAGCAGTGACATGGGGAGGGCAAGGAGAGGGGTGTCACAACACAGTAAAGGAACAGGACAGGCAGATTCCGGAACTGGCCTTCTCCAGCAAGCAGGGAGACTGAGCGCAGCCAAGTCCTGGCCCAGCTCGCCAAGGAACTTATTTCAAAGATAGCCCAGTTTAGCAGACATGCAGAGAACATTTGAAGACAAAGGAGGATGAGACAGAAAAGATTCCCAGGCTGACCATCAGCCACTACCTGTGCTCCAAGTGAGTTATTAGAATGCAGCCTTGGGGTCCACAAACAATTGTTATCTCCACTTGACTCATCACTCCCCCTCTGCCCAGAAGGGAGAAAGGGACAGGCTTCTTGAATTTAAAGCCAGCTAATTTCCTACAGCTCATGACACCAGAGTTGACACACTCTGCACACTTTGGCCGTCCCTACCTACTGTACACACAATCAATGTCATTTATCCACCCTCACCATGTGCCAGGCACTAGGCTTAGCACTCTACTGTTTCCTGCCCAATAGAGGAGCTCCACCATGGAACACCCCAGGAGTCCACACTGACTGATGTCTACACTGTCCAAAGTGTGGAAGGAGAAGTTGGACCTGCACGGCCAACCGGACCTGGCCCAGTAATAAATAGCTGCTTCTAGTAGGGAAAGAAGGCTTTTAGAGAGAGGCCACCAGCTCCCAACTCTGCACATGATGGGGTGGGGGAGCCTGCCACCCTTACTATCATCAGGTTCAGTTATGAACAAACATCACCTATCATCTCCACCTATCTCCTCCCTATCTGTCTCTCCATAGGTTCAGAACTCAATGAAAACAGTAGCTGGATTCGGGACACTTTCCTGAATCCTAAATTGTACTTTCCAATACTCAGACAATTGAACAAGGTAGAGATAATTAAATTCATTTGATAGAGGAGACAACAAAGACACAAGAATAAAATACTGGCCAAGATCACAGGACAAAGAGGCAGGCAGGGCCTTGAGCCCAAATCAGTGTGAAGCCCAGGCTGACCCATGACATAGGCAGCCCCCCCAAGCACCCCCAGAATCCAACATCTGTTTGTGCCCCCAATCATTTCCTTGGGGGCACTAACTTCCATCGTGACAAAAGCTCACAGTCTCTATGCGAAGCAGACAAGCTGCCGCACCTCTTCAACAGAGCTGAGATGAATAGTGTACCTCACACTCCCCCAACCCTTCAGAGACAACTACGCAGGTTTTGACCTCAGGGCAAAGGTGTCATGGGCCAGTTCCAAGGGCCAGCTCCCTCTACGGACCCCGGAAAGCAGGTCAGCACTCTGTCCCATCTTCCTTCTCAGCAGCCATATCACTATCTTTTTTACCACAAGGAGCCAAATAGCCCAGCAGGCACATATTTCAAGATAAAATGTTAAACCATCCGCTCCCACCATACTGTAAGAAAAACATAATTATGTCTAGGCTGTATCTAATTATTCACCCATGTTGGGGTGTTTTCCAGGCCCCTGGGTGACTTGCCTGCCTATTTAAATATTTTCACCGCAAACAATTCTGGGACGCATCCAGGTTTCCATTGTAATGACACCCTCTGCTTTTGAGGATTTATCGGCCTCACTTTCTTCAGAAGCCTAAAAGGCCTGGACCAGGATGAATCTTGCAAATATAAAATGCACCAGCCAGGAGGCTGTCCATACCCACACTCAGGACCCTTTCAAGCTTAGCGGCAGGCTCTAATGTGACATTCGAAGTTGAGCTACACCAGCACTTTTCCACCTAGAGCCGCCTGGTCTCCTCTCTGCTTAATTGCATCAAGTATCAGCACAGCCAAAGCGATCCAGCCTGCCCACAAAATCAGCGAAGGGCTCTTGGAGGGCAGCTGCCCACCCAGGTTCTTCCTTGCACTGAGGAGGAAACAGCCCAAAGGGAAAGCCACCAGCCTCCGGAACAGGAATCCAAGGCAACCAGAGGCTCTTGCTCTTAGGATTTTATATGCTAAAGGTCACGCTCTCTGCCAAAACAGATACATATATGCATAAAAAATTAGACATGCAACTTCAGGTAATTCAGAGACATCCCTCCATTCCTACATTTGAGCTCCAGAGCTAACGAATACCAAAAGAGGGGGTGTTTGCAAGTTTGCTTACTGTGTACCAGGCACTGTCCAAACACTGGCCAGGGTTTAACTCTTTCATAAGACACTAGCATGGGAAGAGGAGGTAAAGCAATCCCAGAGTACTCTAACCTCCAGGTTGCTAATCAGACTCCCGCTGCACTTTTCCGAGGCCCCTGTTAGCCTCCTGTCAGCAGCATTATGTAACTGTGACTTGCAAAAGTTCTGCCTCACCCACTAATCCGAGCACTGGGCCACGGTGTTGAGCGCTGACTCGCTGCCCCCATGCACCCGGCCAGGGCTCCTCGACCTGGCACAATGCATGAATGCTGCAGATCGCTGCTGCAGCTGACAGAGGTGTGGCTCCCCTTCCTTCCACATCTCTGCAAAGTCTGCAAAGATGAGAAACAGCTTCCCACTTGCCGCCTACTCCAATTTAACCACTTGCTGATTCACGCCTGCTTCTCCTTCTGGAGCCTTGATCATGAGTCTCTTCCCAACGCACCCCACCCCCATTCTCCGCTTCCTCCACTGTCAGTCCTTGCTCCTTCCTCTGCACATCTGGATGGCCAAAATCTCAGAGTGTGTGATCTCCAGCAGCCTCCTAAATTTCTGAAGGAGGCGAAGGAACGCACCTGTGGGTCATGCCTAACAGGGCCACCTGTGATCTTGTAAGCCTAGCTGTGATGGGCAACTGCCTTCCTCAGCTTTCATACTGAAAAAATCTATATCGGCCAAAGTTAGCACAAAACCTTCCTTGCTCTCTCTGGATATTTAACCTGGGTACACTAAGCATTAAATGGCATATCACACTGCGGAGCTACAGATCTAGACATGTGTCATTTTGTCCTGGTGCTTTATTTTAAAGGAGCCACTGTCTCAGTAAAGAAATCAGATCCTAATACTTGGGACCAATAAAGAAATACATCGTACAAGTTGGAACAGCCAGTGCCCTAATGCTTAGCCTGCTATGCGCAAATAAGATCTTTTTATTCACGGCCCAGGAATAAAGTTACCCTTTGAAGTCACTTAATATCATACCTGAGCTTACCAATTTATAGACCAAAAGTGGAGATATGTTGCATTATTCTCACCAGTGACTGAGTCACTTCTAAATCACACGCTGCTAAGGCTATGTCCTATGATTGCTGGGCTGAACGACACTCTCAAGCCAGCCTCAACTTTTAAAAATAGCTCCTCCTTTTAAAATTGATGGCAACTCCCCTCTCACGCAAATGGACTTCAAACAGCATCTCCTAAATCCTGGTTCTGCTGAGGCCACAGGGAGGGACACAGGACCAGGACTTGTAGACAGAAAACACATGGGCTTCCAGCTGCAGGGTGTCCGTTCATCTAGGCATTTGTAGGAGATTCCAGCCCAGCATGCTGGTGATAAAGGAGCCTGCCTATGAGCCCAGGCTAACTTTCCATTTACCAGCTGTGTGACTTTCCACTAGTCACTCCACCACTCTGAGCCTCGGTGTACACATCTGGAAAGGGAGGCTCATCGATCAACACCTCGCCTACACCTCACTTCCCTCCTCCCTAGGTCTAACCACATCTTAGGGATCATGGGTCTGTCCGACACTGACATTTTTGTCCACTCAGTCCTGGGATCTATTTATCAAAATAAAACTGTATGAGAACTTTTATGCAGGGCATCACTGTGCGTACAGTGGGGCTGGTTGACTAAGTATAGAATACATGACACAGGCTTTGTAAGGCGCCTCGAACAGGCCTCGCTTCCAGCTCCACTAAGCCACAGGCCTGCTAGGCAGCCACCAGTTCTTGGCCCCTAGAGCAGGTGATCCCAAGCACATCACATGTTGCCAATGTGACATCTCTTCCATATATAAATACAGGGCCAAACATCACGCTTCTGACTCTGGAAGGACACTCACATTCATACTTTTATCCTAGTTTTCCAATCTGGGCCACACTTCAATACCCAGGCTTGGGAACTGTTTTGAAAACTAACCAAATCAGTCAATTCAGCTTATTCCCAGCTAGCTAAAGCTGAGAGGAGGCTGCTCCCCATTCCAATTGTGCCCCCACCCTCCTCTTCTCCCCAGCTCCCTGGACTAGTAGGGGACTTCCCAGCCTAGCACTAGTCTACAGCTTCCAGTCACACAAGTTCAAACTTCCCAGCCTCCTCCAGTTAGCCTGGGGTTATTTAGCTGTTCCTTCCAGCATAGGAAAAATCAAGTATCTTTTTTTTTTTTTTTTTTTTTTTTTTTTTTTTTTTGCAGAACCTGGGGTTTAACTCAGCCCCTTGAGCTTGCCAGGCAAGGACTTATTCTACCAAGCCATCTCCCCGACCCCTCAAGTGTCTTTTCTGACACCTCACCTTTGCTGGCCAGGGGAAGCAGTGACAGGAGAGGGCCAAGGTGTGGAAGGAAGCTGCAAACCTCGCAGCAGCCACAGTGATGACGTGAAGTCCTTGATCAGGGCCAAGGTCCTGGGATCCTATGCTCTAGTTATCAATGGAAGGCAAAGCAGATCAGCCTTCCCAGACCCTCACGACACCCAGAAGACTTGATGCCACAGGAGCCCCCTCGCACGTTCAACACTGTTGTAGTCTCTCATTTTCATCAGCTCTAAGGGGGCTCCTTGGAGAGCTAGGTAGGAAGAACAAGCTGGTCCTGCAGCTCCATGCCCTGCTCCCTAAAGCCCTACCAGGGAGGCCATAGCAAGCCACTTCACCTCCTGGCTCAGTTTCCCCACCTAGGAAGTGGTAAAAGAATAACCTTCCTCCTGGTCTTTCATCAGCTTTGGTGGAGAAAAGTTCATTTGGCATAAACTAAAAGATAATTTTATTCCCACGCTATTTGAGCAAAATTATGTAGGGTGTGTGTATCTTTATGTATCAATCAAGAGATTCTGATTCAACACACATTTTGCAAAATCAACAAACGTCATGTTCTCAAAGGAAGGGATTCTGATTTTGCAACATTTCAGGTGGGGGTGGTAGAAAAGCTCTGAAGGGAGGACGGTGCAGGATGATCCAAGAGAAACTTCGCGCGAATTTCATCATGAAATCTAAGGCTGGGTTTCATCCTGGGCAACCTCTGGGAGTGCAAATGTCCTACAACGCCTTTTTGGGTAGCTACCCTAATCCAGCAAGGCATTCCACACTTTTAAGGAACCGCAGTTGATACAAGACGGGCGGGGGCACCGCGAGCTGTTGTAGGCCCCTGCCTTGCCGCCTCCTTCCCGAGAACCTTTCTCCAGTCGCCGCCAGCAGCCGGCAACCGAGCCCCAGCCTTGGGTGGCGTCCGTACCGCCGCTCCAGCCACGTTCAGAGCCAGGGACCAGAAGACCTGAGGGCAACGTGGGCACGCGGGGCGCCAACAGACAATCAGCGGTACCCAGGGACCCAGGAGGCTCGGAAGCCTAAACACGCACACACGCGCGCCTGCAGGGCGTCCAATCCCCTAGCCCGAGTCGGAAGGCGCTTCCACAGCTCTTCATTCATTCCTCCCGAGGTTCCCTTCGCCCCCGCGCCTCCATGAGCGACCCGAGAGGGCTCCACCAGGCTAATCACGCCACGACCGCCACTAGCCTCCCACAGCCACCACGTAGTCTCCACCCGCACACAGCACAACAGATCGCACCCCACCGCGACCAACTGTGTCCCCCACCCCACCCCCCGAAAACCCGCGCCGGAGTCGCTGCCTTGTCGGCTCCCTCCAGCCCGGCCGCCCGCAGCCCCGGCTCCCCGCTGCCGCCCCACAGCGCAGTTCAGACCTGCCTCGCTCGCTCCGCCGCACCCAGACTGGCCCGGGGACGCCGCGGAGAAGCGCCGGCAACTCCCGAGTCACGCCGCCTCCCGAGGCTCGGCGGGCGTGGGGAGGGGCCGAGGGCGGGGAGCAAAAGGCGGGGAGCAAAAGTTCTGGCCGCCGGGGGCTCGGCCGCGCCCGGCTCTCCTCCTAGGGCCGACCTCACTGCTCCGGCAACGGGTCACAGAGCATCAGGGCCTGAGACCCATCCATCCCCCAGCTTTGCCGCGTGGAACCGCCGCGGGGCTAGAGCTGCGGGTCGGAGCCGGAGCCCTGCAAGAGAGAGGCAAATGCCCACCTACCTGCCCCGGGCCGCTCCTGGAAACTTCCCCGAAGTGTGCCGGGGTAGGGTGCGCAGCGCACCGCCCGGGGAATCCCTTCCCACCACTCTACCCACAGCGCGCTCACACCGTAAAAGCTCTGCGCTGCCTGTCCGTCGGTCCTCTGTCTGCAGCTCCCGGAGCTGCGCGGCACAGGGACACTCGGATTCCTACTTCTGGGGTGGTTCTGCTGGACCGCCGGCCTCCAGCGGTCCACAGCGCCACCACCGCGCCGCCCGGCGCCCAGTCCCCCAGCTCTGGCCACATTCTCTCAAGCTAGGGAGGGGGCGTGTGAGCCCCAACGACGTCGCCGGGAAACCCATGCTGCAGGGTCTCCCAAAGCGCTAGATGCTTGGAGCGCGACCAGGACAAGCCAGTCAGAACAGAGTACCTCCCGATTAGGGGTCCTGGAAGCCTTGGCGAGGCTGCACCCGGGGCACGGGGCCCAAACCTGCCTGGGCTCGGCGTGCTCTAAGTTCATTGTCTGCCCGGGCCGCCGCCGCCTCCGCACCGGGAGAGCCGCTGGGAGTGAGGCTGCGCGCAGCCTCGGCCGCCCGGACTCATATCGCCCAACCCAGGCCGCCGCCGGCGCTACCCGACCGCAACCCGCAGAGGGGCATTGGAGCCCGGAGCCAGACCTCCACTGGCAGCTCCTTGCCGCTCCCACCGCAGCACCTGGCACCCAACTTGTACCTGAAAACCCCGAGCCCAGCCCGGAAGCCTCCGCAGCTCGGGCTCGGCGGGAGCGCGCCCAGTCCGCGCCGCGTGCCCCGCATCCAGGGCGCATCAACCTGATTCCCCGAGTGCAGGGAGGAAAAGTTTGGGAGTGACGTGCAGATGGCGAATGAAACCTCCCAGCAGAACCCTCCCCCCGCCCCATGTCGCGCTGACACCCATCAGCTCTAGTCTGGAATGTGAGATCAAGGCGTGTGCGCCAAGCGGTGGGTTTGGTCTCCGCCCCCTCCTCTTCCAAGTAAACATTGTTTGTGTGATGCGCGGATTCCAAAGGAGCAAACCGAAACCCCGTGAGTCTGGCAGCGACCCCCTGCCAAGGACATTTTTTGAAAGAACTTGGCGGTTTGGAGCCAGCCCATACATTGATATTCTAGGCCATGGTGCTGGTGGGTTCGGCGCCCTCTGTTGTATTTTTGCATCCTGCGAAGCCCGGCCTGGGTTCCTCTGCCCAGGGTGTTTGCTTCTTCAGGGAGGTAAGGTTCTGCGGGACTCCGAGCAAGCAAGCAAGCTAGCTAGCAAGCGACATTGCTTGCCAACCAAGCTACGCTGCCTGCCGCAGGGGCCCGAAGGAAGCTGCTCCAGGGAACCCCCTAAGCAGCCCCAGATCAAGGAGCCTGCTCCATTAATCAACCCCACCCCACCCCACCCCAGTATCAGTTAATGAAAAGAAAGCAAAGACACCTGAAACTCTGTGAGACTCTCAGGAGGGCGACTAGAACACCAAACCCAGTCTCTTAGGAAATGAGGTCCAAGGGACAAAAAAAGAATCCGCAGTCTTTGACCTGCCCGTGTTCCCTGTGGCCAGCATCCAGTGCTGTTTCTCAAAGCAACCAGGAAAGTGGTTCCTAAACTGTAGTGCCAACACATGGGTGAAAGATGAGTCCTAGCAGAGCCTTCCCCCCCCTTTTTTTTCTTTATTGCTTAAGGCTTCATCCCCCCCCCATGCTATTACCACCCTGAGGTCATAAACTTCTGCTCAGCATCCATGGCAACTGATTCAGAGGTCACAATCAGAGGATTATAACTGCAGATGGGAACCCAGGATGAGAGGGAGTTCTTTAAAACCCTGTCTTGTTTTCCTGCAAATAATGCCTCTTACATAAAATCTGCAAGGAAAGATTAATGCAGCAATGAGACCAGCCCTAGAATCTCAGACTAGGTTGCTTTTTCCATATAGACTCTGCTTGGTGACTTTCGTTCTTTATTATATTTTTAAACAAAAAATCTTTTTTTCTAAAAATACAATGAGCTGCTTTCTGCAGGGTTCACAATTCCCAATAGATGATGATGCCATTTTTCAAGGCCTTATACACGTTGTGGCTTTGGGCTTATTTATTAGCTCCCAAGAAAAGCCAGCCTTTCAGTGAGGTTTATATACTCGAGTAATTGCATCAGAGGATACAGTGCAGGTTGCTGTTAAAGAGGGTGAGTTGTGCAGGCGTCTGCAGGGGAGGCCGTGGGCCAGGCAGCTGTCAGACCAGAGTGTACAATGAGTTTAAGCAAACACAGGGAAGGTTCTATGGAAACAGCAAGAAGGAAATCCCCTCCCGTAAGCGTGTGTGGAACATTATTCCCGGCCACACTTACAGCGGCCTTTCCTCTCTTCCCTCCAAGTAACACATGCCTTATTATGGAGATGGCGCTGGGCCCACCCGGATGACTTTCAGATTCAGGTGTCAGAAATCACCGCTGACATGGAGCAAATTGTTTTTAAGTAAAATCACGGTGCAGCTTTGATATGAACGCCATCAGGGACTTTCCAAAGGTATTTAGACATGTGCTTAAGGTTAACTGGAGGGTGATTTTTTTTCCCCCTGAACATTGATTGCAAAAATTATCCAAGAGTTGCCTGTTGTTCTGGATAGCTGGAAGAACACACCAATACTGGGCACGGATAAATGAGTGGCTGGATGTGTACCCATGAGAGACTGATGCTGGCAGGGCACTGGCATTTCATGAGTGAAAGAAAAATGCAGATGCTTAAGAAACAAGCATCTCCTCCCCAGAGGTGCACCCTGAGGCCCTTAGGCCTCTTTCGCTGTGAAGTTATGCTGCCTAGGTGCAAAGCCTACTTCTGTCACCTGCTAGCTGGACAACCTCGGGTAGGTAAGTCATTTCTGTGCCCTCTTGAGCCTTACAGTAGCACCTGCTGGTGGTACATTGATCTCAGCTCTTCCTTCTCTCCTGGTAGTTTTATTAGTCTGTTCTGCACTAACTATAACAAAATAACTTTAAAAGAGAAGAGTCTTATGAAGCTCAATAGTCCTAAAGACTCAAGTACCCATCTCTGGTGATGGCCTTCTTACTGGCAGAGTAGCAGGGTGGCATCACATGACAAGAGGCCAAGAGCATCTATGTGTGCCTTTTGCTTTTATTCCCTCTTTTACAAAGCTGTAATTATTCAACCAAGGGCCCTCTAATTCTAATCACTTCCCAAAGGCTCTGCCTCTGCACACTATAGTTGAATTAAATTTTCGATCTCTTCATACTTTACAATGGAAATTAAATTTTGACACATGAACCCTTAGGGGGCACACTCAACCCATAGCGGCAGTGTTACACATCGGTATCCTTGTCAAAGCCTCATAGCATGCAAATCGCACTTCTCTATTCCTTGACTTCGGACTTGCTTTTAGACAGTGCGACATCAGGGAATGTAACCGGATGAGAAGCTTGAAATGCACTTGGGAGGCCTTGCTCTCCTGTGATTGGGTGGCCCAACATCCTGAGTAGCAGCTGCCCTACCAACAAAGTTCCTGAATGAACACCCTTGGAGCCAAGTCACCCCACTTACAGCTGGACTCAGAGAGCCACCTCAGCTGACCCCCACACACAGAAACAAGGGTGGAAGAAGGCTTATGATTGGAAGTCACTCATTTTGTTACACAGGATTTTTATGGCAGTAGCTGACCGACATAGTACCTCAGTGGGGTGAGGTGAAGATAAATTATTAATATTTGAAAATACTAAGCTTAATATTGGGTCCAAAATAAGGGCTTCAAATATTATTTATTATCAGACATTATCATTATTGTAGTTTTGCACATAATAGTCACATGTTTGTTAATCAATTAAATTAATCAATTAATCAATGAAAGTGAATAAAGATTTTAGAAGAGGGCCGGCCAGATAGCTCAGCAGACTAAAGTGCCTGCTTAGGCAGAGCACAGTGGCCTGGTTTCAATCCCCAGCATGCCATAATGGCCCCGCCTCCGGGACGCACTGATGGTGATTGAGACTGGGCATGGAGGCGCACCTGTAATCCCAGCTCTTGGGGGGATTGAGAGTGGGCGTGGAGGCGCACCTGTAATCCCAGTGCTTGGGAGGCTGAAAACAGGAGAATCACTATGAGTCCTATCTGTGTAGTGAGACCCTGTAGACCCTGTACTAAATACATTTTTTTTAAAAAAGATTTTATAAGAAGTGCAAGGATGTGGGGAAAGTGGAAGACTGAGGGCTCACCGTGATCCTCCAAACCCCATTCACTCACTCGTTCATTCAGCAGACGTTCTCTGAACATCTGCTCTGTGTCACATGCTGGACTGAATTTGGAACCAGGAAGAAAACTAAGATCCAGTCCCCTCCCCAGGAAAGGGACGACCAACAGAGCTTCACCTTGCTGGGCTGTCTGTGATGTGCTTTCCCCTGTTCCAACACTAGGCCTTCACAGCAGCTTTCTCAGGTCACTTCTCAGGCCAAGAGATGGAGGCTCAGAGACATTCAGCCAAAAGCAAAGGCCACGTCTGCAGCACCACTGTTCTCAGTACCGATGAAGTCAGAGTTAATGGTGGGTGGTGTGCTGTGGGGCAGTTGAGAGGACGGAGCGGCAAACTCAGCTCATACTGTACTGTGTCTCGCACTTGCTGGGGCACAGGAAACACTAAGGCTCACAGTGCCTGGTTCTGCTCTATCATAAAAAGGATAACACCTGGGCACAGAGGGTTCCCAGGAGTCATTGTGCAGGCTCTCAATTCAATTTGGCAGCCCTGGCTTCAGATGCCTGCCACCTCTACCACTGGCAAAGGCCTGCCTCTTACTCTATGACTTTGACAAATTTAGACTGCTCAGTAACCTGAAGTGCATTTCAATTTCATAAATTTAGAAATACTCTGGTTAGGCGGATCCCTCCTGCAGTAATGCATCCATTAAGTGCACTTTAAGCCAATTTCAGTGTGCTAATCCATCACAAATCGACGTGAAATTTGGGTTCTTGTGAAAATTTCCTATACCTGATCCAAAATCTCTACAGGATTTAGGATAATAAGCAGCAGTTTCTTAAAGTGACAGACCTGACTTGTCATCAAATCTTCAGGGAAGAAAGGATGGGAGTAATTTTAAACAAATGTCCCCAATCATGCATTGTCATGAGTGCTGTCTGTTCTAACTGGGTTCCCTGGGGAGGTGGTTTGCTTGTTCCAGAAATGCTTCTGCGGCTTTAAGATGTCAGCACTCACTCAGAGGAATGAAGCTGTGTTTGCTCAGTCCCTCACTCCCAGCCTGGGCTAGCAGGTACACCCAGTCAATGTTTGATGAATGAGCCAGTCGGGATCAGCTGGTCTAATCAGCAACTTGTCCGTGAGACTTAGCTTTCTATGATTTTTTTTCTATTTCCTCAAACCATATGTTCCTCTTACAATGAAGAGTGGGGATCCTAAAATACAGGTAGAATCCTCTGAAGGAAAATCAGAAGCAGACCCCCAGTGATTTCAGTGGTGGCATGCTGTCAGAACGGTGCACCTGTCCATCTTAGCATCTGGGGGGCTAGGAGAAAAGCACATCCTAGGATGGATTATACAAAGAACTCATGGGTGAGAAAAGATATATAATGTCATCATTAGCCCCATCCAGGATTCTGGTATTACCAGTTGATGGAGGGCAATGCCTATTAACTAGATGTTTTTAGCTGCATAATAGACATTTTGCCAATAAGATAAAGTTTACAGCCTGGAGCGTTTCACTTCCTTGCTTCTGTCAAAGATTTACAACCCAACCAACAACAAAAATGAGCTGTTGGTAAATTTAGAGCAACATCGGCTAACCTTAGTGTGAAATACCTGTGCCTTCTAAATAAATTTCATTTTCCTGGTTGTGAGTTTAATGCAGCCAAATGTTACAAAGTGGTGCTTAGGAAGATAATAGGAATGAACACCCACAGGCAGATGCCCCGAGTGCTCGACAGTGATTTATACTCTTCCCCTGCCAGCTTCGCTTCTGGCTCATGCACGCCTGCTTCACCCCTGCTCTGTGACGCCCCATGCGCACCCACTCAGGTGTCTGCAGGTGTCTTCCTTAGCTCTTGGCATTGCCTTGCTCCAGCCCCAGGTGCCCACCATCCTCTTCCCAGGTGTGGCTCATGTTAGAAGGACCTGCAGTGTTTTAACAGGCAGATTCCTTGGCCCAGTCCTAGAGATTCTGGCTCAGTCTGCACAGGTGAAGGCCTGCAATCTGCACCATTCACAAATTTGCCTGCTGTTGTCTGAGAACTGCTGGTTTGGACTGACGTCCTGTCTTCCTTGGGACTGTTATAGTAGCCTCCTATCATTCCCCTCCCTCCTGACCTTAACCTCCACCAACAGGTTCTTTCTGCACACACAGCCAGGGGGTTCCCAAGACACAAATATGGGCCTGGCAGCCCTCTAGTCAATCACCTTTGACAGCCATGTCCAGCCGCTACAGCAACAGGATGAATTGGATTCTCATAGCCAGGCCAGTGCCAAGGCCCTGCCTCTTCTCTAGGCCCAGCTGCCCCTGGATTTCACACTCCTTTGGACTCCGTGAACCCTGCTTTCTGAGGGGCCTAAAGGGACAGCAGACAGTGGTTCTAAAAGGAATCATGGCATTGATCTCATGAAATACTGGGTGTCCATTTCCAGGGATCATCTGCTCTGAGATGGAGGATAAGTTAAGAGGAGTTGGCTCCTTAGAAGCTGCTTTGGTGGAAGCGTGGGTGTATCTGCGGATGTGAGGGATGCTTCCCTCCCACAACCTCACTAGGTACACATAGGGTCTTAGAAATGCCTGCAAAGCCCCAGACAGATTCTGACCTCAACTCCACTCCTCATTAGCTTGACCTCTCACTGGGTCTCACATCCCCTCCTTGTGCCATAAAAAATGGGACTGGATAACCTCCTGGGACTGTCCTTCCTCCAGTGTATCATCAGGATCTTTGTTACCCATCATGCAAAGCAGTCACCGTGGAGTTGCTCACTATCTGCATCAGTCCTCTGACACAGTTGCTGACTGACAAACAACTTCAAACTTTGTGACCTCAGACAACTTGCCCTCATTTGCTCACAGCCTAAAAGAAGTCTGGTGGGTCCTCTGATCTGTGTCTCACACAAATGAAGTGAACCAGGCTAGGCTGTAGTCTGCAGGTGCTGGGGAAGAATCCAAGTTTAAGTTGTCGGCTCAATTAATTACTTTCTAGTTACTAAGGCCCTCTTTCTTAGCTGGGTATCAGTTGGGTTCACTGTGGCCACCCCATTTCTCCTCTTCTGGCCATTTGGCCTTCAAAGCAGCAGCAGCATTTTAAGCCCTTGCTCTTCAAATCTTTCTGCCTCCCTTTACTGCCTGCTGCATGGGCTCAAATGATTACATTAGCCCGCTGAGCATAACCCAGGCCGGGTCATATCTCTTTCTACTCATCAGTAAAGTGATGTTTGCAGGCCTTTTTTCTTCCATGTAATCCTATGTGCTCACAGGCATGATACAGGAAGGTCAGGTGATGCAAATAATAGGGGGAAAGGTCATAATGCTCCAGAGAAACAGAACTAATAGGAGGTACCTAGGTGTGTATGCACATGTGTGTGTGCATGTGTGTATATCTTATAAGAAGCGGGCTCATGTGATATGGACTCTCAGAAGTCCAGAACCAGGAAAGCTAATATAAGTCTCAGATAAAGCCTAGCTCAGAAGATAGAAAAACTGATGTCCCACATTGAAGATAGTCAAGCAGAGAAAGAGAGAGAGACTTCTTTCTTCTTTACTAAGTCTTTTATCCCAGTGGATTAGATAAGGCCAACCACACAGTGGTGGGCAATCTGCTTTACATATTCTACCAAGCCAAATGTTTATGTTGTCCTGAAACACCTCATAGACAGATACAGAATTATCTTTGACCAAACCAAGTGTCTACAGCATCCCATGGCCCACCTATGTGGACATATCACAGGTGTTATTGAAAATAGCCTGCTTCCCCCAACTTCATTAGAAAGACAACCAGCTAGCTCACCCACTTCTTCATCTAATATGTTCTAAGCAGCCTCCAGGATACCACAAGGGAGCCCTAGAGACTTTCACTGGGGCCCTTGTGAAGCCCCTAATCGGAAAGGGTACAGACCTGATGTCAATGCTGATGCTGGTGCCAGGGCTGGGGCAGGTGCCACCCTACCCACGAATGTGGGTCTCCAGTGCACTTCCTGGGCCAGCATCCACAGCCCACTGCTCCAGGCTATGTTCAGGAATCGGCTTTAGTCAGGGCCTCCCTGGAACCATGATTTATTCTTCGTGCTTTTTCCTGAACCATAACAGAGAAGCTCTTGGCATCCAGGAATATAGTTGGTTGGAGCTGTGTGACAGCTGGAAGTCGCTTCAGTATTGGGATGCAGAGAAACAAGTCTGGTCACGTACCAACCACTGAGGGAAGCTAGAGAGCAAGGTTTTTCACACCCTCCTACTTTTCGTGCATGTTTGAAAATATCCGTTAAAAATGTCCAAAACTGGGCTGGGGATGTGGCTCAGCAGTAGAGCTCTTGCCTTGTATGCATAAGGCCCTGCGTTCGGTCCTTAGCACTATAGACATGCACACACAAATGCCCAAAAATATATTTAAAGAATCTTTTAAGTTTTCATCGCAAATAGAAAAACCACTATCACTTACTAGTTTAATTTTTTTAATTAAAGAAAAAAAAAACAAATCACATAGTAAATAGAATTTAAAAACCATGTGATTAAATTCCAGCCAGGTACAGATGAATGCTTCTTCCGTACTAAGAGGAGATGAGTGAGGGGCAGAGTTTACGATCAAGGCCCAGGGGATTTTCCCAGAGAGATGAGTTTTTAAAAAGACTTAGCTTTCTTTAAGACCTCCTGATGCTAATAGAACTGATAAAAGTCTAAATCTCTCCATATGTGGCTCTCTTGTGTTAACACCCATCCACACACGGGTGGAGTGGTGCAGGGGGTACAGCAGGCTGCCCCACAGGGCTGTGAGTCTGTAGATTTGTAGATTTATAGATCAGCCATCTTGGGGAGCTGGGCACTGTCTAGCAAGACTGAGCCCTGCTTTAGGTATGAGAAGCTTAACCCAAATTCCAATTACACGTAAAGCAACATTATACGCTGAGAATTCGCTCCACTTGGAGATCTCCATCCAAGGCAAGACCCCTCACACTTCCCTCCCCCATTCTTCAACACATGCCTGGTCTTCAGGAGGCTTTAGGGAGGGACTCAGCACCTGAGAAGTTGAGGCGGAATTTCCTGGGCTCAGAGGCTACTGTGCTCCACGACATGTACAAGGCTGGATCCTCTCTTTCCACAGCCAGGAGAACCTGTTTTTGTACCAAGACACCGATGGTGCCTTATCCCCTCTTGAGGTCAGGCTCTTGCCTGCCTCCTCCAAGTACCCTCACCACTATGGCAAGTGCTAGAGAAGAAGCCCAGAGCAGCCCTCTCCATTCATCTGCAATCCACTCCTCTAGCCTGGGCCTCTGGTTGTCCTGAGTGTCAAGCGCCCATCCTTTCCTATTAGAGATCAAGCCTGAAACCAGCCTCCAATAGGGACTTCCCTCCCCTTCCAGGTACTTAAAATGTACAAGGCAATGCTTCCAAATTGGCCTCTTTAGGAGTGATGCTCCTTTGTCCCTTCAGGTCACAGGAGGTGATATGTGCTTTAATGTCCTCACAATAACCGAAGTCCTGATTTCCTAGGCTGAGCTCAGGGCCTGTGGCTATCTTCTTGTAGAAGTGATTGCAAACACAATCTCTTCTTTCAGCTTGTTCAAGGAACTGCACAAGTAGCTAGAGTCAAAGAATCAAATATTCAGATATGGTTGCATGATTCTGTTTGGGAGTATTTATTATAAGAAGGGACCCACAAAGCCAGCCATTTTCTCTTACCTTCCAGTGAAAGAGCTGCTCTCAGTCACGCCTAGCAGTGGAACACAGACAAGATCCTGCGCAGTGGTAACAACCTCACCAAAAATAGTAATGCTCCGAGTTTCCCTCGGGCTTCACAGCTTACAAACACTTGCTCCTTCATCTAGTCCTTGGCCTTGTGCTTATCTCTAAAGATTCATACAGGAGGTATCAATACTCTGTCTGATAAATGAAGTAGTAGGGTCAGAAGGGGAAGCCTCTTTCTCAGGGAATCACATCCAATGAGCTGTAACTGTCATACAGCAGATTTAAATCCAAGTCTAGGGCTTTGGCTGTGGCTCAGTGGTAGAGCACTCGCCTTGGCAAATAAATAAACAAATCAATCCAAATGGAACACACTCTTTGCTACACACCCTGTACTTGGAAAATCCCAACCTCATCTCAGCCCCAAGGAGCGCACTCCATTTGACTCATCTCACAAGTGAAAAGCAAGATGAGATAGCTTCACTTGGACCCCTTCCTACCTCTCATCCCCTGGAATGTTCACCCACCTGCCGCCCGACAATGTTGAGCTCCCAGCACTCAGGGACCAGAGACCAGGAGGGTGCCTTGTCTATGGGTGCTTGTCAGTACTCAGACTTTCTGGTCCCGTATTTTAAAAAGTATCAACACAGGGAAACCAAGCACATGAGGTTTTCCACACCTTGGCTGATTCCCTGCTGATTCAGCCAGGCGGAGAAGGAACCAGCCATGGTACCTTCTCTGGCCCTTTGTGAGAAATACTCATTGTTGGATCATCTCCTGTTTAATCAAAAGTGCTCAGACCTCTTGCCTGGGCAAACGCTAGACAGATGTGGTCCATTTCCAGGCTGCTATGCCCAGCGGGATTGTCCAGGGCTGGCTTCCTCTTCAGTAGGTCTAGCTGGCAGGGCTCTGGGCCTCCTCTGCAGAGGACAATAAGGATCTGTGTCTGCCAGAGCAGGACTTCTGGCTCCTCTTTTTGTCCTCACATGGCCTTGCGTGGTGAGACAGACAGGGCATCACTTAGCCCCTCGGCAGCTCTGCTTACCTGCCTTGGAAATGGCTAGAATGAAATGTAGATGTCACTGATTTGTGAAGGAGGTTCCTCTGATTCATCTCCAGATAACCCATCTCTTTTTGAGGGCTCTTGCATAGGGCTGTGGGACCTTCTGCTTGGAGAACATGTGGGTGTGAGGAGACTTGAAAGGAGCCTTTGAAATGCCCAAGAGTGGCAGGGACGGGAGGTCTTCACAGCACACAGATCACCTGGCCTGCCCAGTAACCCACGAGCCGCTTCTCATTTCTGAGTGGCTTGGGAGCCCTGTTTCTGTCCTCAGAGCAGGAAGAAGGACTGAGGGAGCTGGTTTCTGAAAATCTAGAGATGACATGCTGCATTTCAATTTGCAGAAGCCTGGACTAGGGCGCTAATCGTGCTTCTGTTACCGCCGCTACTGCCAAGCATGAGATTCATGTAGGGTGTGTGTGTGTGTGTGTGTGTGTGTGTGTGTGTGTGTGTATACCTAGTCCCCTGCGTTATAAGCACAGCCCTGCTTGCCAACATAGGCACTTGGGGGTCTGTACCCCCAGCCCAGCCACCACCCCAGAGTTGGATATGTTCACTCTGGGAATCAATCTCAGGCTCGAGACCTCAGTCGCAGGGATAATAAATGGGCCTTTAACTTGCCTCCCTCGCATTGCTGGAATCAGAAACTGTCACTTTCCCAGATCCTCTGAGCAGCCTAGCAGAGGTCTGTGGGGAAGGGTGGAGAGCTCTACTCTGGGTGCTAGCAAGGTGCACTGGGGGCTATGCAGGAGCTAAGGCATGACCTTGTGGTCTAGGTCTCTCCCTCCTGAGCTTCAGAGGAGCTACAGGGGTAGCTCTGCTAGAGGGTAGATCCACCAAGTCCTTCATCTTTCCCGAAGCTATGCAGCCTCCCTGATTCCCTGTTCAGATATGGCAGCCCACTCTGGTGCAGAGTTTGAGAGCTACCCTGGTTCCCAACTTCATTGCAGTGTTGACAGCTCAAGGACCTGTCCCCTCCTCCCCATCCCACTGCCACAGCACCAATTCAGTTCTCTCCCCCTCTTGCCGAAATCTCTAGACAGCCCCCCTGAAGGCTCCTTGCATAAGCGCTGGCCCCCAATCCTTCACCTTCATTGTGGTTAGAGCACACTAGGCCAGCTAGCCAGTGTCTTGTCCTCACCACCATCTATCTCCACTCCTCCCCTCCCTCCTTGCTGTCACCCTGGAGACACCCTGAGCTGCTCAGAGCTTCACATGCCCCTGTCCCTTCCTTGTCCCTGCTCCTGTCTGGGAAGCTGGGAAGGCAGCCCACCCTTCCCTGTGCCACATGCAGTCACGATGCACTAGGTGTCCACACGCTGTCCTGCATCTCCAGGCCACCCTCACGGTGAGATGGGATTGGGCCGTGAGTTCGGGCCAAGGGTTTGGGAGCAGGATGATGAGTGTCATTTCTAGCAGGAACATGGATAACAGGTGGGACTACTGCCCGGCAGTATCGTCTGGCCTCCCCTGAGGATGAGATCCACAGCAGGCTCAGTCGCTGAACCTGTGTGGGAACACCTAGAAGTCAAGTATCAGTACACACAGCCTGAGCATGGACAGGCCACAGACTGTATGTACAAAGCATTGTCATGTGAGGGCTACTGGCTTCTGACAGAAGCCAAACCCATGTAGACTGGCAGGCCTGTGCCCAGCTCTGCCTGGGCTTCCATAGCATCCTGTGATTTCCACAAGGGGACACTGTCTTCACCACACTCACGCTACCCCTCATCCTCTTATCACTTCCTGACTACCATCTGATACCTCACACACAGTATGCCTCACACGGGTCTCATGATCCTCATCTGAGGCAGGTACTATTTGTTATTTTCATCTTCCAGACTAGAAGACTGCGGCTCAGAGAGGCCATGTGCCTTGATTAGTCACTCAGCTAGGAAGGGCCTTTGGCCCATGGCCAACGTGCCTCTCTGTTACTAGGCCCTTCCTTACCCCTTCCACATCCCCAGCACCTAGCACAGGTTCTATCACTCCGTAGGTTCTCAGGGAAGTTTGTTGAATGAATACTTAAGTGAGGTCTCACTTTCTTACCTTCCTTTGATGTAATGGAGGCTGAGGACTGAGCAGTCCATGGGTGCTAGGGCAGATGTCTTCATGCCTGGGGAAAAAGAAGTGAACCCAAAGTAGCAAGTAGGAAGACTGTTGGAAGGTTCAGGGGAGGTCAGCTCCGGGAAGGGGTATGGAGGTGGGAGGAGGGCTGGGAGGTGAACAGACTGTTGCCTTTTGTCCTTCACTGACTGGCTAATGATGCCAAGCTCTGAGAAGAAGGGACGCTCAGTGCTGTCTGGGGCAGGAGCTTGTTGAGATGACTATGCCCAGCTGACCAGTCGCTTGGCTCCAGGAGCCCACTGAAGGTGGTTGTTTGTTTATCTTTCTCCTCTGGGCCTGGCCTGATGTAAGATCTGCTCAGCCAGCCAGTTGGGTTTGCGTTCATTCTTCATCACCAGCTCCGGGCTTCTCTTGGAATTAGAAAATGTACAATCAGGAGCTGGGGCTTTAGCTCAGCAGTAGAGCACTTGCTCAGCAAAGCTGGAAGCCCTGGGTTCAGTCCTCAGCACCAAAACCAAAAACTAAATCATTAACTAGAAAATGTACACTGGGCCCACCACCTGAAGGAAGGAGACACAGGTGGGCAAGTGTCATGTCTGTCCCTTGCCATGACACCTCCAGCCTAAGGAGGAAAGCAACAAATAAGACTGGGCAGAGCTGATGAGATCAGAGAGAAATGAAGTCAGAGTAGATATCCCGCCTGGAGATGCCCTGCTCTGGACTTCTGAACTGTGAGGCAACTAATGGCCTTTCGTCTTAAACGAGTTTATATGGAGGCCTTTACCCTTCAGAGAAGATAACCCTAAATTGATATACACCAGAAGTCTGGGCCTTATCCTGCTGGCAGTAGAGGACAGAGGGTATATGCTGGTGGGTGAATGGGTAGATAGATAGACAGACAGATGGATGAGTGGATGGACGGATGGACAGATGGGTGGACGGATGGGTGGACAGATGGGTGGATGGGTGGGTGGGTAGATGGGTGGGTGAGATAATAGCCACTGCCTGGCCAGAAGCTTCTGGCTGCCGTAAAGGAGATAAGCTCATCAGAAAGAGGTTTGGGGTCCAGGAGCACTAAAGCTTAGAAACCAACAGGAACCTGTGGCCCACCCTCATCACCCTTAGCCTATACCACCCCTATCCTGCAAAGGACCTTGGCCCATGAAGTGACCTGCTCAGCCACTAAGACTGCCACAAAAACATCAGACAGCCAGTGTAGCTCATCATGTAGACACAAATGATAACTCCCTGGAGGCATACCATATAGTGTCTCTCCACCCACAGTGACCTGCTCAAGTCTGCCTGTGTCAACACAGTTATTAGGAAGTGTGGTTAATTGGAAAGGCAGAAAGGAGACCTCAGAATCACAGGCTTTGCCTCCTTGTCCCCATCACCAATAAACAAAGCAGGAAATCCCCGGCCTGAAGCCCTGTAACCCTCAGTTCCAGGACTTTAGGAAATAAAACAGATCACCAAATTAGTCTCTTTATGCTGCTCAGATAAGACACACTGCCTGGGGCAGCCTCCTAATGTATCCTAAATGCTCATTAAATGTTTAGTAAATGGAAGACCCGAATGCTCCGGGCACTTAAGAGACGTGGTGTGGAGTTAATCCAAAATCTCTTGGGAGCCCCATTCGGAGAAGGTACTTGGAATCACACCGACTTGTACTCTTGTTTCCTGGCTGGATAAGCTTTAGTTACACCTCTGCACCTCTACTTCCCCCACTGTAACATGAGGGGAACTCATTTTTGTAAAGATTGGGCCCCTGTCAGACAGAGGGAGGAATGTGGCTCTATGGAAGAGTCAAAGTGGAGAATTAAAATGGAGAGAAGGGCAGGGTGTATTGCACGCAGGGAAGAGGGAGTGGGAGAAGCCAGCATGCTGGGCTGTCATTACAAATGAGTGTTTTCTTACGGTGATTTTTTGTCTCCTAACATTTATTCTCCTTCATGAGTTAAACAGAACATTGTTGAGTTTGCTTATATAAGCAGCTTCCATCACTTGCAAATGAGACTGGCTGAGCCCTGCCTCCAGCGAGACAGTCCAGTGTTGTCCCAGGTGAGAGTAGCACCCTCTGGAATCTGCTTTCTCCCACTCCAAAATGATGATACTCTGATGGATTCACAGGCTTCATCTAATGTCACCTGCTCCCTCCTGGTCAGCTAACCAAAGAGACATCCTCACTCTTCACACCCAACTTCAGAGGCTTATGCATTCTTCTTGTTTATATGAGGGTCAGGGGAAGTTGGAGGTCCTCCTTCAGAGAGGTGTTACCTCACTAAGGTGCTCTTTCGGAGAGAACACCGTGCAGCAGCTTTCCCATCAGCATTCAGCCTGTGAGGCCAGCATTATGACGAACAGGAGGTATTGGATAAATATTTACACTGGCGTGTCTGTGGGCGGGTGGTAATGCCTGAACATAGAGGAATGACACTGATTCCAGTGGTTCTCACACCCAAGAAACTAGCGCAAAAGTTACATTGGTTCTAGAACATTCTCTGTATCTTCCTCATGACCTGATTGACTTCTATGCCCTTTTACCCTACTGCAGGTAAATGGAGGCCTGATATGAGCTCCCTTCTTAACATATAAAAATCTTCATAGTCCATCAATGGCTATTCAAGAATCCTCTTCACACTTTCTCTAGGGTTAGGATCATAACATTCTATGAACATATAAAAATGGGGTAGAGGGTGAAGATAAGGTATAGAGTAGGATCCAACAAAAATCCACTATTGTACAGACCCTCCCCTCATAACTCCCACTTGGGCAAGGGCTGGCAAGAATATCAGAGCTCTTGCCTAGCAGACAGGACTCCAGTGGCATGGAAACTGAGTCAAAGGCCAGTCCTAGGACTGGGATTGCATGGGAGAGAAGAGGGAAGGTGCCATTCACAGCCCAGAGGTACTCCTGGGTGAATGTTGATCTACTCACTCTGGTAGACTTCAGGACATCTACCTCATGGCAAGAGGCAGGGCCTCATGTTCTCGGGGTCCCTTCGAAGCCTCTACAACTCTGGTAGGGAGGCTCTAGAAAGGCAACAACTAATGTCCAGAATAATATAACCTTCACTTCTCTCTTCCCACAGGACAGAGGCCTCTATCAGCACTGCTAGCACCTGGACATGAGATACAGATGCACAGTCAGCAAAAAGCCGTATAGATTCCTACACCTTCTTAAAGATTGTAAAGGATGTGGGCAGGGGCTTCTGATGAAGACGGAAATGGAATGTTCCTCTTTGGTTGAGAAAGTATTAGAAATGAATTGCCTGCTGAAGCTAGAAGACTGCTCTGCTGGGTAATATTGATTATCTTTGGGGCCAGAAATTGTTTTGCAGTTGTTGCTGATTGAAAGGTTTTCTATTAATTCTTACTGGCAGGCACAATAAGAAATATTGAATACTTAATTGCCTTTGAAATAATTACACCCCCAAATGTAATATCTTAACCAACATTTCATGCAATCGATGTTTTGCTGAATGATGGTGGTTGGGAAGGTGATGGAGGAGCCCTGGGTGGTAGAGGGGAGGCCAAAAGCACTGTCCTGGGAGGTGGGGTTAATGCAAGCCCTCTCCTATTTGAGTCTCAAGCTATTCTTATTCATTCTTGAACTACTAACAAAGGTGGTAGACATGGAACCCCTCTCCTCAGGGACCTAGAAAAACAGAAACTGGAGTCCTTTTGCTGAGTGGAGAAAAGGATGGAGCATGGGCTTAGTCATCAGAGGCCAGATCAACCACCTCTCTGCTCCAGTGACCTGGGGGAAGTTAATCAGCCTCATATGACTTGGCCCTTGCCTACAGAATAAGACTGACTGAGACCCACTGCCACTGTAAAATACAAAGGAAGAGTTAATGAATGGATGTGAAGGCATTTAAGGACCTCTGAATGCATTTTCTCATTTGTTTAAAAAATTACCACCCTTTATCTATACCAGCACTGTTCTAGGTTCTGAGGTGGCTGCATGAGCAAACCAGCTGAGAACCTGGCTTCAGAGTGATTATCCTCCAGCAGGGGAAAGGGAAGAGGAAGATAAGTAAGTGTGCTCCACCCTCTGCATCCACTGGGTCTGCATCCGGGAACCCAACCAACCTCAAATTGAAACTATTACCATACCTATACTGAACATGTACAGACTTTTTCTTGCCATTATTCCCTAAAGAGTATAGTCTGATGACTATTTACATAGCATTTACACTGTATTAATTACTATAATCTACAGATGATTTAAAGTATAAGGGAGGAAGCATGTGCCTTATATGCAAACACTATGCCATTTATATAAAGGACTTGAGTATCCATGAATTTTGTTAGCTGGAGGGAGTTCTGGAACAAAGACCCTACAGATATAGATGACTGAAAACAGGTAGCCTTCTAGTAACAAACATAAGGGGAAAATTAAATCAGGGAAAGGTAAAATAAAAGGGAGGACAGAGATGGATGGCTGTAGGTATAGACAGCGTTTTCACAGAGTTTAGCTACAACGGGAAGGAGCCAACTGGGACATGGACTCATGAGAGTTTTAAATTAGGAAGAGATAGTACAGTGTATTTGGATATTGAGGGTGTTAAACCACAGAGAAAGAAAATCTTGATGCAGGAGAAGGTACAAATTGTTGGAACAGTGTCTCGGAGCAGCTAGGCGAAGATGGGCCCTGGGTTCTAAGGGTTGGTGACTCATTTGGATGAGAGATGGCGTAGCCATAGTAAGTGAAAAGTAGACAGATTGAGAGCACATAGGGAGGGATGGAAGCGGGGAGCTGGTGAACAACCTTATGTGACTTTGCTGTCCTCACTGAGGCAAGTACAAGGCCATCATGGAGAGGGCGCATGAGGTGGAAGTGCTGGAAGTCTTCAGAGACAAGAGAGTAGTAGTATGCCCATCTGTAAAGGGTCATGACCCAGAGTTCCAAGGTAGAGCACGTAATGTGGCTGTCTTCCTATAGCCATGTTTGTCTTCCAGATTATATGAGAGGAGGCAACAGAAAGTAAGATTCAAGGGCATTGTGGTTTGCCAAGAAAGCACAAGAGATGGAGAGGGATGGGACATGGAGATGCGTCAGCCCAGAGGTTTCACACTGGGAGAGGAACCTCTCCCAGTGGAGAGGTTCAGACGGCAGTCAGTCAGAAGGTGGCAGACCAAGGAACAGAACTTTTGGTAGAGTCAACAGATTGTTGAATGCAAGAAACCAAGGCTGGAAGCCATACAGACTCTAGCTGCATCTTTGGTTGAGTAAAATCTGCATGAGATTTCCTGTGAGGCCAGAATTCCTCAGGAACTCAGAAACATGGTGGGTGGATCCCATTCTCCAGGCACCTGAGGTCCCTACGGAGGTGAGGCATCAGCGTGCTTTTCAAACGGACCTTGAGAGCTTGTTTGGAGGTTCTAGCAGGGGAGCGCAGCTACTTGTATACCCTTGACGGAGGAACGGTCCTCCTCCATCGGGGGTGGTCGTCCTCTTCATCGGGGCGCGCAGCTTTGGGAGGGATGCACATGGATCATTGAGGGAGGAAGGGGACACCCGCCTAGCCAGCCAGATCAGCCAAATCAACCCTGGAGATCAGTGGGGTGACAGATGTCACAGCCAGATCACCCTCACATCCATCAGTGTGCTTTTCAAATCCACTTGACTCCCAGGAGGTTCTTGGGCAGGGATTATCTTGAGTTGAAGAAGCAGAGAGAAAAATCATTATTCCCATTCTACAGATTCTACGATAATGTGGATGTGGCCCTAAGGCATTTGTTCCCAGCCACAAAAGGCACCTGAACCAGATCTGAGCCAGCTTTGAGCCCAGTGGGAGATTCTTAACCACTACCCAATGCTCCTTCCTCCCAGGAGCCCATCTGCGGCAGGCAGTGAGCCAACTCTACAGAGCGCCCATTTGGATCACCCAACAAACATTTCTGCCACCAGGATCCCCTGGACCCAACTTGCAGACCAGCGCCCACCTCAGAAGAGCTGCTTCTCCTTCTGGAAGGCACCTTGCTTCAATTTATAATTCCACTGCCATTAGCACATGACGTTCAGAGAACTGAGGTGGAATTTTTAACTGACTGCTCTAATTGCCCCTGCCTCAGCCCCCTGAATACTAAAAATAAAATAAAAATTCAAAATGCTAAAAGTCATATGTTCCACTAAGAACTTGAAAGAAGACTATGAAATCATACTTTCATAAAAATCACTTGATGTTACTCAAAAATATTTGCCCACTGGAGATTCCTTTTCTGCCTGAGACAGGCTACAGCCCCCACTCCCCAGGGTGGACTGGGCTAGGGCTGTAGCAGGAGAAGGCTGTAAAGGGAGGATGTTTCAGGTGACATGGAGCTTTTGAGCTGTCCAGCCAGGCCTCTCTTCAGATAGCAGACTTGGCTCCGATCTACACTTGATTAAAATCAGCCCTTTTGTAAAGATACTTGAGTATCTCTATGGGAGCCAAGGGACCCTGAAAGAAGATCCATTTCCCTCCACATCCCACCCAGGCACCTTCAGAAAGAGCACCCAGGACATCAGCCCAGAGCTGGTCAACCAGAGGCTGAGGCTCCCTCCCACTAACAACTCTGGTTCCACAGGGACAGAAGCCAAGGGGAAGTGGACACCCAAAGCATGGGTATGGGAGTCCTTTGGTATGTGCCTGGCATGGAAACTCCCAGAAGCATGGGCATCCAGCCACACACTGACCTAGGGAAAGAGCATACATGGTGCCAGAGCCTCTGCCCCATCAGCTTTCAGCCCAACACTATCATCTGTCCCAAAACCCCTGTGCACAGTGGGTCCCTGTCCTGGCCTGTTGGCAGCCTTGTCACCAGTGGTTACTCACCTTCTCTGCCTCCCATAGTTCCAACCATTCCCTCTTATCCTGCATCTCTCCCTGCTTCTTGAAGATCCACTGCAGCTCCTTCTCCATTCCAGCAGGCTCGCTCCCTGCAAGAACCCACCCACTTCTGCTCCTCTTTCCAGTCAACACATGCTAAACCTGCCATGTGTGTAGTGTTGACCAGACAATTAGTTTACATTACAGCTGGAGAGGCAGATGGGAAGGAACTTGGTCTTGAAAATCCAAACTCTTTCCCCAATTTCCCCAAAGTAGAGGATGCCAGCCTCAGTTTGCCCATCTAAAAATAAAAGTTGGACAATAATCTTATCTAAAAGAACACTGTCCTGCCCAGGTCAGTGGTCCTCGGCCACTTTTGCATACAGAATACTTCAGAACTCAAACTCAGGTTTGAGTTCTGAAGCTGCCAACAATTCTGATGTACAACCGCTATCTCATCCTGCCACCTCCCTAAACTGGAGGGGAAACTGAGGCCAAAAGAAGACAGGTCCCACCGTGAGCTTATTCAGAGCCTCAGCTGGGACACCGCTCCCCAAAGTACTTGCACAAGGTAGGCTTTTATGCGGAGCTGATGGAAGCAAATGGTGAGCTGTGTCAGGACTCTTCAGGGACCACTTCCCCACCCAGCTCTGTAACCATGCAATGGCCGCAGCTTGGCCCCCATCTGCCTGCGTTTTCCTGATCTTCAGCAGCAGCAGGTCAATAGTTGCTTCCACTGGACTGTGCTGTTAGGACTGGCCTCCATAAATTTGCAAAAGAAATCTCTCCCCTGCCATATTATAAAATAAGCAGTTTCCTAAGGAAACAATCTCACACCTAAGCTCATTCCAGATACTGAGAGACCAGGCATCACTCGCACCCACCACCGAACTGAAAGAGGGAAGAAGGTGGAAAAGTGAGGAGAAGTGAGCAAGGAAAAGAAAGGAAGGGGGATCCAGGGAAACAGGGTCAGGGCCAAGGGTCAGGGTCACTCCATGCGGGAAGGACAGTCCCCAGCCACAGCTGGTCTCATGCTTCTGCTCAGCTTGCTCATCCTGGCAGACTGCTGGCTCGGAGCTTTCTGTTTGGCTCCGATGCCCTCACCTGGGCCCTTGGGGACCCTCCCAGGACCAAGAGCAGCCCCTCCTCCCTCCTGCGGTCAGGTCAGCCCCCAGGAGCCTGCAGCTGTTCCTGGCTGCTCCCCGAGGCCTATTGTGCACCCACATATGTCTGATGTGTGACAGTTTCCTTTCCTAGGTTTGCACATTCCCAAACTTGGCCTGGCCAGCCATAGCAGCCCTGGTGGCGGCCAGCTTCATGAACCTGACAAACACAAGCCAACCTGGCTTCCAGGGCTATACTTGATAGTGGCGCCGCCTCCTAGCAGAACCTGGGCTTCTTTCCCTTTCATATAGGGATAAAATAGAGCCTACCCCAGGCCTGCAAGGAGGGACGGACTGGCCACACTACCCAGGCACACAGCCAGGGGCCAGCAAGTGCGAGCGGTTCCGGCCTCCTCCCCCACCTTCCGATGGTCAGTCTTCTCACGTTGGCCAGTCTAATTTCTCTTTGTTTCCTCCCATGGGTGCAGTGGGTGTTCTGCAAATTTGTACCAAAGCCATAGAAAAGAAAAGAGCTAGGAAAGAAGATACACGATTGCACCCCCTTATTTCCTCCTCAAGAATTAGAATGTAAAGTAACCCGCGGCTGGCTGCTTCATGAACCTGACAAACACAAACCATCCTGCAGCCACTTCCTCTTACACACACAGGCTTCAAATGCTTTCTCCTGAACAATAGGAGGAAATGAGGAGGAACTGGGAACACAGCCTGAATATTGCTGAATTGTTCAGAAGCCTGCCTTTAGGATGCTGGGGGCGTGAAAAGGAGGGGACTGGAGAAGGGAGGGGGGTGGCTTGCAGTGCAAGACAACAGGAAATGGCTCAGGGTGTGTGTGTGTGTGTGTGTGTGTGTGGTGTGTATGTGGGGTATGCATGTCTGTATGTGCTAAATGGCAGTTGTTTGCATGGCTGTACATGCACTTTTGGTATAGTGCTATGTGGTATGATGTGGTGTCTTATATTGTATATTGTATGATGTGTTGCGTGTGTAGGTTTATAGTATGTAGGATGTGTACATATAGTGGTAGATGCTACATGTGTGTATGTTGTGTGCTGTGTCATGGCTATCTGTGTGTGGTTTCGTGTGTGTTATATGGTACTGTGTGTGTAGTGGATGTGTAGGTGTATGGTATATGTATGATTTGTATGTGTGTCTATGTTCAACATGCAGGTTGGTATAATATATGTGGTATGTGTGAATGGTGTGTGCATGTATCATGTGTATGGGAGATATATGGCATGTGTGTGTAATGTATGTATGTTGTATATATGTGTGTGTGTTGTGGTGTGTAGAGAGGTTGTGGAAGGAGCTCTTCTTTGGTAGAAGAAGCAGCCCAAGCATGGGAAGATGCCACCTACAGAGACGTTAGTGCTAGGACCACCATGGAAGGCCAGCTTGTGGGTGCTCTCTCTCTACGTGGAGGGTAGAGAGGCTTTTGGGTATGGTCACTAAAGGATAAGAACTGTTCATGGGCAAACCCAGCCTGGGACTGAGTTTGGAGCCCCAGAACCTAACCCTTGGCACTCCACAATCTTGAACAGGAGACCTCAGGAAGGGAGTTCATTTAAGGGTCAGTGAACTCCAGGGGAGCTGGGATGTCACTAAGATTCCATCTCTCTGTCTCTATCTACCTCTAGTTTCTCTGTGTGTCTCTCTATCTTTATCTTCCTGTGTCCCTGTGTCTGTCTCTGTCTCTATCTCTGTCTCCTTCTCCCCCCCCCCGTGTGTGTGTGTGTGTGTGTGTGTGTGTGTGTGTGTGTTTCTATTTCTCTGTATATCTTGGTGTATCTCTCTCTGTCTGCTCCCGTATCTCCTAGCCCTGTCTCTCCCCATCTTGGCCTCTATGCGTCTGTTTCTCTGGACCATACATCTCACTCTCTCTGCTTCCCTCTTTGATCTGCTGTATCTGACCCCATAGTGTGATGTCTCCCATGTGCTGCCTGATCTCTAGGCTGCCTAGAGGTCCAGTCCTCCATTTAATGAGCATCTACAAGATACCACACTGAGCTGGATACTGAGAAACCAAGGGGAGCTGGGCAGAGTAAAGCAGTTTAATCCTCATGGGCTTACTTGATATTTCCAGCTCTTGAGGGAAGAGTATGTTTGGTTACAAGTCAAAAGACTGCTGGTCCTGGGGCAGGTCACCCCTGGCCCAATCAGCTGCAACCAGAAGAGTCACACAACACCAAAGGCGGAAGCTGGACCCTTGGGTGGAACTGTGAGGAGGCCAAATCCCACCTGCTTCCTGTCTTCGTGAATAATTGACCAGAACACAGCCATGCTGGCTCATTTACATGTTATTTATGGTTCTTCCACACTAACTCAGCAGAGTTGTGCGGTTATGACAGACACTGTGCTATGCAAAGCCAAGCGTACTTACTAAGTTTGCTGACCCTGAATTGGGGACAACAGATGTGAAAGACCCAGAAGTGCCACAAAGTACCACAGAAATGAAAGGAGTTACAGTGACAGTTAAGATTCCCCTCTTCCTCCTGGGACTTCACCAGACTCAGTTAGACTCTTGGATAAAGTACTGAACATTCTAGATGTTATTTTCCGTGGTGTGAGACTTCCAAGTCATTTGCAGACACAAAACAGCCTGATCTGTCCTGGTCCTGCTGGTTATAAATACAACCTCTGCTGGGGCTTTGTCAAGACAACATGAGCCAATGGAAAGACAAGGGGAGACACAATTGCTCACCCAGATGTTGCTCTCAGCATGTCATCATCATTATCTCATTAATCCTTTCAGCAGCCTAATGAAGTCGGTTTTGTTGTTGCCCAATTTTATTAAAACTAAGGCTTGGAGAGAGCCTCGCAGTATGAGACAGAGCCAGGATGGAACCCACAGCTGGCAGCAAGTTCCTACCCTTCTTCCCTGAGTGGAGGAGTTCGGTAGAAATCACGTTCTTAAGGCCTTCATTGAGTTAACATTTGGGTCCATAATCTGCAAAAGCGTGTGCAGGGTGCTTGGGAGAACAGGGAGAGGGAGGGTGAGTGGCAGAGAGCCTCTGGCTATGGAGACACCATCTGGGCTGGGTAAGGGGGAGAAGTGCTCAGATCGGAGGTGGAAGAAGCTAGCTCTGCCTAGAGGTTCTAACTGAGGGCTGTGACACCAAAACAGATGAACATTCAGGAACTTTGCTGCTGTAAAGAGCCTTAATAAAGACATCACTGCCACAGCAGACTGCCAGCTGTCACCTAAGCTCTTCTCTCTACCTGACTATGGGTTGCCTTTTATAGGAGGCATTGCAAGAAGGAAGGCCAGGGGGCAGCAAGATAGCTCAGCGGACTAAGTGCCTGCTTAAGCAAGTGCAGGAACCGGGTTCGATCCCCAGCACCACATGCCACACCAGCCCCGCCCCCAGGCGCACTGAGTGGCACATGCTTGTAATTCCAGTGCTGGGGAGCTGAAAACAGGAGGACCACTATGAGTCTGAGCTGCATCGTGAGACTTTGTACCAAACCCCTTTAAAAAAGAGAAAAAAAAAAAAAAAAAAAAAAAAAAAAAAAAAAAAAAAAAAAAAAAAAAAGGAAGGCCAGGTGACTGTCCTTATCAGAAAAAAGAAGGGGAACCTACTTCCTGCCTGCCTGTCAAAACCATCAACAAGTGTTTTCCATACAGTTTGGGAACAGAGATAGCACTATCGAGGCCAGAGGTGGTTGAAGACAGTGCTAAAGATGACAAAGACACAAGACTGGAGCAGCCAGGGTGACTCAACCATTCCTTGGAGGTTGGCTTTCAAATCATTAAGTGGATTGTTACAAGAATGAAAACAAGTTTAATCATGCTGAGCCTAAGAAAATCAGTGCATTGTTTATTAGAAGGAGAGTTGTTCAATGTAACTGCTTTCCAACTTTGGCTCTCAGTTAAAATGTCAGATAGAGTCGACTGGACCCCAGGTCTCCTGAGCTCTCCTGGATGTCCTAACTCCATAGATCTGGCATATGGTCTAAATGTGTACATTTTGAAAAAGCATACTTAGTGATTTTGATATAAACTCTGGTTACATGATCATTTGGCATATCATTTTACAGATTTTACAAAACACATATGAGACTCTTGGCGGTCATTGTACCAAGTCACATAACTCTTCAGAGGCACAAGTGGAGCCAGTCTAATCAATGACAAGCCAGAGCTCTCTATTCAGGATCAACATCTATTATCACCTGGTAACATTGTTAAACCTCTAATGACAATGATACTGTTGGGACGTTTGCAGGAAGACAATGTTTTTGTTCATGGGGCCTAAATGCAACCAAATTGTGCAAAAATATTGACTTTGAGGATCAAAACAGCCCTGTCCCCACCTGGTCACACACTAGCTTCCCTGGTAGACCAATCCGATTTACAAACTAACTCTGGCTATGCTTTAATGAGTCTTATTGGAACCATAATTGGCTGGCATGCACATTTGTCAAATTATCTCTATCCTGTTCCTCTTGGGCCTGTGTCTTACACACTCAGCTCTAAACTACTGAGGCTGGAATGTCTCCCAGTCACCTTCAAGTTGGCCTGTCTTGCCTCCCCTTCCTCTCTTCCATACCATGGCGCAGCATCCAGCACACCCCAGCACACAGTAGGTACTCTTAACACCTATAAGCCACAACTCTCAGTTTCATCCTGGGGCAATCACCATCAGGATTTATGACGACTGTCTTGAAAATAAGTCTAGCTGCAAGTCAGTGAATAGTTCAGGCACAGAAGTCACCACTGGGGAAATAATCTCCAATGAGAAGCTTTAGATTCACTAGATTTCTGCATTTGCCACTGGGGGAAAAAAGCTTACTAAGGGGACACTGAAAAAAATTCCATTCCATATTTTAAAGTCATGGGTGAGATTTTAAATTTCCTATTGGGTTTATAATGGGAGAAAAATATTCCATAATATAGTACACTTGCCAGACACCAGATATATTCTCATTTTGAGTTAAGCTGTATGACCTCCAAGCTGCAGAGCCCTTCTTTTCTTTTAGCCCCTGAACTGAGCACATCACGAACACAGAGCTTAGGGAAGGATGTTGTATCGTGGCCCAAGATCAGCATCCCCCATACAGTGAGCCAATTGGACCCTCTGGGCTGAAACTCCATGATATCTACAGCTGAGCACCATGAAGTACACACACACACACACACACACACACACACCCATATGGACACCCACTTCGGAAGCTCTGTGCTGGCAGTAGATACCAATGGCAGTGGGTTCTAGAGCTTATGGAAGGAACTAAAGAGATTGCCTTGCTTGAGCCTTCTTGTGAAGGATGTGAAACTGTGGTTCAGACAGGCTTAGAGGGTGTGCTGGATGTGGAACTGAGGCTGGACTTAAACTCTGCCCTCCGCCTTCACATCAATCTAATAGTCACATAGCACCTCCCTGGGTGCAGAAAAATGGTGGCCTAAGTCTCTGGGCTCATGGTCTAGTTCCCTGCCACCTGGCTGCAATGACAAGCAGAAATACTGTAACAACACCCAGGATTTAGAGGCACAATTATTTTTTTAATCTATTGGTTGATGGGCATTTGAGCTGTTTCTAAGATTTAGCAATTATAAGCTGTGGCAGTATAAAACGGGTGTACATACATCACTGTGGCATAACTCTTCTGGGAGGAAACTAAGAAGAGGAATAGCAGGGTCAAATGGAATCTGTAGTCTCAGTTTTTGTGAGGAAGCTCTATGCTGATTTCCGCTGGCTGCTCCAGTCTACACTCCCACCACCAACACTGGAGAAGGGTTCCTTTTCCCCCACAGCCCCACCAGCATTTGCTATGATGACATAGAGGCAGACGTATTTACATTGATGGGCACAGATTGGGATCATTCCCAGTATATCAGGCCCTGATTTCTGGTGGCCTAGAGCTTATATGAGATAAATGGCAGGAAGTACAGAGGCAGAATGGCTTGTCGACTGGAGACTGGTTTATATGATGTGTGCATCACAGTGGCCAGCCCTTCCCAAGAGATAAGAGCAACTGAAAGTGGAGCAGGACCTATTACCTGGGCAACATACCAGCTTGGTGGGGGCATTTTCTACTACATTCCTCTCCACCGTTTTAGTTTTCCCAGCAAAGATTTACTTATGATCTTCTGAGACAAGACCCAACTAGAATTTAGGCCTGTCTGTTCGGTAACCCTACTCTGGCAAGGTAGTGAGGGAATTAATCTGATCTAGGAGAAAGTCCAATGTGTCTTGGACACTTATCAAATCTTGGACAAGTCAGGCTTGGTTAATTGTTCCGTTCTCTGAGGGAAGCCATCCATAAAATTTAAGGCAAAAAAGCTAGCAGAAAGTGGGGAAACAAGGATTGGGATAAGCAGAACCCAGGTTAATTAAAAAAAAATATCACAGCTAGCAGAGGGGCAGGGAGGCAAGGACTGGAGTAAGCAGCTGGAAGTGACACAAAAATCAAGGGGAATAGTTTTGGAGCCATACCGTGAACCTGTGAACGATGTCCTCTGGCTTCAGCCATGTGTTGATCTGTCAGGATCGAGAATGGAAGGAGCAAGCCTTTGAGTGCGCTGTCGCCTCAGAGTGAGCTGTCTGATCCAGGGACACTCTCCAGCAGATGGAAGGCTGGATTTCTGAAACTTGTAGAGGTGGTTAATAGGTACCTGGGTTACATGTTTGTGAGTTACACCCCATTCTTTTAACTTTTCTAGAGCTTTGTGGCCTGTATGCTATATATAGTTTTTATTTAATCTAGTTTTTGAGTTACCTCTGCTACAAATTCAAGCCTCTTGTTCCTGCTAATGATGAAGAGGAAGCCATATTGAGGAATGACTTTTTTAATAGCAGGACTCTTTAAGCTTTTATTGTCTTCTTAGTACAGGTACAGAATGGGAGGCCTGGAGCAATGACACAGATGCTGAAGCCTGAGCTAGCTGCAGAAGTATGGGTGGGTATCACCACAGAGCTTTGAGCTTACAGAGCACATAGTGGGGGGAAGGTTTGACTCTGATCTTCCAGGAATAGCAGGTTATTAGCTGATCAGATCCTGGAAGGGGCTCAGGCCTCTGGACTGATTAGTTTTTGTCATTGATGGCAGATTTCCAAACAGCAACGGAAAGCAGTTTGCTGTGGCAATCATCCCTGCAAAAGAGTTTTGGCCAAAATAATTTTGTCCAAATTGACCAACGCCTGTGAACTTCATTTCTAACAGAGCTACTTTCATTCACAAACAGGGTGTACTCAGCATCCATCAGGGGGTCCACTTTAAGAACAGTCTATTCCAGGACAGCATGAGGCACCTAAAGAATTAGGTCTTGGTCTAAGGTGAGCTTGTCAGCTCTCTGGATCAAGAAGAACAGTGGCAGTTAGGATGTGGAAGCAAAGGGAGGAGGCAGCCCTTAGAGGCCACTGAGCACTCCCAGGGTTGACAGCCCAAGTAAGCACACAGAAGCCAGCAGTTCCAAGATGTGTGTGGAGTTCTCTTCTTGTAACCAGTTTCTGCCAGATATTGCAGCACAGTTTTTGTGTCTAGAGTGTTTTTTCTTCAAAGACAAGTTTTTGAGCTTCTGGGAGGTTGAGTCCAGGTCAAAGAGCATGGGCTGACAGGAGCCAATTGGAGGCAGAAGAAAGCATTTTATTCAGGTCCATTTTATTGTCTACCAGCAGGTTATGGGTGGCAGGACATTGAGGCAATGTCTATGGAGGGCAGTCACAGCAGCACTGACAGCTTGGAGATCTTGAACTGGCTTTACAGGCAGGAGAGGCATATTTTAGCAGTTTGACAATATGTACCATTTGCTCAGGGGACCATGATGAAGCTGGAAAGGACAGAGAAATCTCAGAGAAAAGGTGACGGTGGTTTGGCCAAATCTTTTATTAGAGCCTTCCTGAAAATAGTGTTGAGTTTCCCTACTCATGTGGCAATTGAGTAACAGTCCCAAAAGGGTGCACGGGTTGGGAACCATAGAATATAAGGTGATGGCTGCATTGTTGATGGCTGGTGGCAGTGGGGCTCACAGTGCGGTGGCATGGTTGATGGTCAGGCCCAGGGACAAGTCTTCACACCACCAGGAGGAGGAGCATTTTCAGAACTTCAGGATTGCAGTTTTCTGCCTCAGGCTAATGCAGGTACTGTCTTCCTCTTGGGTCAGAGTTGAAAGTGCAAGGGCAAACAAGAGGGAGGCTGACAAGTAGGAAGGAGATGGCTGCTTCTAACTTAAAGAGGAGGTCACTTCCCAAAAATAGTATGGAGACTATTGCAGGAATTCATGACAGGCTTTGCAGGAATTCATGACAGACAAAGTGTCCGCAAGTCTCACAGGATCTGCTTTGGCGGAATTTCCTCATAGTGGGTCACCAGGGGTAACTTCAGTAACTTTAGACATGTTCAGTGGCTTCTGGTCTCCCTCTTTGAGGCCTGCCAGGAGAGCAGTGCGGTACTGATCTAAGGCTTCACAGCCCCCTGTAGCATTTACAGTCCTCGTTTGTGCATGCCCAGAGAACAAATACGTTCACCTGAGAGTCAGACTCAGCCACAGAAGTGGGGACTTTCGACCTTAACAAAGTTTGGGTCTCATCCAAATGGTAGTGGTGTTCTTCAGTTTTAAACAGAGTCAGAAGGAGTTGCTGACAGTCATCCCATGTTGGCATGCAGGTACACAAGTAGGGAGCCAAGAGGAAGAGTTCTTAACCCCTCATGGCCATTGAGGCCAAATGAATTAACCTGGGAAAGCAGGAGGCTGGAGTGCAGGAAAAGAACTGGTGGTGCTGGCGTTAGGGCTGGCTGAGTGGCAGGGATTGACAGATGTAAGTAGGAGGCAGGCCAGACTGGGCTCTGTGGGAGGAAAAGGACAAAGCTTTGTTGGCTTGGGCTGATGCAAGAACCTCTCAAATATACAAGACAAGGATGACCTCTCTCACCACTACTATTCAATACAGTTCTGGAATCATTAGTTACAGCCATTAGACAAGAGAAAGAAATAAAAGGAATAAGAATAGGTAAAGAAGAAGTTAAATTATCTTTATTTGCAGATGACATGATACTTTACTTGGAAGACCCAAAAAAACTCCACCAAGAAGCTACTAGAATTCTTACAGAAATTAAGTAGCATAGCAGGTTATAAAGTCAATACCCAAAAGTCAATAGCATTCCTCTACACAGACAACAAACACACTGAGAGGGAAATTATAGAAACAGTACCTTTTACAATAGCACCAAAGAAAATGAAATACCTTGGAATTCATCTAACTAAAGAAGTCAAAGATCTTTTCAAGGAAAATTATACTACTCTGAAAACAGAGATCGTAGAAGATTTCAGAAAATGGAAAGATATTCCATGCTCCTGGATAGGAAGAACCAACTTTGTGAAGATGGCCATACTCCCAAAATTGCTGTACAGATTTAATGCAATCCCTATCAGACTACCACCAACATACCTCACAGACCTAGAGAAATCATTCCTAAAATTTATCTGGAACCAGAAAAGACCTAGAATAGCAAAGGCAATCCTGAGTAATAAAGACAAGGCAGGAGGCATCACAATTCCTGACTTGAAATTATACTACAAGGCTACTATGATAAAATCAGCATGGTACTGGCAACAAAATAGACCTGAGGATCAATGGAATAGATTAGAAGATGCTGAAGTCCCTACAAACACACTCAGCCACCCTATCTTTGACAAAGGGGCCAAACATACTCACTGGAAGAAAGATAGCCTCTTTAACAAATGGTGCTGGAAAAACTGGCTCTCTACATGCCAAAAACTCAAACTTGACCCAGGTCTATCACCATGCACTAAACTAAAGTCAAAATGGATTAAAGATCTAAACATTAAAGCAGAGACACTAAATCTCCTGGAAGAGAAAGTGGGAGGAAGTCTTGAAGACATAGGGGTAGGCAAAGACTTCATGAACAGCAATCAAATTGCACAGGAAACAGTTGAAAGAATTAACAACTGGGACCTGCTCTTACTGAGAAGTTTTTTCACATCAAAAGAAATTTCCAACAAAGTGAGAAGGCAACCCACAAATTTGGAAAAAATCATGACAAATAAGTACTCAGACAAAGGTCTGCTCTCTAGAATCTATAAAGAACTAAAAAAAAACACTAGGGCCCCAAAATTTGAAGACTCAATCCAGAAATGGGCATCCGAGATGAACACACGCTTCTCAGAGGAAGAAATTAAAGAAGTGAATGAATATATGAAAAAATGCTCCATATCACTGGCCATCCGTGAAATGCAAATTAAAACATTGAGATATCATCTCAACCCAGAAAGAATGGCTATCATAAAGAAATCACCCAACAACAAATGTTGGAGAGGCTGTGGGGAAAAAGGACCCCTTCTCTACTGCTGGTGGGAATGTAGACTGGTACAACCATTATGGAAATCAGTGTGGAAACTCCTTAGAAAAGTGGGACTGGAAATCCCATTTAAACCAGCTATTCCTCTACTGGGAATTTTCCCAGAGGAACTGAAAACATCATATCATAATGATATATGTGTGCCTATTTTTATAGCAGCACAATTTGTGATAGCCAAATCTTGGAAACAATCAAGATGTCCATCACCTGAGGAATGGTTGAAAAAGATGTGGTATTTTTACACAATGGAGTATTATTCAGCTATTAAGAATGATAAACTCAAAGCCTTTATATTGAAGTGGATGCCACTTGAACATATAAGTGAAATAAACCAGACACACATGTGTAAATATCATACAGTTTCCCTAGTATAAGAACTAAAAAGAAGAAATACAAATAGAAAGGTATAATACAAGTAAAAAGGAAGCAGAATCTCGAGGACTAACTATTCAAGAGAGGGAAAGGAGAAGAGTTAGGAAACAACAATGTCAAGCCATACAGTTATATGTAGAAGATGGGCAAGACAATGATCCTGAGAATCTCCAGAAGATTTTTTTAATCTAGCAGTTAATTGGAAAGATTCTCACCCTGACTAACTATATATACTGATACCTGTAGACTAAGCAACTGCACTGCAGATGGTAATTTGTAATAGTAGTTTCATGCTTGGAGTGCCTGTCATTCTGGTCCTCTGGGCTGCTTGTCATGACATGCCAGTTGCTGCTATGATGTCTCTCGGGTAGGTGGTTGTTCAAAAAGAAGGGGGTAGCGAATGAAAGCAAAAGACAGGAAAAGGAATATTGTGGGACTGTCCTGCTTCAAGGTTGTCTATGGTGATATTTTTGGACTTATGTGTAAACATAAGAAGTATATAATTCTTTATGCCTATTTTTAAAGTATATTCTAATTTTTAAATGTTTTTTATCATGTTCTGTAGGGACTTAAATTTCAACATATCAATACTTGATGAAAAATACCTGCTCCATATTATGCCTAAGATGTGTGATATGCAGACAGATAGTGAGGTTAAGCTTAACAGCCTAGGTTGTATGGTAATAACAATAAGCTTGTCTTCTGGATGGTTAACAACTTAAGTTTGCAGACCAAAATTAGATGAAAAGGAGGGCTGCAAGGAAAGCCAACATTTTGGCCCTAGCCTTCCAAGGTCAATTAAGACTCAGGACATATGAGAACTTGTACTGTAACATCACGTAACTCCGTAGTGTCCCAAATTTTCTGATCAAGGAGATTATGGGGCCAAAGAAGAAAGTGATCGATGATGTAGAGTGTGCCTAAGGAGAGTCACATGGAGATAAAACATTCTCTCAGGCTTTCACAGAGAGCACATTGGCCAAGCTATGGCCATGACTCATCCACATAGCTGACAAACAATCTGAGGTACAGGATCTCAGGATAAATCCTGAGGGGATTTTACTGACCTCATCAGACCCAAAAGCTACAACTCTTGTTGCATAGGTCCTGCTTTACCTTGTTCTTAACCATCCAGCAGAAAAGTATAAAAACGAAGTATAAGAAGTAAAGCCATGGTGTTATGTTGAGCTGTAGGGGACTCAGGTCAACAATTTCTGACATTGCCAGTCAAGCAGAAGACCCAATATTATTATTGACTACTGAACTCTTTTAGATTATTTTGCTGGATTAACACACCTATCATATTCAAATAACGGAACTTAACAAAAAAGGGTATACAGATGAATGTCCATTTTGTATCTGTGTTTTCAAAGTGGTTAGGATAGATATATAGTTACATTCTCTTAATGAGTAGAGTGATTTGTTCTAATGGTGTTTGTAGATAGGATATCATGTCCACATCTTGTACAGCAATTAAACACTGGGAGGCATGTATGCAATGTGTTAATTATTGAAACTGTCCTACCAATTTGATTTGAAACTGTCTCATTGCTATTTGTTTCTCAGTAAAATTATGGAAAAAATATTTTAAAAAAACAACCAGTAGAAATCACTAGTACAATTGTTGAAACTATCCTACTCATACACATAAATATAGCTTTTTTATGTGATTTCTGGTAATCTAAACAACTAATTTGAATGTAACATCAGGCAATGCAACAACCTTTGTTGAATTATTATTACTTTGTTCAAGGAAATCTTGTATAGCTTTTAATGTTTTTTAAACTATTTTGTGTTTAAAAATTAAAAAAATACAAAAAGAAAAAAGAATCTCTCAAATAGACTTGTGGATTTGTTCAGATGACTAGCATGGATTTCTTGTCATGCAGGACACAGATGCAGAGCCAAAGTGAGAGAGTTAATTTTCAACCCCTTATGGCAGATGAGTCCAAGTGACCTGGCCTTTTGTCTCACAACTTTTCCCAGTTGAACCTTTCTACAGAGGGAACATTGGAGAGTTCTTATCTTTTTATCTATTTTTTTAATGTATTTAGTACATGGTGTACAGGGTCTCACTATACAGATCGGACTTGAAGTGATCCTCCTGCTTTTCAGCCTCCCAAGCACTGAGATTATAGGAGTATGCCACCACGCCCAGTCTCATTCTCTGTCTCAGTGCACCCCAGGGGTGGGGCCGGCATGGCAAACTGGGGATTAAACCCCTAGTCCTTGCATCTGCCTAAGCAGGTGCTTTAATCCACTGAGCCATATGGCCAACCCTTATCTATTTATTGTTTAGTGTCCACAATCCTTATAATGTATAGCTAGAGGAATTCATCCAATTGTCTATCAGATTGGATTTTCTTACAGATATCAGATGCTTTTCTATTAGACTTCTAGGTAAAAGTAGTTGATGGGCTTTCTGTCTCCTTTTCGGTGTCTTTGAGAAGTGCTTGAATAGGGTTGTTTCTAGGTAAGGTAACTTCTGGAAAGGCCATGGCAACTCCATTGGCAGGGCTGACAGTCCAGTTTTTCCTCATTCAAAATGTGGAACTCAGAAGGACTTGCTGATCACTGTTGTGCATGGGCATTAGATGATCCATCTTACCAGGATTAGCTTGTCTTTAGGTGGGCTTCTGTGGCCAAATGCAGGCCCTGGCTAGCTGAAACAAGCTCAATTGGCTGAAAGTAGATGAGTCAGGCATGGGGAGTGAAGTTATAGGTGTTGGCAGCTGCTTTGGCTGGCTAGAAGGGTGCCAAGGTAGAATTCTCAAGAAGAATAGGCCTCTATTATTTCCTTTTCCCTTTTTTTTTTTTTGATTCAGGGAGTGGCTTGGTTTCCTTTTTAACTTTGTACAGCCCCTTTTCCTGCAGTCAGGGACTATGGACTTTAACTAATTAGTTCTCTTTCTATCTTCCTGCAGTGTGTGTTGTGTACCCTTGAATGTGGCACAACAAACAAAGGGTGGATGCCCCTCACAGAGAGACCACTGAGATGTCTGCCTGACTGCACCCCTCATGGGATTTACATGCAACTTAGCTAAGAAGGGTCCAAGGTCTCCATTACACTATATGTCAATCAGCACAGAACCACAGGTGAGGGCCCAGTCAACCACCGTGACCTGTGCACAGATGGAACAGCCTATTGCTTGTGCTGTCCATTCTACTCACATGGTCAGCAGGCACTCAGACATTAAACATTCGAATCCCCCTTCCTTTAAAGGTGGCCTTAACTAACAAGTGTTGATCAAGCTCTTCTGCTCTAACCGAGCAGGACTAACAGACTGACTCACTGGGGTTCCCCTGGGGGTCTTACCAGAATCAGGCAATTAGACAGACAGACAGACAGACAGACAGACAGACAGACAGACAGACAGAGACAGACAGACAGTGTTCTTTTCCCTTTAGGGCCCCATGTGATCCGCTCAAGCAAGGAGCCAGGAATCTTTCTCCAGATCTCTTAGGGGACTTGAGGAATCTTGGGGGTGCGCCTTCCCACCTGGACCTGGAGTGGTCCTTGCTCCATCTGTGAGGGACATGATCAGGGACCCAAGGGGTCAACATGGTTGGTCTTTCCAGCCAATGCACCACATGCAATAGCAAGCAGAAATACCAAAACAACATCCAAGATTTGGAGGCAGATACATTATGACAACAGGCACTGATTGGGATCATTCCCAAGTATCAGGCCCTGATCTCTGGTGGTCTAGGGCTTATCTGAGCTAAGCCAGCAGCAAGTGCAGAGGCAGGATGGCTTCTCAGTTGGGGATTGGTTTACAAGATGTGCATCACAGTGACCAGCTGTTTCTAAGAGACAGTAACAACTGGATCTGGGAAAGAACGTATTACCTGGGCAACCAACAAACAAGTTTACTAGCTGGAGATGGGGGGGATTTTCTGTTACGTGGCCACAGACCATTAATGGCAGTGGATGGGGAAGGGCCAGTAAAGACAGAAAAGCAACTATACTGTGATTTTCTCTGTTTCTAAGGGGCTTCTCTATAGCCAGCATTGTGCCAAGGATTTTCAGATTCTATTGATTCTCATAAAAATTGAATTTTTGTTCAACTGTTCCACTTCCAAGGTCATGTAACTGTAAAAATCATTCCCCAGAAGAAAGGAGTATGAGAGTCTCAGGAGAAAAAGCAAATGAAGAAATGCACTGCATATTCCTATTTAAACATATAATTTAAGATTCAGAACTCAGCAAAGGCCAGACATCTGGTGTATTAGTCAATTCAGGCTGTGATAACAAGATACCAGACTGAGTAGATATTTATTTATCATAGTTCCAGAGGTCCAAGATGAGAATAGAAGCATGTTTGGATTCTGGGTAGGGCTCCTCGTAACTCGCAAATGGTGCCTCCTTGATGAGTCCTCCCATGCCGGAGAAGAAGCAAACTGCTGTCTCTTCCTATGTTGATGCTAATGCCTCACAAATTTGATGTTTAGACCATCAGACCTGGAAAGCCCTTCATGGATCATCACTTCCCAAAGTTCCCATCTCCAATAGGGGCTTCTATAAATGAATTTGGGGGAGACAAAAGCACTGAGTAGCCCATAACAGCTGGCAAGTGGCAGAGCTGGGGCTAACCTCCCACTAGAATAGCTCAGTGGTATCAAGAGATAGGTCTAAAGCCATCACCCTGCCAAGGATCCCTCCCCTGCCATTGCCTCACATCCAGCACAAACACTTCTGCATGCTTTCTGTGTGTCCTATTCCAGAAACTTCCATTTGCTCCCCATTCTGAACGATGTGAGTCTTTCTGTACCAGGTCAAGTTGCATGTCTCTTGAGCCCTTGGCCTGAAACTCTACAGTTTGGAACACTGCAGGCTCCCCAGAAGTCACCTGCCCTGGAAGTGAACACAGCTCTTCTACCCCTGTTGGCCAAGCCAACCGTGTCAAAACACACAGCTCTCACAGTGGATGGAGATCGGGGCAGCTGTGGGGACAGCGACAATGCTTGCTATCTTCCCTGCCTAGCATTTTCTTTTAATATTCACAGTTGGCACCAGAGAACTGAAGGGTTTTATTTTGTTTGTTCTACAGATCTGGGGATTTAACATTTATGTTTTATTTGGAGACAGAGTGTCCCTACATCATTACATTGCCTGGGCTGGGTCTTGAATTTGTGATCCTCCTGCCTCAGTCTCCCAGAGTGCTTAGATTACAGGCTAAGCTTTCTTTACCTGGAATCACACTGCTTCTGTAGGCTGCAGAAATTGTCCACTGGATCAAGTGAGTCTTCAGCAAAGTCCTTAAGGGTCCCCTGGCCCAGATCGGAAGTGTTGTATCTGGAACAGAAAATCAATTCTAAAGGCAACTTGAAGCCTGGACTTCTGCACACATAGTACACTTGAGGGTCTTGGGGGCCAACTCCCTTTCGCCCCCTTCCCAGCTCCAACTCTCCCTCATTTGGAGACTCCTCTCTGGTTTCCTCATCTGGACTTGGACAAGTGGCACCAGATGAACCCTGAGGGGCTCTCCAGCTCTGAGACTCTGGATATCAATGGAAAGGATGGACATTGACAAACAGGGTAGTGGGTGTCACCAAGAGAACTCTGGCTTGAAGGCATGTGGACCTAATTCAAAGCCTGATCCTGCCCTCCCCTGAGCTGGTGACACCAGATACCTGACACAGTCTCTGTGCAGCTCAGAATAGTGGGGTTTTATGCAATCCAGGGGATGAGGGGGGAAAGGTGAGATGAATTAGGCCCACATTTAGTGCGCAGAGCCAGTGCAGGAGCCCAGAGGGACCTCCAACTTGGCTTTTCATGGTGCCTCCCAAGCCAGTGTCCCACTGCTCACTCCCTGAAGAGTAGTCCCTCCTGATGGCCTTGGGTAGACTGGTCTCCTGTCCCATCACCATTCCCTACCCAGGATCCTGGCCGAGAAGCCTAGGTCACCCTGGTCCCAGGGAGCATGCATGTCTTTGAATGAATTTGGGCCACCATGCTTTCTCCAATCACAGGCTGCCCCTGTAGGGAGGCAGCAGTTGGGACCAGTCCTGCCTTCCCTTGCTCTGCCTCTCACATAGAGGCCCCTTCAGCTGCAGAGCCAGTGTAGGGTCTTCTTATAGCTGCCTACAGAAATAAATGTTAAGCTTCTGAATTATTTATCCAATCTGCAATTTATTTCCAGCAGGCCACAGAGGGCATTTCCCCTGGGCACGCATCACCCAGAGCACCCTCTCCACACCGCTACTACCACTGCCACTGCAGAGACTCCAGCCCAGGGAAGATCTTCCACCTTTGTGTGTACTGCAAGGTCCACAGACAGACAGACAGCCCTGCCTCCCTCCCCTCAGCTCTTATCCCAGGCCTCACCATGCCCCTTCCCTCCTTGGGTTATGGAAAGGATCTCTGAAGACACAACTGCAGCTGCTATCCTTGTCCCCTCATTTGGCAGGGCTTTGTTGCCCATGGTCCCAGCTCTGACCTAGGCTGCCTGGGACATTGTATTGTACATGGGCCCCCAAAATCCAGGATGCCAGGCTAGACAGTGACCTCACCAAGGGGGTGACACCAAGGGTTGTAACAAAGTACCCTATAGAGTTGGCCTCAGTGCCACAGGGACATGGACGGGTAGCAGGTCTTTGGGCTCCTTTTCTGGGGTGGAATACTCCTTTGCCGGGCTCTGTGCCCAACCCCAGCAGGGCTCAAGGGATAGGGCTGGGAATGGGGAGGGGCGTGCAGAGAGGTATTGTGGGGCCCAGCCAGCAGCAGGCCCAGAACTGAGGATCTGCCAGGGCAAGGGCTGGGCAAGAATGAGGCTCCAGGCATGGACAGCCCTGCAGGAAGCCATTGGCAAGAGAAAAGGCTTCTGGAGGCTTCAGGCAGAAAAATGGCTTGTTCAGATGGCCAGGTGGCCACAGTTCATCAGAAAGAGTGAGTCCTTTGTCGAAAGGCAGCCCTGGCACCCACTTCCTGCCTGGCTCTCTTCCTCTTCCAGGACAGCACTGGACTCAGCCCTGGCTTTCCCATACCCCAATCCCACAAGGGGCTCTATGGTCTGTGGCCAGGCTAAGGCTAGCCAGCCTGTCCTTCCCCTTGTGCTGAAAGGGGGTGCACAGGCTCTGTCCCTCAAGACAGGGGTGGCTGGCAGGACCAAATATTATTTTTTCTTTTTTTTTTTTTTTTTTTTTTTCAGTACCGGGGACTGAACTCAGGACCTTACGTATGCCAGGCAAGTGCTTATTCCACTGAGCTATCTCCCCAGCCTAAGACCAAAGGATAATTTGTAGCAGCAACAAGGCCAGTATCAGCAGGCTTTCGCCAGAGGATCCAGGCTTACTCTCAGGGCCTCTGGGGATCAAGTGTAGAGAAACAAGACGAAGGGTTTGGCCACAAGTGCCTTCTGGCTGGCTGGATTTTAACAATCATTTGACTTCTGGGGAAAGGAAGGCCATGTAAGTCTGATGGGTGCCAAGGCTCAAGGTGCCTTGGGGAGGCCTAGCCCAGAGCCAGGGCAGCGGGGCTATCCTTCCTTCCTCCCTCTCTGTACTTTTCCAGCAAAAGTACCTCAGCCTCCATGGCACCCTGCCCCGTGACCTTAGCTGGGCCCTACTCCCCTTCTGTGCATCTTCATATATAAATTGTGGGTGTATGTTATGTGGTCCACAAGAACTTGCCTCTGAGGCCGGGAGATGGCTCAGTGGAATAAGCGTTTCTCTGGCAAGTGCAAGGGCCTGAGTTCAATCCCCGGTTCTGAAAAAAAAAGACAAAACCAAGAGCTTGCCTCAGGAGTTCTCTAAAAACTTGCCATAGGGCTGGCCAGATAGCTCAGTAGACTAAAGTGCCAGCGACCTGGGTTCGATCTCTGGTATGCCTTGTCAGCCCCAACCGCGGGGTACGCTGAGATGGTGATTGAGATTGGGCATGGGGGTATGTGCCTACAATCCCAGCACTTGGAAGGCTGAAAACAGTACAATCACTATGCATCCGATCTATGCAGTAAGATCCTGTAGACCCTGTAGACCTGTTCTAAATGCATTTTTAAAAGAATAATAATAAACACTTGCCTTCCAGGTCCAGCATGGGCCCTAGAACCGGCAGAATGAGTCTCCTGGCATCCTGTTCACCATTAGCCAGCCTGCTGTGCACAGTTCCCCCAACGATGATGCACATTCCTTTTCACCACATGGATGCTGTGATTTTCTGTCCCAAGGACCCACCAGGGGAAGCACAGCTGGGGGAGGGGTCATGTGGAAGTGAAGCTGGGTGGAGCATCCTGGGAAATGAACCACGTTTCTGCCTTCTCCCAGGGGTCATCCGTTGAGGGCTCTGGCTTGCCAACACGAGCTTCCCATTGGGCGCTGACTCCATGGCGGCTCGAGACCATGTATAATTGACGAGCTTCATTTCTCTCTGTGCAAATCCTGGGACAACAGTGCGGCCTTAATGCAGGTTGTTAAAAGCTTCCTGGGAAGCCACTGCTCGGTTCCAGGAGGGGTAATTAATGTAACAAAGGGCTTTCCAATTATGATTCCTGCTGCAACTTAGATTCCCCTCCAAATCCTCCTCAGAGGCATCAGGAGCACCGTGGCCTTTAGGACCTCTTTCCTGTCCATTTGCATCTGTTCCACTCAGCAGTGAGAGAGAGACCCACGTAGTAGTGTCCAGTCCTGTGTCCCGAGGACAATGGAGGAAGCCTCGTCCTGGACATAGTCCTCAGGGTACTGGCCACATTCTCAGTCTCTGCTTTGGTTTGTAAGACAAGTCTCCAAAAGCGAACCTAAATGACAATAGCTTGCCGGCTTCCTAGGCTAGAGGAAGCAGGGGTGCGGTTCTGCTATCAGGAAGCTCTCAGCGAACACAGGAATGCAGGAGGCTCAGTGCACCCAGCTGCTCCCAGCCAGAGCTCCCAGCCTTACAGCATGGAGCAGCTGGAGAAGCAGGTGGTCAACAGCTGTGGTTCCACAGGTGTGTGCTTGAGCCCTAGGAAGGCCAAAGTCTCACATTGTGTCACACACACACACACACACACACACACACACACACACACAGAGGAGAAGAAGAGGAGGGAGAAAAGGAGAGTGCAGAGAGGAGACAGAGAGTGAGAAAAGGAAGGAGGAAGGGAGGGAAGATAACAGAGAAAGGCAGAGGGAGGGGAAAGAGGAAGAGGAAGAAGGAGGAGGGAGGGAGTGCCTCCACCCAGCCCCCCAGCCCCTGGAGAGCAGAGGTGGCTCTTACTTGCTGGGAGAAAGCTGGAGGCTCTGCCACCCACTTCCACCTCCCCAGGAGAAGAAGGATGCAGAAAAGAGGGGCTGACAGCCTCCTGTACACAGCCAGCTCCACCCATGCACCAGACTCAGGTTTTAGATGTACAGGAAACTCAGGACCTTGGACTGGCCTGCTCAAGTCCGAGGGCAGTTTAAAGAGACCTTGGTAAATGGGACTGTATGGAACTCTGCTGTGAGTGCTGGGGAGGAGCCACTGTGCCTCAGGAGAGGAGAGCTCCACAGAGTGGGATTCTAGACAAAATGTGGTAGCGCAAGACAGGCTCCAGACCAGGTTAAACACAGCTCAGCGGGGCAACCCAGGCAGGCCTTGAGGAATTGCAGATGTCTCCATGCTGTGGATGGTGGAAGGGCTGTGTGAATCCGGGCAGAGTAGCAGAGCCCCTGGCACCCACGAGAGAGATGGCTCCAACTGCAGCAGCCCTGTGGTTGGGTTGGGGTGACGCTTCAGGGCAAGGCCTCAGTGGCCCAGGCAGGGGGAAGGTACCTCTTTCTATTCCACTTGTCTTCATATGCTTCAAGTTCACCTTTTGGCCTCCCTGTACCCCTAGTCTTCACATTACAACCAAGAATCCACTATCCTCATTAGGCCCCAGAAGAGTCAGATGAACCCCAAAATAAGAAAATAACAAGGGGTGATAAGAACCTGCAAGCCATAAGCAATTGGATGAGCAGAAAAACAAGGGAAACAACATAGCTCCAAAGATGAACCAATAAAGGAAGGAGCCTTTTGAAGTAACATCATTGATGGCATCTCAGTGGTGCCTGGGGATTTCCCTACAGACCCTCGGGCAGAAGTTGTTCCTATCATTTCTCTCCTGTCACTTTGCCAAATCTCTCCAGAGTCACTGATCTTTCAAGTTAGCCTCAGGCTGAAACTTGGAAGTTCCTAGGTATTAAAAATTAACACGGGCACCTGCGCTTTCCTTAAAGCAAGAATGAGCTAAAATAGAGAATTTAAAAAGTCAGCTACCATGTATGATCGCTTTTTCCTGCCTCAGTTAACAGACTTGACATCTTCACTCTTTCACTGTAAAAATGTTTGTCAGGCTCCTACTAGGTGCTTGGCTCAGTCTGGAAGGCTCAGGATACTATTTCTATTCGCTTGAGAGGTCCTCCATGTCTTCAGGCTTGCACACCCAAATCACAGTCAGTTTAATCCCATCATTTGTCATCTCAGGAAGAAAAGAAAGCGAATGTGTTATGCCAGGAATGAAATCCCTGGACAGAGGCAGCCTGGTCAGAAAGGAGAAGTAGCAGTAGCCTAAGATTACCTATGTTGGGTCCCTCAGCTTTGGAGCGGGGACTGGCATGGTGAGGGAAGGATCTAAGGACCCCATGCAAGCAGTATGCACTGGTTATACTTGGAGGGTTTTTTTCTAATTTTTGTTTTAGTAGAAAGGTTTGTAGTTATCTTCAGTACAGCGGTGAGCCTCACAGTGAGGTTTCAGTGTTAAATCACACACACAGCAGGGCTCCGCAAGCTTCGATCACCTGATGACGTAGCCTTCTTGCTCTGTTCAAGCATACTTTGTGCTGCTTGTTCAAGGGTGATGGAATCGCCCAACAACGCATTTCTTAGAATGCATGCCTACCACGAAGACGGATAGGATCTGGAAGAAATTAGCAGGCTCTAAGGTCTCGGAAACTCATGCTGACAAAGCATGCGCAAACATCAAATCAAGGAGTTGCTATTTTCTAACGTGCTGTAAAAGCTCTGCCACATGTCCACCTCCCTGCTGAAGCATTACCCGCACTATGCAAACACCCGAGCATGTAAACACACTTCTGGCCATGGGAGGAAGGCTGCATGGAGCTAATGGGCAGGAAACGTCACTCGGACGCGGCTGGAAATGAAGCAACGTGGACCTGCCCAGTTAATTTCAAATGCTGTCACTGTTTGGATGGCACATCGCAGAGAAGGGCATGTTCTCCTTCGCAGAGTGTAAATCAACCCGTTAGTCCTATCAAACTCCATGAAACAAGGCGGTGTTTATGCAGCTTAAATGCTGGCAGCTGGACGGGCAAGGAAACATCCCCAGAGACCTTAAACAAGTTGCAATAGGGGGTGGATATGCACAACATCTGCTGAGACTGGCTTCTCAACAAGATCGGTTTGTGTCCTGCTCCCAACTCAGTGAGTGGCCCCAGGAGTGGAGTTCGGTCACTACTCAAACCCATCTCCAAGGTTCTGGGCTGGGGACAATGCAAGCCAGCTCTAAAACTACAACCACTTTTCCATTCCATAGGGCATGGCATGTCAGGCTGGGTAATGATGGTTTGGGGTACAGTTTCTGGCCCACTGCCACCCCACACACCCACTTCCTTGGGCTAGAGCTGCCCGGGGCCTGGTTTCTTCCTTGAATGAAAATAACTGTAGTCTATATCCTCTGGATTGTAACACCTCAGGATGAAGGTAGCCTTCCTCAAAACCTGCAATCCAGTGCCAAGCAGCATTTGGATTTGTTGCATAGTTATCTGCCAATTTCACTATAAAGTTCGATTCTTCCAGCCAGCTAACGGCAACCTTCAAATGTTTTGCAACTCTTTCTCTTGACCTCTTCTCTCTAATAGTGAAGCAAACATTTGTTGGGCATTTAAAGTGGGCCAGATCTGGTGCTTTGCTGGGGTCACAAAAGGGAATCATCCCTGCGGAATTCAGAACCGCATGGAAAGACAGAAAGTGAACACGGTGTTGCAGTATGGTTCTTTGCCTAACAGGCTCCTTTCCAGGTTTTAGGCCCAGCTCCAAGAGCACCACTCCGAAGGGTCTTCCTTGAACATACTATTTAATACCAGATTCCTTTTTTGTCTCAATCAAAGCATCTATTGCTAAGTGGCTCTACGGGAATATTTACTTATTTTATCATTTATCTATGTGTTCCTACCAGAACATAAATTCCTTAAAGTCTATTTAGTTCTGCCTTGTAATCCTAGTACCCTAAACCTGGTAGTACCTAATATTTCTTAAATAAAAGAGTTGTGTACAGTGATCTTTTTGAATACAGAATTAAGACTTACAGTCCTTCCTTCTGTCACTCCCTGGCCCTTTCTTTGGCATGCGTGCAGCAGCAGGCAGGCAGAGTCCTCTCTGTGGCACATAATCCAAGTCGCAGGAGCAGCCAATCATAGGACACTCAGGCTTAACCACAGCATTGGTGCTTTGTGATGAACAAGTAGGTCTGGAGCTGCACTTGGGGCACTCGTCCCCTAAAAGGTTTGCCATCGCTGTCCTAGCCTAAGCATGCAGCAGGTGTTCAGTAAATACTGTTCTAATAACTAAATGACAGTGCTGCCCATGTTGAAGTTCACTGGGAAATCATTTAGTCCGTTCTAGGCAGGGAAATGGTCACAGAAGGCTTCCTGCCGTGTCTGATACCTGACATTAGTCTGAGTCCTGACGAATTCATGCACCAAAACTATCTCCAGAGGAAACAGAAAGCCTGAGCAGTTCTAGGACCACCAAAAAAGCTGAATTAGTAGTCATCAAAACCTGCAAGGTGGGGCTGGCCAAATAGCTCAGTGGACTAAAGTGTCTGCAAGCAGGCACAGGGGCCTGGGTTTGATCCCTTGGCCTGCCATGCTGGGCCCGCCCCTGGGGTGCACTGAGACAGCAATTGAGACTGGGTGTGGTGGTGCACACTTGTAATCTCAGCTCTTGGGAGACTGTAAACAGGTGGATCACTATGAGTCTGATCTACTAGTGAGACCCTGAACACCCTGCAGACCCTTCCCTAAAGTTAAAAAAAAAAAAGAAAGAAAAAAGAAAATACCCTGCAAGGTTCATATGATTGTGCAGGTGAAGTCTATCAAACTTTAAATTACAGTGTTATATAGATTTTTCCAGAACACAGAAATGGGGAGTTCATTTAGTGAAGCTAGTACAAGTTGATAATCAAACCAAGTAAGGGCAGTGTAGGCAAGAGAAGTCACTCATTAACACCTCTTGCAAGAAAACATGCAAAAATCCTGATAGAATATTAACAATCTACCTCTCTCAACACCTAACAATACATTACCATCAAATTGGATTATCCTAGGAATAGGAAGATGATTATTAGTAAATTACCGATAATTTTGATATATTAAGAGATTAAGAAAAACATAAGTATCTCTTTGATAGCAGAATAAGACACTGAATAAAATTTAACACTGATTCATGATAAAAATTCCCAGCTCTCTAGCAAAAGATAGCAATTTACTTAATGTGGAAAAAAAATAAAGTAAAATATTTACATAAACATCAATTTGATGTTAAAACATTAAAAAATATTTCTTTTAAAAAGCAAGGAAGTCTATAACTAATTCTCTGGATGTTGACTAAATATATGAGAAAAGGATTAACTTTTAGATAAATGTTGCTGGGGAAAGTGGTGTTGTGGTTTATGTCTATTTTCCCCCAAAGCCTCACGCAGTTATTGGGGTGGCTTCTAGACTTTGCGATTAATTCATGATCCAGTGCTGGGATTATGGGTGTGAGAGCTGCTCCGGCCTGGGGTGGACAGCCTGGATGCAACATAATGGAGGCAGATTTGCTCTCTGTAACCGCTGTTGTTGCTCCTCCTCCCTTTTGCTCTTGCTGTTTTGCTGTTTTCCACCGCCATGAACTGCTGCCCTCTGCCATGTGTCATTCTGCCTTGGAGCCAGCTGACTGAAACCTCCACAAACTGTGAGTCAAATAAACCTTTTCTTCTTTAATTTTTGGGTGTCAGTATTTTGTCCCAGCAAGGAAAGAAAAGTAACCGAGAGAAGTGGTTATCAAAACATGGAATAAATTGGATCCTTACCTCAGATTATACAGAAGGGGGCTGACAAAAAGCATGAACCACGGAAGAAAAAATACAAAACTTGATTTAGAAAATCTTCTGTCTAAGACACTATAAATAGGAAAAGTCAAACTTCAAGCAAGGCAAGGCAGAGTTGGAAGAAGCAGAAGGGACTCCTTTGGACACAGGAGGAGGGTAACCACCAGTGAGGGGCCGCTGAGCAGCCGCAGCAGAGATGGGGCGCAAGCAGCTGCCTCACCACGAAGTACCAAAACTGTTTTCAAAAGATTTCTAACCCTGTGGGCTGTCCATGTGAGAATACTGCAAAGCATGGAGCTATCAGGTCGGGGAGTTAGCTCGGTAGAATAAGCACTTGCCCGGCAAGTGCAGGGTCCTGAGTTCAATCCCCAGTACCACACACACACACACACACACACACACACACACACACACACAGCATGGAGCTATCTTCAAGTTCAAAGTCCAAGTCTCCAACTTTTTCCATGTGTTGCCAGAGAGGTCTTAGGATGGCAGGATCCAAGGACATGCTGAATTCGATTGGCTCCGAACATCGTCTTTATTAACTCACGGTATTGGGGAAGTTCGCACTAGCTGCCCGTGCTGTCAGCTCGGTGCTGCCTGCTGACACCGAGTGACATCCTCTCTGTTCCATTTCTACCTGATGAGCGCACACACTCGAGCGCTTACTGCAGAGCAGTGGCTTTGCAGGACAAATGCTCTTTCAGCAGAACAAAACACTCTAAGGAGTCAGTGATTTCTGACTTTTATGAACAGAACTGCCAACTCTGGACAAGGGAATTAGAATTTTTGAGTTATTTCCAGATTGACTGAATTATAATAGTAATTGCAAACCAAAGTCACAGAATCCCAGACATTTAACACTACACATTTAATAAGAAGCCCATTTCCTCTTGACAGATGAGATTATGAGGTATTGGGATAGAGACTGACTTGTCCCATGTTAGATTAGTGGTGTCGGATGGTAGGCCCTGAACACTCACTGAGCACTGGTCGCTGCTAAGCACTGTGTTAGGTGGCAAGGATACAGTGGTGACAGGGACAATGTGCTTGCCCTTGAGGAACCAGTACTCACACTGGGACAGGAAGATGATGAGCAAGCAGACAATTACATGAAGCTGGTCCCAGCAGGCACCGGTTAGAGCTATAACAGGAGTCAGGGCCAACAAGCACGAAGGCACCCAGAGCTGCTTCCCCTGGGGTGGGGAGGAAGTGTTCTGGACGTATGGGACTGTGCAGTCTCCAGTCAAGGAAGCAGCTGTAACCCAGGCATGGTGGCCCACACCTGTAATCCCTGCACTCTGGGAGACTGAGTCAGGAGGGTCCCAAGGTTGATCCCAGGGTGGACAACTTATTGAAACCAAGAGTCTGCCTCAAAACAAACAAACAAAATGAACTAAATAAATAAAAGAGCTGGGAAAATAGCTCCCTGGGAAAACCATACATTTAACCTCCAGCATTATAACAGAGAGAGGAGGAATAGGAGGAAGAGGAATGGTAACTATCAGGGTGAGGAGGAGAAGGGGAGAGAGAAAGGAAGAGAAGGAGAAGGAAAAGAAAGCAAATCAAGGGCTGACAATGTAGCTGAATTTGAAGGACTAGACTCAAAAAACAAACACATATCAAGAGAAATATGTCAGGGGCTGGGGAGATGGCTCGGTAGAAAAAGTGCTTCCCTGGCAAGTGCAATGGCCTGAGTTCAATCCCCGGTTCTGAGAAAAGAGAGAGAGAGGGGCTGGAGAGATGGCTCAGTGGTCTAAAGCACCTACTTGAAACAAGTTTGGCAAAGCACAGGGACCGCGGTTCAATCCCCCAGCACCACATGCCAGCCAGCCCTGCCCCCTGGTGGGCTGAGCTGGCCACACACACATACAATAAATAAATGTAATAAATAAAAATAAATAAATAATTTAAAAAAAGAGAGAGAGAGAGAGAGAGAGAGAGAGAGAGAGAGAGAGAGAGAGAGAGAGAGATTCAGCACAGAGAACTAAGTACAAAGCTGCTGCTGGGAGGGCAGAAAGGACTGACCATATCCAGAGGCTTCCCCCAAATTAGAGAACGACTGTAACAACTGGCAGCTGCTGCAGCACTAGCTGCAAAGACAATGGGAAGGAGCTGTTCTTGTCCTAGAGCACGGGAGGGCACCCTAAAGGGCGGCCCTGTCCACAAGGGCCTAGAACCACAGAGGAGATGGAGCAGCTGCTGGAGCTGCTCCCCGAAGCCGAGAGAGGGGATGGGTGGAGAGTACCCTGCACCCACAACGCTGCCAATCTACAGCAGCACTCTTGTCTGCTGAGTGTAGCCAGAAAGCAAATGCCAAGCAAGGCTGAGAGCGCATCCTCCATGGAGAAAGGCAAGGCGATTGCAGAAGCCGCTGGTGCCACATAGCGCTGCAGGGAAAGCAGAGGTGGATCCGAAGGCAACAGGCGCAGGGCCAGGACAGGAGGTAATGGCCGATCCAGACACGCGATGAAAAGGAGCCATGTGGAGAGCAAGGGAAGGGAACGTCAAGCAGAGTGACACAGCTCGGACAAGGCTGGGATCACGCGCTGGCCTCCCTGCCACTGTTGAGCCCTGTCACTGTCACCTTCCCAGGGTTCTCTTTGGCCAGAAGGCCCCTGCTCTCGAGTGTGTCTCTTGTGCCTCTACAGCCAGTGAGGTGCTGCTCTGAAAAGAACTGGTGAGCATGATGGAAGTGGTACTGCTGGGCAGACAGGCCAGGGCGCAGGGCGTGAGCCCAGCCCTGAGCCCTCATTACACCTTCTCCACGGCCTGCCCCCCTCAGGGGGCTGCTCCATTTGTTTCTTACAGCTGCCTTATGTGGGAGGCTTTGTTCTTCCCATCGGACAGACAAGGGAAGTGAGGCTCAGATAAACTAAATAGCCTGCTCAAAGGCACACAGCAAAGGGCAAAGCTAGCATTCCTCTCAGTTATTCAGTCTGTAAATATTTAACAAATATCTATCAAGAGCCAGACTGCTGGAACAGCATCGTGAACAAAACAAGCGTGGAATGTAGTTGTATAGGGAAGACAGCTATTAAACAAATGGCCATGTTTGTGATGTGTTCACTGAAAATCACTTATGCCAATAAAAAAAAATCTTAATAAAGTCCAGAACTCTGTGTATTTCTCAAATATAACCATTGATTGTTTTGCCTTCTATTTTGATCATTCTTACTCCTCCATTGTCATGGTCCTTTTTGTTAGGCTTACTTACTTTTAAAATTTCCTAGATGTTTGAGTTGAACTCGTTGACACCTCAGAGTGCTCCTTCTGCTGCCTCTCACCACTTTTGTTCTGTTGTTCTTTTATTCCTGTCTATTCCTAAATATGTTGGCATTCCCATGGTGAGTCCATTTCTTTAAGTTATTTGGTTAACTTCTTAAAACTTCCATCTTTACTCACCTAGGCAGCTAGAACCAAATCCCAACCTGGGTGGCTTAAAAACAACAGAAAATTACCTCTCACTGTTCTGCAGCTTGGGATGCTCGATGCCAAGTCGCAGGAAGCTCTGTGCCTGGCAAGGGCCTGCTTTCTAACCCACGGGTGACATTTTCTAGCTGAGTGCCCTAACAGTGCAAGGGGTGAGGAGTGTCTTTAGAGCCTCTTATAAGGGCATTAATCCTGAGCATGCAGGCCTCACCCTCATGGCCTAATCACCCCCATGATACCCCTCTCCCTAATACCATCACCTTTGGGTTTAGGATTTCAACATCCTACTTTGGGGAGAACACAAACATGCAGAGCATAGCAACTTCCAAACAAACTTATCTTTTTACTGTTGATTTTTAAATTAATTGCTTGTGCTGAGTTAGTAGGATGTGAGTCCTCTGGTATTTGTTGAGATTTATCCAAGATTCATTACATAATACTATTTTATAAACACCCATACATTTTCAAGATTTTGTGAATATAAATTGGCTATACATGCATTCTTTCATAAATCAAATTTATTCAATACCTGTAACCGCTTTGGTCATCCCGATCAACAGAGATGTGTAAAGTGCTGATTGTGGATTTTCTAAGTTCTCCTATTTCTATTTCAGTCTTATATATGTTGAGACCTTTTACTGCCTTTGAAGTTCAAGGTACGCATTGTAACAGAATCCTTTAATAATTACCAGGACTCTCAAGATAGCAGAACATTAAACTAAGCAGGGGAGGCTTCCCCAGCCCAGGACCCTCTGTCCACCCAGACAACTGAGAGGACCGCTTGAGGGAAAAGACATCAACTCACTTCCTGACCTTTGGAAGAACTGGTCACAGGCCAAGGCTCATTAACAGGCATCAAAGCGTGGGAGGACTGGAGCCAGCGAGTAACAGTGTCATTTCATAAATCTTGCTGCATGCTCTTAGTGATTCTTAAAATGTAAGCTTCTGAGAGCTTTTATTTTTCCATTTATTTTTAGCTGATGGTGGATTTTCCCTCCAGTGAAATCTCCAACCCTAAGGATATCTTTAAGGATCTGTTTAAAGCGATAGCCTGAGTTGTGCAGCACACAAATGGTGTGCCCGGCGTGGAGGTTTACTGAAGGGTGTGAAGGCAGATCCCAGCTCTAATGCAGCTGTCTTTGGTTAGAGTGAACCATCCTTGGATAGAAACCTCTGGGGGCTGGAAAGTAAGTGGTTTCTGTCTGGGGTTTTGTTCCCAAACCCAGAAAGGAATAAATAGCCTCCTTCCAGAAACGTTCTCGCCCAGCCCTTTGATCTTGACCCGGCAGCCGTGACAGGGGCCTGCCCACCCACCCTCTGTGCCCATAGTCAGCACAGGGTTACTTATAGCCTTCAGCACTGGAGTGGCCACGAAACCAGCCAGCACTATGCTTGCAGAGTTCCAGAGAGGGCACCTGACGACTACAGGCACACAGCACGCAAGCTGCATGTCTGGCCTTGCTGTTTGTCCCTTCCGCTTCATGCTGTGCGCCCTGGCCCTCCCAGCTGGTAATGTCATCTACTGAGGCATGTCATGCTTTTTACTTTGGCCAGTGTGAAGCCTAAAACATTGACTCCAGGGAGCTGAAGATGGGCAGACCTTTCAGGGTAGCCTATCTAACCCAGGTCTCAAAGCCTTTCGTCCTCATTTCTGTCCACCAATTGCTCAGCGCTGCTTGAACACAACGGTGACAGGGAGCTCACTCCCCAGTGGCTCAGGTCACCACCCTCACCTCTGCATCTGCATGGCCTTTCAGAGCCTGTGACTGGCTTGTCCTTTCTGTCATCCCTGTCCAACAACCATTCCCTTCATGAAGCGCCTTCACATCTTAACCTAGCAACTAAAGCTGGGTCCTGGAGCCTGTCGTGGATGCTCCAAGCACACTTGACAAATAATCATAATCCTTCTCAGCCCCAATCTGCCCTTTACATGGCCCTCGTATTTATTGCTACAGGTCTGTAGGCCTCCACAGGGAAAGCTAGGACCACTGAATGCCCTTTGGTGGCCCCCTGAGTGGTCTCTTCTCCCAGCTGGTCCCCCATGTCCTCATGTTTACTAGGACACAGGGGCCCATTCCTCTGAATGGGCAGCTACCTGTGTCTATCCTTCCCGTGTCTATCCTTCCTCAGGGGTGACGACTAGGTCCCAGTGCAATATCCCAGGTCTGCACACAGGCACAGAACAGGTGGGCTTTGATGCTTCTGTGTGTGTGTGTGTCTGTCCGTCTGTCTGTCTGTCTATGAGGCTATGTAAGACTATGTACAAGGGTGTCTGTGTGTGACTAAGAATGCAAATCCATGTGAAAGTTAAGTGTGTGTGTTTGTGTTTGGGTTTGGATTCGTGTTAGTACATATCTGTGTATCAGCGTGTGTTTCTGTGAGAGTTTGTACGAACGTGTCTGCATGGGTGGCTCTGCATGCGCTTCAGGGCGTCCAAGTGAATGTGAGAGGGCTCATTCAGGAATGTAAGCCCGGGTGCATGCTGAGAGTATGTGAGTGTGTGAGCATGTATTGGTAACATGTGTGTGATTGTATGTGTGCTTGAGAGAGCCTGTATGAGTGTGCACCGCTGTGCCCAGGACTGTGCTGGACTGTGGGAGCCTGTGTATATGCTATGTGTGCACCCCAAGTCCTCTTCTGGGACATCCCCCCTCCCACAAGGTAGTCTGGCTCCATATGGCTGGCCTCATGGATGTGCAGCTTCTTCGTCATTTGTCTCTGCTGAGTGAAGGGCCTGGCCCCAGGAGGGGCCCAAAGTGAGGCCCTCCTTGGCATCAGCAGGCCACCTGGTATTTGGGCTTGTTTTGTCCTAGGCCAACCCACTCCGGGTGCCACCCATCCCCCACCTCCCAGCATCTCCATTTCCTGCAGGAAGGGCGATGGCAAGTTGGAGCTCAGAGAGCCCTTGCCGCACTGTGGCCGGCGGGGATTCCTGGGAGGGCATGACCCTGCACTCTGCTCAGCGAACCCAAGCAGCCCTGGGAAACATGACAGCCACATTCCCTTTCACACTGTGAAAAACAATTCTATTTTCGAGGTAGAGAGAGGAAGTTAAGTCCCGGCACATAGAGTGAAGGCACAAATAAAGATTTGTCACACGGTATTTCCTAATTCAGTAGTCAAAAGGGAATCCTTTCAACAGTCCCAGACCAACACACATGGGAGGACCACCTCCCAGCTGCCACCTTGCAGCCTTGCTGCAGGGCAACAAGAAACACAGAAAGCTCTGCAGGACTCAGCGGCAACCCAAGATCACCAGAGACCAGTGAGCAGGGAGGTAGGGCTTACACCCACTCTGCCCATCTCTTCAGGCAGCATTCCAGACCTGGAGGCCGCCACAAGAGCCTGGGTACACACCATGCCACAGAATGAAAACAGCCTCAGCTGTCCTGAGCGTGAGGCAATTCGCATCCTGCTGCCAAGCGCTGTCACCAAATCACTCTAAATTGGGCAATTAGCAGCGTGGTTTGCAAAATGAGGAACAGGATATGCTCTGACCCCTTGAACTTCTTCCCCACTGAACTCTCCAGTTGCAGCTGAGTTTCAATTTTAAAAAGCTTGTGGGGGTGGAAGGAGACAGGGCCTTCAACTAGTAGTGGTCAAGGATGACTTCTTGGGGTATCATTTCTACCTGAAAGATGGAGGCCTCAAAACCACATACAAATAGCACGGGACAAGGTGAACTGTCAACCAGAAAGCCAGCCAAGCACGTGTCCCAGAGGGTTGGCACCCTCAACACGTAGGAGCACTCATGAGACACTCAGCTAGGGGACATATGCGCAGGTGATTCACAAGGAACAGGCACAGGTGACTGAAAAGCACAGGGGATGCTGTTCAGTTTCCCACTCATTAAATAACATTCACGGGAGGGCTTTGGCTTGGGTAAGCTGCTCTAAGCCCTGACAAACCAGACCCAAAGGGCGTCACTCATGCTGAAATCCTACATTACCAAACTGAAACTAACCTGTTCCTGTGGCCTTCTGGAGAAATCAGGACAGAAACAACATCCAGGGCCCGGAATAGGCCAGTCTTAGCTAAGACAATAAGGAAGTCCCCTGTGTCTTAACTCAAGAGGAAGTGACTTTGAAATGGCCTGTCTGCTATTTGCTCCCTGCTGCTGCCCCCGAAGCCATCTTTCCTGCTGTTCCTTGTACATCTGCTGTCAAGTGCACGCTGCCCCTTTCATAAATCACTAAAAATCACTGCTTAGGCCTTTAAACAAATTTGTTAGATTCTTTTAACTCCTCTAGTAAACTTAAGGCCAACTACAATACAAAGGTGTTATTTTTTCCCAATATATAAGCAAAGATAATGCCCTGAACAGGAGAAGAATCAAGGAAGCGAGATTTTCTACAATCACACTGGGATTTAAGCTGGAGCAATTTATCTGAAGGCCATCTGGTGGGGTGTAGAGGAGGCCTTTATTAAGATGTGGGTATATTTGGCCCAGAAGTTATTCTAAGACTTTATCCCAATGAAATTCATGGGGATGAAGGCATTTTTGAATGTATGAAGATATTTATTGTGTTGTCATTTATAACATTAGACAATCTGGAAAAAATAACCTAAATGTCCAATAAGAAATTGCTGGTCCTGAACATAGAGAAAATCCATATAGGAAAGGCTATAATGGAGCTTACAAAAAGTTCTATGGCTGCAACATCCTCATCTCCAACCCAATTTCTTCCCCCAAGGGAAGGCTGTCTCTCCTTCTTGCTGGGAAAACGTCTCATCTCTCATGGCCCTGAAGGCCTGGAGAGGTAGCTGTGGCTGACACCTATGAAGCCATTCAAGGAACCGTGGAGTCCAAAGCTGGGAAGAAGACCAGGGAAATTAGCCCAGAATGTTCCACTGCATGCAATTCGAAGCCACACGTTTTCAAATATGAAGCTCATTAAATAATTCCATCATGTCCTTACATATTTCACCCTTGTTTATGCCATCATCAACCCCACCCTGCCACTTCGAAGAGGGATTTTAGCTCATATGAGGAATGGTGGGAAGAGAGGCCAGCAGCCCTGCATTTCTGATACCTATCAGCTGTGGAACCTGAATGAATGCCAGGCCTCTGAGATAATCCCTGATAGAAGGCCGTGGCTAACATTGCTGGTGGCTCGTTTCCCCTTCTTTCCCCCTTTTCCCAGCAGCCATGTAATGACTCCTATGGGCATCCACAACTTTCAGCAGCAATAACGCCCCAGATAACTGGGGGAGAGAAATTTTAAGAGCCCAAGAGATTGCCTGAAAATAAAGGAAGAAAACATTCCTCTCAACCATTCTTACCATGTACCTCTCAACTACTTTTAGGAAGGTCCAGAAAGAAAGTCTTGATGACACAGCAGTGTAGAGAACCTGGCAAATCTCTCCTCCCTTCAAATAAAGTAGGAAGGCCTTGCCCACCAATCAGGCAGTTGAAGCCTAAACCACTCTTCCTCCAGCTTGTGAGTCTCCATGCTCTTGGAGGGTCTTAAGCTCTTGTACTTCATGCCACATACTGGTTATCGCTTCACTCAAGTTGCCTCTATCTGTCCCTCGAGGGGATAGATCACTCCCTGACTGATGACTACTCATAGCCTTTCCCAGAGCCTGAGAGCTGAGACATTTCTGGGAGGTCAAGCCCTCCTTAAGGCCAAAGCCCATGTTGAATGGACTCTACACGAGACATACTAGACTGGCCTCCTGCCTCCAAGTGACCCCACACTGGGATACCACTCAAGCCCCAGAGTTCTTTGAGAGACCAGGTGGACAAGACCACAGTGGAGCTCGCATGCTTGCTTAGCTCCTTGCCTGAGCCACCATCTAATTCCTGGCATCTTCTCTGAAAGTTTCTGCAATAATCCGTGTTATTGCAGGCATCTCAGGCTACACAGAGTCTCCTCTGAGACCCCTTCCTACAAAATCCAGACCACTGTCTCTGAACATTGTGTAGCACCACGCACAGAAGCCCCTGGGTCATTCTTAGGGCCTCTGCTGCCTGAGTACTGAAGCCAAAAGAGTGGGAGCAAGACCGGAAGACTTAGATGACCTCTAACTTGGGATTTCCTGGAACAAATTCCCAAAGGACGCTAACCCCAGACCAGATGGGAAAACAAAAGGTACTCTGCTGCCAAATAAAGAATTCTGGTTTAAAAGTTAAATAAGTCTCTTGCCTACAGGAATTCCAAGAGCATTTATTACTCAAATAGGCCCTAGGACTCCAGTATGGTGCCTCGGCCTCAGCGCTGGAGGTGTTGCAGGCTTTTGACAGCTCTGTGGTGGGGGCTGTCAGGAGTACTACAGCACTGCAGAATGTCAGCAGCATCCCAGGCCTCTACCCACTAAGTGCCAGTTGTACTTCTGTCCTATGATAGCTAAAAACTGCCTCCAGACATTACCACATGTCCCCAGGGGCCAGAATTAGCCAAGTTGAGACTCAGTGCCCCAAGGTGAGGATGTTGTCCATTAGGTCCTTTGGGGTTTTGTTTAACATCCATTATTGTCTCTTCAAGTGACAATTCTATAGGACACCATTTGGAAAAAATGGGTGGGAACCAATGTCTGTTTTACCAAAGACCAATGGGGGGACTGGAAAGGGGGAATGAGTTCTATGCACCAAACCAAGGGCGTCAATAGCAAATCTCAAAGTCCAGTCTACTTCTCCTCCTGACCCAGATCCTCAGAGAAGTAGAACTTCCTGAGGGCCTGGCAGAATGGCAGACAGCAGAGAAGTGTGCCATGTAAAATGAGCAGGGACCCAGCATGAGCAAGATCCCCACTCAGTTAAGCCTTTCCTGCTTCCCCAAGGATCTGACCTTTTACTGTGTTCCAGGAATGAGTGGGCTCATTCTGAGGAATCCCTTCCATGGTTTGGGAAGATTCATAGTGAAGGTGCTGGGATTCAGAAAACAGTTCTCCAAAAGTGAGTACCTCAGCACCATGAGAGGCCTCCAAACTTCCGCCAAGACCAAGGTCACTCTGACAATCCCTGCCCTTTTCTAAGAGACGGAGAAACTTTCTGTAAAGTTTCCTCATCCACCCACCCAGATCCCTCAAAAAGAGGAATACAATTGCCCTGAGTCTTCTCACTGAAGTATTATCAAAAGAGAAGATAAACTCAGTACATGAAAAAACGCTAATGTCTGTCAGCACATCTGGATGGACTGTCACATGCCACTGCCCTCTGTTTCAATCTCACAGAGAACCATTTATAATCCATTGTCTGTTCTGTGGCCCAAGACCTTCACATTCATGAATGTTCTCGAAGCCCAATAAGCTCCCCTAAAAATCATGTGCTATTCCTCATTCTTGTCCTCCCCTGCAGAAAAAGGTGTGTTTGAGTTTCTGAGATGTGCTAGGCCAGTGAGCTCACATTCTTGTGTATCCCCCCAAGCACATACTAAAGGTACACACCTTCATGCTTGTTTAGTCTTTCTCTGTTAGATTATTCTAGCAAATTATCAGAGGGCTGAAGAGAAATAACCCTTCACCCTACAAGACCTTCCGGTACATAGCTTCCTATAGTCACGGAGGAATCGTAGTGAAGCAGGGAGAGAGAGGCCCACAGGAATGCCCAGGAGCCCAGACAGCGGTGAGATGGACCCTTCTGTCCAGGCCCATTTGCTCTTGAGCTCCGCGTGGGACATCACCACCGTGGCAGGCCATAAGCACACACCTGCGGTTCCACACTGCAGACAGAACAGCATCCCACAAGTTTTCAATTACGAGAAAGCTTTAACTCAAATCCCAGGAGCTGAGAACTCATTAATTTGTTCAATCCAGACTCCCTCGCTTCTTTCCTAGATTTCAAAAATTCTCCTGTGTTTTTTGCCCTTCTTCCCCACCCAGGATGGCTTCTTTCCAAAACATGAGGGTTTTCCTCAACTTACCTTGGAAATGAAGTCCCAGGAAAAGAGGCAGTGTCTAATTCATTTTGCATGCTAAATTATTACGATCAAAAGGCAAAATTTCTACTGTGCAGCTTTAAAAACATCTGTGTTTTTCTTTTGACTTTTGGGGATCATTATCCCAGCTCATATTGTGATTGCTAATTACCAAGCTAAACTAACCTGCTTAAGGGCTGGCGGAGGGAGGGTTTTTTTCAGAAGCATTTTCCCCAGAGCATGAAATCATCTGAAAATGGAAACAGAAAACACCAGCCCAGGCCTCTCTCCCACCTGCTCTTGGCTGGTCTCCTGCAGGGTTGTGGAAACCTCAAGGTGTAGCTTCCGAAGTCGTAGCCAAGGAAAGGGGCAGGAGGGGGAATTTGGAGTTTAGGAGATTTAATTTAACTAAGCTGCTGGATGTAGATCTCTTTCCATGAACGAATAATTGATCTTACTAGGAATTTTTATTTTTAACAAGACTAGACATAACCAGCATTCCAGAAATTCAGTGAACGATATGTTATGGTGAAGCAAGAATACAGTATTATTCTTAAATAATAATCCAATTATATTTAATAAATATTATAATTATTATGTTAAAACTTTTATTCCAAGCCAGACATAGGAGATTTAAAAGATGAATCTATAGTGAACCCTCTTGAACTAGAATTAAAGCTTTCTTTTCTAAAAGCACAAGACAAAGTAAAAACATTCATCCTTTTTTTGAGGACTCACCCGACAGCAGGGACTGGGGACACAAGGGTGGCAAGATAGGGACAGCCTCTGCCCTCGCGGAGCTGGGGGAGGGCTCTGCCTAAGAGGCAGGCAGTTGATCGGTTGTGAGCCAGGCCTAGTGCATGCTGATGGGTAAAGAAGGGCCCAGTGGAGCTGGGGTGGGGGGCTTCCAGCTCTCCAGCAGATCCCGACTGGCCTGGGGATGAGTAAGCTGGACTGTGAGGGCTGAGTCAGAGCTAGCCCAGATGGAGAGAAAGAGAAGAATGGCGAGATGACTGCATACAGCAAGAAGAGTACATGGGCCTGCCTGAGGTGACAGTCAGGGACAGCTGAGAGCCAAGCAGGGCTCAAACCAGCAAGGCACTGGATAGCATCCCACAGAACAGTACTAGGGACCCAGGAAAGGCTCTAGGCAGAAGCACAACCAGCATGTGGCCCACTTGACATCACTGTGTTCTCCTTGGTGAATTTGAACAAAGGCCCCCAATTCCAGTGTGGTGAGCCCCAACTTCCCTTTGGATTATCTAAGCATGAAGACTGAGTTCTAGAAGGGCTACGTAGGCTCAGTGCACAAACTGCAGATGGAGGGCAGGAAGCGGAGCCTGAAAGCTGGAGCTCCTGCGCACCCCTAGAGGATTCATTTCCTCAGGTCTGAAGGGGCCTTTCTCCCTGGAATCATGAGGACGGCAAAAACGACCATATGAACCATGAACAATTCCATGGCCTCACCACCTATGTGACAGCAGAGAAATAAAGTCCTGAGTGCTTCCAAATGGCTCCTCGTTCCCCAGGAAGAAACGGGATCTATTGGTCTCGCAGCTCAAAAGTCAAATATTCGGAGGAAATTACAGTGGGAAAAACAATGAGGGAGTAAGATGGGAAGCAGGTGGGAAGGGAGGAGGCAGCCTTATGCAGGGGCCAGTGGAGAGCCAGGAATTAGCGCCAGAGAGGAGGGACCGTCTCCTGAAGAGAAGCGCTCACATAGGAATGGGGCCCTCTGTGTCCTATTGTGTTTGCTTACTTTGTGTGTCCCCAGGAAAGCCTTGCCAACACCCCCTGCACCCTTCTGGCATCTCACTGTCCTTGTGTTCTCCACAGACCTGCATGTAGACTTGGGGCTCAAGAAAGCCCAGGTATATTGAAGCTGCGTGTACTTTTTACTCAGCCCTCATAATAAGCCTCAGAAGAGCTGGAAGCCGCCATCTCTGGTGGCCCAGAGTTCCTGAGACCGGAGTTCATGAGACCAGCTTGCTTGCTCCGAGGGGAAGGAGGGCCATTAACACCAAAGGAGCTGCAAATCTCCAGCATTCAAAGCTGAGGGCCGTTGGCCCTATCCATGGCCAATCCATGGTTTATGAATTGAGCAAAGCTTCCAGCTGTAGGCAACGTCTTGCAAACCTTTTCTAGAAGGCCTGGAAGAAGCACGCTGGCCCCACACTTGCCACTCGCACCCCTCTGATCAACGGGAGCACAAGGGACTGAGCTGTCATGGAGCCTCACAGCACAAATCATGGAAAATGGCAGAGAGGGGCAGTAATGACAACACCAGGTGGACAGAGTCTCATCTGCATGATCCTGCAGTCAGGCCAGCTGCACACAGGTGTCGCCTCGGGCACACAGAGCTCAGCTTCAGGTTTTGTTTCTCTTTCTGAGCAGAGGTAGCCCCATACCGAAGCGCATTTCAGCCCCTGCCCTGGTTACACACTCTGCATCCCTGGCACCCACAGAGAGCCCAGCTCATGACCTCAGTTTACCTCAGTACTGTTGGGTTCTACCCAGACTCACCAGTGCTGTGGAGGGCCTGCCACTGGGCAGAGAGGGGGCAGAGAGGCACCAGACGCCCTGCTCATGGCCAGAAGGAAACGGCCCTCACTGCCCCTCCCTGAGGCTGTGGGTATTCTGTCCCCGCAGTTGCCTGTGCAAGCAGCATGACTGTCTCCATTTGCAACTCACGGCGCTGTCTGCAGTCTCCAACAAGGGACGGCAGTGTGAGGACACAGCTCCAAAGTCATCCCCTTGCCACCACCTCCTTCTCAGTTCAAAACAGAGAGTGAAGGTGCCCTGCTGGGAGGACTGTGCTAAGTGCCATCATGATGCAGAGGAACTGGGTCAGCTGGTAGGAGGTGGCACTGGTGGCAGGAGGGGAATCTTGCTAGCTGCGCCCACAGGTAGGGAGCCGGCATCCAGAGCAGAGGGCAGAGCCTGGACATCCCCAGAGGAGCTGGCCAGCCTGAACAAGGTGGGATCTAGCACTGGAATACCACGGTGGGGCCGGTGTAGGTGCTCAGATCGCAGGAAGTGGGAAGGCAGGAAGAGCAGGAGCCAAGGGCCTGCCAGCAGCGGTGTGGAAGGTAACTGGACAGGGAGCCACACTGAGGCCAATGGAGAGGACTGGGCAGGGCTGTTGGAAGTGTTTACACACACACACACACACACACACACACACACACAGAGGCATAAACACATCCATACGCATGCATACGTGCACTGTCACATAATCATATATGTGCACTTACGGGTGCACACACGTACATCATACACACTCACTCTTACATATACATATATACCCACACATAGGCTAGGGTCACTTTCTCCCCTAGAATTAGAGGGAGCCCCTGTAGGGCTCAAAAGCACTACCCGGCCAGAGGCAGCTCCAGGCTGATCTCCAGGCACAGCCAGGCCAGCCCCTGTCCAGAGGGCCAGCCCTAGAGCTGGGTGCCTGTGGAAGGTGGCGGGCTAACATCCATGCACTCACCTGACTGTGACCAGCACCTGGCTCTTTCCTTTTCTCTTCTTCTGCTAAGTTTTAATGTCCAAAGAGCCAGCTGCTGCCCTGTTGGCAGGGTTGGGCAGAGTAGATCAGCAGGTCGGTAGCTGGGACAAGTGTGAGTGTCCCTGTCCTTGCTCATACATAGCCCTCAGAGGTTCCTGTGCTTCCCCTGGGGTAGCAGGCTACCCGGGAGGCCAGTGGCCTAGGGCCAGGCTGGCTTTCTCACCCAGCTCTGTCATCTGCACCCCAGTTTCCTTTCTCTTGCCTACTTGGGTCTCAGCATCTCACCAGCAGCCTCTTCCCTGGCACACGTTTCCTGCGCTTTCCTGTAGATTTCTGCTACAGGGTAAAGCCCAGATGCCCAACTGTGCAGTCTAAAACGTTGACAGCTGGAGTCGGTGTTTGGTCATAATTTTATGTCTGTACAGGAAGGAAAAAGACAGAGGCTGGGTTTAACCTCCCATCCATGGCATTGGATGGGTCTGAGATGCCCCATGCAGCAGTGGGGGATTAGATTCAAGCTCCTTTACCACAAATTTCAGCCTTAGGAGGCTACCCACTTGTGCTCTAAGAAAAGCAAGAGTGGCCCATTTTATAGCTAAGGAGACTGAGTACAGAGATGAAGCTGAGCCTCAATAATGCAGGCTAAAGAAGACCAGCTGGGCTCCGAGCCAGCCTGTCTGCCCACTCTTGCTTGCCTGGCCCTGGGGGTAGTGCCCCTTCCAGGCAGAAGCACCGACCTTTTAACCTAAGATTCTTTCCTATCTTGGACTTCCTGTCCTCTGTCCTTGAGGGCCAAAAGTACACATTCCCATCAGCTGTGGTCAGCCACACACTTCTAGGATAAGAGCCCTAGAATGATCCACAAAAAGGACAGTGACAACCAGTACACCCAGGAACAACATGGTGAGTGGCTCAGATCTTCTAAGTATGAAGAGATGGAATTTATTGAATGACTCTGTGTCAAAATTGCTTTAAGCACTTGCAGTGCATGTGATCCCTACTGGCCCACCACGTGGGGGTTAGAAGTGAGGCCACTGTCACAGCCACACATTCCCAACCCAAAAGAGCCAGTGAAAAATCACTTGAAGGTAACTAAGGCTCAGTCAAGGCATAGATCACCCAAGTTACCCTCCAGGACCGAAGTGTCCTACTTGCCCTCTTTGCTACATGGACAGTGGAAAGGAGGAGCCGGACAACTGAATCACTTCTGTAGTTGAAAGCATTTTTGTCAAATACTGGGGAAGCCACATTCTCTTCTCAACCCAAAGAAATTACAGGCCTTTCATGACATTACAGTTGTGAACCTTGTTTCTAAAAATAAACCTGGCCTTCCGTTTATAGCTCACATATTATATGTCTCAGTGGCGCACAGGCTGTTTTACATATGAGCCCGTGGGGGAGGGTGTGCCTGGGTGTCACCTCCCCAGAAAGAACAGGGAACCTACATGAAGGTCCCCAAAGGGCTGAAGTAGATCTGCAGCAGCAGAGGTGGTCAGGGAACACGCCCTGCAGATGCCCTGGGCCTCAAGGCAGGGACCGTCCGCCTTCTATGGGGACCACCAGGCCTGAGCTTTCCTCATTGTGGCAGGGTCCCCAACCTATGCAGTCCACTTGGATAAGGCTAGAAATCACGGACGTGGCTAGAGTCTGGCCTGAAAACGCCCGAAGGACTTCCTTAACCAAATCTTTACAAGCCAGCAAATGCTTAGTTAACATTATCAATAGTAGTAATAGCAAGGAAGAAAGAAGCATTGTTTAGTACATAATGCAAGCAGGATGTAGTTATTACATACCAATAGGATCTGTGTTATTTAATTTAGTACCCACAACTGCCTGGCTTACCCATGATGCCCGTGTTGCAGGTAAGGTGGATGAGGATGAGGTAAGTGGTCCCACTGTGGTAGGCAGCATGAAATGGAGCTGGCAAGGCTGAGTGACTCTGATGACTGCCTGTGGCCTTTGTGACAGACCTGGAACATGATGCTGAGTTTCTCCCCACCAATCCTGCGGAGCGAGCCTCAGACGGGGCATCTGGTGCTGTTCTGCGCCTCTGTGTCCCACACTCCTTGTGTCAAAACAGGAATTTCCTGGCATCATTGTTTTTACACAAACTGCAAGAATTCTCTGGGACCACAGTCCTCAGTGACTCTGTGGAGCCGGTTCTGTTGTTCTGGCTGCTACGCAGAACCATGTGAGGCTGAGTGCTGGGTAGAGCCTTGGGCCTCATTTCTGCCAGGAGGGGCTGCACTCCAATTCTGCCAAACTCTTCTGGGGCTACCTCACCCGTCCCCCTTCTGGCTCTCTGACAAGTCACAGCAACTTCCACATAAAGTTATTCCTTTCACCGACTGAGGCATCACACAGCCACTGCCCCCCAGAGGTTTGTATGCATGGGACAAAGGAAACACCTTAGCTTTCCAGGAGCTCATCTTCTGCTTGAGGAACAGCACTGAAACTTTCTAAAGCCACCTCTGGACCCTTGGTGACATCCCAGTTGGGCAAAGCCTGAATTGCAACCTCTCAGACAGGGAAACTCTGTCAGGGACACATTATGGAAATGAAGCTCACCTTTCCACGGGCTGGGAGGTAACTCAATAGCCATGAAATGTTCTCTTTTCCAGGAGAAAACACAATTAAGCAGGTTTTGATTACATATGAAATTCTAAAATGGCCCTGCAGCCTTCCTTTTAAATATATAAGTGAGTGAGGGTTCGGTACCCCTGGCAGCAGAGCCAGAACCCACAGAATCTTAACGCGGTCTGGTCTCATGAAGGTCAGGCCGAGAGAGGCCCGAGGAATTGGGATTCCAGTGGTGTCTGCTGCTGGGTGCTCTCCAAATTTCAATCTGGAAACAGTTGACCTTGAGCTGCCTTCAGGAATAAGGAAGCACCCAAACCAGGAGAAATTGCCAGTTTAGAATGGCTTTATTTCCATGAAAAAGGCTGCTCTGGGCATCTGAATGAGAGAACAGGTTGGGCATGGTGATCGATGCACCAAGCCTCCTAATAGGTATGGTTTTCTTTGTCCAAGGTCCACGCCCACAAGGGCCCCCCCCCTTACAGAGAGCTTCAGCCACTCTCACCCCAAGAAGCACCTCACATGCCACGTAAGCAACTGCACAGCTTTGAGTTCCTACAGCCAACATCTGTCCTTCACCCCACCAACTTCTCGAAGGAGCACTGAGGGAACCTTGAGGGATGCCCACTTTGGAGAGGAGAAAATTCTAGTGTGCACGAGAAACTATAGTTTGATCTGAACTTCAGATGCTAGCCTGCTAGAGCACATAGAAAGGATTTTTTTTTCAGTGCTAAAGATTGAACCCAGGGCCTCACGCATGCTAGACAAATGCTCTAACACTGCACTATACGCCCAGACTCAAAAGGAATCTTTTTTGACAAAAGTTACCTCTACTACCACTTCTGACTTCATCAGACGATTTATGTTTCTGAAAGCATATTTTAATGTTTACAAGAATAACTGCTTTTAACTCTCTAGGATTCAGCCCCAAACACCAAAAACTGGTGTTTTTGTAATATAGGAGGAGGATGGAAGGGATCGGCTTACAATTTATAAGGTTTTTTTTTTTTCCTGGTGTGTTTTTTCCCCTGCAACCAAGCGTAAAAAGTTGAAGGAATTTGTTAACATATTGATTGCTTTGAGCACTATTTTAAATTAGCTTTCCGTTCCCCTCCATATGCTTTTCCATTAAATTTAAATAAATTAAAGTTCACTTCTCCGGAAGAGACATGCTGGGGCATCCTCAGGACCTGCGATGAATTTATCAGCCAGGTCTACACTGTCAGAAATTCATCAGCAGCACGTGCCAACGGGCACGGGATCAGCAATTCATTGTCACCTGCTCTTTCATGTGAGCTCTCTGTGGGGACAAACATAAAGTCCTTGGGACCAGCGCTGGCTACTTACCTCCACACGGCGACCTAAAGAGGGGCTCAGGTCTTGCTTGTCAACGGCTGAGTCCATGCAGAGGCTGGTTTCCATCTGCTCCCTATCACCAAGAAGCATGGTGACCCCTTGGCTCTGGTCATGTGCCTTGCCCTCCTTCCCCACCCACACCTCCTCCCCCCACTCTCAACTCACCCCACTACAGGTCAGAAACCTTCTTTGGACAAGCTTTGTGAAGTAAGTGTCTTGCGTAAGACCAGGAGCAAGGCAGCTTCTGGCTGGGCTGTATCCAAGGATTCCTTCAGGCCCGCCTGCCTGTCTCTTTCTCCTTCCTGTGTAGACAGGCACTGGGGGCCGTGGCCCAGCACCCTGATCTCTTGATTTGCTCACCAAAGGAGCACTTTGTTGGCTGCTATGAACAAAAATCAAAGAAAGACCCTTTGCCTCCTTGACTTGTTGTGTGCCCCGAATAAAATAGACGCTTGGCTTTCACAGAATGTTCCAGAGCGTAGAAACACTCTCCAGGGTACCTCTTTTGAACTATGTGGGCTGAGAGTGAAATTGTGAACCAAGTCAACAATGGCAGGCGACACCTCTCAGGTGCTCTACAATGGACTTGGGGAGTCCCCCAAATGGAGTGTGAGGAGGAGGTACCACCAGGGAGGCTTGAGAGAACACCAACAGAAGTGAGCCTGAGGAAGTGAGCCTGTGGCCAAGTGAGAAGATGGATGCTACAGGAGGCTGGCATTACTAACTCCAGACCCAGTCCTGCTCCCTGCCAGGCTTCCCCAGCAGTGGAGCAAGACAAGTTTGTAGTTGAGAGGAATCTGCACTGTACTAGGACCCAATAGCCCAGCTGGAGGACACCCACCCCCACTCAAGATAGGTGTCCAGGGAAGGAAGAGGTAGAGAGGGAGCCAGGGACCACGGCAGAGGGGCTGGGCTCCTGAGCCCTGGCAGAGGGGAAGTCAGCACTCAGAAGGGCTCACAGCAGCCTGTGAACTGTCACTGCCCATGGTCAGTGGTCAGCCAGAGGGGAAAGCAGGGGCTGCAGAACGGGAACCCTCAGCCACAGTTCCACATGAGGCCCCACCCACCACGGCAACTCCCAGAAGCAATGAATGGACAGAAGGATCCTGGGAAACACAAGCTCTCCTGTTAATCCAGGATGCAGAAACCCTGTGTGGAGATTTGTGGTTTTGCTGCAAATGGGATGCATTTTTGCCATGAGGTGATTTCCCCCCCACACACACGCACACAAACTCAAAATAGTATCTGGGTTCATCTGGCAGCACAGCTGTAGCTAGCACACATGATGTTTCTAAATACACAGACTGTATTTCTCATGTTTCATTCTTTAGACTCCCACCTAATAGGGGCGTGTGTGTTTGGCATGTGAAAGGAGAGCTTTTCCCCAAACCCCTGCCCACTACATTGTGCTATACTGATAGTATTAGGAGCCTTCCAGGGCCTGTGGGATGGATGCACAGTCCTCTATGCCTGGGAAGAAGGCAGAGGGGAATGGGGTGGGGGAGGGATGGGGGAAGGACGGAGGGGCCAAGGAAGGGGAGGGAAGAAAGGAGAGAGGAAAGAAGGGAGGGAGGGGCAAGGAGGGGGAGGGAGCGAGAAAGGCAGGGAGGGAGGGAGGGAGGGAGGGAGGGAGGGAGGGAGGGAAGGATGGGGGAGGAGGAAAGGGGGAAGGAGGGATCCAAGCACATAAAAATTTCCCCCTAAAATCATTTCAACCTTAGCCCTAACTACAACTACTTTTAGTTTGCTCCTCCTCTGAATAATTGCACGTACCCCATAAGTAGATATATTACAATATAATTAAAGTCTTGTTCTGAACATTAAGGTCCCGTTCCTGTTTCTCTGTTTTATCTTACTACTTCACATACTGTTATAATGACAACAAACACTTTTTGTGCATGTGAACTTTAATTTCCATTTGATTGTTTCCCTAACACAGAGTTGCAGATGGAGAATTAGGACTTTTTTTTTTTTTTTTTGAACAGGGTCTCACTACACAGCTGGGATGCACAGTGATCGTCCTGTCTCAGCTTCTCCAGCTCCGGGATTCTAGGCATGTGCCACCAGGCCGAGTTTTGGGGATGGCATGCATGCTTGGGGTTCTGCGATCAGCAAGGCATCCAGTACTAGGGCTCGAACTCGAGACTTTGTGCTTGCCAGGCAGGCACTTAGACTGCCGAGTTATCACCCCATCCCCCCAGCCCAGAATTAGGGATTCTTTTCTTGAGGAGGAAAGAGGTACCTGAGGATCAAACTCAGGACTTTGTGCTTGTCTAGTAGGCACTTATGCCTCTGAGCTATCTCCCTGAGGACTCTGATTGGATAATTTCATGGTTTTCACTTCATAGCATCATTTTTCCTTCTGAACGCGTTGTCCCTGCTGCTGATGCTACAGTCGCCAGTTAGTCGGTGAGAATGCCCAGGCCTCCTTAGCCTGGTGGCTCAGGGCCACACGGCGTAACAGTGCAAAGTAACAAATTCGTAAATAAGTGCAAAATGGTAGCTCTAGCTTAACTTTTTTGACTAACAGCAATTTGTCCTCCCAGACATGACTACTTCATTGTCTTTATGGGCCTTCATATTTCTTAAAGCTTAAACTCTTTCGTTGTCGTTGTTGTTTCTTTTATTTATTTATTGGTACAGGGTCTCACTATGCAGCTCAGATTCATACTGATCCTCTTGTCTCAGTCTCCCCAGCGCTGAGATCACAGGCACGTGCCGCCACACCCAGTTTCCGTGGCCTGCACGTGGCATGACATATGATGCTGGAGATCCAGTCCAGGTCCTTGCACTTGCCAGGCAGGTGCGTAGAGTGCAGAGCTATCTCCCCAGCCCTAACGCTTAAACTCTTTAGATATTACAGGCACTGAGTCTCTGTTGATCCTATTTTTAAACTTCTGTTCCTTTCATTTTTGGTGTATTTTCCCAGTGCGTTCTCCCTTAATTTTTTTCCATTGATATCATTATTTGGAAGTTTGTAGATTTTCCATGTAAACTCATTCAATCTTGGTCTTCCCAGTTGTTTCTATTTGTAAGATGTGGAATTCACCCACGGATCTGGCAAACATTGCATCTTCTGTTCTGTTAGTTTATTTAAAATTTGTTTTTTAGGGTCAGCCAAATAGCGATCCCTTGGCCTGCTGAGCCGGGCCTGCCCCCCAGGGCGCACTGAGGTGGCAATTAAGACGGGTATGGTGGCGCACGCCTGTAATTCCAGCTCTTGAGAGGCTATAAACAGGCGGATCACTATGAGTCCAATCTAGTAGTGAGACCCTGAACACTGTAGACCCTTCCCTAAAATAAAAAAATATTGTTTTCTATATTCACTATCTTAATCCAGCTGGAGTTTATTGGGAGTATAGTGTTGTACAGCTCCAAACTAATATTTTGTCCTAAGCAATTGTCCCATTATCCAATGCAATTTTACACTTTTTCCTTAGTGCTTTTGTGGAAAGTGAACTTTATTGTACCATGACACTTTTCCTAGTCAGGCCTGTTCCCAGTCCTCTTGTCCGTGGCCTCATCGTGTGTGAGGACAGCTCTGAGGGCTCAATAGCCTTGCTTCAAACTATGCTAATGGGTACAGCTCGGCCTCCACCTCCCTCTCTCCCTACCCCTCACTTTGTGGCTCTTAATTTTAAGAACAGTCTTTGAAATTCTTGCTGGATCTTTTTTTATTTTTCACATGAGACTTCAAAGCATATTGATTTTAAAACATCTTTTGGGAATTTTGACTGGGTTTGCATTTAATCTATGCATTAACTTGGAGAAGGATAGACAACTATTCAGTATTTATCTTACTGACCAAGAACATAGCCAGTCTGTCCACAGTCTAATAAACTTCCTTTTAAAATTATCCTGGACAGTTTGGTTTAAAGGTTGTGCTCTAGCGCCAAGCCTGCCTCTGACGGGTGAAGGAATTTCAAGCACTCCCTCCTTCTCACCCCGGTAATGAGGGCATTTTGGCACAAACCTGTTTCCCTTCAGAAGCCACGCTCGTCAAGGCCAGCTACAATTGGCTTCTTTCTCGTCCTCCAGAGACACTTTTAGTTTACAGAGCTCTGGCCCCCTTGGAAAGAGCTCTGCTTATCTTCCTTGTCAGTCACATTCCCTGTGACTGGAGACCTTTGCATCTGCCATCATTTGCCTCATGACCAGTTTTGATTCGGATCTTTTTTGGATTTGATTTGCCCCCATACCTTGAGGTTCATATGCCAGGGACTTGATGTCCATGTGGTGGAAACTTTAAGAGATGGGGCCACTGCAAGGTCTTTGGTCATAGGTGCTCTCAGAAAGGATTGTGGGGCCCCGGGCTCTTTGACTTCCTGTCATCTTTCTGCACACACTCCCATAATTGTGATGCTATCCATTTTTAGGTCCACTAAAATGTGGAGATGATGCCAGGACTATGTCCTTGAAGCTCAAGAATTGTGAGTTCATAGTAGTCTTTTCTTTATAAAGTTGCCCAACTTCAGGTATTTCATTATAGAAACAGAAAACTGAAGGCTGACCCAAGTATTGCTATTACATTTGTGCCCACATGGGCAGGCTATGTGAATGACATGGATCATAATTCCTTAATCCTCTGACTTCTGAACTTTTACTTTTAGTCAACTTCAGCCACTCCTCTCATCTCAAATCTGAACCCGAATCACCTTTAAATCACAAGTTCAATCTGTTCAACCACTGGTTTATACAACCCACTACAAATGCTCTAGACCTTGTGGACTCTTTCATTGTCTAACTATAGACGTGCTACCTTCATGTTTTCTTTCCTCCTTACCCAAGCTAGATTGCACTGACATCATCATCTGCCATTCCTGAGTCCTCCTAGCATCTACACAAGATCACCCCTTCTGGCTGTTAGCTCCCCAGCCAGGGCTGCAGTCCAATTTTTCTGGGTCCCTTCCTCCATGTTAGGGATTTAACTGGGGCTCTCTAAACTTCACAGGTTAAGTTCTGGGCCTGTGATTATATTTGACTATAATTAAAGGTAGGTGTTTAAAAGGTATTTTAGTCTAAATGAGGCTATGAGGGTGGGGCCCTAATCCGACAGGATTAGTGGCCTTGTGAAAAGAGAAAGCTCCTCCTTGCCTCCACCATGCCCTCCATGTGCTGAGGAAAGGTCATGTGAAGACTTAGCTAGAAGGTGACTGTCTATAAGTCAGAGAGTCCTTGCCAGGAACCAAGTTGGCCTTGAACCTATCAAGGTTTAAGACATTGAAGCCTATCAAGTCTGATGGATAGGGCTGGTGAGATGGCTCAGTGGTCTAAAGCACCTACTTAGAACAAGCTTAGCAAATCACAGGGACTGCGGTTCAATCCCCCAGCACCACATGCCAGCCAGCCCCGCCCCCTGGTGGGCTGAGCTGGCCACACACACACACACACGCGTGCACGCGCGCACACACACACACATAAATAAAATTTAAAAAAAAAAAAAGTCTGATGGATGCATCTGTACTCCTCAATGCCCAGCTCAAAAACTTATTCAGGCTTTGGTGGATGCTTATGCCCAGCAGCTAATGCTCCCAAGAGCAGCCCCCAAATGAGAATGGATGGGAACTGGGGTACACTGCTCCAGCTTCCTCCTCCTAGGAGTAGAGCCATGCTGAGATTTGCTCTACGCCAACTTCTAGAAGCCCACAGCAGACCACAGCCCTGTTGTGCATGGTGGCACCCACTGTGAGCATGTCTCAGACTGCCTTTTTCCATCCCTCGTCACTTTACTCCAGCTTCTTGCTCAATCAAACATGCTCTCTACACTCAAATCCTCATCTTCATCTCTACTTTGGAGGAGCTCAAAATACATTTGTTTCAGTCACTTTCCCATGGGTGGGATACAATCTCAGATCACCACAAGTTAAAGGAGGAAGAGTTTATTTCAGCTTACAGTTTGTAGGGGTTTAAGGACATCAGTGACACCAAGGCAGGGCAGCGTGTCAGAGTGGCATCACAGAGGAGAAACAGTCAATAGCAGGGTAGGCAGGAATCAGCAAGGGAGCCTGCCTTTCCCTTTTACCCTGTTAAGGATACAAGCTTTCTGAGTGGTGCCACCCATACCCAGGCTGGGTTGTCTGTTTTCAACAAATCCATTCGGTCACACCTAAAACTATGCAAAATCCAATCAACGGGCTAATTTAGTACCACACACCCCTAATCTCAGTGTCACACCCTAGACCCAGCAGGCTCTTAAAAGCCCCACCTTTGGGAGACATGTAGATTCAACCCATAATAACTCCCTTCTCCTACAAATCAATAGAGCTCCTTAGCTAAATTCTACTTGGCAAAGTGGCTGAAAAGCTACCTCTCCCTTTTCCCTTGAAATCCAGCTTCTCTGGTGGTGTCGGTGTATGTGTGCTTTCAGCCCAGGGAGGGGCTGATTCTGGCACTTGCTTTCTTCTGCTCCCATCTGGCCAGCTATATATGTGATGGTTCAGATATGTTTCTGCCAACTTTATGTGTTATTATAATTATATAATTTCATCACATATTACTTAAATCAATGAAATACATGGGTAAAAAGAATTTCTGCTTCAGTAAAAAAAATACAGTGTAGACTCAGTTAAGATTTGGTGGAGACAAATAGCTAAGAATGCTGTTCCTAAAGGCCATGTGTGCTGTCTTCTGTAAGAGATGGGAAAAAATGGTCAAACCCTGGAGGGAAGCTGAGCCACATGGTACTTATATCCTCTTTCTACTTAAAAGTGAAGTAGAGTTGGAGATTACAGATTGTGTTCTGGGGATGAAGTTGATCTGTGGGACTGTGATTGGTGAGGTGCAGTGGGGGTTGGTGGGTCTCTGTTCTTAACCTTCCAAATCCATCACCCCCTTCTCAGTTTCCAGATCAGAGAAGAGCACACCTCACACCCACACCAGAGTCCAACTCTGTTCTTCTCCCCTTTACTCCAGCCTGGAGAATTTTCATCTCTCTCCTGGTGAAAAACCAATTCAGCAAGTAAGCACCAAAATCTCTCAGTTCCTCCTCTCCAGTGGATCCACATGTCCCTCTGAACAGGAGAAAGGTGAAAGGACAGAGGAGAGTGTCTTAGTCCATTCAGGAGGCGATAGCAAAGAACCACGGCTCATAAGCAACAGAATCCATTTTCATAGACATTGAGAGACCAAGATTACGGTGCCAGCAGGGCTGGGCTCTCGTGAGCATCCCTTCCAGGCTGCAGACCATTGGCCTTCCCTTGAGAGAGTGAGAGGCTCTCTGAGATTCCTCTGAGATGTACTTTTTGATTATACAGATGCTCTTGACCTCATAATGGGGTTACATCCAAACAAAGCCAGTGTAAGTTAAAAATAGTATAAAGTCAAAAGTGTGTTTAATGTACCTTGCCAACCAAACATGGTAGCTTACCCAATCATCTTTTGTTCCTTTTCTTTCTGTCCATCTGGAATCCCTTTTACAAGGGCACTGATCTCATTCATGAGGGCTTTCCTTCAAGATCTAATCATCTCCCCCAAGCCCCATCTTCAAATTCAACTCAATTTCAACTTATGAAAGGGGGGACGTAAACATTCACTCCATAAAGGAGAGCTGCTCACAAGCATTTGGCCGCACCAGGGAAACTCCACCCAGTCCTCAGCAAGGTCTTCTCCAAGTTCCTGCTATACTCGATGCTCCCATGCCCCGCTCCCACTTCCTCTCTAGATGCTTTGCAGCAGACTATTTCCCTGATACCTTCAAGTCTGGCTTCCTGTGGTGCTCCACATGCACCTGGCACTGTTGAGGGCACACAGCACATGCCCCGAAAAATATCACTGGGTAAGCGAGCAAGGAAGGCAGGTCCCTTCCAGGTCAGGCATTTATGCTCCCCCAATCTTAATAGGCTTTCATTTCAGATGCAAGACTTTTCTTGACATCTTTAACACATTTCTTCCTGTAGCACTGAATCAGAGACCATACCTGAAGGGTTCTCTGATATGTGCAAAATCTGTGTGGTAAAAAAGATACTGAGAGGAGGAGACGGTAGCTCTGTTTTCTCGATGTCCCTATGTTCTCTGCCTGTAGTCTCTGGGGTGATGCCCAGATTCACCAGCAGGAGGGAAGAGAAAAGGGTACAAGGTGCCAGGGCTGGCAGTGATCATGGCCACCTGCCTCTGGAGGGCCCAAACAGGCCTGTGGGTCACCTGGACCCAAGGCTGGGCCAGGGTGCATCTGAGGTTAGATGCAGGAGATAGAAGGCAGACTTCACAAGCAGGGGCAGGCCCCCAGCTTCAGAGGCAGACAAAGGACAAAACCTGGGAGGCACATTCATCCTGGACCAGGCTGGGCTGACTCAGTATCCCTTGTGGCAGCCTGGTAATAGGGAAGCATCATTCCCATGACGGAATAGTTGAAGCACTCCCTGGGGTGGTCAGTCAGATCCTCTCATCCCTCATCCTCAGCCCAAGAGAGGTTCCAAGAGGCTTCTGTCACTTGCTAACTCAGTTCCTAATGATTCATTCATTAAAATCATCTTTCTTTCAGATCTGGGTCCCCTCTAGACTGGAAGCTCCATGAGGGCAAAGACCGGGTACTACAACTCTTTATGCCCACTCAAATGTTATGTTGATCTTCAACCTTAAGGTGATGTTAGTCGATTTTTAAGTCATGAGGATGGAGCCCTCCTGAATGGTGTAAATGGTGTCCTCATAAAGAAGACCTCACAGTCCTCTTTATGCTCCCTCATCCTCTTTCTCTTCTTGAGGATACAGGAAATCAACAGTCTGCAACTTGAGAAAGATCCCTCACCAAAACCCAAGCACGCTGCCATCCTCATCTCAGACATTCAACCTCCAGAACCATGAGAAACAAATTCTGTTGTTTATAAGTATTCATACTATGGCATCTTGTTATAGTAAACTGGGCTATAGATTAAGGCACTATATTGTCTGTCTCGTTTGCTGCTGTAGCTGCAGAGCTGAGCACAGTGCGAGGCACCAGGTCTGTGCTCAGGAAGCGTGTGGTTCAAAGACAGCACTGGCTGCCCGGCGGTTTGGCGAGGAGCTCCAAGTGCAAGCCCACTTCTGAAGGCAAGAGGAACCAACTCTTGCATTCTCATCGGCCCTATATTGATCCAACTTCCAGTTTTGATTCTTCAACCAAATACACAGCATCTTTGCAGCTTGCTTCATAAAAATACTTTGATATTTTCCCAATACTGCCATAAAAATTAAAAATTCATCTCATGAAAAATAAAAGGCAAGTGTAACTAACAGGGGAAGTTTGGCTCAGTCTCTTGCAAGCCAAGGGGGAGCAGCCTAATGCACCAGATGAGAGCTCTCCGCCGTCCTGCCCCACAGAGCATGGAGGACAGCTCCTGAGGCTGCTCACCTGAAACTCTCCAATCGAATGATCGATCGATCCACTCACTTATTTCTGTTCCTCTCCTGAGAACTGGCTCTCACTGAGACCTGGCTTTCCTCTTTACCTCTGAGGATGCTCTCAACTCAGTTTGCATGAGAACAAACCCTCAGCTCTATTTTTCTTCGATTCCTCTTCTGTGGTCTCCAGTTGCCAGACGGCTGGGCTCACTATTAAGGACTGGAAAGCTGGGCTCCTTGGCTCATCCCACCTGTTGTGGTTTATATATAGATGCCGTGTGCTTCTGGGTGGGGCTTCGGGAGGTGACGTCTGCCCATGGAGGCACGGTACTCATCAGTGGGTTATTAGTCTACTAAGGATTTTATAACTAAAGTCGATGTGGGAGGTGAAGCCTGGCTGGAGAAGGTGGGTCACTGGGAACATAGCCTGGAAGGGTCTCCCCCTAATCCTCTCCTCCCTTGGTCTCTTTCTAACCCTCACTCATGTTCTTGCTCTCACTCTCACCCTATGCCTCCTGTCCACCCATCAAAAGCAGCTATTCCTCTGCTGCGCCTGTCTGCCATGCCGTCCTGCCTTGGAGCTAGCCAATTCTGCACTGAAATACGGGCCAAATAAACCATTCCTTGTTTAAGTTGGGGACGTTGGGTGTTGTATCTCAGGGAAGAGAGAAGTGACTAAGACATCACCCCCTTCTTATAAAGCTGCTGAAGGGATCAAACCCCACAAACCCCAAAGGTGGTGATGCACAGAGTATGGTTTGCAACTCCTGTATCAGAGGAGATTTTTACTACAGCTGTGCGCTAAGCTCAAATAGCACTCCCAGCCCTGCAGTCCCGGGCATTTCTCTCCTTTGACTCCCATCCGTCATCTCACTAAATTAACTTTATCATGTTCCTCTGGGAATGTAATGATCATTGGGCGAAATGCATACATGTACATAAAATGCATAAATGGAGTCGTGCGGCAGCACACATGCAAACCCTAGAGCCCTTACGGAACAGGAAACCTCACAAGACAAGAAACTCATGGCACTGGTCTTAGTATTCCACTCTGTAATGGCCTCACACCAGGCAGAGCAGCCTCAGCTGACCCTTAACCCTGGGCTTGCCTTGGCCACCGGGCATTGTTTTGTGATTCAGCAGGCACAGAGCATGGTGTGTGCACTAAAATAGTGAGGTCCAGTTCCCACTCTGGTGGTCCACAGTGAGAGTAGCGCCAAGAACTGCTGCCCCTTCATCCAAGCTTGCAGAATAAGACACTTGGTATCGACATATGTCTTGGTGGCATTAGTTTAAGGAGCACGGCACATGGGTACAGTTGTTTCTAACCTATAGTGCAGGCTCTAAGGCCAAGAAGATTGGTGGTGAATCTATGCCATGCATGTTAATGGGTTGTTCTTTTAAGACAGAAATGTTAATGCATGAGTTGTTGTTCTTTTTTAAACTAAAATCTCAGTGTTCAGGCTTAATGAAAATGTTGACACTTTGCAATAAGAAAGTGGGTTTGGGGTTGCAGTTTAGGCACTCAGTCTCTAAAGGTTCACCATGACACGCCTAGAGCCAGGACCTCGAGACCAAGCTGGTTCTGTTGAGTGAAGCTCCCCTAATGACCCACAAGACTAAGTGCTGTTTTAAGCTACTGAGGTTTGCAGCCATTTGTTACAGAGCGTTATCATGGAAGCTGCTGACTGGTGCAACCTCCAAGCTTATACGAATTCTGCCCATACACTCATCACACAGCACACTCGTATGGAACTCTCATAGACGAGAGAGAGAGAGAGAGAGAGAGAGAGAGAGAGAGAGAGAGAGAGAGAGAGAGA